>NC_053039.3:20194756-20937995 GCF_002575655.3 Aegilops tauschii subsp. strangulata
CATTTCCACCACTTACCGCTGTTGGCACTATTATCACCACTGCCACTTAGAACAGTTGACATTATTAGCACCATTGGCATGTGTCCACCGTTGCCACATTTCCACCGCTTACCGCGGTTGACACTATTATCACCATTGCCACTTACAACTATTGACATTATTACCACCATTGGCATGTGTCCACATTTGCACCGCTTCCCATGATTGAAACTCGTATCACCATTGACATCGTTGCCATGTTTCCACAATTGTCATTTACCAACATTGTCACCATTACATTTAACACTATTATCACCACGGCAAAAAAAGTGCCCGTCCCGACGTATTCCTTACATATAACACTTCATTGCCGCCATTGCCTCTCCACCACTTTTTACATTTAACACTATTATCACCATTGCCTTTTTTCCACCTTGCGCACTTACCAAGGTTGGCACTGTTGTCACCGTTTGCCAACCCCCACCTATTACCACCATTACCACAGTTGACACTATTAACACGCCTTTCCCACTATTGCCGTAGGCCCAGTATTGCCTCTTTCATACGTTTAACACTAGTATCATCATTGCCACTTTCCCGCCTTCCACACGTACTACGTATACCGAAACTTTACTTACTCCACCACTTTCTCACCTTTACCACCGGTGACGCTAAATTACTAACTTGAACACTTTCCTACATTTCACACTATTATCACCGTTACCACTTTTCCACTTTCTACACATACTACGTAGGCGGAAATATTGCTTACTTCACCACTTTCTCACCATTGACACAATAACCACCATTCACACTACTATCACCATTCCCACTTTTCCACCTTCCACACAGTATTGCTTACTTCACCACTTTCCAACAATTGGCACCATTCCCACCATTGAGACTATTAACACCATTGGCACTATTACTATTACTGCCATTGACACTTACCATCAATGCCACGTTTCTACCATTACCTCGGCCACTTTCCCACCCTTGTCGAATCTGAACTATTACCATCTTTTGCCAGTTTTCCACCATTATTGTCCTTCCCACTTTGTACATACAAATATTTAGAATACGGAAAAAAAATTACTTTATCCAACACAATGCAAACCTACTACTCCCTCTGTTCCTAAATATAAGTCTTTTTAGGAAATTCAATGCAGACTACATACGGATGCATTTTCTTCCGTATGTAGTCCGTAGTGGAATCTCTAGAAAGACTTGTATTTACGAATGGGCGGAGTAACTAATACCTTGCTTCTTCTCCACACTTGCTCTGCCACTTCTCCACACTCGCCAATTTCCTCACCATTGCTGCTTTTTCAGCATTACCACCCTTACCACTTTACCACCATTGCCACTTCATGTATATGTTATAACACTTTCATATTTACCACTTTACAACCATTGCCACTATACCTCCTATATTATTTACTTCCCCACCATTTTTCACCATTCTAAAACTTTGGCTACTACACTCAATTTTTCTCCCTTTTACCATGCTTCCCGCTATACCAGTGCATTCTACTTACTCTGCATCTTTGCCCCTTTTACCACCCTTACAATTTTTAAACACGCACGACAGACTACATTACTAACGCTCCTACTTCTACGCACTTACCACTTTCCCACACTAGCCAATTTCCCATTCTACTTACTCTGCCACGTCCTTATTGTTACCACCATTACCACGTCTTCACCATCGAGACATAATGCACCGATTTCTTCACATTCCACGATTACACAATGTACTACTTACTCTGCCACCTTCACACGGCTACTACACTTACCACCTATCTACCACTGGCACATAATACATATCACTATATATTACTCTGACACTTCACCGTACTTACCACTTTCCCACGGTTACTGCTTACCACTTTTTTACCGTTCGTTCATACCATCTACCACAATATATTAACTACACTCTCACTTTACCACGCTTACCATCTTTCCAATTTCCCACTATTAGCACCATTACCACGTCTCCACTGATGCTACATACTAGGCCGGTACCACTTTCCACTTATTATGTCAAAAAAAATCATACCCTCCCACTTTTCTAATGAGCCACTTTCCCATGCCAACTTTTCGACACTATTACTCACTTTCTCACTTTCACTCTTTTACCATGCTTTCCACTAAACAAACATTACCACACTTAACCTTTTCTAGTGTTGCCCCATCCTTCCTACAACATTATTCCACTATACTACTAGCACGGTGTTCCTGACATTGTTTCCACATACCGCCTATCATGGTAGTTCGTGTTGACTACGTCTATCACGTCCCCCTCTTTCCACACTACAGCTGTTACCACGTTATGCGTGAATCCACAACTTACTTTCGCATTTCTTCACGCTTATCATGTTCCCACTTATTACTCTGTCACTTCCCCACT
This sequence comes from Aegilops tauschii subsp. strangulata, assembly GCF_002575655.3. Lineage (NCBI taxonomy): Eukaryota > Viridiplantae > Streptophyta > Magnoliopsida > Poales > Poaceae > Aegilops > Aegilops tauschii. The sequence continues at coordinate 20,197,146 of NC_053039.3, forward strand.
CTAATGCGACTTTCACACAATCAAACGGTGCGACAACCTCACGCTGTCAAGCTCGGAGGACATCCACCAAACGTTTTCGTGTGTGTGTAAACAATCCCGAATTACCAACCTACATTTTTTTCGCTTCACCTACAATATTTCCATTAATTTGAATTTATGTTCAGTTCGTGCTTTTCTGCATTTGGACGTTTTAGGTGCACCCTATATTCTTTTTCAAGGACATTCTGTGTGTGTGAAGGAGAGAGAACGTGCGTACGTGTCTATATGTCTATTGTCGCAAACCGCCAATGTGGAGACAGTGTGCGTGTCATAGAGACGAGAGGTGTGAATGTGAAATTGGTAGTCATTTCATGCCTACATGGAGCCAACAAAACATGATGCTACAGGAACAAGATAGGCACAAACTTGAGATGCCCTTAAAAGTTGAGATATCATACTTCAATTTAAAGTTTCAGGTTCATAGGCATCATGGTTAATTTACTATCATCCAAGCAAAATGCAACATTCTGCTACAGTTCATGTCTTACAGAAAAACAGAGCATCTCCATGAGCAGAGTTAATATGATGGCATGTTGGAGGCAAGAAACAATTATGCTACATTGCTTACAACATGGCGATATTCATAGGAGCAACAAGTTCATGGCATTCATCAAAACGATATGCAACCGTGAACTAAGGTGATTCTCAGACTTAGTCAAAATCTGGGAATGCAAACAGTAATATCATGATGCTGGCTTGGGATGCACATAACAACAAGCATAACTACATTACTATTTATGGACATTACATGCCATTCTTCAAGGGCTACACCTCTGGTGTCCTAGGCAACGGCCTCATGCTTTCGTGTTTGCTTCCTTAGCAATGGGCAACCCTAATGTTATCTCTTCCTCCAATGGGTCGTGGATTCACCCTCCTGCTGCTTACAGTTAGTCAGATCCACAATTGACATAGACTGCCTGCAGGTATCTTTGAAGTTTTGGATGAACCGGGCTTTTAGCTCCGCCCAAGACCCAATGGAATTCGGTGGTAGCCCTTTCAACCAACTGCGGGCAGTCCCATCCAACATCATGGTGAAGTACTTAGCCATGGCCGCCTCACTGACCTCCAGGAGCTCCATGGCCATCTCGTAGCTCTCGATCCAGGCCGCGGGCTGTAAGTCCGCTGTGTAGTTAGGCACCTTCCTAGGGCCTTTGAAGTCCTTGGGTAGACGTTCATTACGGATAGCTGGCACCAAACAAGGGACACCTCCGGTCCTGGTAGGGATACCCACATCAACGGAAGTCGTCGGATAAGCCGGTGGGGTCTGGTGAGCCGTCAATTGAGGCACTTGCTCCGCCTCTTGCCGTGCTTGGTCTGCCACGTAAAAGGCTCCGTTATGAGCCGGGCCATGGCCAGGGGGCGGGTCATGGCGCCGGACGTTGCTTGAGCCGGTTGCCGAGACCATGTGCCGGCTGTAACTCGGGCTCTGACCTGGACGAGGAGTCGAGTGGATCCTGTCCCGGCTGTAGGAGTACGCCTCTTGCTGTGCCAGCGCCGTCTGTAGGATTTCCCTGACCCGGCGAGTTTCGATGGCCGCCGGAGAATCGCCGTCAACGGGGAGAGCCGCCAGCCGTGCTGCCGCAGCTACCATGTTCTCCAGCGGGTTATCATAATGACCCGGGGGTATTGGCACATATTGAGGCGGGGCAGGGGGCACCTGGGGAGGCCCCATCACCCGTGCGCAATGACCCCTGGCGGGTTACTAGACCCTGCACCCGGCGTATTGAAGAGATTGCGTGGATCGTAAACCGGCGGGAGTCGAGACTGGGCCTTCTGATGCCTCCTTCTCATGACCTCATTGGCCGCGTTCTGATCCATCGTGAGTTGGAAAGACTGCGCCTGAATCAGCTGAGTCCGGGCCTCGAGAGCCGCCAGCTCCGCAGCCAGCCTGATCCCTTCTGCTGCAAGATCCTCTTTAGCCTTTATCAGATCCAATTTTAACTGCGCCACCTCCGCATCATGCTGAGCTTGATCTGCCGGGTCAACCATGGCGGTTAACAGGGCTGTCATCTTGTCCGTCAGATCCATCAGCACCTGAGCCGGAGAAGGCACCGGGTTTCCCGATCCAGCAGCGGGGTTCTGAACAGGCTGCGCCCCAGCCATGAAAACTCCAACCTGACTTGGCGGCCCAAAAAGGTCCGGAATACTGTCGCCATCGGAACAACCCATGAGCCTGCCATTTTGGAGTTGGTACAACGAGTTTGACTCATCAGTGGCCGACTCGCCGTCAGAACCGGCGTCCGCCTCATCACCAGACCCAGATGGATCAGAGGGCCCTCCATGGATGCATCCCACAAAAACGCGCCTTAAGGCAGGCCGGGCCCGGGCGGATCGTGCGCGCTGAGCCGTTTCGATGAGATCGGCGCAGAGATCCGGCTCGGGGCCCGGCTCACCAATCTTGCCAATGAAGACATGAATTCCGCCAAAGGGGACCCGGTACCCGTACTCGATTGAGCCGGCGTCGGGGCCCCAGTCCGCATCGTCGATGTAGAACTTGCCGCGACGACTCTTGGTCATCCGGCCCACCGCGTATCCCTTGAGCCCTTCGAAGCTGCCCTTCAAGAACTCAAATCCACCGTGCGCCAGCCCCACGGTGGGCGCCAACTGTCGTGGAATTGTCACGGCAGATGTCCTTGAGCTAGGACTTAGTCGTGGAGCCATCGCAACTACGAAGCTTGAAGGGGTTATGTGGGACAAGGAACACGAGGGTTTATACTGGTTCGGCCCCTTACGGTGAAGGTAAAAGCCTACGTCCAGTTTGAGGTCATATTTGATTAGGGTTACGATCGCCAGGGAGCTAAACTGCTATGCCCGGCTCTCGATCAGATTGTTCTCCCTCAACCGCTACCGGGTCGTCCCTTTATATAGGGAGGCTGACGCCCAGCAGCCCTTAGAGTCCCGGCTGGCTCATAAGAGTGTCCGGCTCGGACTCTAAACAATACTTGCCTTACACTACAAGTTCTACTATAATGATGATTGTAACTACGGGCCTTAAGCCATATCCGGGTCTCAGCCCATCTCTGGCCCGTTGTCTTCAAGCTTGGCTCCGGGCTTCTGGCAATGACCACGCGAGTAACCCGGCCCCTCCTGGCGGGTAACTCTAAGGTCTATATCCTCAACAGTTTTAGCATCTTCTCAATATGTATTCATTGCTGAGCCCCATTAGGTAAATCTACCTCCATACATCATCATGCCTAATATTGAGGCTATTTAGCCTAAGCACTTCATCGAAAAACTATTTTCAAATGAAGTCCTAATTCGTGTCAAGAAATTTATTTCCAATTACCAATGTGCCAAGCACATAAGGTTTTTAGAAATATTATTACGCTCCCACTTACTTTCTTCAATTACAAGCATCTTCGTTGCCCATTGATGAAGTCAAACCCCTTTGACAATTTCATCAAAGCACGAAGATTCCAACTCCATTTTGCTCTCTTCTGTCCATAGCTGGAACTCTGAAGTTTGCACCCTTACTAGCATCCTCTGGATAGACAAAATGCCTTGCACTGTAACACATGCAAGTCCTTGGTTTCATTTCCATCAGATGGAAATCCTATTGTCATCCATGTTTCATATCTCATGATTGAAATATGTATTAATTGCTAGTTCAACCCGAACCGACTTTGAGCATCGCTACGATGAAAACAACCTCATCGTAGTCAACTCTTGAACTTGTTATTTCAACAAGTCGAGCTTTATGGATAAAACATTTTTATCCGTATCAGTTTTAAGTTCCATAAATATTCGTTAAACTCTAAGTCTTCCGAAAGGTGTATCAAGGTTTTAATCTAGAATCACTTATATGGAAACTAACTCGGGTTGTATTGGCATTTAGCCAATTCTGGAGTCAGGGCCCATCAACGCTTCCTTGTGTATCGTAGGTATAATGTTGTCTAACAACAATATCTCGTTTGCGCACCTGAGAGGTTTGCACGAGCCTTGCCTACGTGGTTCAGCTGCAAGTTCGACCGAAGTTCATACATTTTATTGTAGAGACTTCCGTATCAGTCACAGTAGGAAACTCTGGAATTACTTCCAAGGTCTCTTTCCTTTGATCTGATGATGAAGATACTGTTTATCTCGTCAAGTTGCACTATTCTCCCACTCACCTTTTTGAAAGAACCATTCTCTTTAAAAGCACACCATTTCACGGCAAAACTATTTGCCTCGCTATAGTGAGGGAGGAATACCCAACATTTTGGTATAACCTACAAAGTAGCACTTGTCTGTTTTGGAATAGGTTTGTAACCTTTTACACAAGCCCCATATTTCAAATGTTAAGAAAAGATATAACATGGTTGGGCGTACCATACCATGGCTTCATTTCAACAGACCCGATGTAGCTCTTTTCAGTGTAAAAGCCGCAGTCTCTAAAGCATCACTTTAAAAAGGATAATGGCACTTTTACTTATGTCATCTTTGACCTTACCATGTCATAAATGGTTAGATTACATCTCCACGGACTTTTCACTTGCAGTGGTGTTCCGGGAGGTGCAAGTTATGAAACCCCTTTCACAACTCATCAGACATTCGCTAAACATGTAACTCAAATATTCCTTTGTGCAATCAAATTGCAGAAACATAATTTTCTTGTTACAATAACTTCTACTTCATTTTTGAAAACCTTTTGAATGATTTCAAAAGATCCAGACTTACGTCTCATCAAGCAAATATCCATATATCTACTTGAGTCATTTCTGAAGATATATAAATCCACTACTTGCAACAACATTTATTGAACTACACACATCAAAATGTATGATCACCAATAAGTTTGTTGCTCGTTCCTTATGGCCTGTGAACGGTATTTCAGTCACTTCACTTTTCGGAGAAAAGTTGCAAGTGTCAGATGATTCAAAATCAAACGACTTCAAAATCCATCATAATGGAATTTTTCCATGCGGGTTTCTCCAATGTGACCAAATACAGTGCCACACATGTGTGGTATTCTCATAGTCTTGCGACTTTTAGCGTCAGTGTTATGGATGTATTATATTACCATCAATATTCATAACATACATCCATCTTGGATGGAAGCATGGCCCTTCATGTTATTCATACTACTTAACAACAATTGTTGTTTTTATGAACAACTCTTTTGTAACAAACATTGTGCAATGGGCTAGAGTTTATGCAACTCTGAAATGATTTATGAAAGTAAACCCAGAGGTATTGTATTATTATCAATATTCATAACATACATCTCATTCATAATGAAAGTATGGCCCTTGTGTTATTCATAACATCGAACATAAAAGGTTCTCTTATGAACAACCTTCTTGCAAGATACCTTATGCAATGGGATAGAGTTTGTAAAACTCTAAATGAATTATGAAAATAAATACAGACGGCAATACACCGATGCAAGGTATAGTAACATTTACTATGTTCCCTGTGTATACCTTAACCTCATTTCTGGCTAGCCTTTTAGGCCATAGTAGCTCTTACATTGATTCGTAACAGAATGCAATCGAGTGGGTATCTTCGTGATTAACTCACAATACCCAGGAATTAGTGATTAACATGTTTAACCATAATTCCCAAGAACTATATCTTTGACCAGCCTACTATACATCAAAAACTTGTATGACATTCATACATGAGCTGGATATTCCAGTCATCTTTCTTTCTGCCTTTATACTTCTAACAGTTTAACTTTTAGTATTTCTCCTACTCGCAAAAGAAGCACCCAACTTAAGAGTGGCGTTAGCCCCGGACTTCCTAGGCGTGTAAGTCATACTAACACCCTTTGGACACTTCCTTTCTCTTTAAGTTGTTTGTTTTATTCACCTTTCATTATATGACAGGTGTTCTTCTGGATCCCTCTCTTATCAGTCTAATGCATAGTAAACACTTTACTAATAATTTGCAATCAAACATTGCTTTGGATATTTCATATCTTTCAGCCTTTGTTTGTATTTGAAAATTAATTTCCAATTCCATGAATATCACATAACTATCCCAAACTTTCGAAGTTCGAGTTTCAAGGAAGCAAACATATTTCACTTGACCGTAACAGAATTCTAGCTTTTGGATCGAAGGACGAGAGTCACATGATCCATAGCATTAGCGGGAGGATACGGAAAGCATGCGATAGGACAAAGTCCTTCTCGGCACTTTTGAGGACAATCCTCATATCGCGAAGATTGCCACCACCTTGTCGATGCACCAGATAATATTGCTATATCTATAGCTAACAAAATATGCATTACAACAAGGTTGACACGCAGGTCATTAAAGTGCAATCATATGGCTCCAGCCATCATGCCGAATCATGACACGCATGTCAGGTTAATCAAATTACATCATATAGTCATCTCATACATAATCGAATTAGTATGAGCACTGCTATACCACATCACATGCACATCCTGCAAAACCAAGTTAGACGCCTCTAATCGGTTTATGCAAAATTTATTTTACGTGGCTTCTAAGGTTTTGACTTAAACCGCGGCGACCAACGTTCATCATCAAGTATGATAGTTCATGTCGCTAGATTAACTTTGCAGGGTGTATGAAGCACGAGACAATAAAATCTCGAACCCCATACTAAACTTCGTCATACGAATGACCCCCGTGCAGATCATATCTGCATTGCCCTGTTGTCTGCGAATTTCATCTTTCTTTTGACTATGGCAGAACCCAAAGAACTGATAGCACTTCCATGATCAATCAGGATCACGGATTGCCAGAACTTTGTCAAATTCCACCATGCTGTCTCGAGATTGAGCAAACGCAAATTCTAGGGAAGCAACAAGAACATCGGGTAACATATTTCATCTGTCACCCGCATAAATAATTTTCAGCAATAGATCTCATCTACTACCTAATTATATTATGCAATACCCATACATCTCTATGTATTCTAGATCGCAACCTGCATCTACGCATAGCACGGCTCATGATGCCACTGATGGGTAACACAGCAGAAAACAAAAATTTTCTGACCTACGCACTAGCCCAGGACCACTATGGAGACTGCATACAAGGTTTGATCTTTTTCGTTACCGACTCGTAGCGCAGCGGGAAGTAGAGTCGATGACGATCGGCGGTGCAGATCCCCGCAGCTAGGATTTACAACCTCCCAACCGCGAGGATGTGTACCCTCATCTGCTCCTCAGACAGCCCTCCGGGAGGCGGTCGAACAGTCCCCCGGACGGTGTCGCGGACAGCCCTTCGGGAGGACCTTCGAAACTCGGACGGTCACACGGACAGCCCTTCGGGAGGCACTCATGAACTAAGACCGAAACTACGATCTCTCTACAGAGTTGCACACATACGGTGTCATCTATCCGGCAGGGCTTCGCTGACCAGAACTAGTTCCCACCGGAACCTAGACAGCCTTTCGGCCCTACGAAACTATTTCGCTGGGAGGGAGAGAGAACTCAGATCATGCATGGCACTTGTATGTGAGAAGGGATGAGTGTGGAGGGCTGCCCCTCCACCTCTATTTATAGGAAATCCCAAGGGGTAGGGTAGTTTCACACAAAAACCCAAAATGCACATGAAAGAAGTTCTTCCACAAGGACCTAGGAGTGAAACCAATGAACAAGAGGGTCCCCAAGGGGGGATACCCCATGTGGCCGGCCACACCCCCATGAGGGGCCCAAAAAATGGCTCCTATCCATCCATGTCATCCCCAAGATCTTTTGGAGCAAAGCCCCAAAAGGTGGCTTTCCATAAAGTAACCATAAAGCTGATTTTCACTATTCACGACGACATTTTTCAGCGTCCGTTCAAACTGCAAATATTTGTGTGGGCTTAGAACATTTCCAGTACCCACAAAAACTATTTTCAATGCGTTCCGAAACAATTCCGGTTTAGTGATTTTCATCTGCGAAAAGCATCTGAAGTGGTTCCGGCAGCTCCGGAGCATATCCGGTTATTATCCCGAAAAATTCCAGAAAGCTTCCAGAATGATTCTGGCATCCTCCAATAATTATCAGGCATGTGCCGAAACCAATTTGACTTTATGGTATCCCCTGAAACAACTTTTCAGTTTCACCGGAACTCATCCGGTGACCTCTCTCTGCGGAACTTTTCCGGTGTCCGAAACTTTTTCGGTGATTTTCTCTCAGACTCCTTGTCTAGTATTCAGCAGATAGATGACCCTTAAGCATGTGACCCTATAGGTTCGGTGAAGTATAGACATGACCTGGAACCCCTACCGATCAATGATCAACATCGGAGCCGTGGACACCCATATTGACCCCTATACCCACACGAATGAATATTCGAGTGAACCTCCCAGTTGCGGTGAGCTATTCCTGTTGCTTCACGATATATCACAAACACCTAAGGTGAGATTTATTGCATCCCCGTGGGCCAACACTTTGTCCACTATGCAAGTTACCTCGTTACCGGTTTTGTTCTCTTTTCTCGTTTCGTGTTCCGGCATCCCCGTGATCAAATCACAAAGTGTCTGGCCAGACGATGATGGACACCGTAACACCGAGAGGGCCCGAGTATATCTCTCCATCGTCGGAGGAGCAAATCCCAATCTCGAGCTATCAAGTTACATAACATACTTTCCCATGAACCCGTAAGCCGCCGTAATAGCCATCCAGTTACGGATGACGTTTAACAAACCCCAAAGTTCATGAAGCAAGCATGAAGAAACTCGATACTCTCATGGTCTAAGGAATTATGCAAACATTAACTATCTCTGTGTTATAAACCATTAACTTGTGACGAATGTATCTCATAGCATAACATCAATTCGGGTCGATTCAACACAAATGTCCTTCCTGACATTGTGCCCTCAAAGTTGCTTGGCATAGACATGTCCATGATTGGGAAAGCATAATCATCATGCAACACTTGAGCTAGTCTTAGAGGCACGACTAGGAATACATTTTACCGTTTATTATTCCACACGTGCATATGGGTTCTCCCCAGAGCCTTTATGGATATACGGGCTCGGGAACCACAGCAGTTATGGCATGGAACATAAACATAATTATGAACAGGGAGATAATCAATAACATTTATTATTGCCTCTAGGGCATATCTCCTACAGAACTCAATGGTGGGACAAGTGCTAATGTGGCAGCTCATGGTGATGGCTCAGACAGTAGTACTGATGTCCTCATAGTAACAGACCGGCGGTCAACCAAACGTGAAGCCTGGATGTTGGATTCAGCTTGCTCTTTTCATGCGACACCCAACAGGGAGTGGTTCTCTTGGTACAAGTCTGGTGACTTTGGTTTAGCCTATGTGGGCAATGACACAGGTAATCGTGTTGCTGGAGTAGGTGACATCAAAATCAAGATGTTCGACGGAGTTGAGCGGATGCTTGGGGGAGTTAGGCATGTGCCGGGCCTAAGGAGGAATCTAATTTCGCTTGATGTTCTACATGATGGTGGTATAGTATTCCGTTGTGATCGGGATAGGAAGACCATGAGAATCATGGAAGATGAGGTGACCGTGATGATTCGAAAAAGGACGGCTTCGCATCTTTACAAGTTGCAAGGGAGCACTATTGCAGGTGGAGTCACGGAGACTGGAGTTGTAGGAGTAGCAGCGGGGTCTCACGGCGGCGGCGGGTCTGGGGCAGACTCGTCGAGTACCTCTCCATAAGCCACGAAGAAGACAACACAAGTCCGGAGTACATGGAAGTTTGACGAATAGACAAATTCAAGATGGTGGAGAATATTCGCCAAGGTGGAGTTTGTTGTGTTTGTGTCGAATATTGTGTACGACTTGGGTTATGTTTGGACTTGGTGTTGTAGTGTGTGTAGGATACGTGTAGTGTCGGAGTGGGACACGTTGTACCCTTGGCCTCTTAGAGGCAACCCATGTTGTAACCCATGACGACTAGATAGCGACACGCTTGCAAGGGGGTGCCGGCGGCTTGTGCCGGCACCCGGGTGGCCGGTGTTGCCGTATCTCGGGGAGGAGCGCCCATAGTCATTGCCCCGGGGAGTACGCGAGTTCGCCGAACCTCGTTAACAAATTTCGGTATCCTCATTGTGCTGTGATTGCTTGTTCCTCGCTGGATCTACCGCGTACCTCGGATTAATTCTAACAAAACAAAAGGCATGTAATGTGTCCCAGTTAGAGTTTAACAGAAGAGAAAACAGATGTCTGCCACGTTACCTATGGGCTAACCTACAAACTATCGGCCCAGTTATTGTACAAAGAAAATATCAGCCCAGTTTCCCAAACGGTCTTGAGGCTTCATGCCCAGACAATAACCTTTCCATATCTTCTTCTTCAAGTCCTTCCTGTTTCTCCATTGCCTCTGGAGCAGCCACCGTCCTCTCCCAATGCCAGCGCACCAGCAAGGTTCGTTCTCACGGCTAATTTCACTATCTGAGCTCTACGTACCTATACCACATGTGTTGAACTACCAACCATCAGGATCTCCTCGCTACGTTAAAGATAAGAGAACCAAAAAAAAACACTAAATCTAACTAGATTACTTTCCGAGTTGATTGGATGCAGCAAAGATATGCAAACACGCAGCAGCCAGCAGGGATTGATTTTTCTCGCCTGGCAACATGCATGCGATTATGCTTGCACGTACACATGTTGTAATGTAATGTAGATCTCAATTCTGACATGTGATATTTCATGTATGTTATTGTAGGGGGATTATCCGGATGTACAAGCTAGTTGTACGTGGAGTTTTGTTCAGCAGACATCGCATCAGGATGCAGACTGAGCCAGGTTTTCTAGGTCGCTCTGGCCGAAAAGTACAAGGCAACTCGCCGGATCATCTCGCTGAAAATAAAGCCGAGTCCTGGCCCAACATATGCGTTATTTTTTACAGCCCAATGAGCAGATGGATCCATATAGCCGATGTTCATGGTGATGGATTGTAGACGTGCAGAGACTCAAGATGATGGCGTTCATGGTCTAGCCACCAGAGCATGCTCGCCAAATCTGTAGCCCAAGCACAGCGAGGACAATTTGATCCATGTAGCATGGGTATACTTCAAAGGCCATACCAATGGTCCAGGTAACATGCTCGACAAATCCAGAACCCAAAGAAATTGTGAGACACATTTGACTCTTATAGGTATCTTTGCCTTCATTAATACCTTCGTATGTTGAATTGCTGAGTAGAAATTACGCAAAAGGAAATAGACAGTTCCTTGGACAATTGGAATTAACTTGAGAGTTTAAGTCCATAGTCGTATTAATGGCTGAGCTGAGTTAGTTCTGGGGCTATTCAAAATGTTCAGGGTGGCCAATGTGTGCTATTCCTAAACATTCTTACATGTACGTCATCCTTACATGTATGGTTCGAAAATTTTGTACATTACATAGTCTAGAGTCTAAATAATAATAATACAGTCACCACTTAGGGGAAGCAATCAACAGACAGAAATAAGATGACACCGGATGATTTATTTAGATGCAAGGAAAAGTGCGGGTGGCGCATGTCCAAAAAGTTCATTTATTCCATACAGAAAGATTACCATTGGGATATATTATTGCAAAGTAGTCATCTGTCAGATTTATAAGCCACTTCTAATATTTTTATAATTCAAAAGAAGATGCCCATAATATTATATGCAAGTGTATATTTGTTGTTCAGTTAATATATCGTATATCCATGCTAATATGCGACGAGTGGTTAATTGTGTAATTCAATCTTCAGCACCACTATTGCCTTAAGATGTCGCCCTTAGGCTAATACATCAAAATTTGTTTCAGATTTACTAAACAATCTACAACACTGGTGTTCACGATAATGCTACAAGCATTTCATGTTCAAGTATGACTATATATTTTTAGAGCATAAATATGTTCGATGTGTTTTTTCAATTTGTTTTGGCCAAACCATTGAGGTTGGAGTATACATGTTCGTAGAACATTATGATGCTAGAGAAATAACCTATATTAAGATGACATTTACCGCATGTAATATATTTATAATCAATGTCAAGATATTTATCTAAGAATGGTCTGTTAAATGGAAGCTCCAGTATATGACAAACTAAGCGTTACTGAGTTGATCAGGGTCTGCTCCACACATTATCTGTATTAGTATGATTGGCGTGATGTCGCACGTGAATCGCTTTGCATGGCAGGGTGCTAATTTTTATCACATACCAATGTGTTTTCAGAACATAATACAAGTACATGCAGAATTCCCAAGTCTTACCTACCGGCAATCTGGGCTGCCTTCCTCAATATGTGTCAGGAGATCCGAGACCTAGAGGTGCATCAAGAACTGCAGCACGATCTGATGGATCACCTATGGAGGCTCAAGGGCAACACCTAGCTCGACGTGTGATGAAATATGAGTTTTTATTTGTGTTTGAATTATGAGTTTGCTTCGTTGAACTATTTGATTTGTATTGATTTCTGTGATGAACTATGTGATAAAAATTAGTTTTTGTTGAATTTGTGCCGAAGCACGCTGAATGTGGGCAAATTTCAGGCCAATTTATGCCGAATTCGGTGGCTGGGGGCGAACTTGGGGGGTCGGCCACTATGCTCTAACCCAACTAATGCATGCATAACTACTGACCAGTACATGCACGCCCATGTACTAACAGCTCCTGGAATCTCTCCAGGGTCAACAAGACGTGCCGGAGCAACTAACTTATGCAAGTCGTTAAATACTTCCTCCACCCAAAAAAGCTTGTCCTAAGCTTGTCCCTCAAATTGATGTATCTACCACTAACTTGGTGCTAGATACATCCATTTAAGGGACAAGTTTTTTCGGACGGAGGGAGTACTAACAGTGCGGAGGCACCGAGTCCTCCGCGCATGCTTTCATTTTTGCTTTCGATTTTTAAACTTTTATATCTTTTGAACGAACAACCCAAATTAAGTTATGTTTTCATATTCATGATTCTCGTAGCGAGGGCATTCAAATAAGATCCATTTTTAATATGTTTTGACTAATTTTGTTCATAAATGTTAAGTATAAATCTTGAAACTTAGTACGACCGACCGACAAAATCATGATTTTTGTGTCTACAAACAACAAAAAAATGTCTTTAAAATTACCAATGAAACTCGATAAGAGCGAGCAAGAAAATCTCAAGATTCACATAAAAAATTGTAAGTTTCAATGACTGAAGCTTAAAACTTACTGTGCTCTTCGTGAATCACGAGGCAATTGAACGGCCGGGCAGGGCTTGGCAGGTACGTGCCCCTTCGAATTTCTGCCAGAAAAGCTTTGTTCTTTTCATTACCTTAGTGTAAGTGCATCTAGTGCCCCTTACTGATTTTGGTGCATTGAAGACTTATAGGTTAAGGGACTAATGTGTTTATGAGTGTACACATGTCTATAAGTCTATGAGGAGTTTGATATTTACAGAGAAAGTCGACCCCTAAAAATGAAGTTCTTCGACTGAAGACTTTGGATTTCTGAAGACTTTCTGAAGACTTTGAAAGTGAAGAAATTGGTGTGACCTTGAAGACTTGGTATTCATTCGAGGAACATGAAGCGTGAAGACTTTTGTTTTCGTAGTTTCATTTTCTCTTTCTTGAGTCATAGGAAATACCGTACTGTTAAAAGGGGTCGAGGAAATACTAAGGAAAAATTTTCATGTGATGCTCAACTCAAAATCCTACACCTACCAATCCCTTCGAGTGAAGCCATTGAAAATCTCATACAGTTCAGTCATATTCTTCAGTGACAGAGACGAAGTTCTTCCGGTCTCTGAGGAATTTGTTCTGACTTAGGAGTTAGGAATTCGCCAGTGCGGATTGCCTACACAGTGAGGAACATGATAGCCCTGAGGAATTTGATACTCAAATTTCCGACCGTTGCTGTGCTATGCGCCAGCTGTCCCAAAATATCTACCCACCTAACGGTCATATCATTGAAGGACATTTATGTCTTATCATGTCGGGCTGCACCCTAGGCTATAAATAGCCGCCCCTATAACCACTAGCTGGTTGGCTGCTCCGAGAGAAACTGACACTTGTCATTTGAGAGCATCCCATCGTCCGAGGACTTTGAGCGAAAATCATCAAGTGAGGAAAACCCAAACCAAAACACCTACAAACCCAAAGTGATTGAGCATCACTGAAGAGATTGATCCTGCATGGATCCGACGCTTGTTACCTTTGAAGACTGTGCTTCATCCAGACGGTTAGGCGTCATGGTCTAGAGCATCCAAGAGGAATTGTGGATCGCCGAGTGACCGAGTTTGTGAAGGTTTCTAAGTCACCAGAAGACTTACCACGAGTGATTAGGCGAGGTCAGTGTGACCTTAGCTCAAGGAGAATACGGTGAGGACTGTGTGTCCGGGAATGTGTGTCCTCAGGTTTAAATACCTAGCCGCTCCAACCAGACGTACAACTGAGACAGTAGTTGGAACTAGTCTACCAAATCATTGTCTTCACCAAGCTTACTGGTTCTATTTCCTCAACTCTTTCATTTCCTCATAACTGTGTTGTGCACTTTTTCATATCTGTGTTTGAATACTTTGACTAAAGACTTTCTCAATTTCCTTAGTTCAATTTCTTCAGTCTGTTTGTCTTCATCCTGTGCTATCCTGTGTTTACGCTTTCTGTACTCTGTGCTTGTCTTCATTTCATCATGATGACCATGCTTGTGTTCTGCTATGTTTACTTTTGAGTACTTATTCCGCTGCAAGTAGTTCTTCGCTAAGGAATTTCCTCACCCGCAAATTCCTCAGTAAAGAATTCATAAAAATTGCCTATTCACCCCCCTCTAGTCGATATAACGCACTTTCAATTGGTATCAGAGCAAGGTACTCCCTTGTTCTGTGTGATTTTGGTTTAACCGCCTGGAGTTTTAGTTATGTCGACCGCAGGTATGATCAAGGTCTTTGCTGGGTGTCCTACCTTCGATGGGACGGACTACCCCTACTGGAAGAATAAGATGCGAATGCATCTTCAGGCAATTGATAACGATCCCTGGTATGTTGTGGAAAATGGTGTTCCCTCAGTCACACCTTCTCTGAATGCTGCTGCTGTGAAGAGATTCAAGCAACTCGATTCTCTAGCGAAGAATATCATATGTGGCCATCTGAGCAAAGGACAGTATGGAAGAGTGAGTGCTTTGGGAACTGCTAAGCTTATCTGGGATAGGCTATCCAAAGTGAATGAATGAGTCTCAACACAGCGTGACTCTCGAGTTGATGTTCTTCGCAATCTCTTCAACCGCTTCAAAAGACTCGACAATGAAAATGTTCAGAAACCTTCGATCGCCTCACTGACATCTCAAATGAGCTTCAAGCGCTTGGTGCCACTGACATCACCGACCATGAGGTGGTGAAGAAATACAAGGATTATAGTTCTGATGATGCGAAGAAAAAGAAGAAATCCTCAAAGTCTTCATCATCAAAATCCTCAAAGTCTTCATCTCACAAGAAGAGCAGCTCCAAGAAGGCTCGTGCATTCATTGGCAAGGACATGGACTCTGAGGCTGAATCTGAAGAAAATGAGGAAGAGGAGGCATCTGAGGAGTCCGAATCCGGTGTGGCGAGCCTAGCTCTCGCTACTGCATTCGTCAGCAAGTCTATCTTCAACTCTGAAGAAAATGACCTCACCAACAAGGCTGATGAAGGCAATGATGACTACGCTCCCACCTATTGCTTCATGGCAAAGGGTGCCAAGGTACTCAAATATACCTCCTCTTAATCAAGTGAGAATGAATCTGATGAAAACTCAAGCCCAGCTATTCTAAACTTGCTAAGATTGCTGTGAAACAACAAAGGGCTTTTGAAAAGGTTCAAAACATGCTAGACAAAAGTGATGTATGTTGGGTGAAGAAATGGATCGCACTAAAACCTTGACTGAAAATCTTCAGAGACTTCAGTCTAGGTTTGACAACCTTCAAGGTCATCATAACACTCTATCTGATCATGAGAAGCTTTCTTATGAATTTCTTCAGAGAAAGCAAGATCTTGAAAAGCTAAGAGTGAGGTATGAAGATCTTCAGAAGGAACCCGATTCATTACTTGCTCAACAAATCAGCGCTTCTCAGGAAGAATTTGTTGCTCCATGTTTGAAATGCATTGAACGTGAATCTGCTAATTCTTCACCTGAATGTACAAATGCTTCTAATGCTACAAATTCTTCAACTGTCTCTGCTATCACTAATTCCTCATCTGACTAGTATCACTGATGATGCAGGGCTGAAGGAATTGTACATGACAGACATGTACAAAAGCCTCAAAGGGCATCAGACTCTTTGTGATGTGCTTAAAAAGCAGATCCTCAACAGGAACCCTAGGAAAGAGGGTATTGCCTTTGAAAGGAGACTCAATGCTGATGGTACATATTGGAAGCCTGAGCAGTACCCCAAAACCTCATGGGTTGCTGCAAAGGGACCTCCAGTTGATCCATCCAATTTATCTGGCTTTACATGTGAATCTCCTCATTCTTCTGATGAGTCATTTGACTCCAACTATAAACTGTTCAAAAATCAGAATGGTGAAGTATTTGCTAGATATGTTGGCACTAACTGCAGGAACGGTTCCCCTATGAAGAAAATCTGGGTTCCTAAAAGGTGCCTTGAAAGTCTTCAGGTGAATGTCCTCATGACACCACCTGTGAAGAATAGGAACCCCAGATCAAATTCTTCATATGGACCAAATTCTTCATATGGATCCAAGTCCTCATACGGACCAAATTCCTCACGTGGATCATATTCCTCAAAAGGATCAAAGTCCTCATATGAATATCATCGTGCTAACAACTCTGTTTCGCAGGGAAGAGCTAAGGGCTATGAATATGAGCATTATTCTTCTAACCATTATGTTCGTAAGTCCTCGAATAATTTCTCTGATTATTCATATGCTTACCCTAACTTCTCTTATGTGAAATGAAATGGATTGGCTTCTATGCCACCTTTCTCGTACGGAGCTCGCAGAGTGATGAACTCTTTGCCACCCATTCAGATGTGGGTGGTGAAGAAAAATTAACTAATCTCTTCTGCAGGGTCAGGTCTCCAGACGTGCTCAAACGTCTGAAGAATTTGCTGAAGACCTGAA
Organism: Aegilops tauschii subsp. strangulata; assembly: GCF_002575655.3. Lineage (NCBI taxonomy): Eukaryota > Viridiplantae > Streptophyta > Magnoliopsida > Poales > Poaceae > Aegilops > Aegilops tauschii. The sequence continues at coordinate 20,214,119 of NC_053039.3, forward strand.
ATTGCCTGAAAGGACGCAGGCTAATCATGAAGAAATGAACTTCCATTTCTCACGTCCTCATACTGCTTTATCTATTGCATTGCTTGATGAAATTGATCTGATGAATTGATGTCATATTCTTCACTGATGAAGTATATGAAGTTCGTAAGTTGCACTAATTCATCTGCAGGATGATCAACCCAAAGCCACTGAGTGGGTCCTCGATAGTGGATGTACAAATCACATGACTGGTGACAAGAATCTATTGATGGATGCTCCCTTATCTCCATCGCATCTGAAGCATATCATCTTCGCTGACAAAGGCAAAAGTCAGGTATTGGGTCTAGGTAAGGTTGCGATCTCAAAGGATCGACACATGGACAAAGTCATGCTTGTCGAGTCCTTATGATACAACCTCATGTCTGTCTCAATGCTTTGCGATCTTGATATGGTTGTTGTCTTTGGCAAGTATTGTTGTGTTGTGGTTATGGAAGCTGACAATTCCAAAGTCTTCGAATGCTTTAGGAGAGGACACTTGTATATTGTTGATTTCTCTACAGGACCTCAACCAGCCGTGTGTCTACTTGCAAAAGCTTCAGAAGGCTAGCTATGACATCGACGACTTGGTCATGCAGGCATGAGGAATTTGCACACGCTTGCTAAGAAGAACCATGTCATTGGCATTGAGAATGTCAAATTCCTCAAGGATCACTTATGCGGAGCTTGTGAAGCTGGGAAGATGACAAAGGCTAAGCATCTAGCGAAGACTATCATGACCACTACTCGACCATTTGAATTGCTTCATATGGATCTCTTCGGTCCTAACCATTATTTTGCAGTTTCAAATGATGCGTCTCAATATGGATTTGTTATTGTTGATGATTACTCTCGTTACACATGGGTACACATTGTTACTTACAAACATGAAGTGCAGGAAGTCTTCAAATGATTTTCCTCGAGGGCTTCAACCAACTTTGGTGTGAAGATCAAGCACATCAGAAGTGACAATGGAACCGAGTTCAAGAATCCTGGTCTTGATGACTATCTTGATGAACTTGGTATTACTCGTGAGTTATCTGCTCCTTATACTCCTCAGCAGAATGGCGTCGTGGAGCACGAGAACAGGACCCTTGCTGAGATGGCTCGCACTATGCTTGATGAATACAAAACGCCTCGTCGTTTCTGGATTGATGCAATTGATACTGCATGCCACATCATCAACAGAGTATATCTTCACAAATTCTTCAAGAAGACTGCCTATGAACTCCTCACCGACAAGAAACCCAATGTGAGTTATTTCAAAGTCTTCGGTGCTAAATGTTGGATTAGAGATCCTCATCACAACTCTAAATTTGCACCGAAAGCACATGAAGGTTTCATGCTTGGTTACAGAAAGGACACGCACACCTACAGAGTCTTCAACAACGTTTTCACAAGGTTGTTGAAACTGTAGATGTGCGGTTCGATGAAACTAATGGCTCGCAAAGAGAGCACCTACCTTCTATGATAGATGAACCAGCACCTGAGGAATCTATCAAGTTCAAGGCTACCGAGGATGTCATTCCTACCGAAGAATCTGCTGAAGAATTCATTCCAGAACGTGAAGAACGTCGAGCTAATGCACCGGAAGAAAATGCTGAAGAAAATGGTGCTGAAGAAAATGCTGATCAAATTCCTCGACGGCAACCAGCTCATCCTCGCGTTGCAAAAGAAGTGCAAGTTGGAAAGATCATCGATGACATCGAAGCACCAGGTCCTCTCACACGCTCAAGAGCTTCACATTTATCTAACTTTTGTGGGCACTTTGCTTTTGTCTCTATCACAGAGCCCACTAAGGTAGATGAAGCATTTCTGGAGCCTGAGTGGATTCAAGCTATGCAAGAAGAATTACATCAGTTCGAGCTCAACAACGTCTGGGAACTGGTCAAACGTCCAGATCCTTGCAAGCACAATATCATTGGCACAAAGTGGATCTACCGCAACAAGCAAGATGAAAATGGCCTTGTGGTGAGGAATAAGGCACGGCTTGTAGCTCAAGGCTACACACATGTTGAAGGAATTGATTTCGATGAAACTTTTGCACCCGTTGCTAGACTTGAGGCTATTCGCATATTACTTGCTTATGCTAACCATCATGATATCACTTTATATCAAATGGATGTGAAAAGTGCATTCCTCAATGGTAAGCTTGAGGAAGAAGTATATGTTGCTCAACCCCCAGGTTTTGAAGATCCAAAGAATCCTGACAAAGTCTTCAGACTCAGTAAGGCCCTCTATGGCCCCAAGCAGGCCCCTCGGGCATGGTATGATACTTTGAAGGAATTCCTCATGAAGAAAGGCTTCAAACCCGGTTCACTCGACCCTAGTCTTTTCACTAAATCTTATGATGGTGAAATGTTTGTGTGCCAAATATATGTTGATGATATTATCTTTGGCTGTACTGACCAACGTTATAGTGATGAATTTTCCTATATGACGAGTGAAGAATATCAAATGTATATGATGGGAGAATTGAAATTCTTCTTAGGTCTTCAAATTCGTCAACAACGCAATGGCATATTCATATCTCAGGAGAAATACCTCAAGGATGTACTGAGGAAATTCGGCATGCAAGATTGCAAAGGCGTCAAAATTCCTATGCCCACAAATGGCCATCTGTGCACTGATGAAAATGGTATTGACTTCGATCATATGGTATACCGCTCCATGATTGGTTCTTTATTGTACTTATGTGCATCTAGGCCAGATATAATGCTTAGTGTTTGCATGTGTGCCCGATTTCAAGCTACACCGAAGGAATCACACCATAAGGCTATGAAGCATATTCTTCGATATCTAGCTCACACACCAACACTTGGATTATGGTACCCCAAGGGCTCGGCTTTTGATCTCATTGGATATTCTGACTCTGACTATGCTGGTGATTGTGTGGACCGCAAGTCAACATCTGGTACACGTCATTTCCTCGGATGATCTTTGGTCTGTTGGTCCTCGAAAAAACAGAACTGCGTATCACTGTCTACTGCTGAAGCTGAGTACATTGCTGCTGGTTCTTGCTGTGCTCAATTACTGTGGATGAAACCAACTCCCAAGGACTACGGCGTCAACGTGAAGAATGTGCCTCTCTTCTGTGACAATGAGAGTGCCATCAAGATTTCTCACAACCCAGTTCAGCACTCGAAGCCAAAGCACATTCAGATTCATCATCATTTTCTTCGTGATCATGTGTTGAAGGGCGACATTTCTATTGAGCATGTGAAGACTGAAGAACAGCTAGCCGATATTTTCACAAAGCCCTTGGATGAGAAGAGATTTAGCAAGTTGCGGTGTGAGCTAAATATCTTAGAATCTTCGAATGTTCTTTGCAAAGGACACTCATCCTAACACTTATGCAAAATTGATGACTTAGATGTGCAACACATGAAGAAACGTTTTTCTTCAATCGATGAAGAATAACACTCTAAGTGTGAAGAAATTAACAAAGAATTTGATTCTCAGAACCCTACGACAATTGTACGCGGTGTCTGAAATCATCATTCTTATACGGTGGGTCACGCCACCACCAAAAGTCGAAAATCTTCAATTTGAGTTTTTCTTCAGTTTTGAAATTCCTCAGTTGTTCATTTTCTTCAACTTTGCATTGTCTTCACTGTTTCCGTCAATTTTCTTCATTGGCTATATATATAGATATATATATATATATATATATATATATATATATATATATATGAGTTTATGTCCTCTACAGCATTCACTTATGGCTAATTTTTCAAGTTGCTTTTTCTGCTAAGTGAATGTGATCGGACCCTTCCCCCTCTATGCTAAACTCAACCCATTCTATTCACAAATTCTTCATGTGCATTCTATTTGAAACTTGTTCAAAATCTTCACTGTGTCCTTGTCAGCTGAAGAATTTGCGAACGGAACTTTTAACTTATCTTATCCAAAATTTTCGGCTTTGCCGCTCAAACCGTTCCGCATCCCACGAAATACTTATCTACTCACCCACGATCTCACACGATCTCCACTTCTCAGTACGTGGGTGACACATGTCAAGCGAATGAGAAGGGTCAGGGGCACGTTCGTCCAAATTCTTCGGGCGAACAGTTTTTCACCGTGGCTATAAATACCCCCTCCCCATCCTCACTTCTCTTTTACTCCGCTCGATCTCACTCCCGCTCGAGCTTCTCAAACCCTAGCGCCGCCGCTACTTCATCGTCGCCGGTGAGGAAGAGCTTCACTGCCTCGACTTCGTCGCCGTCGTACTCGCGCCGGCCGCGGATTTCTTCACTCCGCCGCCGCCGTAGCTGTCTTCCTCTGCCGAGTTAGGGCGTGGAAGATCTGCACTGACGAACTTCACATCTCCACATCCCAGTTCGCCGTGTTCTTCGTCCAGGGTAATTAAAAGTTACTTTTACTGCCTCTTTGATTCAAATGATTTCTACAAAATCCTCAAAGGTGTTTTTCTTCAAATCTTCACACACTAAACACTTCACATGTCATCTATTCTTGATTCATTTATCTAAGCTATATTTTTCTTCAAGATTCCTCAATTGTGTGGATTTTTTGATCTATACAACTCTGGAACCTAAGACAAAGAACGCTTACTGAAATTCTTCAAGACTCATCTGGTCAAATTCCTCAAACTTGTTCTTTTTACAAAACCTTCTGAGAACGCATATGACCTCTCCAAATTCCTCGCAACTATACTCTGTTCACAGGTACTCATGTCCGCTGCTGAATCACTAGGTTCTCATCAACATAACTCATTTGCAGCGTTCCTCGAAGAAAAGTTGCATACTTCTTCAGAGAATTCGATTGTTCAAATTCCTCATCTGAAGAAAATGGCTGATGGTAAGAAACCACAGAAAGGAGGAAAGAGGCCTGAGGTCAACACTGCTTTTGAAATCCCCGAGGACATCTATGCTGGGTACTGCACACCCCCTGAGGAAGATGAAAATCAGCGCAAAGTGCGCATTCAAAAGATTGAGAGGAGATGGGCAAGAGAGTGGAGGGAGTATAGATATGTTACTCCAAAATACATGAAGAAATTCGCTGTTACCCCTCCCTGCTCAAGACCTCCATTGGCACCTGGCCAAATAGCTGATCCCACCAGCCCCAAGCGCAGTGAGGACTATCCTGAAGAATGGGCCAAGCGCCAGGCCAAGTTGGCCAAACAAGCAAAAGATGCAATGAGGAAATTCAACGAGGACTCTGCTGCTGTTGCTGCCTCTGCTGAGGCCTCTGCTGTCAAGCCGAAGAAGGCCATTGCAAAGAAGCCTGCGCATAAGCCAAGTGCTTCACCTTCAATGCCCCCACGGCCAGAATCCTCAAAGCCCTCACGGCCAGAATCCTCAAAGCCCTCACGGCGAATTCCTCAAGCTCCTCCAAAGTCCTCAGCTCCTCCGCCCAAGTCCTCAGCTGCTCCGACCAAATCCTTTGCACCTGTGCATCTTGCCACGTGCCAAAGGACTACAGGCATCTCTATTGCCTCAGGAGCTTCTGCTAGTTCCTCAGCTGCACCAAATTCTTCAACTGGCCCCTCTTTGCTGAAGACAAAGGCCACTGCTGGACGAGGTTCTCGCCCAAGTCCTCACAAGAAGCAGGTCGCCTTCCAAATGCCGTCTGACGAAGACGAAGCTGATGATGAAGAACTTGCCGAAATCATCAGAGACAGGCAAGTCAGGGCCGCTAGAGCCAAGGGCACAAATGTGCCTCTGCTTTTGGATCCAAAGTTGATCCTTAACTACATTGATATCTGGCACAAGGACCCAAACACTCCTATGCCTAATTTCAAGTTGACTCCTGGCCAAAGTCATATGCTGACTGCCTTCATACAAGAAGAGAAATGTAAATTTGAAAAGGCCAGGCAGATCAAGAAAGTGCAGTACAAGAAGGAGCGTTTTCCGAAGAAACACATTGTCTCTATGACAACTGAAGAACTTGTCAATATTCAATCTGAGATTAAGAAACTCAGTGATGAATTTGACGTGTACCGTGCTGACTGGCTTGGAGACAAAGTCAGATTTGTGAAATTGACTGATAAATTCACCTCCAATGTTGCAGCCCCAACGCAACAAGGAAATTCTTAGGTTGAAGCATCTGCTCAGCCGACTGAAGAAAAAGTGAGTTCCATGGCTGATGACTGCATTCCAGCCACTGATGAAATTGCCAGGGCATCCCCTAGTGGTGCGCCTGAAGAGAATGAAGATGTCAGGGCAACTGCATCAGTTGTGCCTGAAGAAATTCAACCAAGTTCCTCTGCTCCTCCTGCGCCTACCCCAACTCCGATCCTTCCATCTGCATCAGATATGAATAAGATCAAGGCTGCAGAGCATGCAGCAGTGAAGAAAAGGAAGGCATCAACACCATCAGATTCTTCAGCTCCGAAGAAGATGAAGTCTTTGACCAGCTCGTTTGCAAACTCCATTGATGTTGTTCCTATCTCAACCATGCCATCAAAGGACCTTGTTTCTTATGATGAAGAATATGTGATTCCTAGCGAATCCGATGAAGAAAATCCTTCTGCTGCTTCGTCACAGCAGTTGGATGAAGAAATTGAAGTGGATGCAATCCCTTCAACTCCAGTTGTTTCCTCGCCTATGCCTCAGTTTACTGCTGAAGAGGCCGGCGTCGAAGAAATGGAAGATGAAGATGTGGACATTGGCTGTACCACACCTGTGCTGAATGATGACTTTTGGGAAAGTCAGCACCCCAACTCTCCACTGTTCACACCGTTCCAACAAATTCCTCAGTCCCCAGTAACTACAGTTCAAATGGGATCTGATGAACCACATGCCACACCATCTGTCCATGAAGAAATTCCAGCCACTAGTGCTGAAGAAAATGTAAATGAAGAATTGAAGACCCAGGCTGTCGCTGAAGAAGAAGAAGCTGAAATTCCTCAGCCTGTGGAGCATGAGATTGCGATTCCTGAGGTAATAATGCATTTGACTGACACTCCTCAGCCCAAGCCAAAGGATCCATTCTCAAAGAAGCAGAAATTCAAGGCTGATGATTTCTTCGGTGAGCACGTGTTCTTCACTGACTACAATCCCTATGATTCTGCTCGTCTTAGAAGGAAGCGCTTCTGGACCGCCAGCCAGGCCAACTTCTATTCTTCACTGCTCTTCAACAAGGACAAAGTCTTCGACCACGAGCATATTCCTCATGTGGACATGGAATCACTGCCATGCTTCACACGTGTCCTCAGTGTGCTTCATGACACAGGCCTCCTCAACTTTTGCACAGACATAGTTCATTGGAATGAAGAGCTCATTCTTCAATTCTACGCAACACTGCACATCACAGGAGATGCTGACGATGTGAACTCCTGGGTTTTGGACTGGATGACCGAAAATACTCACTATAAGGCACCGGCATCTGAATTGCTTCACGCCCTGCCCATCAGTCCTCCACCTGAAGGAGCTCGTTGCATGTACCAAGAGCCTGAGCTTACATATCACTATATGCAAGTGCTGATGAAGCCATTGAAACCTGGTCAAGTCTCAAGGACAAAATTCCTCGTGAAGGAATTGCAGTATGTACCAAGGACAGTCTATCACATTCTGACAAACACTATGAGTCCAATCAAAGGCCACGACTCATCTGATGAGGAAATTGTTGGCATCATGAAGAATCTGGTATTCAACATCATTCATGGCATACCCGTCAACTATCATGATTTCTTCATGAGGACTCTGGCAAATGTTGCACTTTCTCCGTTTGAGCTGAAGCCTTATGCACCTTGGATTATGAGATTCCTCAGGACAAGATCTTAACTCAACTACAAAGCTGATTTTCAGAATCACCTCAGCTACTTGCCCCCGATTGAAGTCCTCAAGTGGACCTATTCCTCAGCTGATGAAAAGGGCAAGGCACCAGATGTTATTAATGAAGGCATTCGGCCATTGGATGGTCAGTTTCGCAAAGCTGCATCTTATTCCACCAATGATGACTCTGCCACTCATGATTCTGCTGCCCATGCCTCCAAGCCAAATCCTCAAGCCACTGCTCCTCGTATGATGACTGACCGTGAGCTTCTGCTTAGTCTTCACCAGAAGAAGTACAAGAAGGTCAAGGTTCCTTCCTTGGTGGCCAGCTCATATTCTTCATCGCACGACACCAACGAGCATGAAGACTTGGACGACACTGCGGCAGGCCCTACATCAACAAACGACCCCAACAACGCTGGCGCTCCTTCATCAACTTGATATTCTTCAGGGGCGTTAGTCCTCAGTTTCGACCCTTTTGGTCATTCGATGACAAAGGGGGAGAAATTTGAGTTAGTCTTCAAGCGGGTCTATCTATATGGGCGTTTTTTTTCTAAGTTACAACTCTCATTCTTCTGATGACTTTGCTGGATCGAGTTGTAAACTTAAACTCTATGGTGGCCTGATACTTTTGCCGTGTTTTTTTCTGCATGCTCATTCCTCATTAATGTTTATGCACGCATGCTGAATTACGTTAGTCACCATATTTCATCATGCATTTCAAATTCTTCATATTATATGTCAAATGCGTGTATGAATTACAAGATATAGGGGGAGATCTCCATGATTTTACTCTTCAAGTGTGCATTGCTTCAAAAGCAAATTCCTCACTATGCACATCTTCAGGGGGAGTTCTTCTATATCTTGCAATCAAATTCCTCAATATCAGTATTTACACTTCATATGTTTATCCCCGTTGAAAACTTAACCTATATTGTCATCAATCACCAAAAAGGGGGAGATTGTAAGTGCATCTAGTGCCCCTTAGTGATTTTGGTGTATTGTAGACTTATAGGTTAAGGGACTAATGTGTTTATGGGTGTACACAGGTCTATAAGTCTATGAGGAGTTTGATATTTACAGAGAAAGTCGACCCCTAAAAATGAAGTTCTTCGACTGAAGACTTGGATTTCTGAAGACTTTCTGAAGACTTTGAAAGTGAAGAAATTGCTGTGACCTTGAAGACTTGGTATTCATTCGAGGAACATGAAGCGTGAAGACTTTGGTTTTCGTAGTTTCATTTTCTCTTTCTTGAGTCATAGGAAACACCGTACTGTTAAAGGGGATCGAGGAAATACTAAGGAAAAAATTCCATGTGATGCCCAACTCAAAATCCTACACCTACTAATCCCTTCGAGTGAAGCCATTGGAAATCTCATACAGTTCAGTCATATTCTTCAGTGACAGAGACGAAGTTCTTCGGGTCTCTGAGGAATTTGTTCTGACTGAGGAGTTAGGAATTCGCCAGTGCAGATTGCCTACACAGTGAGGAACATGATAGCCCTGAGGAATTTGATACTCAAATTTCCGACCGTTGCTGTGCTATGCGCCAGCTGTCCCAAAATATCTACCCACCTAACGGTCATATCATTGAAGGGCATTTATGTCTTATCATGTCGGGCTGCTCCCTAGGCTATAAATAGCCGCCCCCCTACAACCACTAGCTGGTTGGCTGCTCCGAGAGAAACTGACACTTGTCATCTGAGAGCATCCCATCCTCCGAGGACTTTCAGCGAAAATCATCAAGTGAGGAAAACCCAAACGAAAACACCTACAAACCCAAAGTGATTGAGCATCACTGAAGAGATTGATCCTGCGTGGATCCGATGCTTGTTACCTTTGAAGACTGTGCTTCTTCCAGACGGTTAGGCGTCATGGTCTAGAGCATCCAAGAGGAATTGTGGATCGTCGAGTGACTGAGTTTGTGAAGGTTTGGAAGTCACCCGAAGACTTACCACGAGTGATTGGGCGAGGTCTGTGTGACCTTAGCTCAAGGAGAATACGGTGAGGACTGTGTGTCCTCAGGTTTAAATACCTAGCCTCTCCAACCAGACGTACAACTGAGTCAGCAGTTGGAACTGGTCTACCAAAACATTGTCTTCACCAAGCTTACTGGTTCTATTTCCTCAGCTCTTTCATTTCTTCATAACTGTGTTGTGCACTTGTTCATATCCGTGTTTGAAGACTTTGACTGAAGACTTTCTCAATTTCCTCAGTTCAATTTCGTCAGTCTGTTTGTCTTCATCCTGTGCTATCCTGTGTTTACACTTTCTGTACTCTGTGCTTGTCTTCATTTCATCATGATGACCATGCTTGTGTTTTGCTATGTTTACTTTTGAGTACTTATTCCGCTACAAGTAGTTCTTCGCTAAGGAATTTCCTCACCCGCAAATTCCTCAGTGAAGAATTCATAAAAATCGCCTATTCTTCCCCTCTAGTCGATATAACGCACTTTCAATTGGTATCAGAGCAAGGTACTCCCTTGTTCTGTGTGATTTTGGTTTAACCGCCTGGAGTTTTAGTTATGTCGACCGCAGGTATGATCAAGTTCTCTGTTGGGTGTCCTACCTTCGATGGGACGGACTACCCCTACTGGAAGAATAAGATGCGAATGCATCTTGAGGCAATTGATAATGATCTCTAGTATGTTGTGGAAAATGGTGTTCCCTCAGTCACACCTTCTCTGAATGCTGCTGATGTGAAGAGATTCAAGCAACTCGATTCTCTAGCGAAGAATATCATATGTGGCCATCTGAGCAAAGGGCAGTATGGAAGAGTGAGTGCTTTGGAAACTGCTAAGCTTATCTGGGATAGGCTATCCAAAGTGAATGAAGGAGTCTCAACACAGTGTGACTCTCGAGTTGATGTTCTTCGCAATCTCTTCAACCGCTTCAAAAGACTCGACAATGAAAATGTTCAACAAACCTTCGATCGCCTCACTGACATCTCAAATGAGCTTCAAGCGCTTGGTGCCACTGACATCACCGACCATGAGGTGGTGAAGAAATTGCTGAGATTGCTTAATTCCTCATTTGATATTCTGGCATTGATGATACAAGAACGTGCTGATTACAAGTCACTTGATCCCGCTGATATCCTCGAGAGGCTAAATACTCAGGAGTTCCACCTTGCTAAAAAAGAGATCTCTATGGTTCGAGCTATGGCAGATCATGTGCACTGAAGGCCAAGGCAGTTTCCGAGTCTGAAGATGAAGACTTTGGCAGCAGCCTTGGTGATCCTAAAGAACTGAGCCATGAACTAGCACTGCTCGTGAAGAAATTCCAGAAGTTCTCAAGACGTGGTCGCTTCGGAAAACCCTCAAGGAGCAATGATTCCTCATCCAGTGACTACAAGAAGAGGCTTTGTCACAAATGCAAGAAACCTGGACACTACATTCAAGATTGTCCTCAGTGGGAAAATGAATCAAAGAAGAAGAAATACAAGGATTACGGTTCTGATGATGCGAAGAAAAAGAAGAAATCCTCAAAGTCTTCATCATCACAATCCTCAAAGTCTTCATCTCACAAGAAGAGCAGCTCCAAGAAGGCTCGGGCATTCAATGGCAAGGAAATGGACTATGAGGCTGAATCTGAAGAAAATGAGGAAGAGGAGGCATCTGAGGAGTCCGAATCCGGTGTGGCGAGCCTAGCTCTTGCTACTGCATTCGTCAGCAAGTCTATCTTCAACTCTGAAGAAAATGATCTCACCAACAAGGTTGATGAAGGCAATGATGACTACGCTCCCACCTATTGCTTCATGGCAAAGGGTGCCAAGGTACTCAAATATACCTCCTCTGAATCAAGTGAGAATGAATCTGATGAAAACCTCAAGCCCAGCTATTCTAAACTTGCTAATATTGCTGTGAAACAACAAAGGGCTTTTGAAAAGGTTCAAAACATGCTAGACAAAAGTGATGATATGTTGGGTGAAGAAATGGATCGCACTAAAACCTTGACTGAAAATCTTTAGAGACTTCAGTCTAGGTTCGACAACCTTCAAGGTCATCATAACACTCTCTTATCTGATCATGAGAAGCTTCCTTATGAATTTGTTCAGAGAAAGCAAGATCTTGAAAAGCGAGTGATGATTCCATTGGAAATAATGTGGGTCATCACTTGGATATTGGATATATAACTGGACTTGTAGTATGCATGTGCAAACTAGCTACTACAAATCATGAAATCTAGCAAACAAGTTGAAGTGGGATGAGATATAACGATGTAAGAAATTAAGGGTGATGGATGAAGTAATATGTTCTGGGAGCAAGGGATTTTTTATCGTGTCCGTTATTTAGGTCATGAGGAAGGTACATGATGAACGACTACAATAGAAATAAAATTGTCGGAGTGTGAATCGGTGGGCCAGTGACCCATTGTATAGGTTCAAACTGCCTTACCATTCATATGCCCAAGATTTTAAGGTTGACAGGGAAAAAGAATATAAGTACAAATATATATATTACAAGTTTTACAGTGGTTGGGCTTTTTTGGAGCCGTTCTCTCGTCTCAATCTAACGGCAACAGATACGTAGTGCTGGGTACTACTCGGATGAAAGTATTCAGAAGTACTACAACTTGTGGGACCAGTACTAATGACAATGTGAGGACACATTTTAATCTAGGGTCATTTTAGTCATAGGAAAATTTTCCACGCGCCGTCCCTCTCATCCTATGCAGAACCGCCGCCACGATCCTCTCCTCTTCCATCACCATTACACAGTCGCAGCCATCTCCTCCCTCTCATGCATTCTAGATCCACCGCAGGCATCTCCTCCCCCTCTTGCATTCCAAATCCACCGCAACCATCTCCTCCTTCTCGCGGCCGCAAGTTTGCTCCTCTCCTCTTCCACATCCACTCCCTCTTCCATCCAAGCAAGAACCTTGATGGAGCAGTAGATCGAGTAGATCGTCGGTGGCGAGAACGCCAACTTTGCCATGCTGATGGAGATGGAGATCATGCAGATCGCCGGCGGAACAAGGTTAAGATGGCCAGGTTGAGCGAGATGTATTCTTGGTTTGACAACAGATGGCACATGAACTAGACAGCACAGGCCATGATCAAGCATATGACTAAAATTGAGAAGTTGGCGCTCTGCCCCCCGCTCGCAGTACCGGTGGAGTACATCGAGGTCCTCCTCCGGGCAATGGAGAAGACAGATTTGCCCAAGGAGTGGGTCAGGCGGAGATGGTGGGCGTACAGATCCAAGGTAGAGCATCCAGAGGATCAGGAAGCCATCCTGTACGAGGTGCCATTACTGATTGTACAGCCACCAACCGAGTCACCGGAGACTCCAAAGCGCAAGAGGAGGAGGATAGTGGTCGCGACGTCGCTTCCCCACCATTCTCCATGCTTCCCTCGCCGCTCTCCTCGTCTGAACGGCGGCCGTAGCGTTGTTTACGGTAAGATTCTTGATTTGTAAATCATTACTTGCCACTTGGTTAATTTTATTCTCTGCGATATCTTCTTGCTACATGTGTACTTCAATCCATAGCCTCTGGATGGCAGCTTAGTTAGTTGCAAAGAATAAATTACGTTTCAATACTGTAAGTTCATTACACAAGTTCAGTACATAGTTTTACAGTGGTAGACTCTTGGTAGACACTGAAATATTATAATACTGCAAGTTCATTAGACAGTTATACACACTGAAATATTATAGTAGTTCATTTTCAGTAAACGCTGGTAGAAACTGAAATATTTCAATAGTTCAATTTCAGTACACACTGGTATACACTACAATATTTCACTAGTCAGTTTCAGTACTCACTGGTACACACTGAAATTTTTCACTAGTGCAGTTTCAGTACTGACTGGTACACACTGAAATTTTTCACTAGTGTAGTTTCAGTACTCATTGGTACACACTGAAATATTTCAGTAGTGCAGTTTCAGTAGAGACAGGTAGACACTGAAATATTTCAGTAGTGCAGTTTCAGTACACAATGGTTGACACTGAAAAATTTCAGTAGTGCTCTTTCAGTAGAGACATGTAGACAATGAAATATTTCAGAAGTGCTATTTCACTAGTGCAATTTCGGGTAATGCACATATGTACTAATGCATACCACATTAGTTAAATCCACATTGTAGTAATGATATATGTCAAATAAACATCAATATGATTGTCAATGTTTATGCCATTGATGGTAGTATAACAAATCATGAAATAAGGCAACTTTCATCTTAGGCCACAATTTTTTGTTGCAAAATTTCAAACTTGGAGATGTCAGTAATTTTGTGATTTACATTACATCTCATATAGTTGTTTTGTTACTCACTTTGCATCGCATGTACATGTCATTTGCATGATTTTCTCATTTTGTTTACTGATTGTTTCAGCAATTGATAGCCTACCCGAACTAGTTTGGGAGTAAATACTTTGTTGTTTATTGTTTGAGCAGTTGGAAGGAGGCTTGATACTGTTAATCTGTGTTTCACCATGTTTCAGTAATACTTGCCATATAGATGTGTTGCTCATATTTATGTATACTGGGGAATCTGCAACAATTAAAATGTAATATTCTAAAATATTCACCTGCCCTGTAGGTGATCCCCCTAATGATAAAAAAAGAACTAGAAATAAGCATTGGAAACCCCGTGAAGAGAAAATGGAGAGAAAAAGTGGTATTTCGCAGGGTAGATTGTTGGGTAGTGCTAGCAGAATCACTTTGATATAAACATTCCTAACTGGTATTCCCTATTATATGATGTCTTCTTATGGTTGGGCAGTAGGGGTGAATAAGAGGATGGTTTAATTGAAATAAGTATGACCTAGTTAAAGCTTAGAGGTCTGCAAGGCTAAAAATATGGGTGAAATTTAAAATGCCTCCCGGATTAAAATTTTTATTCTGGCTTGTGTTGCTACATACCATCCTCACCAAGAATAACTTGAGAAAAAGGGTTGTGGCTTAGAGACAACATTTGCTCTTTTTGTGGAAGAGAGGAGGAAGTTGACCATATTTTTTACCGTTGTTCTGTCGCAAAGATGTTGTGGATGCTGATGAAATGTTCTTTTGGGATACATGACATCTATGACAACATGGAAGATATATTTGTCGTGTGGATTGGGATATTGGATAAAAGTGATACAAGTCTTATCACAGTAGGCATTTATGCTACTTTCTGGAGTTTATGGAAACTTATAATTAGAGTGTTCTCTGATAATATGAGGCTGGTTGATCTCTGTGTTCCTGTTAATATGATTATTTAAAATTTACATGATTGTAATGTGTTGCAGAAAAACCAAGAAAAAATAAGGCGCATGACGGCGGGCGTAAGAGAAGTTGAGTAGGTTGCGGTGGGAGATCTTCAGATGTACTACGCATGGATGGAGGATAGGGGTGCCGACGCTGGTTCATCCTTGAGGCTGGACATGCTGGAAGTATCTCAAGACAAACTCTTGCTAGAGAAAGCATGTTCTGCTTTCTTTTTATGTCTTGTCTATTTGTGTAATGTAATATGTAGTGCACTACAAACTGGTTCTTGCGTGGCGCTTGTGCTGGGTTTAAACTGTTTGCGTGAGCTGCTGGGTGGGTGGGAGGGATGGATCCTTTCCTGACAGCAGCGGTATGTATGCTTCTCTGAGTAGCATATGTTTGTAGTCTTTTTAAATTAGATATTCTGTTAACCAATGTCTTTTTAATCTCATATCCTTGCAGTAGTTAGCATATAAGTATTCTATGAATTTCAGACATCAACTTTTAGTAGTATGAGAAATGCATTTTCATATAATCTGCAACCACAGCAAGTTTACATATCATCTCGAAAAAGCTTGAAAATCCATACAACATCTGAAAGCTACCAGACTTGGCATCATTGGTTCTCATGTTCATGCAAGGTTCTAGAAAAATTTTGGTAACATTTGAATCATGTCAAAAAAACCGTCCTTCGAGACGGACCCTCCCCTCCTACCCAGCTCGCGATGAAGATGGCCAAATTTTGGTCATCTTCAGTACGACACAAAATTTTGCGAGCAGGTGGGCACGCCCACCCCGGTACCGCACACAAAAATTGAAGCAATTTTGACAGCGAATGCACGTTGCATCATGTCCGGAAGTCTTTTAGTGTTTTATCATTGGGAAATAGGTACAAAATCCATACAACATCACAAAGCTACCAAACCTGGCATGGATGCTTCTCATGTTGATACAAGGCTGTAGACAAAAATTTGGGTACATTTTAAGGATGTTGGAAAATACGTCATTCGAGACCAACGTTCCCTCCCAAAGGGCCTCCATGAACAAGCAGAACAAATGAGCATGCATTAGTTATTGCCAAAAATGTAGCCTGCACATGATTGCCAAAAGTACCCATTTCCACTTTTTGATATGCACTTAGGTTGTATTAGTTATTGGGAAAAGTACATCATGCAAATGATTGGCACAAGGACCTACTGCCAGTTCAAGCAAAATAACTGAGCATGTATCCCTAATTGCCAAAAGTAGAGAATGCTCATGATTGGCAAAAGTACGTAATGCAAAAGCAAAGAATGCTCTGGTGTGGCATGTTATCATGGCGTACTTTCTTCCGCTCAGCAAATTTGATGGTCTTAGCTGGTGTTAGCAAGCCATCTTTCATTGCCTCGTCGATGCACGCTTGATAAAGTAAGATCAGCCAATCAACCCAACTTTTTGGGGTGACAATTCAAGGCTATGTTAGGCCTCCATGCTATATTTGAACCATTTTGTGCAAAATATCGTTTTGTCACGTGCGGCCAATTTTCGAGTATTTTCGACTACAAAAATTACAGTACATGGTAAATTTTGTGTAAACTAAATAGTATTTGCATGCTTGCTTGATTTTGTCATGGAATGAACTTTAAAAGCTTGGGGGAATTTCACATATTTCATGTTGTACTTGCTTCACATAGTGGACAGAGGTAGCTCGAAGGTTCTAGATGGGAGCAGGTGATGTACCTGAGCTATTCTACGAGATAGAATCCGGTGTAGGCCAATGATCCAACTAGGCTTGGTGTGTCAACTAGGTCCACCATAAGACAAACAAAGTGTAATGCATCATGTGCCACCCACTTTTGATGGGTGTCTAGGGGGGTACACCATGCAGGCGATGTTTATTGTTCTTTTTTGCTTGGAAATTGCAAAAGGATTAATTTTTTTGGCTAAATTGAAAGCCATTGTGAACGAATTCTTGATTTGCTCATGGGAGATCATGAAATTAAGTTGGCATCATTTGTAGATATTGTAAACACGGAGGTGCTCTAGTACGCGCCCTTCATGGGGCTAACATGGCATCCTCTGAGAGCACATGCTGGTTTCTTGACCTTCCTTAAATCAACTCAAATTTTTGGGGTAACAACTCATTATCATGCTAGGCCTCCATGACAAGTTTGAACCATTTTAAGTGAAGTTTTCAAGTAATGTCACGTGGGGCCAGTTTTTGGGCATCATCGATAAAAAAATCCCAACACATGGAAAAGTTGTCTAAACTAAGAACCAATTCGCATGTTTGCTTGATGTGCTCATGGTAGGCCATGTAAAAAAAGGTGAGATCATTTGTATGTGGTGTTAACATGGAGGTGCTCCCAGATTCGCCCTTCCGGGCTAGCCTGGCACCCTTCAAAAATACTCGATGGTTTCTTGACATATCTTAAGTCAACCCAACTTATTTGGGGTGACAATTCATGGCCATTGTAGGACTCCATGCTGAAGGAAATATGCCCTAGAGGCAATAATAAAGTTGTTATTTTATATTTCCTTATTCATGATAAATGTTTATTATTCATGCTAGAATTATATTGATCAGAACTTAAATACATGTGTGAATACGTAAACAAATACCGTGTCCCTAGTAAGCCTCTACTAGACTAGCTCGTTGATCAAAGATGGTTAAAGTTTCCTAACCATAGACATGTGTTGTCATTTGATAACGAGATCACATCATTAGGAGAATGATGTGATGGACAAGACCCACCCGTTAGCTTAGCATAATGATCGTTCAGTTTATTGCCATTGCTTTCTTCATGTAAAATACTTATTCCTTCGACTATGAGATTATGCAACCCCCGGATACCGGAGGAATACCTTGTGTGCTATCAAACGTCACAACGTAACTGGGTGATCATAAAGATTCCCTACATGTATCTCGAAGGGTGTTCGTTGGGTTGGCATAGATCGAGATTAGGTTTTGTCACTCCGAATATCGGAGAGGTATCTCTGGGCCCACTCGGTATTGCACATCATAACATTGCAAGCAAATGACCAAGGAGTTAGTTACAAGGTGATGTATTATGGAACGAGTAAAGAGACTTGCCGGTAATGAGATTGAAGTAGGTATAGAGATACCGACGATCAAATCTCGGGCAAGTAACATACCAATGGACAAAGGGAATTATGTATGTTGTCATAACGGTTTGACCTACAAAGATCTTTGTAGGATATGTAGGAGCCAATATGGGCATCCAGGTTCCGCTATTGGTTATTGACTGGAGAGGTGTCTCGGTCATGTCTACATAGTTCTCGAACCCATAGGGTGCGCACGCTTAACGTTTGATGACGATATATTATTATATGAGTTATGTGATTTGGTGACCGAATGTTGTTACGACTCCCGGATGAGATCACGGACATGACGAGGAGTCTCAAAATGGTCGACAGGTAAAGATTGATATATAGGACGAGGGTCTTCGGACAAGGAAGTGTTTCGCGGGGTACCGGGTACTTAACGGGTCACCAGAAGGGGTTCCGGGCACCCCCGGCAAAAGATATGGGCCTTATGGGCCAAGAGGGGAAACGCACAAGCATTTCAAATGAACTCTGAAAAGGTTGAAAGTTGGCATGGTATCATCATTTCATCCACATAGCATGTGCAAGAAAGTTGAGAGGGTTACGGCAAAAACTAGATGCACTTCGTGTACAAAACGGACAATCTCTTTCAAAGTATCAGGATTTCATATGGAAACTCATCTGTTACAAAGGGATTTCATTTTTTAAAACTTATTTGAACTCCTGACTTTTTGTGTGTTCAAAATGCACCATTCAAAACGACATCATCATTTTTCAATCCTTTCTGACTTCATTTGTTATTTTTCATGCATTTACTAATTATTTTGAGCTATAAGACCCTAAATTGAAAAGCATTTCAAATGAACTCTGAAAAGGTTGAAAGTTGGCATGGTATCATCATTTCATCGAAATAGCATGTGCAAGAAAGTTGAGAGGGTTACGGCAAAAACTGGATGCACTTCGTGTACAAAACAGACAATCTCTTTCAAAGTATCAGGATTTCATTCGGAAACTCGTCTGTTACAAAGGGATTTCATTTTTTTAAACTTATTTGAACTCCTGACTTTTTGTCTGTTCAAAATGCACCATTCAAAGACACATCATCATTTTTCAATCCTTTCTGACTTCATTTGTTATTTTTCATGCATTTACTAATTATTTTGAGCTATAAGACCCTAAAATTGAAAAGCATTTCAAATGAACTCTGAAAAGATTGAAAGCTGGCATGGTATCATCATTTCATCCACATAGCATGTGCAAGAAAGTTGAGAGGGTTACAGCAAAAACTGGATGCACTTCGTGTACAAAACGGACAATCTCTTTCAAAGTATCATGATTTCATACGGAAACTCGTCTGTTACAAAGGGATTTCATTTTTTAAAACTTATTTGAACTCCTAACTTTTTGTGTGTTCAAAATGCACCATTCAAAGCCACATCATCATTTTTCAATCCTTTCTGACTTCATTTGTTATTTTTCATGCATTTACTAATTATTTTGAGTTATAAGACCCTAAAATTGAAAAGCATTTCAAATGAACTCTGAAAAGGTTGAAAGTTGGCATGGTATCATCATTTCATCCAAATAGCATGTGCAAGAAAGTTGAGAGGGTTACGGCAAAAACTGGATGCACTTCGTGTACAAAACAGACAATCTCTTTCAAAGTATCAGGATTTCATTCGGAAACTCCTCTGTTACAAAGGGATTTCATTTTTTTAAACTTATTTGAACTCCTGACTTTTTGTCTGTTCAAAATGCACCATTCAAAGACACATCATCATTTTTCAATCCTTTCTGACTTCATTTGTTATTTTTCATGCATTTACTAATTATTTTGAGCTATAAGACCCTAAAATTGAAAAGCATTTCAAATGAACTCTGAAAAGGTTGAAAGTTGGCATGGTATCATCATTTCATCCACATAGCATGTGCAAGAAAGTTGAGAGGGTTACGGCAAAAACTGGATGCACTTCGTGTACAAAACGGACAATCTCCTTCAAAGTATCAGGATTTCATACGGAAACTCGTCTGTTACAAAGGGATTTCATTTTTTAAAACTTATTTGAACTCCTGACTTTTTGTGTGTTCAAAATGCACCATTCAAAGCGACATCATCATTTTTCAATCCTTTCTGACTTCATTTGTTATTTTTCATGCATTTACTAATTATTTTGAGCTATAAGACCCTAAATTGAAAAGCATTTCAAATGAACTCTGAAAAGGTTGAAAGTTGGCATGGTATCATCATTTCATCCAAATAGCATGTGCAAGAAAGTTGAGAGGGTTACGGCAAAAACTGGATGCACTTCGTGTACAAAACAGACAATCTCTTTCAAAGTATCAGGATTTCATTCGGAAACTCGTCTGTTACAAAGGGATTTCATTTTTTAAAACTTATTTGAACCCCTGACTTTTTGTCTGTTCAGAATGCACCATTCAAAGACACATCATCATTTTTCAATCCTTTCTGACTTCATTTGTTATTTTTCATGCATTTACTAATTATTTTGAGCTATAAGACCCTAAAATTGAAAAGCATTTCAAATGAACTCTGAAAAGATTGAAAGCTGGCATGGTATCATCATTTCATCCACATAGCATGTGCAAGAAAGTTGAGAGGGTTACAGCAAAAACTGGATGCACTTCGTGTACAAAACGGACAATCTCTTTCAAAGTATCATGATTTCATACGGAAACTCGTCTGTTACAAAGGGATTTCATTTTTTAAAACTTATTTGAACTCCTAACTTTTTGTGTGTTCAAAATGCACCATTCAAAGCCACATCATCATTTTTCAATCCTTTCTGACTTCATTTGTTATTTTTCATGCATTTACTAATTATTTTGAGCTATAAGACCCTAAAATTGAAAAGCATTTCAAATGAACTCTGAAAAGGTTGAAAGTTGGCATGGTATCATCATTTCATCCACATAGCATGTGCAAGAAAGTTGAGAGGGTTACGGCAAAAACTGGATGCACTTCGTGTACAAAACGGACAATCTCCTTCAAAGTATCAGGATTTCATACGGAAACTCGTCTGTTACAAAGGGATTTCATTTTTTAAAACTTATTTGAACTCCTGACTTTTTGTGTGTTCAAAATGCACCTTTCAAAGCCACATCATCATTTTTCAATCCTTTCTGACTTCATTTGTTATTTTTCATGTATTTACTAATTATTTTGAGCTATAAGACCCTAAATTGAAAAGCATTTCAAATGAACTCTGAAAAGGTTGAAAGTTGGCATGGTATCATCATTTCATCCAAATAGCATGTGCAAGAAAGTTGAGAGGGTTACGGCAAAAACTGGATGCACTTCGTGTACAAAACAGACAATCTCTTTCAAAGTATCAGGATTTCATTCGGAAACTCGTCTGTTACAAAGGGATTTCATTTTTTAAAACTTATTTGAACTCCTGACTTTTTGTCTGTTCAAAATGCACCATTCAAAGACACATCATCATTTTTCAATCCTTTCTGACTTCATTTGTTATTTTTCATGCATTTACTAATTATTTTGAGCTATAAGACCCTAAAATTGAAAAGCATTTCAAATGAACTCTGAAAAGATTGAAAGCTGGCATGGTATCATCATTTCATCCACATAGCATGTGCAAGAAAGTTGAGAGGGTTACAGCAAAAACTGGATGCACTTCGTGTACAAAACGGACAATCTCTTTCAAAGTATGATGATTTCATACGGAAACTCGTCTGTTACAAAGGGATTTCATTTTTTAAAACTTATTTGAACTCCTAACTTTTTGTGTGTTCAAAATGCACCATTCAAAGCCACATCATCATTTTTCAATCCTTTCTGACTTCATTTGTTATTTTTCATGCATTTACTAATTATTTTGAGCTATAAGACCCTAAAATTGAAAAGCATTTCAAATGAACTCTGAAAAGGTTGAATGTTGGCATGGTATCATCATTTCATCCACATAGCATGTGCAAGAAAGTTGAGAGGGTTACGGCAAAAACTGGATGCACTTCGTGTACAAAACGGACAATCTCCTTCAAAGTATCAGGATTTCATACGGAAACTCGTCTGTTACAAAGGGATTTCATTTTTTAAAACTTATTTGAACTCCTGACTTTTTGTGTGTTCAAAATGCACCATTCAAAGCCACATCATCATTTTTCAATCCTTTCTGACTTCATTTGTTATTTTTTATGCATTTACTAATTATTTTGAGCTATAAGACCCTAAAATTGAAAAGCATTTCAAATGAACTTGAAATTGAAAAACCCTACAAATGAACTCTGAAAAGGTTGAAAGTTGGCATGGTATCATCATTTCACCCACATAGCATGTGCTAAAAAGTTGAGAGGGTCCCGGCAAAAGGTGGATGCACTTCGTGAACAAAATGGACAATCTCTTTCGAAGTATCAGGGTTTCGGACGAAAACTCATCTGTTACAAAGGGATATCATTTTCTTGAACTTATTTGAACTCCAGACTTTTCTCAAAATGAATCATTCAAAGCAGAGACTGATTTTGAATGGTGCATATTCAACACACAAAAAGTCTATAAAGATCGCCAACCCCAACATAAAAAAATGAGCATAGATGCGCCTACAGAGAGAATTCAACCTAAATTATTAATAAATTTCTATGAATTTCAGAGAAATGCACTCTGAATTTAGGTCAAATTCCCTGTATAAGGGCATCTATTTTCATTTTGAGAGGAGCTCAACAAGGCAGAGAGGGACGGGCTTATAAACCGGTGTGAGCGCCCTTCGGTTGGCGAGGTGGGACTAAACTCTGACCGCAACGAGGACCAACCCTTTAGTCTCGGTTTGTGGCACAAACCGAGACTAATGGTCATGGGCCAGGGGCAAGGCGCATTGGCCCTGGTTCGTGCGTGGAACCGGGACCAAAAGGTCTAGACGAACCGGGACCAGTGGCCCACGTGGCCCGGCCGGCCCCCTGGGCTCACGAACCGGGATAGTTGCCTCCATTGGTCCTGGTTCGTGAGCGAACCGGGATTAATGGTATTACGAGGGCCGAACCAATGCCCTGTTTTCTACTAGTGCATATGGGCCGGCCTAGGAGGAGAAGGAAAGAGTGGAATAGGATTCCCCCTTCCTTCCCTCTCCCCCTCTATTTTCGCCCTCCGACAAATATGGCAGGGGGTGTGGCCAAGGGCAGGAGCCGAAGTAGGATTCTGACCTACTTGGGGCGCCCCTTGGCCTCTCCCCTCTCCCTCCCACCTATATATATGAGGAGGGGGATGCCTAGCACATCCCAGACAATTGCCTAGCCGTGTGCGGCGCCCCCCTCCATCGTTTACACCCCGGTCATATTTTCGTAGCGCTTAGGCGAAGCCCTGGGAAGATCACTTCACCATCACCGTCACCATGCCGTCATGCTCACGGAACTCATCTACTACCTCGACGTCTTGCTGAATCAAGAAGGCGAGGGACGTCACCGAGCTGAACGTGTGCAGAACACGGACGTACCATGCGTTCGGTACTTGATCGGTTAAAGCGTGAAGAAGTTCGACTACATCAACCGTGTTGTGAAACGCTTCCACTTACGGTCTACGAGGGTATGTAGACACACTCTCCCCCTCATTAATATGCATATCCATGGATAGATCATTTCGTGTGCGTAGATTTTTTTTGTTTTCCATGCAATGATTCCCAACAGTGTTATCAGAGCTAGGTCTATGCGTACATGATATGCATGAGTAGAGCACAAAGAGTTGTGGGAGGTGATAGTCATACTGCTTACCACCAACGTCTTATTTTGATTCGGTGGTATTGTGGGATGAAGCGGCCCGGACCAACCTTACATGTCCATGTACATGAGATCGGTTCCACTGATAGACATGCAACTAGTTTTGCATAAAGGTGGCTGGCGGGTGTCTGTTTCTCCTACTTTAGTTGAATCAAATTTGATTACGGCCGGTCCTTGAATAAGGTTAAAATAGCAAACTTGACGAATCACCGTTGTGGTTTTTGCCGTAGGTAAGAACGGTTCTTGCTAGAAGCCCGTAGTAGCCACGTAAAACTTGCAACAACAAAGTAGAGGACGTATAACTTGTTTTTGCAGGGTATGTTGTGATGTGATATGGTCAAGACATGATGTGATAAACATTATTGTATGAGATGATCATGTTTTGTAAAGTTATCGGCAACCGGCATGAGCCTTATGGTTGTCTCTTTACTGTATGAAATGCACATGCCATGTAGAATTGATTTACTTTATAACTACGCGTTAGCGATAGTTGTAGAAGCAATAGTTTGCGAGACGACCACGACGCAACGATGGAGATCATGACGATGCTTTGGAGATGGAGATCAAAAGCACGAGATGATGATGGCCATATCATGTCACATAATTTGATTGCATGTGATGTTTATCTTTTATGCATCTTATTTTGCTTAGTACGGCGGTAGCATTATAAAATGATCCATTCACTAAATTTCAAGGTAAAAGTGTTCTCCCTGAGTATGCATCGTTGCTACAGTTCGTCGTGTTGAGACACCACGTGATGATCGGGTGTGATAGACTCTACGTTCACATACAACGGGTGTAAGAAAGTTTTGCACATGCAGAATACTTGGGTTAAACTTGACGAGCCAATTATGTACAGACATGGCCTCAGAACACTGCAGACCGAAAGGTCGAACATGAGTCATATGGTAGATATGATCAGCATAGAGATGTTCACCATTGAAGACTACTCCATCTCACGTGATGATCGGACATGGTTTAGTTGATTTGGATCATGTATCACTTAGACAACTTGAGGGGTGTTGATTTAAGTGGGAATTCATTCATAATTTGATTAATTGAACTTAAATTTACCATTAACTTAGTCCTAATAATATTTGCAAATTATGTTGTAGATCAATAGCTCGCGTTGTATCTCCCTATTTTTGATATGTTCCTAGAGAAAACTAAGTTGAAAGATGATAGTAGCAATGATGCGGACTGGGTCCGTGATCTAAGGATTATCCTCGTTGCTGCACAGAAGAATTATGTCCTTAATGCACCGCTAGGTTACAGACCTATTGCAGGAGCAGATGTAGACATTATGAATGTTTGCCGAGCTCAATATGATGACTACTTAATAGTTTAGTGCGCCATGCTTTACGGCTTAGAATCGAGACTTCAAAAAAATTTTGAACGCCACGGAGCATATGAGATATTCCAAGAGCTGAAATTGGTATTTCAGACTCATGCCCATGTCGAGAGGTATGAGACCTTTGACAAGTACTTTTCCTACAAGATGGAGGAGAATAACTCAGCCAGTGAGCATGTGCTCAGAATGTATGGGTACTTCAATCTCTTGAATCAAGTGGGAGTTAATCTTCAGATGAGATAGGTATTGACAGAGTTCTCTAGCCACTATCACCATGCTACTAGAACTTTGTGATGAACTATAATATGCAAGGAATGACGAAAACGATTCCCGAGCTCTTTGCGATGCTGATATCGACGAAGGTAGAAATCAAGAAAGAGCATCAAATGTTGATGGTTAACAATACCACTAGTTTCAAGAAAAGTCCTGTGCGGTCCGACCTCAGACGGTCAAATCTCTGTGTATAAGTGTCATCCCTGGGTCGGTAATGCTGACACACACAATACTCGAGGATTTATAACAGAGTTCAATCACACACTTATTACATCGAATGTCTCAAAAGAGAACTCATTACAATAATATGGCTTAAGGCCATCTAATAAGATAACAGCGGAAGCTTCGAAAGTAAATGAGTCCATCAACTCCAACGACATAGCTGAGTGCACAACAACGACCTAGCACACCTCACTCTTCGTCTGAAAACTCTGCAACATAATACGTTGCAGCCTGTGTAGGTCAGCACATGGAATATGCTGGCAAGATAACACTATAGAGCAATGAACAAGTAACAGCTATAACTATATGCATATATGGCTAGTGGAGGCTCTATGGTTATCATTTTGCGTAAAGCTAATTTTTTCCTACAACAAAGGAACATATTTTATTTAACTACAAAGTTTGTTGAAAACATTGAGAATGGTAACCCCATCTTAATCCCAAATTAAAAGTTAATCAACCCGACAAAATTAATTAAGTAGAGTGATGAGATCAAATAATTCAAGCACCAGATACTCAAAAATTTCCATAACCGGGACACGGCTAATCATGATTAGCTTATACACTCTGCAGAGGTTTGCGCACTTTTCCCCACAAGTCTCGATCTCCACCGTTGAATTTCTCGCACTACATGATGTTTGAGAAACGGATGACCGAGACACAGTCTTTCAAAAGCATTAACTCTTTCGACGGGTAGACCATACCACCTACATCACCTACATATGCTAGTCTACCACTGAAAGAGGTCACACAACATAGTCAACTATGCCAGAGCCCATAATGGCTTGTTGCTGCACACGGAAGTTTCCAACATGAATAACATAATGATCCCTTTGAGCCTGGGTGGCAAACCATAGGAAAATCACATGGATACCCCGGGATCTCCTTTGGACAACACTGGATTACCCCAGGTGCCCACAAACCAATCCACCCAGATGTGTATTAAAGTAGCCACCTTAAGTAATCCCTTAATTAACAATAGTCTCTCACATTTGTCATGAACCACTCAATCCAAACCACGTCTACGAGCATAGCATACCAGTATAAGCATAACGTAGAAGTAACTCCCAGGGTTTGAATATAAGACAATATGTTCTACCTCATCAACTACTTCCCAATACCCACTTGTTAATCAGATCCTACCCATGCAATGTTTGAGGATTGAAACTAATGCATAAAAACTGGGTAATAAAGGGTATGATCAAAGTGTTACTTGCCTTGCTGACGATCTGAAAACCCTAGTGACTCGTAGTAGCACGCTTCGCACTCCGGAAACTCTATCGTGAACAAACAATAGCATACATAAGCACTCAAGCATAAGATGCAAGTGTAAAACTCAAGAGAAAATATTCAAACTGAAAGTTCGACTAAAGAGCTTCGATTTGCAAAAAGAATCAATCGAATCGGAGCTACGAAACTCAAACTACGGTAAAAAGAAGTTTGAATTCAAATCTGCTTGAACCCAAATTTTAATTTGTTGAAACCATGTTAAAGTTGATTATCTGGAAAGAGGGGAACAAGACGAAGATTTTGGCATTGGTTTCACTGGATTTGGACAAACAAGTAAAAAGTTGCGATGGTTTGAAGATTAGGGACTACTCTGTGATAAAAGTAATCGCGGATAGGTCCCTGGCTGAAAATAAACAGAAAAAGAAAAATTTAACGAACGAACGTTCGCTAACAGAACGATACGAACGAATGTGTTCGTTAAAACTAACTAAACAGAGAACGTTCGCTACTTAGAACTAATCGGAATAAACCGAGAAAAACCCTAACCCAAAAATAGTAAACTGGGAGAAAACCGAGAAAACCGAAATAAACCAACGATAGTGGATACTAGGGATCAAAGCCTAACAAAACTAACTCGATTACATGATAAATCTCATCCAACCCATCACCGTCCAGCAAGCCTACGATGGAATTACTCACGCACGACGGTGGGCATCATGAAATTGGTGATGGAGGATGGTTGATGATGATGACGGTGACGGATTCCCCTCTCCGGAGCCCCGAACGGACTCCAGATCAGCCCTCCTGAGAGAGTTTAGGGCTTGGCGGCAGATCCATATCGTAAAACGCGATGAATCCTTCTCTCTGATTGTTTTCTCCCCGAACGTGAATATATAGAGTTGACGTTGAGGTCGGTGGAGCACTAGGGGGCCCACGAGGCAGGGGGTGCGCCCCCCCACCCTCGTGGATAGGGTGTGGGACCCCTGGCCTTGATTCTTTCGCCAGTATTTTTATTAATTCCAAAAATATTCTTCGTGAAGTTTCAGGTCATTCCGAGAACTTCTATTTCTGCATAAAAATAACACCATGGCAATTCTACTGAAAACTGCGTCAGTCCGGGTTAGTTCCATTCAAATCATGCAAGTTAGAGTCCAAAACAAGGGCAAAAGTGTTTGGAAAAGTAGATACGATGGAGACGTATCAACTCCCCCAAGCTTATACCTTTGCTTGTCCTCAAGCAATTCAGTTGACAAACTGAAAGTGATAAAGAAAAAAACTTTTACAAACTCTGTTTGCTCTTGTTGTTGCAAACATGTAAAGCCAGCATTCAAGTTTTCAGCAAAGATTATCAACTAACTGTATTCACAATAACACTTAGGTCTCATGTTTACTCATATCAATGGCATAATCAACTATCGAGCAATAATAATAAATCTCGGATGACAACACTTTCTCAAAACAATCATAATATGATATAACAAGATGGTATCTCGCTAGCCCTTTTTGAGACCGCAAAACATAAATGCAGAGCACCTATGAAGATCAAGGACTGACTAAACATTGTAATTCATGGTAAAAGAGATCCAGTCATAGTCATACATAATATAAATTAATAGTAATGGATGCAAATGACAACGGTACTCTCCAAGTAGTGCTTTTTAATAAGAGGATGATGACTCAACATAAAAGTAAATAGATAGGCCCTTCGTAGAGGGAAGCAGGGATTTGTAGAGGTGCCAGAGCTCGATTTTTGAAATAGAGATAAATAATATTTTGAGCGGCATACTTTCATTGTCAACATAACAACCGAGAGATCTCGATATCTTCCATGCTACACACATTATAGGCGGTTCCCAAGAAGAATGGTAAAATTTATACTCCCCCACCACCAACAAGCATCAATCCATGGCTTGCCCGAAGCAACGGGTGCCTCCAACTAACAACAATCCTGGGGGAGTTTTGTTTGCAATTATTTTGATTTGGTTTGAGCATGGGACTGCGAATCCCGGTGACCAGCCATTTTCTCGTGAGTGAGGAGCAGAGTCCACTCCTCTTGAGAATAACCCGCCTAGCATGGATGATACAGACAACCCTAGTTAATACATGAGCTATTCGAGCATGCAAAACAGAATTTCAGTTGAAGGTTTAGAGTTTGGCACATACAAATTTACTTGGAACGGTAGGTAGATACCACATATAGGAAGGTATGGTGGACTCATATGGAATAACTTTGGGATTTATGGAAGTGGATGCACAAGCAGTATTCCCTCTTAGTACAAGTGAAGGCTAGAAAAAGACTGGGAAACGACCAACTAGAGAGCGACAACAGTCATGAACATGCATTAAAATTAATAAACATTGAGTGCAAGCATGAGTAGGATATAATCCACCATGAACATAAATATCGTGGAGGCTATGTTGATTTTGTTTCAACTACATGTGTGAACATGTGCCAAGTCAAGTCACTCGAATCATTCCAAGGAGGATACCACCCTATCATACCACATCACAACCATTTTAATAGCATGTTGGCACGCAAGGTAAACCATTATAAACTCCTAGCTAATTAAGCATGGCATGAGCAACTATAATCTCTAATTGTCATTGCAAACATGTTTCATTCATAATAGGCTGAATCAGGAACGATGAACTAATCATATTTACAAAATCAAGAGAGGTCAAGTTCATACCAGCTTCTCTCATCTCAACCAGTCCATCATATATCGTCATTATTGCCTTTCACTAGCATGACTGAACGGTGTGGATAATAATAATAGTGCACGTGCAATGGACTAAGCTGGAATCTGTGAGCATTTAATACAAAGGAGAAGACAAGGTAACATGGGCTCTTTGTTAAATCAACATCAATGCATATAAGAGCTACTTCAACATTTTAATCATGGTCTTCTCCTCTCAACCCCCAAAGAAAAGAAAATAAAACAAAAACTATTTACACGGGAAAGCTCCCAACAAGCAAAAGAGGAACGGGAAATATTTTTTGTGTTTTCTTTTTAATTATTACTACTACAGGCATGGAAAGTAAACTAGCTAAAAGCTACAACTATTTTTTTGGTTTTTCTTAAGGTTTTTCAAACACACAAGAAGAAGGCTAGAAAAGAAAATAAACTAGCATGGATAGTACAATGAAAAAGTATGAGCACCCACAACTGGAATGAGTGTGTGAACATGAATGTAATGTCGGTGAGAGATACATACTCCCCCAAGCTTAAGCTTTTGGCCTAAGTTGGTTTAGGGCCACGGATGGCCTGGCGGATATCCAAAGTTGTAGCTGGGGCCGTACTGAGAAGGATCCTCGGCGTGCCACTGGTTGGTGATCTCCTCCGGATCCCACTGGTAAACAGACTGATGGTGAGGATCAAGTTGTGGCTCCGGCTCTGGCTCTGGAGCTGGTGTGAGGTTCCGGTAGGCACGAATGGCTTCCGGCAGAACAAGATACTTGCCTGAAGATAAGTTGAACAAAGAAGGAGCAGGCAAAGCAATAGTCTCAAAGTAATTTTTATCAAATTTCAGTCTATGGTTAAGCATCTTTTTCTTATTCTTAACAATAAAATCATGTGCTACCATACTCTTATAGTCTAGAAAAACAGGAGGCAGCAACTTTTCTTCTTTCTCATAATGCCTAATAGGTATGTTACAGTGTGCAGTGAGGCGCGAGGTGTAACACCCCGGATGTAACTTTCCATATTTGTAACTCCAACTCTTGCCATTTTCGGCTATGTGTTATGATATTTCCTTCGTGGTCGGGTTTTGTCTTTCGTTTTGCATTTTGTTTTCGTCATGCATACCATATCATGTCATCATGTGCATACGTGTTCGTCTCTTGCATCCGAGCATTTTCCCCGTGTCCGTTTTGCAATCCGGCACTCCCACCTCCTCCGGCGCACCCCTCCTGTTTCTTTTCGTGAGCGGGTGTCGAACGTTCTCGGAATGGACCGAGGCTTGTCAAGTGGCCTTGGTATACCACTGGTAGACCACCGGTCAAGTTTCGTTCCAGTTGTAGGTCGTTTGGTACTCCAACGGTTAACCGGGCAACCACAAAGTCCTTTTGTGTGTTGCAGCAAAAAACCTCCTTCAAACAGCCGAAAACCCAGCAAACTCACTTCGATGCTCTAGGTCGTTCGATCACGATCGTGTGGGCGAAAACCGCACTCCATTTGGAGTCTCCTAGCTCCCTCTACCTATAAATATGTGTCTCTCCCGAATCCTCCCGCAGTCCAAAACCCTAAAAATCGCCCTCCGGCGCTGCCGGACGTGTCCGTACCACGCCGGACGAAGCCGCCGCCGCCCCGCAGACACTCCGCACCCGCCACGTGTCCCGCGCCGCCCACCTCCGCCGCCGGCTCGACAGGCCCGCGCGGGCCCCGCGGGATCCCTCCGCCGCTCGCCCGCTCCTTCCTCCTCCGCCGAAGCCCGGTGCCGACCCGCGCCAAGCCGCCGACGCCGGCTGCCGTCCGCCGTGTCCGCCGGCGCCCGAGCCCGACGGCGTGCCGCCGCGCCTCGCGGCCCCCGTGCCCCGGCGCATCCTCCCCGTCTCCGGCTCCAGCTCCGCGCGCCTCCTCCCCGCCGGCCCTCTCCTCCGTCTTCCCCGGCGAGCGCCCTTGCTCCGGCGAGCTTCGGCCGTCCCCGAGCTCGAGCACCGGCCTGATCTAGATCCAGGCGCAGTGGTTGACTTTCTTCCCCTCTCCCGATTTCTCCAAGTCCCCGAGTTTTTACATTATATGCTCATGTTCATCGCATCATAACTCTCTGCATATAGTTCCGTTTCGCGCGTGTAATATATCGAAATGTTCGCCTCGAGATGCTCTTCATTTTGTTCCATTGCACCATGTTAATTTGAGTCCATCTTGATGCCCAAATCTCTGGTGCAAGAGTGCTAGTTGCGTTATCTGCTGTTAATTATCAGAACTTGAGGATTTGTTATTTTTGTTGCATTTAATCTGTGCGTCTTATGGGCATGAGGTCTACATGTGTTTTGCTGTATGCCATGCCATGTTTACAGAGGTGTATGCCATGTATTTTTGTGATCTCTGTGGTGACTAGCACAAGCATGCAAACTAGGCTCAGTAATGTTTCTGATTTCAGGGACTTAGTGATTTCTCCAAGTCTGTGACTGCTGTTATTTTGTTGCTATGTATCCATGTGGCTACAGAGAGATCCATGCTCCTTTTGGAGATGTTCAGTAAGGATGTTTTATAGATATTCTTGTAATTGATCCATTTATGGCCTTGTTTGCAATTATGGAGTGCCAAAGCATGACTCAATCTTGCTCTACTTTTGCTATAAAATATTTCCGGCAGATTTTTAACATGATATTCAATTTTGCCAAGCTTGTTGTAGTTGTTCCTTTCATGCTATGTATTTTCTCTTGCCAGGGATAGCTTCATAAACTTTCCATATTGCTGTAGGTATGCTTGTTTTGTCATGCATTGCTTTGTGGTGAGTGCATCAAGCTCACAAAGATGCCTTCATATTATTGTTTCTGCCATGCTCTGTTTTCTGCCAAGTCTGAAACCTGTTAACGAAACTTGCTATGTTTACATGGTTGCCATCATATCTTCTGATCCTTTTTGGCTTATGGTCAGTAAGGGACTTTTGTGACATACATTTATTAGAATACTGTCATTCCTTGTTTAGCCATGTTCCGTTACTGACATATGCTTTGTTTAACCAAGTCTGTAAATCTGTTATCTTTTGCACTTTTGCCATGCTTGTTTGAGCTTGTTATGTTGTGATCTAGCCGTAGCTCAGTGTTCATCTTTTGTCAACAATCACCTGTAGGTTACTAACATATGCTTTGTTGCTACGTTGGAGTGCTGTAGCATAGTTTCTTGTTGCATTCTAAGTGCTATCATGCTGTTAATCACAGCTTCGTGTCATTCTTGTTTTGCTTGCCATTTGCAAACCGTGCATCCGTTTCCGGTGATCTTTATATCGATTTCGACCGAAATCATCTCATCTTTCCAGTGGCATGCTTGGTTTGCCAAGTTACTGCCTGGTTCATCATTTTTCTTCCGGAGCACGCATATGCATCGCATACCATATCTCGCATATCATAAATGTTTTGCATCATGTTGCTTGTGCATTTCCCGTGATTGATTGTGGTTCCATTGCTTGTGTTCTTGTGTTGGGTAGAGCTGGGAGACGAGTTCGTGAACGAGGAACCTGTTGAGTACGCTTACGAGGATTAAGCTTTCGACAACTCTGAGAACCTTGCAGGCAAGATGACCATACCCTCGAAGTCACTTCTATCTTTGCTTTGCTAGTTGTTCGTTCTATTGCCATGCTTCGCTACCTACCACTTGCTATATCATGCCCCCCATATTGCCATGTCAAGCCTCTAACCATCCTTTCCTAGCAAACCGTTGTTTGGCTAAGTTACCGCTTTTGCTCAGCCCTTCTTATAGCGTTGCTAGTTGCAGGTGAAGTTGAAGTTGGTTCCATGTTGGAACATGGATATTTTTGGATATCACAATATCTCTTATTTAATTAATGCATCTATATATTTGGTAAAGGGTGGAAGGCTCGGCCTTATGCCTGGTGTTTTCTTCCACTCTTGCCGCCCTAGATTCCGTCATACCGGGATTATGTTCCTTGAGTTTGCGTTCCTTACGCGGTTGGGTGATTTATGGGACCCCCTTGACAGTTCGCCTTGAATAAAACTCCTCCAGAAAGGCCCAATCTTGGTTTTACCATTTGCCACCTAAGCCTTTTCCCCCGGGTTTTCGCGAGCCCGAGGGTCATCTTTATTTTAACCCCCCCCCCGGGCCAGTGCTCCTTCGAGTGTTGGTCCGAACTGAGTAGACTACAGGGCCCCCTCGTGGAAACTCGAGGTCTGGTTTTACTCGTAGGATGTCTCATCCGGTGTTGCCCAGAGAACGAGATATGTGCAGCTGCTATTGGGATTTGTCGGCACATCGGGCGGCTTTGCTGGTCTTGTTTTACCATTGTCGAAATGTCTTGTAAACCGGGATTCCGAGACTGATCGGGTCTTCCTGGGAGAAGGTTTATCCTTCGTTGACCGTGAGAGCTTATAATGGGCTAAGTTGGGACACCCCTGCAGGGTATTATCTTTCGAAAGCCGTGCCCGCGGTTATGAGGCAGATGGGAATTTGTTAATGTCCGGTTGTAGAGAACTTGTCACTTGACTTAATTAAAATACATCAACCGCGTGTGTAGCCGTGATGGTCTCTTCTCGGCGGATTCCGGGAAGTGAACACGGTTTGAGTTATGAATGACGTAAGTAGGAGTTCAGGATCACTTCTTGGTCATTACTAGATGACGACCGTTCCGTTGCTTCTCTTCTCGCTCTCTTTTGCGTATGTTAGCCACCATATATGCTTAGTGTCTGCTGCAGCTCCACCTCATTACATCATCCTTTCCTATAAGCTTAAATAGTCTTGATCTCGCGGGTGTGAGATTGCTGAGTCCTCGTGACTCACAGATTCTACCAAACAGTTGCAGGTGCCGACGATGCCAGTGCAGATGACGCAATCGACCTCAAGTGGGAGTTCGATGAGGAACGTGGTCGTTACTATGTGTCTTTTCCTGATGATCAGTAGTGGAGCCCAGTTGGGACGATCGGGGATCTAGCATTTGGGGTTATCTTATTTTCATTTGGTTTTTGACCGTAGTCGGTCTATGTTTGTATTTTGGATGATGTATGATTTATATTTATGTATTGTGTGAAGTGGCGATTGTAAGCCCACTCTCATTATCCCATTCTTGTTCATTACATGGGATTGTGTGAAGATGACCCTTCTTGCGACAAAACCACTATGCGGTTATGCCTCTAAGTCGTGCCTCGACACGTGGGAGATATAGCCGCATCGTGGGCGTTACAAGTTGGTAATCAGAGCCATCCCCGACTTAGGAGCCCCCTGCTTGATCGAATCGCTGGCGTTGTTGAGTCTAGAACAAAAATGTTTTGAGTCTTAGGATTATATATATCGGAGAGTAGGATTCTTTTAACTCCTCAGTCCCTTCATCACTCTGGTGAGGTCTCCTGACATAGAAGTTTTGACTCTTCTCTCCTCAAATTTCACTAAATTTTTTTTAGGATCACGCGGGTATCTTAGAATCGTTCCGATGGTTTTGTGACGAGAACATTGTTCTTGGTGCCTCCTGACATTTAGGGGTTGTGGCAGTGTCCCGGGGAGTTGAGCTCTGAGGTGTTGTCGTCACAATTTTATCGTTGCAGTTCTGGAATACCTGAGTTTCGCCGACATCGAAATCTCTTTTATGTAGTTGTTGGTGAGATCACCTCGACGCCACCCAGTACTGGGGCGGGAGTTCGGGAGTATTGCCATAACTCGTATAACAGATGCTTTTCGAAGGTTGAGGTAAACGATTTCCGAAGGTTTCTTGGTTATGTGTTGATGGATGGATACAGCTGGATCTAGGGATTGCTAGCTTGGGTGATATATTTTGTGTCCCCTGTATCCCCAACACCAGATTGCATAACCAGAAAGTTTCGGGAGTTTATAAGTGGGAATTCAAGTAGCTCCTAGGATATCTTTCCGACAGATGCATGATATGAGATTGGGGTTCGACGTCTAGTGGTCCGCCTTTCCACGGTTGGTTTTACAGTGGTCTCGTAGTGTCTTAAAGAGTCCTTGGCTATGCCGACTCGGGGACGCTTCGTATGTCATGTGCACTGCCTTGTACATGATGGTGCTGTATGATCGAGCCCGTGTGGGCCCCACCACGAAAACTTCGGACGAAATCTCTATCATATGTTTGTTCCGGCTTACTCTGCAAGCCAATACTTTGTTTGTTTCGAATTGTGGTATTCGAGTTGCTTCGAAGTCAAATGTTGATTCCATACTTTTTTTCTAAGTGGCTTCTCAACTTAATGGAAGTGTGATGATTTACTATGGAATTCATTCGTTCATCTTCGTTCGAATGTTTATTGTGAAGACTATATGTTGCATTTTCTATCTGTTGATTCTACTTGTCTATTTGTCTATCAAGATGCTAACGGATGTCACCCTCTTCAGGATGGCTCCGCCAACGCGTCAGAATCCGGAACGCAATGAAGGGAGTCAGGCGAACCCTTCGCCACCACCTCTGCCTCCGGAGGCATGGCAAGCTATCATGGCAGCCACCAACGCCAATGCTCAGATGATTCTGCAACTCTTGCAAGAACGCACCCAAGGGCAAGGCAATCAAGGAAATCAAGGTCAAGGATACAATCAACCTCACTTCACTACCGTCAACCAGTTTCTCGCAAATCAGCCCAAGTCTTTCAGCTACTGTGCCGAGGCCACGGATGCCGATGATTGGCTCGTGGACATCAACAAGCATTTTGAATGTAGCAATGTCAGGCCTGAGGACTATGTCAAGTTCGCTTCTTTTCAACTCAAGGATCAAGCTGCTGATTGGTATCAACAATACAAAGATTCCAGAGGAGGTCGTGTGATCACTTGGACTGACTTCTGTCGGGACTTCAAAGCGCACCACATTCCACAAAGTGTTGTTGAGAGCAAGCGTGAGGAGTTCTGTTGAGGATATAGACCTTAGAGTCACCCGCCAGGAGGGGCCGGGTTACTCATAATGGTCATTGCCAGAAGCCCGGCGCCAAGCTTGAAGACGGTGGGCCAAAGATGGGCTTAAGACGCGGATATGGCTTAAAGCCCGTAGTTACAAACATTATTATGGTAGAACTTGTAGTGTAAGGCAAGAATAGTTGAGAGTCCGAGCCGGACACTCTTATGAGCCGGCCGGGACTCTGAGAGCTGCTGGGCGTCAGCCTCCCTATATAAAGGGACGACCCGGCAGCGGTTTAGGGGCAAGAAAGATCTGATCGAAAGCCAGGCATATCAGTTAAGCTCCCTGGTCATCGAAACCCTAATCAATACCACCTCAACTAGACGTAGGCTTTTACCTTCACCGTAAGGGGCCGAACCAGTATAAACCCTCGTGTTCCTTGTCCCGTTAACCCCTTCAAGCTTCCTAGCGGCGATGGCTCCATGACTAAGTCCTAGCTTGAGGACATCTGCTGTGACAATTCCATGACAGTTGGCGCCCACCGTGGGGCCAGCGCACGGTGGATTTGAGTTATTGAAGGGCAGCTTCGAAGGGCTCAAGGGATACGCTGTGGGCCGGATAACTAAGAGTCGTCGCGCCAGGCTCTACGTCGACGATACAAACTGGGGCCCCGATGCCGGCTCAATTGAGTACGGGTACCGGGTCCCCTTCGGCGGAATTCATGTTTTCATTGGCAAGAGTGGTGAGCCGGGCCCTGAGCCGGATCTCTGCGCCGATCTCATCGAGACGGCTCAGCGTGCACGACCCGCCCGGGCCCGGCCTGCCTTAAAGCATGCTTTTGTGGGATGTATCCATGGAGGGCTCTCTGATCGATCTGGATCTGGTGATGAGACGGCCGCCGGCTCTAACGGTGAGTCATCCACCGATGAGTCAAACTCGTTGTATCAACTTCAAGATGGCAGGCTCATAGGTTGTTCCGATGGTGACAGTATTCCGGACCTGTTTGAGCCGCCAAGCCGGGTTGGAATCTTCATGGCCGGTGCGCAGCCTGTTCAGAACCCTGCTGCTGGAGCGGGAAACCCGGTGCCCTCGCCGGCTCAGGTGCTAATGGATCTCACGGACAAGATGACGGCCCTGTTAACCGCCACGGTTGACCTGGCGGATCAAGCTCAGCATGATGCCGAGGTGGCACAGTTAAGGTTAGATCTAGTGAAAGCTAAGGAGGATCTGGCAGCAGAAGGGATCAGGATGGCTGCAGAGAGGGCGGCTCACGACGCCCAAAGCCAGTTGATTCAAGCGCAGTCCTTCCGGCTCACGATGGATCAAAACGCGTCCAATGAGGTCCTGAGAAGGAGGCATCAAAAGGCCCAATCTCGACTCCCTCCGGTTTACGATCCACGAAACCTCTTCAACACGCCAGGTGCAGGGTCTAGTAACCCGCCAGGGGTCATAGTGCCCGGGTCCGGGACCCCTATTCAGCCACAAGTGATGGGGCCTCCTCAGGTGCACCCTGCCCCGCCTCAGTACGTGCCAATACCATCGGGTCATTATGCTAACCCGCTGGAGAACATGGTCGCCGCGGCAGCACGGCTGGCGGCTCTCCCAATTGACGGCGACTCTCCGACGGCTATTGAAACCCGCCGGGTCAGGGAACTCCTTCAGACAGCACTGGCGCAGCAAGAGGCGTACTCCTATAGCCGGGACAGGATCCACTCGACCCCTCATCCAGGCCGGAGCCCGAGTTACAGCAGACACATGGTCTCAGCGACCGGCTCAAGTAACGTCCGACGCCATGACCCGACCCCTGGCCATGGCCCGGCTCATAACGGAGCCTTTCACGCAGCAGACCAAGACAGAGCGCGGCAAGAGGCGGAGCAGGTGCCTCAGTTGACGGCTTACCAGACTCCCCCAGCTTATCCGACGACTTCCGTCGACGTGGGTATCCCTACCAGGACTGGGGGTGTCCCTTGTTTAGTGCCAGCTATCCGCAATGAACGTCTGCCCAAGGACTTCAAAGGCCCTAGGAAGGTGCCTAATTACACGGCCGACTTACAACCCGCAGCCTGGATCGAGAGTTACGAGATGGCCATGGAACTGCTGGAGGTCAGTGAAGCGGCAATGGCCAAATACTTCACCATGATGTTGGATGGGACTGCCCGCACTTGGTTGAAAGGGCTACCACCGAATTCCATTGGGTCTTGGGCTGAGCTGAAGGCCCGGTTCATCCAAAACTTCATGGATACCTGTAGGCAGTCTATGTCAACTGTGGATTTGACTAACTGCAAGCAGCAGGAGGGTGAGTCTACGACACATTGGGTTCGCCGGGTTAAGGAGATAATACATTCCTCGGATAAGATGGATGCCGGCTCTGCAGTCTTAATGTTGGAGCAGAATTGTCGTTTTGTGCCCCTGAAGATGAAACTCGGGCGGCTTAAGCGCGACTGCAATGATATGGGTACACTGATGGCGGCTCTTGTCAAGTATGCCGATTCTGATGGTACCAAGGACCCCGCTTCAGATGATGAAAGGACAGGGAAGGGAAAGAAGAACGGCAATGGCAAGGGTCCTCAGCATAACCCGGGGAGCCAAGGAGGAGGCAAGCGCAAGGCCGATGGCAGCCTAGAGTTTGTAGCCAACACCAGCTCACAAGGTAATAACCAGCGACGCAAGGGGAGGCCCCCTCCCCGAGCCGGCGGGTCAGGCCC
This sequence comes from Aegilops tauschii subsp. strangulata, assembly GCF_002575655.3. Lineage (NCBI taxonomy): Eukaryota > Viridiplantae > Streptophyta > Magnoliopsida > Poales > Poaceae > Aegilops > Aegilops tauschii. Next base: position 20,253,141 of record NC_053039.3, read on the forward strand.
GACGCTGGAGCAGCTGTTGAATGAGCCTTGTCCAAGGCATGGCTCTAGAGAGAAGCCAGCTACCCATCTATGGAAGGATTGTGCAATCATGAAGGCCTTTAAGAATTACAATGGCCCGGGCGGCGGCTCAGGCGCCGGCGGCTTTCATGGCCCGGGCGGCGGCTCAAATTCTAATCCTCAGAACGGTCAAGGGGGCTTTAATCAGCAGTCTGGCCAGGGTCATCAACGGTAGCAGGGGGGTTACCAGACCAATCCAAAGCAGCTTAGCGGTGGACAGTATCATGTGTTTACCACCAGTCTGTGTAAGCGAGATCAGAAGCTTCATAAGAGGGCTATGAATGCTGTTGAGCCGGCGGTTCCATGCTACTTACGGTGGTCTGAGCAGCCTATAGTGTGGAGTAGGGAGGATCACCCTCCCCGGGTGGATAATCCGGGTCACTTGGCCTTAGTGGTGGCTCCTCAGGTGGGAGGATATAAGTTCACTAAGGTGCTCATGGATGGAGGCAGCAGCATCAACATCCTCTATTATGAGACGTTCCGTCGTATGGGATTGATTGATAAGAACCTCAGCCAGTCAAACACTATTTTCCACGGTGTGGTACCTGGTAAGTCGGCTTATCCAGTCGGCAAGATCGAGTTGGAAGTGGCCTTTGGAGATGAGCACAACTACAGGGTGGAAAAATTAACCTTTGAGGTGGTCAAGATAAGAAGTCCATACCACGCCATATTTGGGCGGCCGGCTTACGCCAAGTTCATGGCACGGCCGTGTTACGTGTATTTACAGCTCAAGATGCCGGGTCATAATGGGACCATTACGGTTCATGGCAACCGGAAGGTGGCCCTGGAGTGTGAGGAAGGCGATGCAGCTTATGCAGAATCTGTTTGTGCAACAGAGGAGTTGAAGTTTTACAAAGACAATGTTGACCCAACAGATATGACCTCTCTGAAAAAGCCGACTACGGAACATGAGCCGGCAATGAAATTTAAGTCGGCTGATGAGACTAAGCTTGTTGATTTTGTTCCAGGAGATTCATCTCAGCAGTTTAGCATCAGTGCCAATCTGGATCCAAAATAGGAAAGCGCGCTCATCAAGTTCATCCGTGAGAATAGGGACATTTTTGCATGGAAGCCGTCTGACATGCCAGGTGTACCTAGAGAACTTGCTGAGCACACTCTCAATGTTGATCCGAAATTTAAGCCGGTCAGGCAGTTCCTTCGGCAGTTTAACGAAGAGAGGCGGAAAGCTATTGGCGAAGAGGTGGCCCGGCTCTTGGCGGCCGGGTTTATTGTTGAAGTCTTTCACCCAGAATGGTTAGCTAACCCGGTGCTCGTACTCAAGAAGAACGACACTTGGCGGATGTGTGTGGACTACACGGACTTAAACAAGGCGTGTCCGGCTGATCCTTTTGCCCTTCCCCGTATTGATCAAATTATTGATGCTACGGCAGGTTGTGCGCGCTTAAGTTTCTTGGATGCTTATTCCGGATATCATCAGATTAAAATGGTAGTTAAGGACCAGGAGAAGACAGCATTCATCACTCCCTTTGGAGCCTTCTGCTATGTGTCTATGCCCTTTGGACTCAAGTGTGCACAGGCGACTTATCAGCGTTGTGTGCAGAACTGTCTTCATAACCAGATTGGGCGCAATGTTCATGCTTATGTGGACGATATTGTGGTTAATTCCATAAAGGAGGAAACCCTGATAGATGATTTAAGGGAAACCTTTGATAATCTCCAGGTTTACAAGATGATGCTTAACCCGGCCAAGTGTGTTTTTGGTGTTCCTGCAGGCAAGCTCCTGGGTTTCTTGGTTTCTGACAGAGGCATTGAAGCTAACCCAGAGAAGATCAAGGCCATCACCTCCCTGGCTAAGCCGGCGTGTATAAATGACGTTCAGCGCTTGGCGGGCCGCATCGCTGCTTTGAGCTGGTTCATAAGCCGTTTGGGTGAGAAGGCCATGCCATTATATCAGTTGATGAAGAAAACTGATAACTTTGTCTGGAATGATGCAGCCAATACTGCTTTTGAGGATTTGAAGAAGCAGCTGGCCGAGCCCCCAGTCCTTGCTACTCCAGTTGACAAGGAGCCTTTATTGCTGTATGTGGCTGCTAACACACGAGCCGTTAGTGTGGCTGTGGTGGTGGAGCGCAAGGAAGAGGGTAAGGAGCATCCGGTTCAGCGGCCGGTTTATTATGTCAGCGAAGTGCTCATCGAGTCCAAACAGCGGTATCCACATTGGCGGAAGCTTGTTTATGGTGTGTTCATGGCGAGCCGGAAGCTTAAGCATTATTTCCATGGTCATCCCATCACTGTGGTCAGTTCGGCCCCTCTTGGTGATATCATTCAAAACAGAGAGGCCACAGGGAGAGTGGCTAAGTGGGCTATAGAGCTTGGACCTCATGGTTTGAAATACGTGCCACGCACTGCTGTTAAATCTCAGGCCTTGGTGGATTTCATCAACGATTGGACAGAGTCACAAGTGACCGAGCAAAAGCCGGATAACACATACTGGACTATTCACTTCGATGGGTCCAGGCAATTGGAGGGCTCGGGGGCTGGAGTCGTGTTGGCTTCCCCTAAAGGTGACAAGTTCCATTATGTGTTACAGTTGATGTTTCCTTGCACTAATAATGCAGCTGAGTACGAGGCCTTGCTCCATGGTCTTCGGATGGCTAAGGAGATGAGCTTGAGCCGGGTAAGGTGTTTCGGCGACTCAGACTTGGTGGCTCAACAAGTGTCAGGAAAGTGGGACTCCAAGGACCCTCTCATGGCGGCTTATCGCCGTGAAGTTGATGCCATTGCTGGGCACTTTCAGGGTTACCAAGTAGAACACATTGATCGCAGGAAGAACGAGGCGGCTGATGCTTTAAGCCGGCTGGGCTCTCATCGAAAGCCGGTGCCGCCTAATACTTTCCTGGATGTCCTGTATAACCCTTCTGTTAAGTTGCCTACAGAGGAATACTTGGCTGTCCCTGACCTGGAGGCACGACTGGTGGCGGCTCTCCACATCATACCGGACTGCACAATGCCCTATCTGGCTTACATGACCCGGGGAGATTTGCCTGAGGATGAAACTTTGGCCAGACAAATAACCCGGCGGTCTAAGTCAATGATTGTTATCAATGGTGAGTTGCATCACCGCAGTGTTACGGGAGCGTTCCAGCGTTGTGTCTCCCCAGAGGAAGGTCAAGAGATCTTGTGTGAGATTCACGAAGGGGATTGTGGCCATCACGCCGGCTCAAAGTCTCTTATGGCCAAGGCTTTTCGTCACGGTTTTCATTGGCTGACGGCTCATGCTGATGCGGAAGACTTGGTCAGTAAATGTGATGGTTGCCAAAGGTTCTCGCGACGGGCCCATGTGCCGGCTCAGGAGCTGAGGATGATCCCAATTACTTGGCCCTTTGCGGTCTGGGGGCTTGATATGGTTGGACCTTTTAAAAGGTCCAAGGATAAGAAGACCCACCTTTTGGTGGTAGTTGACAAATTCACAAAGTGGGTGGAAGTTGAACCAGTTAGCAAGTGTGATGCAGCCACTGCGGTTCAATTTATGAAAAAGGTGATTTTTCACTTTGGCTTTCCGCACAGCATTATAACTGACAATGGCACCAATCTATCCAAAGGCGCCATGGAAGAGTTTTGTCAACGAGAGCATATCCGACTTGATGTTTCCTCAGTGGCTCATCCTCAATCCAATGGTCAAGCTGAGAGAGCTAATCAGGAGATTCTGAAGGGCATCAAGCCCCGGCTTTTGGTCCCTTTGCAACGGACGCCGGGTTGTTGGGTGGAGGAGTTGCCCTCCGTGTTATGGAGCATCAACACTACTCCTAACAGGTCTACAGGTTTCACGCCTTTCTCCATGGTTTATGGGGCAGAAGCAGTCCTCCCCAGTGACATCCGTCATGACTCACATCCGTCATGGTTTATGCTCTTGACTTGTTGGACGAACAGCGTGATGTGGCAGCAGCTCGCTCAGCGATTTACCAACAAGACCTGCGCTGTTATCATAGTCGCCGGGTCAAATCCCGGGTCTTCCAGGAAGGCGATCTCGTGCTCCGGCTCATCCAAGATCAAACAGATGCGCACAAGCTATCCCCGCCTTGGGAAGGGCCCTTTGTGGTCAGCAAGAATTTGCACAATGGGTCATATTACCTCATTGACATTCGGGAGCACAAAGATTCACGTAAGTCGGAGGAAGAGCCCCGTCGGCCGTGGAACATAGCTCAACTTCGGCCTTACTACACTTGAGCCACTGGCTCTCATAATGTACATATTTATCTACGCCATGTATATATTATGATAAGCAATAAAGCAGGACCTCTGTCCTTTTTTCTCCTCAAAATGTGCACGTGTTGTTTTCATTGCAAGATTACATGATAACTTGAAGGAGGATCCGGCTTATGATCGTATTCGAATCTAGCCGTAGGCAATAAGGTCACTTGGGGGCTTTGTAGGAGATATGCCCTAGAGGCAATAATAAATGTTATTGATTATCTCCTTGTTCATAATTATGTTTATGTTCCATGCTATAACTGCTGTGGTTCCCGAGCCCGTATATCCATAAAGGCTCTGGGGAGAACCCATATGCACGTGTGGAATAATAAACGGTAAAATGTATTCCTAGTCGTGCCTCTAAGACTAGCTCAAGTGTTGCATGATGATTATGTTTTCCCAATCATGGGCATGTCTATGCCAAGCAACTTTGAGGGCACAATGTCAGGAAGGACATTTGTGTTGAATCGACCCGAATTGATGTTATGCTATGAGATTCATTCGTCACAAGTTTATTGGTACATAACACAGAGATGGTTAACGTTTGCATGATTCCTTAGACCATGAGAGTATCGAGTTTCTTCATGCTTGCTTCATGAACTTTGGGGTTTGTTAAACGTCATCCGTAAATGGGTGGCTATTACGACGGCTTACGGGTTCATGGAAAAGTGTGTCAAGTAACTTGATAGCTCAAGATTGGGATTTGCTCCTCCGACGATGGAGAGATATCTCTGGGCCCTCTCGGTGTTACGGTATCCATCATCGTCTGGCCAGACACTTTGTGATTTGATCACGGGGATGCCGGAATACGATAACGAGAAAAGAGAACAATACCGGTAACGAGGTAACTAGCATAGTGGACAAGTTGTTGATCCACGGGAATGCCAACATGTCTCACCTCGGGTATTTGTAACATATCGCGAAGCAACAGGAATAGCACACGGCAACTGGAGGTTCACTCGAATATTTATTCGTGTGGGTATAGGGGTCAATATGGGTGTCCACGGCTCCGATGTTGATCATTGATCGGAAGGGGTTCCGGGTCATGTCTATACTTCACCGAACCTATAGGGTCACACGCTTAAGGGTCATCTATCTGCTGAATACTAGACAGGGAGTCTGAGAGAAAATCACCGAAAAAGTTTCGGACACCGAAAAGTTTCGGACAGCGGAATCGTACCGCAGAGAGAGGTCATCGGATAAGTTTCGATGATACCGAAAAGTTGTTTCGGGATACACCATTAAGTCAAATTGGTTTCGGCACATGCCTGATAATTCTTGGAGGATGCCAGAATCATTCTGGAAGCTTTTTGGAATTTTCTGAGATAAAAACCGGAAATGTTCCGGAGCTGCCGGAGCCACTTCAGATGCGTTTCGCAGATGAAAATCACTAAAACCGGAATTGTTTCGGAACGCGTTGAAAATCATTTTAGTGGGTACTGGAAATGTTCTTAGCCCACATAAATATTTTCAGTTCGATCAGACGCTGAAAAATGTCGTCGTGAATAGTGAAAATCAGCTTTATGGTTGCTTTATGGAAAGCCACCTTTTGGGGCTTTGCTCCAAAAGATCTTGGGGATGACATGGATGGATAGGAGCCATTTTTTGGGCCCCTCATGGGGGAGTGGCCGGCCACATGGGGTATCCCCCCTTGGGGACCCTCTTGTTCCTTGGTTTCACTCCTAGGTCCTTGTGGAAGGACTTCATTCATGTGCATTTTGGGTTTTTTGTGAAACTACCCTACCCCCTTGGGATTTCCTATAAATAGAGGTGGAGGGGCAGCCCTCCACACTCATCCCTTGCTCTCATACACATGCCATGCATTATCTGGCTTCTTCTCTCCCTCCCACGAAAAGAGTTTCGTAGAGCCGTAAGGCTATCTGGGTTCCGGCAGGAACTAGTTTTGGACGGCGAAGCCCTGCCGGATAGATGACACCGTATGTGTGCAACTCTGTAGAGAGATCGTAGTTTCGGTCTTAGTTCGTGAGTGCCTCCCGAAGGGCTGTCCGTGTGACCGTCCGAGTTTCGAAGGTCCTCCCGAAGGGCTGTCCGAGTGACCGTTCGAGTTTCGAAGGTCCTCCCGAAGGGCTGTCCGCGACACCGTCCGGGGGGGCTGTTCGACCGCCTCCCGGAGGGCTGTCTGAGGAGCAGATGAGGGTATACATCCTCGCGGTTGGGAGGTTGTAAATCCTAGCTGCGGGGATCTGCACCGCCGATCGTCATCGACTCTACTTCCCGCTGCGCTACGAGTCGGTAACGAAAAAGATCAAACCATGTATGCAGTCTCCATAGTGGTCCTGGGCTGGTGCGTAGGTCGGAATTTTTTTGTTTTCTGTCGCGTTACCCTTCAGGCTTCCTGTTCAAACATAGGTCGTATTCGAACCAAAGAGAACATAGCTGTCGGTACCCATTTGATTGGCAAAGTGCCGAGCTCATTGGGGAGTTTTCTTTGATCATATTTGAATCATAGTTTAACCTCTTTGGGAACCGACGTGGATCGTATTCGAATCAGCGTCGTTAAACAATTCTTAAAATCACTTGGGGGCTTCCTATTCAAACATGGGTCGTATTCGAACCAAAGAGAACATAGCTGTTGATACCCTTTTGATTGGCATCGCCACACCCACTGGGGGCTATATGATCGTATTCGAATCCTAGCATAACCCCTTTGGGCCGGGTCTCTGGTCGTATTCGAACCGGAAGCCCCTAAGTTCTGCTTTATAGCAAGTTTCTTCTGATTATTTCAAAGTGTGTACAGCCGGGTCTCACTTTGCCGGTTTAACTTTGATTTACAGTGTTAGTTGCACACAATGGGCGTTATTAAGACAGGTAAACCGGGATTGAGGTACCAACCTTATTACCCGAGTTATCTAAGCCGGAAGTGTGCTTGCAGGCTGGTAAGTGTGTTGTTACTGTTATATCAAGGACATAACTGAGGACCAGTCTTTTTTGATTCATATTCCGGGTTATATGTTTAAAACTATGCTTCTCAGTGCGGTAAGCCGCCTAGAGACTTGTGATTTGTCCTTCGGTGCAGGATAGTTAAAGGCAATTATTTTGAGCTTAAGGAAAATGAATAATCGATTATGACCCAGGGAAATATGGAGGAGACAACTTCCATGGACTTCAGCATTCAACGCGGGCACGATTGCACGGCAAATTTAAAGTATTGATCCTACTCTATTACAAGACTCATCGAGTCCAAATGGGTGGAGCATTGTTTCATAAGCCACCTGCAGAGTTAAGATGCTTGCTGGGTTGACGTCTCTGGCTCATCCCTCTCTTCTCCTCCGGCTGTTCCCAAGACCTGGAAGGTTGATGACTTCCAGTCGATGCCGCTCAGAGCTTCGAATTGAGCTTCCTCGTCAATTAACCCGGCCGGGTCAATCTCCGGGGCGAAGGTGTGCTGACGAGCTGGCGGGATTAAGCTGAGGGCTTCATAGGGCGGGGTGGGGATCCTCTGATTTTCCGCGTTGTAACCCGGCTGGTACTTGGTCAGATCTGTGTCGTTTCCAATGAGGGTGGCAACCGGGCGCACGACCTTCACGCAGGCGGCAAAGTCCCTTTGGTCGAAGGCTGTGCCGTCTTCTTTCAAACTTGGATAGCCGAGGGCGATGTCCGCCGGGTCTAACTCTGGAAGGAACGCCTTGGCCCGGCTCAGCGCGGCGATAGCTCCGGCTCTTGCAGAGGCCCGTCGCAGCTCTTGGATACGTTGAGGCAGAACGGCGAGCCGGCGAAGAACTTCCGCCAGGTGAGTCGGCACCTCGTTGGATAGGGCCACCACAGCCAAGGCACGCTGTGACCCGGTGTAGAGTTGATCCGCTAGGGTGTACACGGCCTTCAGCTTGGTTACCACACTCTGGTTGAGGTTGGCGCTTCTGGGACCTGTTTAACAGAATAAGATAAGCCACCGACAAGGATGAGTTATGAGATATAAAGATTCTAAACTTGATGAAAGCCGGTGAAATGACTTACCGAAGATTGCGGCAACCATCTGGGACACTTGGCGCTTTAAGCCGGAGAGTTCGGCGGTCTTCTCTGACAAAGCCTTCTCCGCCTGCTCGGCCCGGTTCACCAGAGCAGCCTTTTCTTCAGCCCAGGCTCTCCGTTCAGCATCGAAGTCCGTCTTCAGCTTCTCTTGCGCAGCAATACTGGACACAAATTTAGCATTTGCTTTCCGGGTCTCAGTTTCTTGCGTCTTCAGACGGGTCTTGAGATCAGAGGTGTCAGCTTCAAACTTCTTGCCAGCAGCCTGCATAATTTCCGGGTTATAGCATGAACAGTTACTATGCAAATTTAAAGTCCCAAGCGTTTTCCAAGCAAAGACACTTGGCACTTGGGGGCTAATGCATATCGAATGTTCCTATCTACAAATCACCGGTTCATGGAAGTAAGCCGGAACTTAAGTCTACAACATATTCCATCATAAGTCGTCGACTTGGGGGCTAGCATGGTAAAGGTAACTATGCAGTAAGTAAGAAGACAGAAGAGTGATACCTGAGACTTCTGCTGAATCTGGTTCACCATGGAAATTTCTAAGTCCCGGCTCTTGTGCACTTGGTTGACGTAGCCGGAGACGAGCTCTCCGATGCTTAGGTTGGCGTAGTCGGTGAGGTCCAGATTAACCCGGCGGGGCTGTAGCAACTCCCCCTTGGCAGAACACTTGGCCAGCGCAGTAGGTCTCCCCGGCTCAACAAATTCCGTCCGGGTGATTACCACATCCGGGTCATCTGCTGGTTGGGCCAAGCTGGAGGCATCCGGGTTAGCAGAAGCTTCTGCTATGGGCTTGTTGGTTGGAGCAGCGGCCTCAGGAGCAGAGGCAGCTGGCGGTTCTTGAGCGGCTACCTCCGGCTCAGGCAAGTCCGGCTCATCGACCGGCTTGTTCTTCTTCGCCCTTTTGCTGAGTTTTGCTTGGGCGCTGAAAAGACAGAAAGGTTAAGCACAATAGTGTAAGTAAAGACAAAGTACAACATGAGATGATTATCATTACCCGGGCACGGTCTTGAAAGCCGGCAGATTCGACTGCATAGAGTCGCCAGAAGAGGGGGAAGTTTCCTGATAATTTGAGTCAGAAGAGTTGAGCGGTTGACGTATAACACCTGCCAAAGGATGAAAAGGGTACAATTTTGAGATCACCTCAGTCCGGCGTTTCCTCGATGCGTCAGGTAACCCGGAGGAGAGGTCAGTGTCTTTGTTGGTCCGGGTGTGCCGCCGGCTGTCATGAACCTGTCGCTTCAAAATAAATTGAGGATCTTGATAAGCTAAAGGATGTGAAAAGCTTACTTTCCGGGTTACCCTTCGGACTTTCAGCCTTGGCAAGGGCTCCGAGTCGGAGGAAAGTGACATTACCTCTTCAACCACCGGGTTACTTGCGCCGGTGTCATCCTGTTGATGCATAGTATTGATAAGGTGGACAGAAATAAATAACAGATATAACCAGAGCCTACAGGTTCAGGGGTTACCTCTGACTCAGAGCTGTCGCTTAATTGCATTAGCTCTGAAGCAGTAGGCCTACTTCCCTTCTTACGGGGAGCGGCTTTCTTGGCGGCTTTCTTCGCCTTTCTGGCCTTCTTGGCCGCCTCATGGTCATATTTGACCTTCCAGAACTTATCATCAGCCTGAAAAATACAAGGATGATTTCTTAAAGATTCAGATGACGGTTATCTACAGAAGAAGATAAAATGTTCAGATCAGCGGCTTACCGCTGGGGCTGGGTTGGTCTTGCAGAAGGGGGCTAACCCGGTCCTCCCGCAGTCTGCCAGGCTCTCGTTCAAAAGAGCCTTGGTCATATCCTCAGCAACATCTTCAGGGAGATCGTTGCGGCTATGTCTCTGGGGGTCATCCATTCGGCCTGTGTATTCGCACATTAAGCCGGGGCGGCGGCTCAATGGTATCACCCGCCACGAGATCCATACCCGGACCAGATCGATTCCGTTGAGACCATTGCCCAGGAGAGCCTTGATCTTGTTGATGGTGGGGAGCAGAGGTTGGCGCTCTGCCTGAGTTAACTTGTCAGACAGAGGGTGAGTCGGTTCCAAACGTGAAGGGCGAAAGCCGGGCAGCGGGCTCTCGTCAGCCGGTGACGTGTCTTGCCAATAGAACCACGTCAGGTTCCAGTCCTTCGGGTGACTCGGCGGCTCGGCATAAGGGAAAAGACAGTCTCTCCGTCTCTAAATGGAGATGCCGCCTAGCTCCAAACTTGGCCCATTGGCGCACTCGTTCTGGAGGTTCAAGTAGAAGAGCTCTCTGAAGAGCAGCAGACTGGGCTCTTCTCCAAGATAAACCTCGCAGAACACTTGGAAATTGCATATGTTGGACACCGAGTTGGGTCCTATATCTTGTGGCCGCAGGTCAAAGAAGTTCAGCACGTCTCTAAAAAACTTTGAGCCGGGCGGTGCAAAGCCCCGGCTCATGTGATCCGCAAAAATGACCACCTCCCCGTCCCTTGGCTGTGGTCTCTCCTCTGATGGGTCGGGGGCATGGTAGGACATGACGTCCTTCTTGGGCAGGTAACCAGACTTGACAAAATCTGCTAAAGTCTCGTTGGTGACATTGGACTTCATCCAATTACAAGTGATGGAGGCTTTAGGAGCTTTCGGAGGCATGGTGAAAGTCGGCAGCCTATGATAAAAGGAAACGTCCGGTTTAATTATAAGCCGGAGGAAATTTACAGTTCAATGTTAAAGTGGCGGCTTATGGAGGGGACTAATGACATATATCTAGGTGTATCAGGTTATTTAAGCCGCCCAAGGTATTGAGAGTAATTCGATTGCCTACGGCCTTATCACAGATGAGCCGGAAAATTCTATGGCGCATGGTCTCCTTTGAGCCGGAAGGTCCTACGGCGCGTGGTTTCTTTAAACCGGAATTGTAAACTGCCATGACTCAACAAGTGTAGTTTTTTACTAAGTGTGGTGAAAACAGGTTCACACATGGCAGTAAATAATTTGGATCAAAATGGTCGGTCAAAAGGAAAGTTTCTAGACCTAAAAACAGACGCAGGAGAAGTTCTTGGGCTCGAACAAGGCTCTTATGCAGTAAAAAGAAGGCTACTTGCATGTGAAATGGGTGCTAAACAGCTACCGCAGTGGTTCTATACAAGGCTAAGATCAAAAAGGGCAGTAAAAATGAAAACTACCGGAGCTCGTGGGCGACGGCGAAGAACATGGAAGAACAGGATGAACCCTGCTGCAGATCTGTTCTACGGCGTGGCCAGGACTTCCAGGTGCTGGTGAGTCGCGGAGGTCGCCGCCGTTTTCTCTGGACACAACAGGTTGATGCAGCGGCCGGAGTTGGTGAGGAGGAGGAGACCCGCGGCGGCGACGGCAACAGAGCTCGAGCGGAGGAACAGTGGCGCGAGGAGGAAGAAGAGTGGCTGAAGGCCCATCAGGCCGGGCTATTTATAAGGGCGAGCTCATAAGTGGGCACGAGAAACGAGGAGACCACGGCGTGGTTATCTCCCCATGAAACGCCTCGATTTTCGGGATGGCAGTAAACATAAGATCCGTTGCGGATCTGGTGGAGTAAAAAACGGGCTTAATGGAAGATGACGTCACGGCGGATTACCCGGAGTCCAGAGGATGACGTCATGCCGGGTTATGGCCTTCACATAATTGTAAGCCGGACATTTTTCTGTCAAAAGAATTGAAGATTGACATGAGCCGGCTCAAATCAATTTGGGGCCTAATGCTGAGGATATAGACCTTAGAGTCACCCGCCAGGAGGGGCCGGGTTACTCATAATGGTCATTGCCAGAAGCCCGGCGCCAAGCTTGAAGACGGTGGGCCAAAGATGGGCTTAAGACCCGGATATGGCTTAAAGCCCGTAGTTACAAACATTATTATGGTAGAACTTGTAGTGTAAGGCAAGAATAGTTGAGAGTCCGAGCCGGACACTCTTATGAGCCGGCCGGGACTCTGAGAGCTGCTGGGCGTCAGCCTCCCTATATAAAGGGACGACCCGGCAGCGGTTTAGGGGCAAGAAAGATCTGATCGAAAGCCAGGCATAGCATTTAAGCTCCCTGGTCATCGAAACCCTAATCAATACCACCTCAACTGGACGTAGGCTTTTACCTTCACCGTAAGGGGCCGAACCAGTATAAACCCTCATGTTCCTTGTCCCGTTAACCCCTTCAAGCTTCCTAGCGGCGATGGCTCCACGACTAAGTCCTAGCTTGAGGACATCTGCCGTGACAATTCCACGACAAGTTCCGCAATCTCAAGCAAGGCAACATGTCTGTGTATCAATTTAACATCCAGTTTCAGAAACTTGCTCGCTTCGCTAAACAAGACGTTCCTGATGAAAAGAGCATGATCTATCACTTCAGAGGTGGCCTTAGAGAGGATCTGCAGTTAGCTCTCGTTCTTGTTGAGCCTACTCAGTTTGATCAATTCTATAACATGGCACTGAAGCAAGAGGCTGCTCAGCTCAAGTGTGAGGCTTCTAAGAAGAGAGTCAGAGACGCAGTTCAGTCTTCTTCTTCCTCACTTGTGGCTGCTAAGCAACAGAAGTTCTGGTTGCCTCCTCCTCCTCCGTTTCGTCAGTCTTACCAACAGAAGAACAAAGGTGGCCATGGATCTTCCCACTCTTCCAACTCTGGCTATCAGAACAAGCCTCAGAATCAAGCTCCAAAGTCGAATGCTCCTTATCACCGTCCACTCTCAGAGGTGACTTGCAACAAGTGTCAGCAGAAAGGTCACTATGCTAACAAATGCTTCAACCAAAGGCGTCTTCCACCTCCTCCTCCGGTCAGATCTTCCAGCAATGCAGTGGTCAAGCATAATCCCAAGTCTGCAATGGTGAACATGATGAATGCAGCTCAAGCAGAGGAGTCTACTGATGTGATAATGGGTAATCTCTCAGTTAATGATAATCCTGCAAAAGTTTTATTTGATACTCGTGCATCGCATTCTTTCATGTCATACCCATTTGCATTGAAGCACAATGTGGACAAAGAGATTTTATCCAAAGTTATGCAAGTTGTTTCTCCGGGAAAGCTTTTGATTTCTAGTTTGGTTGCTCCCGATGTTTCCATCAAGATGGGGAACTATAAATTTCTGTCTTCTCCAATTGTTCTTGGTGACTCGGATATTGATCTAATTCTCGGGATGGACTGGCTTTCTAAGCATGAGGCTCAACTTGATTGTGCTGCCAGGGAAATTCAATTGACACACTCTTCTAAGGATGTGATTATTTATGCCGCTCGTGATGAAACCATTCGGTTGTTTTCTCTCAATGAGAAGGGCGAATTGAATGCCATCTCCCAAATTCCAGTCATTTGTGAGTACCAAGATGTCTTTCCAGAAGAGCTTCCGGGTATGCCTCCTCACCGGCCAGTTGAGTTCGTTATCGATCTTGAGCCGGGTACTGAACCCGTTTGCAAGCGTCCTTACAAGCTTGGACCCAAGGAGCTGAAGGAATTGAAGAAACAACTCGATGAACAAGAGCGTCTGGGTTTGATCAGACCGAGTTCATCTCCATGGGGTTGTGGTGTTCTTTTTGTCCAGAAGAAGGATGGCACGGAACGACTTTGTGTCGACTACCGTCCATTGAATAAGAAGACAATCAGGAACAAGTATCCACTTCCCAACATCAATGAGCTATTCGAGCAACTTAAAGGTGCCAAAGTATTCTCCAAGCTTGACCTTCGTATGGGTTATCATCAGATTCGCATTCGTGAAGAAGATATTCCCAAGACAGCATTCAGAACAAGCTTTGGTTCTTATGAATATACTGTCATGTCTTTCGGCCTTGTCAATGCTCCTCCAACATTCTCCCGGATGATGAATTTCATCTTCAACCCCTATACCAATGAATTCGTCCTGGTGTATCTCGATGATATATTGGTCTTCTCCAAGAATAAGAAGGATCATGCCAAACATTTGCGATTGGTGCTGGACAAGCTCAGAGAGTATCAATTCTATGCGAAGTTCTCAAAATGTGAGTTTTGGCTTGATGAAGTTCTTTACCTTGGTCACATCATCTCTGCCAAGGGCATCGCTGTTAATCCCGAGAAGGTGTCTGCAATTGTGAATTGGGAACCTCCTCAGAATGTCAAGCAGCTTCGTAGTTTTCTTGGTCTTGCAAGCTATTGCCAAAGATTCGTTGAGAATTTCTGTAAGATTGCAAAGCCTCTTTCCAACCTCCTCCAGAAGCATGTGAAGTATGTCTGGTCTCCTGAGTGTGACGTTGCTTTCAACACTCTCAAAGAGAAACTAGTCACAACTCCTGTCTTAACTCCTCCTGACGAATCCAAGTCATTCCAAGTTTTCTGTGATGCTTCTCTTCAAGCTCTCGGTGCTATGTTAATGCAAGAGAAGAAAGTTGTGGCCTATACCTCTCGTCAGTTGAAGCCCAACGAAAAGAACTACCCCACTCACGATCTTGAGTTGGCGGCAGTTGTCCATGCATTAATAACATGGAGACATCTCTTGTTGGGAAGACAAGTGGACATATTCACCGATCACAAGAGTCTCAAGTACATCTTCACTCAGCCCAACCTCAACCTCAGGTAGACTCGATGGGTCGAAATGATTCAAGAGTACAATCCGAGTATTGAATATACTCCAGGCAAGGCCAATGTCATTGCAGATGCTTTGAGCAGGAAGGCTTATTGCAACAACTTAATCCTCAAGCCATTCCAACCGGATCTTTGTGAAGCTTTCCGCAAGATGAATCTCCAAGTTGTTCCTCAAGGCTTTCTTGCCAACATCATAGTCTCTCCTACTTTGGAAGATCAAATTCATGAGGCACAACTCCTGGATACCATGGTGAAGAAGGTGAAACGTGGTATCGACAAGGGTCTTTCCAA
Organism: Aegilops tauschii subsp. strangulata; assembly: GCF_002575655.3. Classification (NCBI taxonomy): domain Eukaryota; kingdom Viridiplantae; phylum Streptophyta; class Magnoliopsida; order Poales; family Poaceae; genus Aegilops; species Aegilops tauschii. The sequence goes on from NC_053039.3 coordinate 20,268,220, forward strand.
ATACAAGTGCTATCGCATTGATGACAGAGACACTTTATTCTTCGAGGACCGGATTGGGGTTCCTAAAGGTGATCTAAGGAAAGTCATTATGAACGAGGCACAAAATTCTCTTCTTTCCATTCATCCTGGAAGTACGAACATGTACCATGACCTCAAGCAGTCGTATTGGTGGACTCGAATGAAGCGAGAAATCGCTCAATTCGTGAATAAATGTGATGTCTGTCGAAGAGTGAAAGCAGAACACCAATGACCAGCTGGTCTCCTCCAACCTCTTACTATCCTAGAATGGAAGTTTGATCATATCGAAATGGACTTCGTGACTGGATTTCCCAAGTCCAAGCGCGGAAATGATGCTATCTTCGTTGTCATCGACAAGCTTTCTAAAGTGGCTCATATCCTTCGAATCAAAGAATCTATCACAGCAGCTCAGTTGGCAGAGCTATACACCTCCAGGATTGTCTCCTTGCATGGCATTCCACAATTGATTTCTTCAGATCGTGGAAGCATCTTCACTTCTAAGTTCTGGGACTCCTTCCAGAAGGCCATGGGCACAAATATTCGCTTCAGCACAGCTTTCCATCCTCAAACTAGTGGCCAAGTCGAGCGAGTAAATCAAATTCTTGAAGATATGCTCAGGGCTTGTGTCATTTCCTTTGGCATGAAATGGGAAGATTGTCTTCCATATGCCGAATTCTCCTACAGCAACAGCTTCCAAGCAAGTTCAGGCAAGGCCCCATTCGAGATCCTCTATGGCAGAAAGTGCCATACTCCTCTCAATTGGTCAGAGACTGGTGAACGCCAACTTCTTGGTAATGACTTAATCACAGAGGCTGAAGAAATGTGTAAAGTCATCCGTGAAAATCTCAAAGCCGCGCAATCGCGCCAAAAGAGTTACTATGATAGTAAGCACCCTGATGTGGCTTTCGAGATCGGAGACCATGTCTACCTCCGCGTCTCTCCAATGAAAGGCACTCGTCGCTCCGGTATCAAAGGAAGCTTGCCCCTAGATACGTGGGTCCTTTCAAGGTCATTGGCAAAAGAGGCGGCCTCGCCTATCAACTTGAGCTTCCTTCCAACTTCGCGAACGTGCATGATGTGTTCCACGTGTCACAGCTCCGCAAGTGCTTCAAGACTCCTGAGCGCACCATCAACTTCGAAGAGATTGACCTCCAAGAAGATTTGTCTTATCATGAGCACCCCGTTGCTATTCTTGAAGAAACTGAGCGCAAGACTCGCAACAAGTCAATCAAATTCCTGAAAGTGAAGTGGTCGCACCATTCCGACCGAGAAGTCACCTGGGAACGCGAGGACCACCTCCGTTCCGAATATCCGGAGTTCTTTCAGTCCTAGATCTCGGGACGAGATCCTCTCCTAGTGTTGGAGTGTTGTAACACCCCGGATGTAACTTTCCATATTTGTAACTCCAACTCTTGCCATTTTCGGCTATGTGTTATGATATTTCCTTCGTGGTCGGGTTTTGTCTTTCATTTTGCAATCAGGCACTCCCACCTCCTCCGGCGCACCCCTCCTGTTTCTTTTCATGAGCGGGTGTAGAACGTTCTCGGAATGGACCGAGGCTTGTCAAGTGGCCTTGGTATACCACCGGTAGACCACCGGGCAAGTTTCGTTCCATTTGGAGGTCGTTTGGTACTCCAACGGTTAACCGGGCAACCGCAAAGTCCTTTTGTGTGTTGCAGAAAAAACCCTCCTTCAAACAGCCCAAAACCCAGCAAACTCACTTCCATGCTCTAGGTCATTCGATCACGATCGTGTGGGCGAAAACCGCACTCCATTTGGAGTCTCCTAGCTCCCTCTACCTATAAATATGTGTCTCTCCCGAATCCTTCCGCAGTCGAAAACCCTAAAAATCGCCCTCCGGCGCCGCCGGGCGTGTCCATACCGCGCCGGACGAAGCCGCCGCCGCCCCGCAGCCACTCCGCGTGTCCCGCGCCACCCACCTCCGCCGCCGGCCCGCCAGGCCCGCGCGAGCCTGCGGGATCCCGCCGCCGCTCGCCCGCTCCTTCTTCCTCCTCCGCCAAAGCCCGGTGCCGCCCCGCGCCAAGCCGCCGACGCCGGCCGCCGTCTGCCGTGTCCGCCGGCGCCCGAGCCCGACGGCGTGCCGCCGCGCCTCGCCGCCCCCGTGCCCCGGCGCCTCCTCCCCGTCTCCGGCTCCTCCTCCGCGCGCCTCCTCCCGGCCGACCGTCTCCTCCGTCTTCCCCGGCGAGCGCCCTTGCTCCGGCGAGCTTCGGCCGTCCCCGAGCTCGAGCACCGGCCCGATCCAGATCCAGGCGCAGTGGTTGACTTTCTTCCCCTCTCCCGATTTCTCTAAGTCCCCGAGTTTTTTACATTATATGCTCATGTGCATCGCATCATAACTCTCTGCATATAGTTCCGTTTCGCGCGTGTAATATATCGAAATGTTCGCCTCGAGATTCTCTTCATTTTGTTCCATTGCACCATGTTAATTTGAGTCCATCTTGATGCCCAAATCTCTGGTGCAAAAGTGCTAGTTGCGTTATCTGCTGTTGATTATCAGAACTTGAGGATTTGTTATTTTTGTTGCATTTAATCTGTGCGTCTTATGGGCATGAGGTCTACATGTGTTTTGTTGTATGCCATGCCATGTTTACAGAGGTGTATGCCATGTATTTTTGTGATCTCTGTGGTGACTAGCACAAGCATGCAAACTAGGCTCCGTAATGTTTCTGATTTCAGGGACTTAGTGATTTCTCCAAGTCTGTGACTGCTGTTATTTTGTTGCTATGTATCCATGTGGCTACAGAGAGATCCATGCTCCATTTGGAGATATTCAGTAAGGATGTTTTGTAGATATTCTTGTAATTGATCCATTTATGCCCTTGTTTGCAATTATGTAGTGCCATAGCATGACTCAATCTTGCTCTACTTTTGCTATAAAATATTTCCGGCAGATTTTTAACATGATATTCAATTTTGCCAAGCTTGTTGTAGTTGTTCCTTTCATGCTATGTATTTTCTCTTGCCTGGGATAGCTTCATAAACTTTCCATATTGCTGTAGGTATGCTTGTTTTGTCATGCATTGCTTTGTGGTGAGTGCATCAAGCTCACAAAGATGCCTTCATATTATTGTTTCTGCCATGCTCTGTTTTCTGCCAAGTCTGAAACCTGTTAACGAAACTTGCTATGTTTACATGGTTGCCATCATATCTTCTGATCCTTTTTTGCTTATGGTCAGTAAGGGACTTTTGTCATATACATTTATTAGAATACTGCCATGCCTTGTTTAGCCATGTTCCGTTCCTGTAGCATGTTGATTTCGTGCTCTGAACATTGTTACCTGATGCTGTTTCAGTCATGTCCAGTAATTTCACCAAGTCTGTAAATCTGTTATCTTTTGCACTTTTGCCATGCTTGTTTGAGCTTGTTATGTTGTGATCTAGCCGTATCTCAGTGTTCATCTTTTGTCAAGCATCACCTGTAGGTTACTGACATATGCTTTGTTGCTACGTTGGAGTGCTGTAGCATATTTTCTTGTTGCATTCTAAGTGCTATCTTACTGTTAATCACAGATTCGTGTCATTCTTATTTTGCTTGCCATTTGCAAACTGTGCATCCGTTTCCGGTGATCTTTATATCGATTTCGACCGAAATCATCTCATCTTTCCAGTGCATGCTTGGTTTGCCAAGTTACTGCCTGGTTCATCATTTTTCTTCCGGAGCACGCATATGCATCGCATACCATATCTCGCATATCATACATGTTTTGCATCATGTTGCTTGTGCATTTCCCGTGATTGATTGTGGTTCCATTGCTTGTGTTCTTGTGTTGGTAGAGCCGGGAGACGAGTTCTTGAACGAGGAACCTCTTGAGTACGCTTACGAGGATCAAGCTTTCGACAACTCTGAGAACCTTGTAGGCAAGATGACCATACCCTCGAAGTCACTTCTATCTTTGCTTTGCTAGTTGTTCGTTCTATTGCCATGCTTTGCTACCTACCACTTGCTATATCATGCCCCCCATATTGCCATGTCAAGCCTCTAACCATCATTTCCTAGCAAACCGTTGTTTGGCTAAGTTACCGCTTTTGCTCAGCCCTTCTTATAGCGTTGCTAGTTGCAGGTGAAGTTGAAGTTGGTTCCATGTTGGAACATGGATATTTTTGGATATCACAATATCTCTTATTTAATTAATGCATCCATATATTTGGTAAAGGGTGGAAGGCTCGGCCTTATGCCTGGTGTTTTGTTCCACTCTTGCCGCCCTAGTTTCCGTCATATCGGGATTATGTTCCTTGAGTTTGCGTTCCTTACGCGGTTGGGTTATTTATGGGACCCCCTTGATAGTTTGCCTTGAATAAAACTCCTCCAGCAAGGCCCAACCTTGGTTTTACCATTTGCCACCTAAGCCTTTTCCCCCGGGTTTTCGCGAGCCCGAGGGTCATCTTTATTTTAACCCCCCCGGGCCAGTGCTCCTTCGAGTGTTGGTCCGAACTAAGTAGACTGCGGGGCCCCCTCGTGGATGTAGGGGAACGCGACAGAAAACGAAAATTTTCGGTATAGCGAGCACGCCCAGGACCACTATGGAGACTGCAGACAAGGTTTGATCTGATCCGTACCGACTCGAAGCGCAGCGGAAGAAGAGTCGGTGTAGATCGTCGGTGCAGATCCCCGCAGCTAGGATTTACAACCTCCCAACCGCGAGGATGTACTCCCTCTCCGGACAGCCCTTCGGGAGGCGGTCGGACAGTCCCCCGGACAATGTCGCGGACAGCCCTTCGGGAGGACCCTCGAAACTCGGATGGAGACTCGGACAGCCCTTCGGGAGGACACTCGAACAGCCCCTCGGGAAAAAGATCGAAACTACAATCTCTCTACGGGGTTGCACACATACGGTGTCAGCTATCCGGCAGGGCTTCGCCGTCCAGAACTAGTTCCTGCCGGAACCCAGACAGCCTTACGGCTCTACGAAACTCTTTTCGTGGGAGGGAGAGAAGAAGCCAGATAATGCATGGCATGTGTATGAGAGCAAGGGATGAGTGTGGAGGGCTGCCCCTCCACCTCTATTTATAGGAAATCCCAAGGGGTAGGGTAGTTTCACACAAAAACCCAAAATGCACATGAATGAAGTCCTTCCACAAGGACCTAGAAGTGAAACCAATGAACAAAAGGGTCCCCAAGGGGGGATACCCCATGTGGCCGGCCACACCCCCATGAGGGGCCCAAAAAATGGGTCCTATCCATCCATGTCATCCCCAAGATCTTTTGGAGCAAAGCCCCAAAAGGTGGCTTTCCATAAAGTAACCATAAAGCTGATTTTCACTATTCACGACAACATTTTTCAGCGTCTGATCGAACTGGAAATATTTATGTGGGCTAAGAACATTTCCAGTACCCACTAAAATGATTTTCAACGCGTTCCGAAACAATTCCGGTTTTAGTGATTTTCATCTGCGAAACGCATCTGAAGTGGCTCCGGCAGCTCCGGAACATTTCCGGTTTTTATCTCAGAAAATTCCAAAAAGCTTCCAGAATGATTCTGGCATCCTCCAAGAATTATCAGGCATGTGCCGCAACCAATTTGACTTAATGGTGTATCCCGAAACAACTTTTCGGTATCATCGAAACTTATCCGATGACCTCTCTCTGCGGTACGATTCCGCTGTCCGAAAATTTTCGGTGTCCGAAACTTTTTCGGTGATTTTCTCTCAGACTCCCTGTCTAGTGTTCAGCAGATAGATGACCCTTAAGTGTGTGACCCTATAGGTTCGGTGAAGTATAGACATGACCTGGAACCCCTTCCGATCAATGATCAACATCGGAGCCGTGGACACCCATATTGACCCCTATACCCACACGAATGAATATTCGAGTGAACCTCCAGTTGCAGTGAGCTATTCCTGTTGCTTCGCGATATGTCACAAACACCCGAGGTGAGATTTATTGCATGCCCATGGACGAACAATTTGTCCACCATGCAAGTTACCTCGTTACCGGTTTTGTTCTCTTTTCTCGTTTCCGTGTTCCGGCATCCCAGTGATCAAATCACAATGTGTCTGGCCAGACGATGATGGATACCATTACACCGAGAGGGCCCGAGTATATCTCTCCATCGTCGGAGGAGCAAATCCCAATCTTGAGCTATCTTGTTACTTCCTATACTTTTCCGTGAACCCGAAAGCTGCCGTAATAGCCACCCAGTTACGGATGACGTTTAACAAACCCCAAAGTTCACGAAGCAAGCACGAAGGAACTTGATACTCTCATGGTCTAAGGAATTATGCAAACATTAACTATCTCAATGATATTAACCATAAACTTGTGACGAAGGTATCTCATAGCTTAACATCAATTTGGGTCGATTCAACACAAGTGTTCTACCAACATCGCGCCCTCAGAATTGCCAGCATAGACATGCCCATGATTAGGAAAACAGGATCATCATGCAATACATGAGCCAGTCTTAGAGGCAAGACTAGGAATACATTTTACCGTTTAGTATACCACACGTGCACATGAGTTTCCCTCCGAGCCTCGTGGATATTGCAGACTCGGGAATCATTGCAGTTATAGCATGGAAGCTAAACATTCATTACAAACTTTGGAGATACAAAATAACTGTTATTACTGCCTCTAGGGCAATATCTCCTACAGTGGAAACTCGAGGTCTGGTTTTACTCGTAGGATGTCTCATCCGGTGTTGCCCTGAGAACGAGATATGTGCAGCTCCTATCGGGATTTGTCGGCACATCGGGCGGCTTTGCTGGTCTTGTTTTACCATTGTCGAAATGTCTTGTAAACCGGGATTCCGAGACTGATCGGGTCTTCCTGGGAGAAGGTTTATCCTTCGTTGACCGTGAGAGCTTATAATGGGCTAAGTTGGGACACCCCTGCAGGGTATTATCTTTCGAAAGCCGTGCCCGCGGTTACGAGGCAGATGGGAATTTGTTAATGTCCGGTTGTAGAGAACTTGTCACTTGACTTAATTAAAATGCATCAACCGCGTGTGTAGCCGTGATGGTCTCTTCTCGGCGGAGTCCGGGAAGTGAACACGGTTTGAGTTATGAATGACGTAAGTAGGAGTTCAGGATCACTTCTTGGTCATTACTAGATGACGACCGTTCCGTTGCTTCTCTTCTCGCTCTCTTTTGCGTATGTTAGCCACCATATATGCTTAGTGTCTGCTGCAGCTCCACCTCATTACATCATCCTTTCCTATAAGCTTAAATAGTCTTGATCTCGCGGGTGTGAGATTGCTGAGTCCTCGTGACTCACAGATTCTACCAAACAGTTGCAGGTGCCGACGATGCCAGTGCAGATGACGCAATCGACCTCAAGTGGGAGTTCGATGAGGAACGTGGTCGTTACTATGTGTCTTTTCCTGATGATCAGTAGTGGAGCCCAGTTGGGACGATCGGGGATCTAGCATTTGGGGTTATCTTATTTTCATTTGGTTTTTGACCGTAGTCGGTCTATGTTTGTATTTTGGATGATGTATGATTTATATTTATGTATTGTGTGAAGTGGCGATTGTAAGCCAACTCTCGTTATCCCATTCTTGTTCATTACATGGGATTGTGTAAAGATGAGCCTTCTTGCGACAAAACCAGTATGCGGTTATGCCTCTAAGTCATGCCTCGACACGTGGGAGATATAGCCGCATCGTGGGCGTTACAGAGGCGCGAGGCGAAGATACCTCCCAAGATGGGACCCTTTGTACAGTTTAGATTTAACCGCTTGGCAACAATAGCGCCTAGACTAAAAGTGATATCACGAAACAAGGCATGGTACAAAATAACAATATCAGGGGCACTAAGGTTTCCACAGTTCCCGCGACCAATTAAACATCTACTAGCAAATATTGCAAAGTAATGTAGAACAGGAAAGTGTATGCTAGTAATTCTTGCATCAGAAACTTTCCTCGTTTCCCCTACAGCAATCATATCAATAAACCCTTCCACATCATTACGATGTGGTTCCTCTATGCTGCCCTCAAAGGGCAACTTGCAAACCCCACAAAAATCATAAAGGGGCATCTCCTTATACTCATCATATAAAGAAAAATCCACCGAAGGTGGTGATCTCCTAGCATGGAAATGAAAATTTTGCACAAAAATATTAGTGAGTAGGAGATACTGTTCGCGCTGATCGCGGAGGAAGTCGGCGAGGCCCGCATTCTCAGCCAAATAATAAAAATCATCATGTATCCCGGCTCCCCTCAAGAAATAATCACAAGGCCATTCACACGGCCGAACCTCCGCGGTGCGAGGGAGATTATATTTGGGCCTTTTATCCTCTTCACTTTGCTTATCCTTCGAGCTTCGGCTCGAAGAGCCCCTCAAAAATCTCTTCATCAATTTCTGAAATTTTTAGCAACTTAAAATAAAAGTGAACCAAGCTCAACAAAATTGATAGCAACTACCCCTACAAGTGCCTAGGGACTATATCATGCATTAGAACTAATTGGGACCATATAAATTTGACATGCAAGCTCAAGAACGGGGTCACCTAGGCAGCAAAAATTTGCAATACATAAAGCACTAGAACAAAAACTAATTGGACCATTGGAGGAGTCACATACCGAAGAACAATCCCCTAAAGCAGTTTTGTTAGTGGAGCTTTGAGCAACGGGATCGAAAATCGCAGCAAGATGAGCTAGAACTCGTGCTTGAGCTGGTTGGTGATTTTTTTGGGAGGAAGAAGAAGTGTGTGGGTGCTAGAATAAGTGGAGGGGGGCCACCAGGGGCCCACGAGGCAGGGGGCGCGCCCTGGACCCTCGTGGCCAGGTGCTTGCTCCCCCTGATGTGTTCTCAGTGCCAGATATTCTCAAATATTCTAGAAAAAAACATATTTCATTTCAGGGCATTTGGAGGACTTTTATTTTTGGGGTATTTCTTTTGCAAGGATAATTCAGAAAATTGACAGAAAAATACTATTTTTGCAAGGATCATCCTACCCCCTCTAGTCACAACTCTAATAACATTATCATTTTTCTTATTATTTAATTCATTGAGCAAATCATTTTGAGCCTTAAGCACTTGTTCTACTTGAGTGGTAACCATAGAAGCATGTTTAGTAACGAGTTTAAGTTCACCTTTAACTCTAGACATATAATCACTCAAGTGTTCACTCATGTAAGCATTGCATTTCAATTGTCTACCAACATAAGCATTGAAGTTTTCTTGTTTAAGAATAAAATTATCAAACTCATCCAAGCATTGGCTAGCAGACTTATAACGAGGAATATCACCTTCATCAAATCTATAGAGAGAATTTACCTTTACTACATGTGTCGTGTTATCAAGACCATGTATTTCTTCAATAGGTGGCAAATTAAGACCATGTATTTCTTCAATAGGAGGTAAATTCTTAACATCTTCAGCTTTAATACCTTTTTCTTTCATAGATTTCTTTGCCTCTTGCATATCTTCAGGACTGAGAAATAGAACACCCCTTTTCTTCGGAGTTAGCTTAGGAGTTGGTTCGGGACGTGTCCAATTATTTTCATTAGTCAACATATTATTCAATAGCAATTCAGCTTGATGAACAGTTCTTTCCTTGAAAACACAACCAGCACAACTATCCAGGTGGTCTCTGGAAGCATTGGTTAGTCCATTATAAAAGATATCAAGTATTTCATTTTTCTTGAGAGGATGATCAGGCAAAGCATTAAGTAATTGGAGAAGCCTCCACCAAGCTTGTGGGAGACTCTCTTCTTCAATTTGCACAAAATTGTATATTTCCCTTAAAGCAGCTTGTTTCTTATGAGGAGGGAAATATTTAGCGGAGAAGTAGTAAATCATACCCTGGGGACTACGCACACAACCAGGATCAAGAGAATTAAACCATGTCTTAGCATCACCCTTTAATGAGAACGGAAATAGCTTAAGGATAGAGTTGTAACGAGTTTTCTCATCATTAGTGAATAGGGTGGCTACGTCATTTAATTTAGTAAGATGTGCCACAACAGTTTCAGATTCATAGCCATAAAAAGGATCAGATTCAACCAAAGTAATTATCTCAGGATCAACAGAAATCATAATCCTTATCGGTAATACAGATAGGTGAAGTAGCAAAAGTAGGGTCATATTTCATTCTAGCATTCAAAGATTTTTCCTTCAACTTAGCTAAAAATTTCTTAAGATCATATCTATCATTGCAAGCAAGAAAGTCTCTAGAAGTTTCTTCATCCATAACATAACCCTCAGGCCCAACAGGCAATTCATATATCACTACTAGAAAAAGGGCTATAGATGGGATTGACACTAATGGCGCACCAGACAAGCGGTGCGCCATTAGTATATACTAATGGCGCACCACCTTCCGATACGCCATTAGAGTTGAAACTACTAATGGCGCACCTGGCCCAGGGTGCGCCATTAGTATGAATTTTTTTTTAACTAGTGCGCCAGTCCAAACATACTAATGGCGCATCCAGACACAGTGCGCCATTAGTAGTTGAAACTACTAATGGCGCACCTGGCCCAGGGTGCGCCATTAGTATCAATTTTTTTTAACTAGTGCGCCTGTCCAAACATACTAATGGCGCATCCAGACACAGTGCGCCATTACTAGTTGTAACTAGTAATGGCGCACCTGCCCACGGTGCGCCATTAGTAATTATGTTTCAAATTTTTTTTTCAATTTTTTTATTTTTATTTTTAAACTACTAATGGCGCACCTGTGAGTGGTGCGCCATTAGTAGTTCAACTACTAATGGCGCACCACTCCCACGGTGCGCCATTAGTAACTTGGCCCATTAGCAACCCCCCCCCCCCCCAGTGGACCGCCTTTTCAGTTTAAAAAAAAATAAAAGAAAATGATGGAAATGTCAAAAAAATAAAATAAAATAAGTTTCCCATGTGATATGTGGTCTAGTTGTTGGGAAAATTAACAAATATGAATTTCGACTTTATTTGCAAAATCTCTCTGGAATTTCTTAAAATGGGCATAACTTTTGCATACGAACTCGGATGAAAAAGTTTTTTATATGAAAAATCATCTACTCGAAAAGTTACATCCGAATTTAACGGGAGGAACCCCGTTAAACATTTTTAGAATCCCCAAAAACCTAACAGAAAAAAAGATACGGGGCTTTCAAGATCTGGAGAGGCAAAAAAATTCAAAAAATTTCAAACTTACTAGTGGCGCACCTGCCCATGGTGCGCCATTACTATCTTCCCGCCTTCAAAATTCAAAATAAATCAAAAAAATAAAAAAAAGTTACTAATGGCGCACCTGCCCATGGTGCGCCATTACTATGCCGTATATATGGCTGGGCGTGTCCTCTCCTCCTTACCTCTTCATTCTTCTCCTCCACTCCACCTCTCCTTCACTTCATCTCCTCCTCCCTCCTCTCCGGTGAGCTCCTCCTCCCTCCTCTCCAGTGAGCTCCTCCTCCCTCCTATCCGGTGAGCTCCTCCTCCCTCCTCTCTGGTGAGCTCCTCCTCCCTCCTCTCCGGTGAGCTCCTACTCCCTCCTCTCCGGTGAGCTCCTCCTCCCTCCTCTCCGGTGAGCTCCTACTCCCTCCTCTCCGGTGAGCTCCTCCTCCCTCCTCTCCGGTGAGCTCCTCCTCCCTCCTCTCCGGTGAGCTCCTCCCCCCTCCTCTCCGGTGAGCTCCTCCTCCCTCCTCTCCGGTGAGCTCCTCCTCCCTCCTCTCCTCCCATCCCCTCATGGTTTCTCCTTCCTCCTCTCCGATGCTCCGGTGAACTCCTCTCCGGCGACCTCCTCCTCCACTCCGGCGATGTAGGCGAGCACCTCTCCGGCGACCTCCTCCTCCTCCTCTCTGGCGAACTCCTCTCCGGCAAAAGAAGACGGCAAAAGAACGTACAAGATCCAAAAACAGGAACAAAATTTGAAATAATATCGTGCAAAAAAAGAGCAAAAAAAAACGAGCAAAAAATGGGCAGAAAAACCGCGATCCAGATCCAAATTCAAAATTCAAAAATAGCAATGGCGCGCGGTGGGGGTTAGACGGTGCGCCACTACTATTTTCCCGCCTTCAAAATTCAAAAATACTAATGGCGCACCGTGGCCTATACTAATGGCGCACCAGTGGCCTATACTAATGGCGCACCATGGCATATACTAATGGCGCACCAGTGGTGCGCCATTAGTATACCAGATACTAATGGCGCACCACTGGTGCGCCATTACTAAAACTTACTAATGGCGTGCTAGTAATGGCGCACCTAATGTGCGCCATTAGTAGCCAAAATAGGTGCGCCATTAATAACCTATTTTCTAGTACTGTGCCACCACTGAAATTTCAGTGGTGGCGCACTTTCATCGTCACCTGGTAGTTAGTAAATCCCAAGTGACGCGAAGAATAGAGCTATGCTCCCCAACAACGGCGCCAGAAAATAGTCTTGATAACCGACAAGTATAGGGGATCGCAACAGTTTTCGAGGGTAGAGTATTCAACCCAAATTTATTGATTCGACACAAGGGGAGCCAAAGAATATTCTCAAGTATTAGCAGTTGAGTTGTCAATTCAACCACACCTGGATAACTTAATATCTGCAGCAAACTATTTAGTAGCAAAGTAGTATGGAAGTAACGGTAATGGTGGCAAAAATAACAGTAGCAGCTTTGTAGTAATTGTAACAGGGGCAACGGAAAAGTAACTAAGCAAATATCAATATGTGAAAAGCTCGTAGGTATTGGATCAGTGATGGATAATTATGTCGGATGCGATTCTTCATGCAACCGTTATAACATAGGGTGACACAGAACTAGCTCCAGTTCAGCAATGTAATGTAGGCATGTATTCCGAATATAGTCATACGTGCTTATGGAAAAGAACTTGCATGACATCTTTTGTCCTACCCTCCCGTGGCAGCGGGGTCCTAATGGAAACTAAGGGATATTAAGGCCTTCTTTTAATAGAGTACCGGACCAAAGCATTAACACATAGTGAATACATGAACTCCTTAAACTACGGTCATCACCGGGAGTGGTCCCGATTATTGTCACTTCGGGGTTGCCGGATCATAACACATAGTAGGTGACTATTGAGTTGCAGAATAGGATCAAGAACTCACATATATTCATGAAAACATAATAGGTTCAGATCTAAAATCATGGCACTCGGGCCCTAGTACAAGCATTAAGCATAGCAAAGTCATAGCAACATCAATCTTAGAACATATTGGATACTAGGGATCAAACCCTAACAAAACTAACTTGATTACATGATAAATCTCATCCAACCCATCACCGTCCAGCAAGCCTACGATGGAATTACTCACGCACGGCGGTGAGCATCATGAAACTGGTGATGGAGGATGGTTGATGATGACGACGGCGACGGATTCCCCTCTCCGGAGCGCCGAACGGACTCCAAATCAGCCCTCCCGAGAGAGTTTAGGGCTTGGCGGCGGCTCTGTATTGTAAAACGTGATGAATCCTTCTCTCTGATTTTTTCTCCACGAACGTGAATATATAGAGTTGGAGTTGAGGTCGGTGGAGCACCAGGGGGCCCATGAGGCAGGGGGCGCGCCCAGGGGGGTAGACGCGCCCCCACCCTCGTGGATAAGGTGTGGGCCCCCTGGCCTTGATTCTTTCGCTAGTATTTTTTATTAATTCCAAAAATATTCTCCGTGAAGTTTCAGGTCATTCCGAGAACTTTTATTTCTGCACAAAAATAACACCATGGCAATTCTGCTGAAAACAGGATCAGTCCGGGTTAGTTCCATTCAAATCATGCAAGTTAGAGTTCAAAACAAGGGCAAAAGTGTTTGGAAAAGTAGATACGATGGAGACATATCAATGCACGAGTCTCAAAAAGAACGAGAGCGGTAAATGAGTTAATCAAAAACTTACCAATCACAGCGTCAGGCTGATGTTCAACTTCGCCCACGTTGATGTGGTTCACCTGACCTCTGGTAAAGGGATTGGGCTTCTTCCCAGAGTTTCCATTTCCATTGCCATTCTTCAACTCAGAACAATCATTGGCGTAGTGTCAAGTCTTCCCGCACTTGTAACAAGTAACGTGACTCAGATCCTTCTTAGCGGGTGTTGCTGGGTTGGAACGGTTCTGGCTGCTGCTTGCTGCATTCCCATTTCCATTCTTGGGGCCATTGTGGTTATGTGAGCTTCCTCCATTGTGAGTGTGGCCTCCATGGTTATGATGGGTATGTCCTCCCGTGTTCGGGGTAAAGCGAGGCTTCTGCTGAGCTCCAGAATAATACTCCCCCTGTCCGTACTTCCTTTTGCGGCTCTCTATCTGCTGTTGCTTGCCTTCTATCATAAGAGCCCTGTTTACCAACTCCTGGTAGTTAGCAAATGTTGCCACCATCAACTGCATACTCAGCTCATCATTTAGCCCTTCCATAAACTTCTCCTGCTTTGCGGCATCCGTGGCCACATCATCCGGGGCATAGCGGGCTAACTTGCTTAACTCATCCACGTACTGCCCCATAGTACGATTTCCCTAACATAAGTTGCGAAACTCACACTTCTTCATACTCATTGCTCTAGCTGAGACATGTGCGGTGTGAAAAGCTTGCTGAAACTGATCCCAAGTGACGTTGGCTATGGGGAAAGTGGCAGTGTAATTCTCCCACCATGAGGCTACGGGTCCATCCAATTGATGTGCGGCAAAGCGCACCTTCTCAGCATCTGGGCAACTTGCGGTGGTTAGCTCCCTTCCATTCCTGCGGAGCCAGTCATCAGCAACAATCGGCTCGGTGCTACTGGAAAACACCGGCGGATTCAACCTCAGAAAACGGGCTAAGTGTCAACTGGAGGTGGTGGCGGTGGGTTGTTGTTGTTGTTGTTGCCTTGGTTCTGAACTAGTAGTTGCATCAAGGCATTCTGCTGTTGGATCAACTGAGTGAGCTCCGGTGGGAAGACAAATCCGGGGTCACGTCTCGGAGGCATCTGATAGGTTTAGAGGGGTGATAATAGAATAGAGTAAGGTCTAAAGAGAAATCACTACCCATATGCACATGAGACAAACACATTCATATCACAACACTCAATTCAAACAAGGGCATACAATCGATCTAACTACCGTTACAAATTACTCAGACTATTACTATATACATGGGGGAATACTACTGATAATATGGTGGTCGATTAGAAATTTTGATCGGTGGAAGACTCCATGACATCTGCTCCATCTTCGTCTTCATAATCATCATCGCTATTGGGATCGCAGTCGGTGTCATCGATGATGATGTAGTTCTCTGGGTGGTTGTCTTCCTCTGGTGTGGGATCTCCCATGAATATTCCTAGCTTCTTCTTCAGGTCTTCATTCTTCTCTAGTAACACTGCAATTTCCTCGTCATATCCATCGCGTGTAGACTTGAGTTCCTCTTCTAGCTCCATGTTCCTGGTCATCACCTTCTTCAGGTCCATCATGCTGGCGCACATCTAGTTCTCCTGACGACAAATGTGCTGGTTTAACTCCTGGATGTAGGCTGCAATGGACTTGTCCCTCGTGGTGCTAATCATCTCCCGTTGCTCATCTCGGCGTCCACATATCTGGTAGATGGTGTCCTTAAGATCCTTAGGGTATACCTCGCCGATGCGTCCCTTGGCGATGTGGGCTGCCATGCTCTTTCCTAGACTCCAGGTTGGTGCATCAAAGGAAAAATCTATGGGCCAAGTAACTGGCGTGAATGTCCTTCCTGGAACATGAACTGAAATCATCCAACGCTCTTCTTCTGGTAGGGTGGCAGTGTAGGTCCTGGTGAAGCTTGGTATTCCGATCCTCAGGTACCTAGTGGCTTCCTGCAAGTGTTATCTGAAAGGTGTGTCTTCCTCTGGTTGAGCAAACTTGTTCCTTGGGTCCGCCATATATAGAGTAGAAAATGGAGAAGAGTCAGAAATGGGTAGAGAAGAAAGTCCTATGGCTTTTCTTAGTGGTCGCGTCCTACAGTCAGCGTGTGCTCTGATACCATCTTGTAGCGATCCGACCTCAGACAGTCAAATCTTTGTGTATAAGTGTCATCCCTGGATCGATAATGCTAACACACACAATACTCGAGGATTTACAACGGAGTTCAATCACACACTTATTACATTGAATGTCTCAAAAGAGAACTTATTACAATAATATGGCTTAAGGCCATCTAATAAGATAACAGCGGAAGCTTCAAAAGCAAATGAGTCCATCAACTCCAACGGCATAGTTGAGTGCACGACAACGACCTAGCGCACCTTACTCTTCGTCTGAAAACTCTGCAACATAATACGTTGCAGCCTGTGTAGGTCAACACATGGAATATGCTCGCAAGATAACACTATAGAGCAATGAACAAGTAACAGCTATAACTATATGCATATATGGCTAGTGGAGGCTCTATGGTTATCATTTTGCGTAAAGCTAATTTTTCCCTACAACAAAGGAACATATTTTATTTAACTACAAAGTTTGTTGAAAACATTGAGAATGGTAACCCCATCTCAATCCCAAATTAAAAGTTAATCAACCCAACAAAATTAATTAAGTAGAGTGATGAGATCAACATAATAATTCAAGCACCAGATACTCAAAAATGTCCATAATCGGGGACACGACTAATCATGATTAGTTTATACACTCTACAGAGGTTTGCACACTTTTCCCCACAAGACTCGATCTCCTCCGTGGAATTTCTCGCACTACATGATGTTTGAGAAACGGATGACCGAGGAACAATCTTTCAGAAGCATTAACTCTTTCGACGGGTAGACCCTACCACCTACATCCCCTACATCTGCTAGTCTACCACTGAAAGAGGTCACACAACATACTCAACAATGCCAGAGCCCATAATGGCTTGTGGCTGCACACGGAAGTTTCCAGCATGAATAACATAATGATCCCTTTGATCCTGGGTGGCAAACCATAGGAAAATAACATGGATACCCCGGGATCTCCTTTGGACAACACTGGATTACCCCAAGTGCCCACAAACCAATCCACCCAGATGTGTATTAAAGTAGCGACCTTAAGTAATCCCTTAATTAACAATATTCTCTCACATCTGTCATGAACCACTCAATCCAAACCACGTCTATGAGCATAGCATAGCAGTATAAGCATAACATAGAAGTAACTCCCAGGGTTTGAATATAAGACAATAGGTTGTTCCTCATCAACTACTTCCCAATACCCACATGTTAATCAGATCCTACTCATGCAATGTTTGAGGATTGAAACTAATGCATAAAAACTGGGTAATAAAGGGTATGATCAAAGTGTTAGTTGCCTTGCTGACGATCTGAAAACCCTAGTGACTTGTAGTAGCACGCTTCGCACTCCGGAAACTTTATCGTGAACAAACAATAGCATGCATAAGCACTCAAGCATAAGATGCAAGGGTAAAACTCAAGAGAAAAGATCCAAACTGAAAGTTCAACTAAAGAGCTTCGATTTGCAAAAAGAATCAATCAAATCGGAGCTACGGAACTCAAACTACGGTCAAAAGAAGTTCGAAATCAAATCTGTTTGAACCCAAATTTTAATTTGTCAAAACCATGTTAAAGTTGATTATCTGGAAAGAGGGGAACAAGACGAAGATTTTGGCATTGGTTTCACTGGATTTGGAGAAACGAGTAAAAAGTTGCGAGGGTTCGAAGATCAGGGACTAATCTGTGATAAAAGTAATCGCGGATAGGTCCCTGGTAGAAAATAAACAGAAAAAGAAAAATTTAACGAATGAACGTTCACTAACAGAACCAAACGAATGAACATGTTCGTTAAAACGAACTAAAGAGAGAACGTTCGCTACTTAGAACTAATCGAAATAAACCGAGAAAAACCCTAACCTAAAAAAATAAACCGGGAGAAAACCGAAATAAACCGACGAAACCGAAAAAAACTGATCTAGGTTTACACTTAGAAACTGGCAAAACCGGCGGGATCGGCGGCGGCTTCCGGCGAGACGGCGGCGGCGGCGGGGCTCGGCAACGGGCGGGGGCTTGCGGCGCGGCGCGGGCTCGACGGGGTGGCGGGCTGCGGCGGCGGGGTGGGGTGAGGAGGAGGTGCGGCGGCGGCTCGCCTTTTAAAGGCCAAGGAGGGGGTGCGGCGATGCTGGCGTGAGGAGGCGACGCGAGGGGAGTCCGGCTCGGACTCCTCGGGTCCGTGCGGCGGAGGGATTCCTCCCGCCCAGGAGGAAGGCAGCGGCGGCCTGGTGGGCTACGGCCCGGCTTGGCCTTCGGCCCCAGTCGGGCGACGGAGATTTTTTTAAAAATAAATTTCACCCGAAAGGAAAATCCTAAAAAAATAAGAAATTCTAAAAATACCAGAAACAATTTTCACCGTCTAAATCTAATATTTAGATCAAAGTGAACATTTTTCTGGCCTAAAAATGTAGTTTTCAAAAATGCATAATTTTTTCTAATTCAAATAAAATAGCGAATAATATACGAATGAAATAACAATTGGATTTTCAAATTTATTCTCCAATATCCCTCTCATTTATTTATATTATTGGAAATAATTGGAGAGAAAAATATCAAAATCAAATTCATCCGCTTTTCAAATTTGAGAAAAATTCAAATATGAAAATACGTGAACCTCCAACTCTCTCCTTGGGTCCTTGAATTTCTTAAGATTTCCAGGATCTAAACCAAATTTCAAATAAAATATGATATGCATATGATGACCTATGTATAACATCCAAATTGAAAATTGGGATGTTACAAGTCCAAGGGAAAGAAAGGGAACTTCAAGAAGAATGGCAAGCAAGTTGCGACTCCCGGGTGGAAACTCAAGGTTGGACCCAAGCCTGAAACTAAGTGCTTCTACTTCAAAGGAAATGGTCACTGGAAACGGAACTACCCCAAATTCTTGGCGGATAAGAAGGATGGCAAAGTGAACAAAGGTATATTTGATATACATGTTATTGATGTGTACTTTACTAGTGTTCATAGTAACCCCCGGGTATTTGATACCGGTTCAGTTGCTAAAGATTAGTAACTCAAAACAGGAGTTGCAGAATAAACAGAGACTTGTTAAAAGCGAGGTGATGATGTGTGTTGGAAGTAATTCCAAGGTTGATATGATCACCATCGCACACTCCCTCTACCTTCGAGATTAGTGTTGAACCTAAATAAATGTTATTTGGTGTTTGCGTTAAGCATGAATATGATTGGATCATGTTTATTGTAATACAGTTATTCATTTAAGTCAGAGAATAAATGTTGTTCTGTTTACATGAATAAAACCTTCTATGGTCATACACCCAATGTGAATGGTTAATTGAATCTCGGCCGTAGTGATACACATATTCATAATATTGATGCCAAAAGATGCAAAGTTGATGATCATAGTGCAACATACTTGTGGCACTGCCGTTTAGGTCATATTGGTGTAAAGCACATGAAGAAAATCCATGCGGATGGGCTTTTGGAATCACATGATTATGAATCATTTGATACTTGCGAACCATGCCTCATGGGCATGATGACTAAAACTCCGTTCTCCGGAACAATGGGGCGAGCTAATGACTTATTAGAAAAAATACATACCGATGTATGCGATCCGATGAGTGTTAAAGCACGCGGCGGGTATCATTATTTTCTGACCTTCACAGATGATTTGAGTAGATATGGGTATATCTACTTAATGAAACACAAGTCTTAAACATTTGAAAAGTTCAAAGGATTTCAGAG
The DNA here is from genome assembly GCF_002575655.3 of Aegilops tauschii subsp. strangulata. Classification (NCBI taxonomy): domain Eukaryota; kingdom Viridiplantae; phylum Streptophyta; class Magnoliopsida; order Poales; family Poaceae; genus Aegilops; species Aegilops tauschii. Next base: position 20,287,805 of record NC_053039.3, read on the forward strand.
TGAAGTGGAGAATCATAGTAACAAGAAAATAAAGTTTCTATGATCTGATCGCGGAGGCGAATATTTGAGTTACGAGTTTGGCCTTCATTTAAAACAATGTGGAATTGTTTCACAACTCACGCCACCTGGAACACCACATCATAATGGTGTGTCCGAACGTCGTAATCGTACTTTATTAAATATGGTGCGATATATGATGGCTCTTACCGATTTACCACAATCGTTTTGGGGTTATGCATTAGAGTCGGCCGCATTCACGTTAAATAGGGCACCGTTTAAATCCGTTTAGACGACACCATATGAACTGTGATTTAGCAAGAAACCTAAGATGTCATTTCTTAAAGTTTAGGGTTGCGACCCTTATGTCAAAAGGCTTCAGCCTGATAAACTCGAACACAAACAGAGAAGTGCATCTTCATAGGATACCCTAAGGAAACAATTGGGTACACCTTCTACCACAGATCCGAAGGCAAGATCTTTGTTGCCAAGAATGTAACCTTTCTAGAGAAGGAATTTCTCTTGAAAGAAGTGAGTGGGAGGAAAGTAGAACTTGATGAGGTAAATATACCTCCTCTCAAATTGGAAAGTAGGACATCAGAGAAAACCATTCCCGTGATGCCTACACCAACTAGAGAGGAAGCTAATGATAATGATCATAAAACTTCAGATGAAGTTGCTACTTAACTTCGTAGGTCGACCAGAGCACGATCCGCACCAGAGTGGTATGGAAATCATGTCCTGGAAGTCATGTTATTAGAACATGGCGAATCTACGGACTATGAAGAAGCTATGATGAGCGCAGATTCTGACAGATGGCTTGAGGCCATAAAATCTAAGATAGAATCCATGTATGAGAACAAAGTGTGGACTTTGGTGGACTTAGCCGATGATCGGCATGTCATAGAGAATAAATTGATCTTTAAGAAGAAGACGGACGCTGATGGTAATGTTACTGTCTAAAAAGCTCTACTTGTCGCAAAAGGTTTTCGACAAGTTCAATGGGTTGACTATGATGCGACTTTCTTACCCGTAGTGATGCTTAAGTCTGTCCGAATCGTGTTAGCAATTGCCGCATTTTATGAAATCTGGCAAATGGATGTCAAAACTGCATTCCTGAATGGATATCTCAAACAAGAGTTGTATATGATGCAACCAGAAGGTTTTGTCGATCCTAAAGGTGCTAACAAAGTGTGCAAGATCCAGCGATCCATCTATGGACTGGTGCAAGCATCTCGGAGTTGGAATATACGCTTTGATGAGGTGATCAAAGCACATGGTTTTATACAGACTTACGATGAAGCTTGTATTTACAAGAAAGTGAGTGGGAGCTCTGTAGCATTTCTGATATTATATGTGGATGGCATATTGCTGATTGGAAATGATATAGACTTTCTGGATAGCATAAAAGGATACTTGAATAAGAAATTTTCAAAGAAAGACCTCGGTGAAGCTGCCTACATATTGGGCATCAAGATCTATAGAGATAGATCAAGACATTTATAAGACTTTCACAAAGCACATACCTTGACGAAGTTTTGAAGAAGTTCAAAATGGATCAATCAAAGAAAGGGTTCTTGCCTGTGTTGCAAGGTATGAAGTTGAGTAAGACTCAAAGCCCGACCATGGCAGAAGATAGAGAGAGAATGAAAGTCATTGCCTATGCCTCAGCCATAGGTTCTATAAAGCATGCCATGCTATGTACTAGACCTGTTGAGTGCCTTGCCATGAGTTTGTCAAGGGGGTACAATAGTGATCCAGGAGTAGATCACTAGACAACAGTCAAAGTTATCCTTAGAGGACTAAGGAAATATTTCTCGATTATGGAGGCGATAAAGAGTTCGTCGTAAAGAGTTACGTCGATGCAAGCTTTTACACCGATCCATATGACTCCGAGTCTCAATCTGGATACGTATTGAAAGTTGGAGCAATTAGCTAGAGTAGCTCCATGCAGAGCATTGTAGACATAGAAATTTGCAAAATACATATGGATCTGAATGTGGCAAACCCATTCACTAAACCTCTCTCACAAGCAAAACATGATCACACCTTAGTAATCTTTGGGTGTTAATCGCATAGTGATGTGAACAAGATTATTGACTCTAGTAAACTCTTTGGGTATTGTTCACATGGCGATGTGAACTATGGGTGTTAATCACATGAAGATGTGAACTAGATTATTGACTAGTCCAAGTGGGAGACTGAAGGAAATATGCCCTAGAGGCAATAATAAAGTTGTTATTTTATATTTCCTTATTCATGATAAAGTTTTATTATTCATGCTAGAATTGTATTCATCGGAAACATATATACATGTGTGAATACATAAACAAATACAGTGTCCCTAGTAAGCCTCTACTAGACTAGCTTGTTGATCAAAGATGGTTAAAGTTTCCTAACCATAGACATGTGTATTGTCATTTGATAATGAGATCACATCATTAGGAGAATGGTGTGATGGACAAGACCCACCCGTTAGCTTAGCATAATGATCATTCAGTTTATTGTTATTGCTTTGTTCATGTCAAATACTTATTCCTTCCACTATGAGATTATGCAACTCCCGGATACCGGAGGAATACCTTGTGTGCTTTCAAATGTCACGACGTAACTGGGTGATCATAAAGATGCTCAACAGGTATCTCCGAACGTGTTTGTTGGGTTGGCATAGACCAAGATTAGGATTTGTCACTCCGAGTATCGGAGAGGTATCTCTGGGCCCTCTCGGTAATACACATCATAAGCTTGCAAGCAAAACGACTAAGGAGTTAGTCACTAGGTGATGTATTACGGAGGGAGTAAAGAGACTTGCCCGTAACAAGCTTGAACTAGGTATAGAGATACCGACGAATGTGGCACCCCGGCTCAGAGAAAACCGGAACGCCCCGTATTCCAGCCCAGAGATCGAGGAGAAGTCTTCTGGAATACGCACTGCTTAGCGTAGAACAAACCAGCTTACTATTATTACACGAATATGAATACAAGGTCTCCGATATTACAATGAATAACATCGGCACGACGACACTACACCATCCTCAGTTGCTCTATGCAAGCAGCAGGAAAACTCGAAGCAGCGGAAAAACTTCTAGCAGCGGAACAACGACAACGGTGGTGAACTCCACTCCGCAGGGACTCTGGCTGGAACGCTTATCCTATCTCGTGAACACAGGAACAACACCAAACAAGCAAGCAATCCAGGCACGACCTGCAAACTGGCATAACACGCCAGGTCAGTACATTGAATGTACTTGCAAGCTCACAATAACCAGACGCATTCAAGACAAACAACAGTATGGCAATTATAGGTTAATCAGGGATTATCATGAGATCATCAGAATAACATGGCATGAACAACATGACAGGTAGAACAACATGCGCATGGCATGAACATATAGGTCTGACACTACTAGCATGCAGCATGATGACACTATATGCACTATTTATTCTGCTCGGGTTACTACGTAACCATCACATGCATCACTTACCAACCTCGGACATCACACGATTATCTCAGGATCAAATCAAGCTTGGTATAAACAATACCGTAGTAATCATTAAATGACCACAAGGAGCTTGATCTTTACCCATGATTCTCGCACAACATCACGAATATCCAACAACTCGGTATCCTTGATACCACGGTGATCATTCCGGCGATCACAACCATGACCAACACTTGGTCTCAAACGGTGATCTTTCCGGCGATCACAACCAACTTATCTCATCATCGAACCGGGGTTGTCATTAATCAAGTTATTATTAATACTGTTGACTCATGGTGTGACCGACACGAACTGGGCCCTTATCCGCGGGCACGGCTATCGATAGATTTAATATACACTCTGCAGAGGTTAGCACACTGTATCCACACCGCGGAATCCATGGTCTCGCACTCCCATACATGCGGACATGGCGTTCCGACAAAACCGATCTACTGCCATGACACCCTCCCGGCCACTCCGACTCACTCCCCACTGGGCTAGTCCTGGGTGGCCCCGTGTCTACCAAAGACACAACGACCACCGTCGTGGCCAAAACGTCCCTCACGGGGACCGGATCCATAATAACAACAACGGGCACACAAGGTTATGTCCGCCTACCTGATCAGGGTAGCGCGCGCCCATAACCTTCCCTCGTTGGAGGCACCGGCGAGAGGCATGACAATAGACCCAGTTAGGACCTTCCCATAAAGGTAAGCGTGGTTGCACTGGTCAGTTTCGATATGGTGGCCCCATGACTCAGCCAACAGTTGTTCAAGTTCAACTAAATCCGGTTAAACTTGAATGCAATATGCTGAGCCATGATAAAATAACATGATGCAAGGACAATGCATGAGCATGATATCAACCTAAGCATGAGAGTACAACATAACTATCCACCATATCAACAATGAATCATATCCAGCTGAACATGGCATAATGATGAGCATGAATATTACCAGTGCAACACTACTCATAGTATAACATGACCACTAGCATCAACCATAAATACTATGCGAGAACTCATCAATAACATTAACGAGTAACACTTAACCAACTAACAGCAAAGGAACAATGCATATTAACAGTACTCGGTAACCGACGTTAGTCATGCACCGAAGACATGACCAACCCAACATGTACTATCAAGCATGGCAATATGAAAGTAATACTAGCAACTAGCAGGGCATGATAACCAGGTGCATAACAACAAAGCAAACCAGTAAGCACTAACCCAAAAGCATTACCGAAACAACGATAACCATATTTTAAACAAGCAATCATTTAATAAGTTCAAGTTGAAAACCATGGCTATTGCATGACTATCATGCAAGTGGGTATTGTGGCTTGCCTGGGGGTGAAGAAGGCACGGGGAGAAGTGCTGTGAAGCCGCGAAAAGATTTGCCGAAAACAGTTCTCTCTCGGAGGGGCTGTTTACGTGCAAGGGCAAAAAGGTCATTTTCACAGTGTCAAACCATAGTGAACATGGAACCAACAGAACGGGCTCAACGAAACGAAGACGTGGGCTTTGGAATCATCTGATTTGGAGTTGGGAGTAAAAAGATATGAAGGGTTTTCTGCCATGGACCCATCTGTAATGAAAATATTTTCAAACAGGGCCTGGACAGAAAAACAGAAAGCGCAATCAGCGAAATACGCTTTTCACTGAACTCAAAACGCATTCCGGGCTGAAGAAGAATGGAAATACGCTTTCAGAAAGAGAAAACGTATTCTGCTTAATACGTCTCCACTTATCTGACTAGGCAGAGGCAGGACCGGGCGCGTGGTCGCTGACGTGCGGGTCCCACGGGCTATGGAGCTCGTCACTTATCCAGCTAGGCAGGCAGGGTCAACGCCTGCCCGCCGACAGGTGGGGCCGCGTGGAGATGGGGCCCTCCTGGCCTGGCTCCTTCTTCCTCCTCCTGCTCGCCTGCGATGCAGAGACGAGACCGGCGGCCAAACGCGGATTGCCGGCGACTCCGGCCACCTCTCGCGGCGTGCGACCTACCGACATGATCAGCGCGACGAGGCGGATCCATCCAGGCAAGATGCAGCCGCGGGGAAGGGCTTGGCTGAGCGAGAGGCCAGCCGCGGCGGACGGCGATCTTCGGTCGGCGGCGAGTTCATGGTAGAAGGCCACCGGAGGGGAGGGAGAGCACGGGGGCGAAGTCTAGGTGGAGGAGTCTACTGGTGGTGGAAAGAGAGGGGGAGGGGCACTGCCCAGCTCGAATTTGAGCGGAGCCGAACGGCGGCCATAGTGGCAATGGAGGTCGAGGAGGGGTTCTCGTGCTCGGGGAAGGGGCTCGGGGGAACTAGGGGAGAGGAGTGAGGCTGCTGGTGCGGTCGAGGGAGCTCTGGGTTGGCTTATATAGCCGCGGGACGAGGTGTCGCGCTGGCATTGCCGCAGACGCGTGTGCACGCGCATGAGCTCGGGGAAGGCGACGGGGAAGTGATTCAGAGCTCACGGAGGAGTAGACGACGCCGGAGAGCAGAGGAAGAAGCTGAGCACCATTAAAACATGTCGGGGCACTGTGCTCCCGTGGGCGTTCGGCGGCGAGCGTCGGTGGGCATCGGTGAGGAAACAGACGGAGGGGAGAGGGGTCCAGGGGAACGGCGATGACGCGGGCCAGCTGCTGGACACGCTCACGCGCACGAAGGCGACAAGAGGAGGAGGGGGTCCAGCACAAACAGCCACTGGACGCGGCCACTGCACACAGAGCGGGTGCACAGGCACGCCATTGTCGTGGTCACCGCGTGCACTGGCATGTAGCGGGGGAGATGAGCTGGAGCGTGTTGTCTAGTGGTAAGTCCTTCCAGGGGAGGTTACAACTGAGGTGGTAGAACGATGAAAACTGCTATGGTTAATAGGTAATCATCCTCTGAATTTTACTGCAGTAAACTTGGGTGAGAACTGCTGAGCAACAGGAAAGGGATTGGAAGCAATGGAGTTGTCTGGTAGGTTTAGGGTAAGAAGGACTTTCACCCTGGTAACTTGGGAAGGATTAGGATCAAGATTTAATGTAGTTGCTTAACAACCACATAAACTGGTCCAGAAACTAGATTAGGATGATGCACTCTGATGAAGCATCAACTTGATCTCAAATTGGGCAAGGCAGAGTCATTTGGTCCTATGAAGATGCTCAAAAAGTCTCATACAAATTGGCCAAGCCAAACTGGTACTTGCTTCACAAACATCTCCTCAGGAGAGAAACTTGCAAAAATTCTAGAGGAAAAATGGCTTGATGAAACATGCCCAAAATTGGTGGAGGTAGGTTATATGGATAATAGAAGGCCTAGAAAAATTGACAGCCATAATGGAGCAAGATAAAATATGCTTGCTTCACAAACTAAAATTTTGGACATAATCAAAGAATTGAAGATGAGCTCACATGGAGGCATGAAATGAGCTCTACTTTGGTGGAGGGCTATGATATGATTATATGAGGGATCATGCAAAATGGCAACTCATTTGGATATGCCTAGCTTGCACCTCCTTCACAAAGCTACTTTCTGGATAGAAACTTTGGAAAATCATAATTAAATAATTATTAGGCAAATGAGGTTGCATTTTGGCATGTGGCAATGGTATGGACAGGAAAAGGTGTCCAACGAGTTTGAGGTCAATTGGGATAATGAAAATAGCACTTGCTTCACAATGTGCCATTTAGGGCAGAATAGGAAATGAATTATTTGAGCATGATGATAAACATGACAAATGAAATATTTTCCATATTTGATAAAGAAATGACCCAAACAATTTATGAGAATTATTTGGGAATTTTAGGAGTGATGGAAATAAAGGTTGCTTCACAACCTAGGGCAATTTGAGTTATTCCTTTAATAGAAAAGGAATATTCCCAATAAAAAGAATATTGGGATTTGGGCTAGGATGAAAATGACAGGGTCTAGGGAAGGATTTGGGTATGACAAGCCACTCTAGAAGCAAAGAAGAGGGCATCTTCTTCAGTTTCCAGACCACATAGCCACGGAAAAAGGAAATCTCAGGCAAAAACCTCAGAAAAACAAAAGAAAAAGAAAGGGCCAAAAATCAGGCTGTTACACGATCGAATCTCGGGCAAGTAACATACCGATGGACAAAGGGAATTATTTATGTTGTCATAACGGTTCGACCGATAAAGATCTTCGTAGAATATGTAGGAGCCAAAAAGGGCATCCAAGTTCCGCTATTGTTTATTGACCGGAGAGGTGTCTCGGTCATGTATACATAGTTCTCAAACCTGTAGTGTCCGCACACGCTTAACGTTCGATGACAATAGTGTATTATATGAGTTTTGTGATTTGGTGACCGAATGTTGTTCCGAGTCCCGGATGAGATCACGGACATGATGAGGAGTCTCAAAATGGTCGAGAGGTAAAGATTGATATATAGGACGAGGGTATCCGGACAAGGAAGTGTTTCGCGGGGTACCAGGTACTTATCGGGTCAACGGAAGGGGTTCCGGGCACCCCCGGCAAAAGATATGGGTGAGGAAGTCCTGGATTATGGGGTTCATACGTCTCCAACGTATCTATAATTTTTGATTGTTCCATGCTATTATATTATCTGTTTTGGATGTTTAATGGACTTTAATATACCTTTTTATATTATTTTTGGGACTAACCTATTAACCGAAGGCCCAGTGCAAATTGCTATTTTTTTTGCCTATTTCAGTGTTTCGCAGAAAATGAATATCAAATGGAATCCAAACGGAATGAAACCTTCGCGAGGATCGTTTTTGGAACAAACACAATCCAGGAGACCTGGAGTGGACGTCAAGGAAGCGACGAGGCAGCCACGAGGCAGGGAGGCGCGCCCAGGGGGGTAGGCGCGCCCCCACCCTCGTGAGCCCCTCGTAGCTCCACCGACCTACTTTCTTATACCTTGAAAACATCCAGGGGAGCCACGAAACACTTTTTCCACCGCCGCAACCTTCTGTACCCGTGAGATCCCATCTTGGGGCATTTTCCAGCGCTCCGCCGGTGGGGGAATCATCACAGAGGGCCTCTATATCAACACCATGGCCTCTCCGATGATGTGTGAGTAGTTTACCATAGACCTTCGGGTCCATAGTTATTAGCTAGATGGCTTCTTCTCTCTCTTTGGATCTCAATACAAAGTTCTCCTCGATCTTCTTGGAGATCTATTCGATGTAATACTTTTTGCAGTGTGTTTGTCGAGATCCGATGAATTGTGGGTTTATGATCAAAATTATCTATGAACAATATTTGATTCTTCCCTGAATTCTTATATGCATGATTTGATATCTTTGCAAGTCTCTTCGAATTACGGTTTAGTTTAGCCTACTAGATTGATCTTTCTTGCAATGGGAGAAATGCTTAGCTTTGGGTTCAATCTTGCGGTGTCCTTTCCCAGTGACAACAGGGGCAGCAAGGCACGTATATATTGTATTGTTGCCATCGAGGATAAAAAGATGGGGTTTATATCATATTCCTTGAGTTTATCCCTCTACGTCATGTCATCCTGCCTAATGGGTTATTCTGTTCTTATGAACTTAATACTCTAGATGCATGCTGGATAGCGGTCGATGTGTGGAGTAATAGTAGTAGATGCAGAATCGTTTCGGTCTACTTGTCATGGACGTGATGCCTATATACATGATCATGCCTAGATATTCTCATAACTATGCGCTTTTCTATAAATTGCTCGACAGTAATTTGTTCACCCATCGTAGAATTTGCTATCTTTAGAGAAGCCACTAGTGAAACCTATGGCCCCCGGGTCTATTTTCCATCATATTAATCTCCTGTCAACTAGCTATTTTTGTCGCCGTTTATTTTGAAATCTTTACTTTTCAATCTATACAACAAAAATACCAAAAATATTTATCTTATTATCATTATCAGATATCACTTTTGCAAGTGGCCGTGAAGGGATTGCCAACCCCTTTATCGCGTTGGTTGCAAGGTTCTTAATTGTTTGTGCAGGTACTAGGGATTTGCGTGTAGTCACCTACTGGATTGATACCTTGGTTCTCAAAGCCTGAGGGAAATACTTACGCTACTTTGCTGCATCACCACTTCCTCTTCAAGGGAAAACCAACGCATGCTCAAGAGGTAGCAAGAAGGATTTTTGGCGCCGTTGTCGGGGAGATCTATGAACAAGTCAAGACATACCAAGTACCCATCACAAACTCTTATCCCTCGCATTACATTATTTGCCATTTTCCTCTTGTTTTCTTCTCCCCGACTTCACCGTTGCCTTTTCTTCGCCTTCTTCCCGTATGTCTTTCTGTTTGTGTTTCCACGTGCCTTCTATTTGCTTGCATCTTTGTTTGCTTAAAATTTATTGATATGGATCCACTTAAAGTGTTCTACTTGGATCATCTTCGATCCTTATGCGCTCGTGCTGAAACCCCAACTAGCCTAGTTGATGGGAAATCTTTAGATGATCATGCTCATTTTGTGCTCACCGTTTGTCTGGAAAAGGGAGACTCTTATGGGATCAAATAAACTGATTGATGTGTTATGCTTGGAATCTTTGTGAGATTTATGATTTTACTTGTTGCTCTAAGAACCCTAAAAAACACCTTCCCTACCTATGTGAGTTTAATGAAAATGAAATCTTATCTTCTTATGCAAAGGGTGCTTATAGTTACTATGATATCGAACAAATTGAAGAATTTGTTTCTTTTAAGGGTGCTTATGAAGTTGCTTCTTTGATTAAGAAGTATGATATTACTCTCTACGAATATGAGAATTTTGACATACTTAAATATTGCTATGAAAACTATGCTCATAATGTCTATGTCAAAGAATTTATTGAGAGAATGACCGTTGCTTTGGATGAAAATAATGATGATTCCGATGATTTGATTGAAATATCCCTTGATGAACATGATGCTTGCTATTCTTGTGGCCATGATGCCAATATTTATGAAGATGAATTTGCTATAGTTCCTTATGTTAAACATGAGATCGTTGCTATTGCACCCATACTTGGTAGTTCCTTCGATGAAAAGCATGACTGCAATGATGTTATTATAAATTATCATAAAGCCAATTGTGTTAATAATATGTAAAACCCTAAGCTTGGGGAGGCTAGTTTTTCTATGTCTACTATTTGTTGCAATGATCATGATTGGGGTGATTCTTTTTATGATCTTGAAAATTCATTTAAGCCCCATGATGAATATGAGATAGATATTTGTGTTTGCAATAATATTGAAAGTGGGTTTGGAACAGTGTCAACTTTAGATCCCACATATTTGGAGAATGTTCAATCTTATGGTATTTTTGATAAAAGTGGGTTTGGAGAGGTCATGACTTTAGTTAATGATAATCCCACTATTTTGGAAGAGTGTCAACGTTGCATGCATGTGGATCGTGTTGAGAATATGTTATGTGATAGCTATTTTGTTGAATTTGCCTATGATCCTCACGTAATTATTATGAGAGAGGAAAATATGGTTGTAGAAATTTTTATCTTACTAAATTACCTCTCGTCATGTTGAGATTGCTATCATCTCTTTCTTCTTCCTTGCATATGCTATTTTTTGCTTCCTATGATAATTTGTTTGCTTATAAAATGCCTATGCATAGGAAGTATGTTAGACTTAGATGTGTTTATCACATGTTTTATGATGCTCTCTTTGTGCTTCAATTCTTGTCTTTCATGTGAGCATCATTAAAATTATCAGTGCCTAACTAGGGGCGTTAAACGATAGCGCTAGTTGGGAGGCAACCCAATTTTATTTTTGTTCCTGTTTAGTAATAAATAATTCATCTTGCCTCTGGTTATATGTGGTTTTATGTTTTAACTAGTGTTTGTGCCAAGTAAGACCTATAGGATCTTCTTGGATGATAATTATTTGATCTTGCTGAAAAAGACAGAAAATTTCTGCTCAATAAAACAATTGTTAAAAATCACCATCAAGCGATAAAATACTGATTCCAATTGCAGTAGATCAATAATCAAATTATCTAGGTCTTCCTATTTTGGCAGATTTTTCTGAGTTACAGACGTTTGCGTTTGATACAGATTACACAGACTGTTCTGTTTTTGACAGATTCTGTTTTTCGTGTGTTGTTTGCTTATTTTAATGAATCTATGGCTAGTATCGGGGGGTATGAACCATAGAGAAGTTGGAATACAGTAGGTTTAACACCAATATAAATAATGAATGAGTTAATTGCAGTACCTTAAAGTGGTGGTTTGTTTTATTTTGCTAACGGAGCTCATGAGATTTTCTGTTGAGTTTTGTGTTGTGAAGTTTTCAAGTTTTTGGGTAAAGATTTGATGGATTTTGGAACAAGGAGTGGCAAGAGCCTAAGCTTTGGGATGGCCAAGGCACCCCAAGGTAAAATTCAAGGACAACCAAAATCCTAAGCTTGGGGATGCCCCGGAAGGCATCCCCTCTTTCGTCTTCGTCTATCGGTAACTTTACTCGGTGCTATATTTTTATTCACCACATGATATGTGTTTTGCTTGGAGCGTCTTGTATTATTTGAGTCTTTGCTTTTTAGTTTATCACAATCATCCTTGCTGTACCACCTTTTGGGAGAGACACACATGAATCGGAATTATTAGAATACTCTATGTTCTTCCCTTATATCTTTTGAGCTGGATAATATTGCTCTAGTGCTTCACTTATACCTTTTTAGAGAACGGTGGTGGTTTCATTTTGTAGAAATTATTGGTCTCTCATGCTTCACTTATATTATTTTGAGTGTCTTTTAGAACAACATGGTAGTTTTCTTTGGCTACAAAATTAGTCCTAATATGATAGGCATCCAAGATAGGTATAATAAAAACTTTCATATAGAGTGCATTAAATACTATGATAAATTTGATACTTGATAATGGTTTTGAGATATAAAGGTGGTAATGTTAGAGTCATGCTAGTTGGGTAATTGTGAAATTGAGAAATACTTGTGTTAAGGTTGGCAAGTCCCGTAGCATGCACGTATGGTAAACATTGTGTGACAAATTTGAAGCATGGTGTGTTCTTTGATTGCTTTCCTTATGAGTGGCGGTCGGGAACGAGCTATGGTCTTTTCCTACCAATCTATCCCCCTAGGGGCATGCGTAGTAGTACTTTGCTTCGAGGGCTAATAAACTATTGCAATAAGTATATGAGTTCTTTATGACTAATGTGAGTCCATGGATTATACGCACTCTTACCTTTCCGCAATTTGCTAGCCTCTACGGTACCGTGCATTGCCCTTTCTCACCTTGAGAGTTGGTGCAAACTTCGCCGGTGCATCCAAACCCCGTGATATGATATGCTCTATCACACATAAGCCTCCTTATACTTCCTCAAAACAGCCACCATACCTACCTATTATGGCATTTCCATAGCCATTCCGAGATATATTGCCATGCAACTTTCCACCGTTCCATTTATTATGACACGCTCCATCATTGTCATATTGCTTTGCATGATCAAGTGTTGGGCCAATTTCCGGCCTAGTGTGTCTTTCAGCCTGTTGGCGGCCCATAAATGAGTTGGGACATTTGCCCTCGGACCTGAGTTTTGGCCTTTTAATGGCCCATGTTCTTCATGGTCCAATACCAGCCCTGTTTCTCTTTCGGCCTGCTAAAGTCCCACAACACAGTTGGGCCATATACAGTATGACCTGACTTTCGGCCTCTTAGCGGCCCATGTTGTTCATGGTCTAGTACGAGCCCGCTGTTTCTTTCGGCCTGCTAAAGGACCACGGTATAGTTGGGCCATATGTAGCCCGACATTAGTGTTGGAAATATGCCCTAGAGGCAATAATAAATGGTTATTATTATATTTCTTTGTTCATAGTAATTGTCTATTGTTCATGCTATAATTGTATTGTCCGGAAATCGTAATACATGTGTGAATACATAGACCACAAAGTGTCCCTAGTAAGCCTCTAGTTGACTAGCTCGTTGATCAACAGATAGTCATGGTTTCCTGACTATGGACATTGGATGTCATTGATAACGGGATCACATCATTAGGAGAATGATGTGATGGACAGGACCCAATCCTAAGCATAGCATAGAAGATCGTGTAGTTTCGTTTGCTAGAGCTTTTCCAATGTGAAGTATCTTTTCCTTAGACCATGAGATCGTGCAACTCCCGGATACCGTAGGAGTGCTTTGGGTGTGCCAAAGGTCACAACATAACTGGGTGACTATAAAGGTGCATTATGGGTGTCTCCGAAAGTGTCTGTTGGGTTGGCACGGATCGAGACTGGGATTTGTCACTCCGTGTGACGGAGAGGTATCTCTGGGCCCACTCGGTAATGCATCATCATAATGAGCTCAATGTGACTAAGGCGTTAGTCACGGGATCATGCATTGCGGTACGAGTAAAGAGACTTGCCGGTAACGAGATTGAACAAGGTATTGGGATACCGACGATCGAATCTCGGGCAAGTAACATATCGATTGACAAAGGGAATTGCATACGGATTGATTGAATCCTCGACACCGTGGTTCATCCGATGAGATCATCGTGGAACATGTGGGAGCCAACATGGGTATCCAGATCCCGCTGTTGGTTATTGACCGGAGAGGCGTCTCGGTCATGTCTGCATGTCTCCCGAACCCGTAGGGTCTACACACTTAAGGTCCGGTGACGCTAGGGTTGTAGAGATATATGTATGCGGAAACCCGAAAGTTGTTCGGAGTCCCGGATGAGATCCCGGATGTCACGAGAGGTTCCGGAATGGTCCGGAGGTGAAGAATTATATATAGGAAGTCAAGTTTCGGCCATCGGGAAAGTTTCGGGGGTTACCGGTATTGTACCGGGACCACCGGAAGGGTCCCGGGGGTCCACCGGGTGGGGCCACCTATCCCGGAGGGCCCCGTTGGCTGAAAGTGGAAGGGAACCAGCCCTTAGTGGGCTGGGGCGCCCCCCTTGGGCCTCCCCCCCATGCGCCTAGGGTTGGGAACCCTAGGGGGGGAGCTTCCCCTTTGCCTTGGGGGGCAAGGCAACCCTTTCCCCCCTTGGCCGCCGTCCCCCCTTGGAGATCCCATCTCTATGGGCCGGCGCCCCCCAGGGGGGGCTATATAAAGGGGGGGGGAGGGAGGGCAGCAATCTACAGCCTTGGGCGCCTCCCTCCTCCCCTGCAACACCTCTCTCTCTCTCGCAGAAGCTCGGCGAAGCCTTGCTGGAGTCCCGCTACATCCACCACCACGCCGTCGTGCTATTGGATCTCCGTCAACCTCTCCTTCCCCCTTGCTGGATCAAGAAGGAGGAGACGTCGCTGCACCGTACGTGTGTTGAACGCGGAGGTGCCGTCCGTTCGGCACTCGGTCATCGGTGATTTGGATCACGGCGAGTATGACTCCGTCATCCACGTTCATTGGAACGCTTCCGCTCGCGATCTACAAGGGTATGTAGATGCACTCCCTTCCCCTCGCTGCTAGTACACTCCATAGATGCATCTTGGTGAGCGTAGGAAAATTTTAAATTATGCTATGCGTAGTTACTATGCACGAGTAGAACACAAAGCAGTTGTGGGCGTTGAGTTTGCCAATTCTTCTTGCCGCTACTAGTCTTTTCTTGTTTCGGCGGTATTGTAGGATGAAGCGGCCCGGACCGACCTTACACGTACACTTACGTGAGACAGGTTCCACCGACTGACATGCACTAGTTGCATAAGGTGGCTAGCGGGTGTCTGTCTCTCCTACTTTAGTCGGAACGGATTCGATGAAAAGGGTCCTTATGAAGGGTAAATAGAAATTGGCAAATCACGTTGTGGTCATACGTAGGTAAGAAAACGTTCTTGCTAGAAACCTACAAACCACGTAAAAACTTGCAACAACAATTAGAGGACGTCTAACTTGTTTTTGCAGCAAGTGCTATGTGATGTGATATGGCCAGAAGATGTGATGAATGATATATGTGATGTATGAGATTGATCATATTCTTGTAATAGGAATCACGACTTGCATGTCGATGAGTATGGCAACCGGCAGGAGCCATAGGAGTTGTCTTTATTATTTTGCATGACTTGCGTGTCATTGAATAACGCCATGTAAATTACTTTACTTTGTTGCTAAACGCGTTAGCCATAGAAGTAGAAGTAATCGTTGGCGTGACAACTTCATGAAGACACAATGATGGAGATCATGATGATGGAGATCATGGTGTCATGCCGGTGACGAAGATGATCATGGTGCCCCGAAGATGGAGATCAAAGGAGCATGATGATATTGGCCATATCATGTCACTATTTGATTGCATGTGATGTTTATCATCTTTTTGCATCTTATTTGCTTAGAACGACGGTAGTAAGTAAGATTATCCCTTATAATAATTTCAAGAAAGTGTTCACCCTAACTGTGTACCGTTGCGAAGGTTCGTTGTTTCGAAGCACCACGTGATGATCGGGTGTGATAGATTCTAACGTTCGAATACAACGGATGTTGACGAGCCTAGCATGTACAGACATGGCCTCGGAACACACGCAGTACACTTAGGTTGACTTGACGAGCCTAGCATGTACAGACATGGCCTCGGAACGCGGAGGACCGAAAGGTCGAGCATGAGTCGTATAGAAGATACGATCAACATGAAGATGTTCACCGATCTTGACTAGTCCGTCTCACGTGATGATCGGACACGGCCTAGTTAAACTCGGATCATGTTTCACTTAGATGACTAGAGGGATGTCTATCTGAGTGGGAGTTCATTAAATAATTTGATTAGATGAACTCAATTATCATGAACTTAGTCTAAAATCTTTACACTATGTCTTGTAGATCAAATGGCCAACGTTGTCCTCTATTTCAACGCGTTCCTAGAGAAAACCAAGCTGAAAGATGATGGCAGCAATTATACGGACTGGGTCCGGAACCTGAGGCTCATCCTCATAGTAGCCAAGAAAGATTATGTCTTAGAAGCACCGCTAGGTGATGCACCAATCCCACAGAACCAAGACGTTATGAACGCTTGGCAATCACGTGCTGATGATTACTCCCTCGTTCAGTGCGGCATGCTTTACAGCTTAGAACCGGGTCTCCAAAAGCGTTTTGAGAAACATGGAGCATATGAGATGTTCGAGGAGCTGAAACTGGTTTTTCAAGCTCATGCCCGGGTCGAGAGATATGATGTCTCCGACAAGTTCTTCATCTGTAAAATGGAGGAGAACAGTTCTGTTAGTGAGCACATACTCAGAATGTCTGGGTTGCATAACCGCTTGTCTCAGCCGGGAGTTAATCTCCCGGATGACGCGGTCATTGACAGAATCCTCCAGTCGCTTCCACCAAGCTACAAGAGCTTTGTGATGAACTACAATATGCAGGGGATGGAAAAGACCATTCCCGAGGTATATTCAATGCTGAAATCAGCGGAAGGGGAGATCAGAAAAGAACATCAAGTGTTGATGGTGAATAAAACCACCAAGTTCAAGAAGGGCAAGGGTAAGAAGAACTTCAAGAAGGACGGCAAGGGAGTTGCCGCGCCCGGTAAACCAGTTACTGGGAAGAAGTCAAAGAATGGACCCAAGCCCGGGACTGAGTGCTTTTATTGCAAGGGAAGTGGTCACTGGAAGCGGAACTGCCCCAAATATTTAGCGGACAAGAAGAAGGCCGGCAACACCCAAGGTATATGTGATATACAAGTAATTGATGTGTACCTTACCAGTACTCGTAGTAGCTCCTGGGTATTTGATACTGGTGCGGTTGCTCATATTTGTAACTCAAAGCAGGAACTACGGAATAAACGGAGACTGGCAAAGGACGAGGTGACGATGCGCGTCGGGAATGGTTCCAAGGTCGATGTGATCGCCGTCGGCACGCTACCTCTGCATCTACCCACGGGATTAGTTTTAAACCTCAATAATTGTTATTTAGTGCCAGCTTTGAGCACGAACATTGTGTCTGGATCTCGTTTAATTCGAGATGGCTACTCATTTAAATCCGAGAATAATGGTTGTTCTATTTATTTGAGAGATATGTTTTATGGTCATGCCCCGCTGGTCAATGGTTTATTTTTGATGAATCTCGAACGTGATGTTACACATGTTCATAGTGTGAATACCAAAAGATGTAAAGTTGATAACGATAGTCCCACATACTTGTGGCACTGCCGCCTTGGTCACATTGGTGTCAAGCGCATGAAGAAGCTCCATGCAAATGGACTTTTGGAGTCTCTTGATTACGAATCATTTGACACGTGCGAACCATGCCTCATGGGTAAGATGACCAAGACTCCGTTCTCCGGAACAATGGAGCGAGCAACCAACTTATTGGAAATCATACATACCGATGTGTGTGGTCCAATGAGTGTTGAGGCTCGCGGAGGATATCGTTATGTTCTCACTCTCACTGATGATTTAAGTAGATATGGGTATGTCTACCTGATGAAACACAAGTCTGAAACATTTGAAAAGTTTAAGGAATTTCAGAGTGAGGTTGAGAATCAACGTGACAGGAGAATAAAATTCCGACGATCAGATCGTGGTGGAGAATATTTAAGTCACGAGTTTGGTGCACACTTAAGGAAATGTGGAATAGTTTCACAACTCACGCCGCCTGGAACACCTCAGAGAAATGGTGTGTCCGAACTTCGTAATCGCACTCTATTGGATATGGTGCGATCTATGATGTCTCTTACCGATTTACCGCTCTCATTTTGGGGTTATGCTTTAGAGACTGCCGCATTCACTTTAAATAGGGCTCCGTCGAAATCCGTTGAGACGACACCGTATGAATTATGGTTTGGGAAGAAACCTAAGCTGTCGTTTCTAAAAGTTTGGGGATGCGATGCTTATGTCAAGAAACTTCAACCTGAAAAGCTCGAACCCAAATCGGAAAAATGCGTCTTCATAGGATACCCTAAGGAAACTATTGGGTATACCTTCTACCTCAGATCCGAAGGAAAGATCTTCGTTGCCAAGAACGGGTCCTTTCTGGAGAAGGAGTTTCTCTCGAAAGAATTGAGTGGGAGGAAAGTGGAACTTGATGAGGTGATACTCACCCCTTCCGAACCGGAAAGTAGCGCAGCGCGGGAGAATGTTCCTGTGGTGCCTACACCGACTGGGGAGGAAGTTAATGATGATGATCATGAAGCTTCGGATCAAGTTACTGAACTTCGTAGGTCCACAAGGACACGTTCCGCACCAGAGTGGTACGGCAACCCTGTCCTGGAAATCATGTTGTTAGACAACGGTGAACCTTCGAACTATGAAGAAGCGATGGCGGGCCCGGATTCCGACAAATGGCTAGAAGCCATGAAATCCGAGATAGAATCCATGTATGAAAACAAAGTATGGACTTTGACTGACTTACCCGATGAGCGGCGAGCCATAGAAAACAAATGGATCTTTAAGAAGAAGACGGACGCAGATGGTAATGTGACCATCTACAAAGCTCGGCTTGTCGCTAAGGGTTATCGACAAGTTCAAGGGGTTGACTACGATGAGACTTTCTCACCCGTGGGGAAGCTGAAGTCCGTCCGAATCATGTTAGCAATTGCCGCATACTATGATTATGAGATATGGCAGATGGACGTCAAAAGGCATTCCTTAACGGCTTCCTTAAGGAAGAGTTGTATATGATGCAGCCGGAAGGTTTTGTCGATCCTAAGAATGCTAACAAAGTATGCAAGCTCCAGCGCTCAATCTATGGGCTGGTGCAAGCATCTCGGAGTTGGAACATTCGCTTTGATGAGATGATCAAAGCGTTTGGGTTTACACAGACTTATGGAGAAGCCTGTGTTTACAAGAAAGTGAGTGGGAGCTCTGTAGCATTTCTCATATTATATGTGGATGACATATTATTGATGGGAAATGATATAGAATTCTAGGAAAGTATAAAGGCCTATTTGAATAAGTGTTTTTCAATGAAGGACCTTGGAGAAGCTGCTTATATATTAGGCATCAAGATCTATAGAGATAGATCAAAACGCCTCATTGGTCTTTCACAGAGTACATACCTTGACAAGATATTGAAGAAGTTCAGTATGGATCAGTCCAAGAAGGGGTTCTTGCCTGTATTGCAAGGTGTGCAATTGAGGACGGCTCAATGCCCGACCATGGCAGAAGATATAGAAGAGATGAGTGTCATCCCCTATGCCTCGGCCATAGGGTCTATTATGTATGCCATGCTGTGTACCAGACCTGATGTAAACCTTGCCGTAAGTTTGGTAGGAAGGTACCAAAGTAATCCCGGCAAGGAACACTGGACAGCGGTCAAGAATATCCTGAAGTACCTGAAGAGGACTAAGGATATGTTTCTCGTTTATGGAGGTGACGAAGAGCTTGTCGTAAAGGGTTACGTCGACGCTAGCTTCGACACAGATCTGGATGACTCAAAGTCACAAACCGGATACGTGTATATTTTGAATGGAGGAGCAGTAAGCTGGTGCAGTTGCAAGCAAAGCGTCGTGGCGGGATCTACATGTGAATCGGAGTACATAGCAGCCTCGGAGGCAGCACAGGAAGCAGTCTGGATGAAGGAGTTCATTACCGACCTAGGGGTGATTCCCAATGCGTCGGGCCCAATGACTCTCTTCTGTGACAACACTGGAGCTATTGCCCTTGCGAAGGAGCCCAGGTTTCACAGGAAGACCAGGCATATCAAGCGTCGCTTCAACTCCATTCGTGAAAGTGTTCAAAATGGAGACATAGATATTTGTAAAGTACACACGGACCTGAATGTAGCAGATCCGTTGACTAAACCTCTCCCTAGGGCAAAACATGATCAACACCAGGATGCAATGGGTGTTCGATTCATCACAATGTAACTAGATTATTGACTCTAGTGCAAGTGGGAGACTGTTGGAAATATGCCCTAGAGGCAATAATAAATGGTTATTATTATATTTCTTTGTTCATGGTAATTGTCTATTGTTCATGCTATAATTGTATTGTCCGGAAATCGTAATACATGTGTGAATACATAGACCACAAAGTGTCCCTAGTAAGCCTCTAGTTGACTAGCTCGTTGATCAACAGATAGTCATGGTTTCCTGACTATGGACATTGGATGTCATTGATAACGGGATCACATCATTAGGAGAATGATGTGATGGACAAGACCCAATCCTAAGCATAGCATAAAAGATCGTGTAGTTTCGTTTGCTAGAGCTTTTCCAATGTCAAGTATCTTTTCCTTAGACCATGAGATCGTGCAACTCCCGGATACCGTAGGAGTGCTTTGGGTGTGCCAAACGTCACAACGTAACTGGGTGACTATAAAGGTGCATTACGGGTATCTCCGAAAGTGTCTGTTGGGTTGGCACGGATCGAGACTGGGATTTGTCACTCCGTGTGACGGAGAGGTATCTCTTGGCCCACTCGGTAATGCATCATCATAATGAGCTCAATGTGACTAAGGCGTTAGTCACGGGATCATGCATTGCGGTACGAGTAAAGAGACTTGCCGGTAACGAGATTGAACAAGGTATTGGGATACCGACGATCGAATCTCGGGCAAGTAACATACCGATTGACAAAGGGAATTGCATACGGATTGATTGAATCCTCGACACCGTGGTTCATCCGATGAGATCATCGTGGAACATGTGGGAGCCAACATGGGTATCCAGATCCCGCTATTGGTTATTGACCGGAGAGGCGTCTCGGTCATGTCTGCATGTCTCCCGAACCCGTAGGGTCTACACACTTAAGGTCCGGTGACGCTAGGGTTGTAGAGATATATGTATGCGGAAACCCGAAAGTTGTTCGGAGTCCCGGATGAGATCCCGGACGTCACGAGAGGTTCCGGAATGGTCCGGAGGTGAAGAATTATATATAGGAAGTCAAGTTTCGGCCACCGGGAAAGTTTCGGGGGTTACCGGTATTGTACCGGGACCACCGGAAGGGTCCCAGGGGTCCACCGGGTGGGGCCACCTATCCCGGAGGGCCCCGTGGGCTGAATGTGGAAGGGAACCAGCCCTTAGTGGGCTGGGGCGCCCCCCTTGGGCCTCCCCCCATGCGCCTAGGGTTGGGAACCCTAAGGGGGGAGCTTCCCCCTTGCCTTGGGGGGCAAGGCAACCCTTTCCCCCCCTTGGCCGCCGCCCCCCCTTGGAGATCCCATCTCTCTAGGCCGGCGCCCCCCCAGGGGGGCCTATATAAAGGGGGGGGAGGGAGGGCAGCAACCTACAGCCTTGGGCGCCTCCCTCCTCCCCTGCAACACCTCTCTCTCTCTCTCGCAGAAGCTCGGCGAAGCCCTGCTGGAGACCCGCTACATCCACCACCACGCCGTCGTGCTGTTGGATCTCCATCAACCTCTCCTTCCCCCTTGCTGGATCAAGAAGGAGGAGACGTCGCTGCACCGTACGTGTGTTGAACGCGGAGGTGCCGTCCGTTCGGCACTCGGTCATCGGTGATTTGGATCACGGCGAGTACGACTCCGTCATCCACGTTCATTGGAACGCTTCCGCTCGCGATCTACAAGGGTATGTAGATGCACTCCCTTCCCCTCGTTGCTAGTACACTCCATAGATGCATCTTGGTGAGCTTAGGAAAATTTTAAATTATGCTACGATTCCCAACAATTAGTATCAGCCTGTTAACGGCCCGTGAAATCAAATGGGCCTACCTGTTGCCCGCTTCGATGTCAGCCTGTTAACGACCCGGGAGGTAACAGGGCCGACCATTAACTTTCATCCTGGTAACGACCCATTAACTTAATGGGCCCACTAAAGTTTGGACATGTTTGTAGGCCCAATTAGATAATTTTAGCCCATTACGACGAGCAATTATGCAGGACCAAAACTGATTAATAAAAGGCCTATGAGAATTTTGGCCTCTGCGAGCCCATTAGGGAAGCTCATTAAGGCCAGTGGGCTGCTTCCTTCATATAGGGCCCACGATTGTTCATGCTAACTAATAATTTCACTGCTCTTTTAGCTTCCTAGCGACCAGTTAGCTAGAATGCGAGGTACGCTAAGCAAAGGTAGGGCATACAGGGAAAAATGTTGCACATCCAGCATATATTACAGGAAATTACATCCACTGGGCAATCAAAGATTGATGCCAGTGCAAATAAATTAACAGAACCTGACGATCTACAACGTCAAAATCTGCAACCTCAGCGCGGATGACGCCCATAAGCATGTGGGCAAGTTCTTCCTGCTTTGCTACACTGTCTCTGAAAACATTGATCAGTTGTTGTTGCGCACGAATGTGCACCTTTGATTCCTCCACCCTTTCCATCATTGCTTCATCCAGTAATTGGTTCACAAACATACATTTTTTCTGTTGCATTCAAGACAAAGGAAACTGAACAGATTCAGATGGCAATTTTGGCAGGCTTGTATTATTGATAGTGGAGAGTGGCTCGACCATTGCATCATAACATAAATTAGGAGGGGAACTGAACAGATTAATCAAGAGTTATTGCCATATTACCTGGCCTAGATTTATTGGAAAGAAAGAATGGGGTTGCCTTGCTGTTTTTAGAGTTTGTCTTTTTATCTTCAGCAGCCTGCACCAAATTAACACACTAGCATTGCTATCATTAGCCAAGTCAGATAATAGGAAGGCAACATTGACACAACGAACGTTTGGGCAACCAGACCATACCAGCCAACACCAAATTAACACAATATGGCGCAGCTATCATCAGCCAGGTAAGGTAATACGAAAGCAACATTGACACAATGAATGAATGGCTAACGAGAGCAGCACCACAATTCAGTAATGTTCATGATATGTGGTAGTACACTCATGCAGCTCAGTATGCAAAACTACCAGGCAGTTTTCCTTACAAAAATCAACATTGTCGCCTTTAGGGTCTATTTGGTTGGAGACTAGTGTGGCCAAGCCAAAGTGTGGCTAGCCACACAAGTATGGCAAGCCACACAAGTGTGGTTAAGAAATTGGACGCCAAGCTTTGGCAAAAGTTGGCAAAAAAATTGTCTCTATGACAAGTGGGCCATAGGGGCAATAAAGTGTGGCAAAAAACAAACACATGCCAACTAAACTGTGGCTGCCAAATTTTGGCTTCGCAAACTGTGGCTGGGAACCAAACAACCCCATACATTTTGCTACAACTAAATTTAGATCAGATAAACGTTTGATTCACGCCGATTAACAAAATAGATGTTGATGTAAAAATATAGTGATATACAACAGGTACTTACATCAGCATTGGAGCACAGAAAATTCCCGCAAGATACTTTCCTCGAATACGATCCCAGTGCAGAAAGTCTTCTATTGTTTAACCTTGTTTTCTAAAAGATAGATGGGTAAGAAACATGTAGAAAATATGATCAGAATACTATAAAATTTCATGATGTGAGGATACGCACACACTTCTTAGAATGGAGTTGACATATTTTTGCTGGACTGGAGCAGACTAGTTCTTTGGCCACTGGAATCTTATTATTATGAGTAGGAGTTGGGTTTCTCTGTGCTGGAGCAGTATCTAGGAAAACTGGAGTTGGTTTACTATCTACTGGCATTTGGATCTTTTGCAAAGACCTGGTTTGTAACCCTTCAGATTCTAACATAGCCATCTTCCCCTTGCATGCCTTATATAGAAGAATGGTGCTTCAATTATAAAACATGCTACAACAGAGATGGAATAGGTACTAAAGAATAGAAAGGCATGACATATTGACATGTATTCCCTCCATCTGGAAATAAATGGATGGGCCTAGGCGTATTTTAGTTCTAGATACATCCATTTTTATCCATTTCTGCGACATGTAATCCAGATGGAGGGAGTATGATGTAAGAGCTAGGGATACGACAGGACAACAATGTAAAAATACACTACTTGAATGTAAGACTGTATGCTAGCAGAATACATACAGAAAAACACTAAGTCAACATATGCATGTATGATTGGGAAACTAAGATGGCATTGCAACAGACCACTAGAACAACACTTCAATGTAAAAAAGAACATGGTATGGTAGACAGATGAAGTACATACTGATGAATAACAATGCATAAGATATTCAGAAGCATGATGTCCAAACTAAGCAGATGGCATTGCGATAGAGTAGAATGACAGTACTTGAATTTGAAAACATGTTATCATGAATGGAATAGGTACTGAAAAACAGGAAGGCATGACATATTTACATGCATGGTCAGCAGGCTAAGCACAAGGCATTGCAACAGAGTAGATGCACTCCAGGACATTATATGCATGATGTACCCATATCACGGGCCAAGTTAGAGCAAGGACCTTGTGGGGTGAATAGGATTCATCATCTTTCTGCAAGTCTTCTGAAGAACTGCCTTTACATGTTCCATCATATTGGGTATCATTGACGTCAAGTTTGTTGGCCATTACATTGCTCTGTGAGGTTCTTGTAGATAAATCAGTGTGTGCAATTATATTTGACATGCATGGAAGACAACTAGTAGTTAGATTTATGTAATGAGTGCCTGTAGGAGACGACATAAATAGTAGGACTGGGGTTAACTAGCAGCAACAGGTCTCAGAAACTAAAGGGAGAACACAGATGAAAGCTACAGAATATGTATCGTTTGTACTCGAGATTAACTAGATGGCACACAAAAGTATTAAAGAACAACATAGGTAATACTAGAAGTGGTATAATACTATAATCACCAGCCTGTGGGATAGCATTGGCTGATGGATGATAACTATGGAACATCGTTACCTAAAGAACAAGTCTCTTAGCTGAACTATGGAACATCGTTAACTCCTAAACAAGACCTACAAGAGATCAGCCTGAATATACAGTGAAATGTGATAATTTATTTTCCATGCTTAGATGAATAACAAAGCCAAAAATGTTGCACACAAGTAAGATGAGGGTACAACCTATCTGGCCGCGATCCATAGGAGTGAGCATCATGTGCTGACTTGTCGATGGCCCTGCAGTTGTTGTGGCTGTCCATGTCGGGCACACGCATTCGATGTAGGGAACTGTTGAGTGGGGACTATAGTTCCCTTATGGTGTATCCTTTCCTTGTTGGAGCAGCTGCGGTGAGTCGGAAGACGGTGTGGCTGAAGATGCAGAAAACGCATAATGTTAAGAACGACACATATCTCTGATCTGAAGAAATACCATAAGAGATCAACAACAAGGTACGAGAGTGGTCACACGTCTATTGACTGAAGACTAAATTGGGGTCACACGATTTTATTTTATTTTGGTACTGTCCGATCAACGTGGATGGCTTGATGCCCGTCTTGTGCCTCCCGGCTGACACTGTTCGGAATCTTCCCTGAAGAGCCAGCGACCATCGGCAGAGCAGCCTGCCTCCACCGTCCGTGGCTGCGAGAGCTCCGACCAAAACCCCGCTCCCCGCCCCACCGCACTGCCGTGGTTGCACCGCCCCCGGCCAATCCAAAAAGACTCGCCATCATCCAGATCCGGCGGCGGCAGTACCTTCAACCCACGCAACTCTAAGATAGCCATCTAAGCACTGCTTCCATGGCGAACTTGCGCCCCCGCACCCTTACGTTAGACACCAGCCAACCGGCAGCCTAGGAGCTCCGCCGCCTTGAGGGGTACTGCTTCCCATTGGGAATCGATTGGCCCAGAATAAAAATTCAGATAACTGACGCCTTAATAAAATGATTTGAGATGAGGGTACGACCTATCTTGCGGCCCGGTGAAGTAGGCAACTCCAGCTACCGAGTCGGTGAGGCCGGCGCGGTCGCGGTGGCTACTGGCGGCAGGGAAGTAGAGATGTCACGACGGTCGACAGCTACGGGGAAGTAGTGCCGGGGCCCTGGACGGATCCAAAGTTGGAGTCGCTCCGGCGCCGTGCACAACAGCGGGGGTGAATCGGCTCCGGTACGGTTCACGCGGCCGTCGTCGAGGTAGCTCCGGCAGCATGGAGTAAGAGGCACACGACCCAGTGCACGTTGACAAACGGACAACGTCTCCGGCATTGGGGAGGAGGGCGACAGTGAATTTGGGGCGGTGGGGGCGCCATGGAGGAGGGACTATGGTTTCGCAGCTGGGGAGAAGGGAGCTTCCGTGGAGAAGGTGATTTGGCGCCCATGAGGTATGAATGGGGAATTGGGAGGGGAACCATGTCTTACAGACGCATTTGTCTGAAATGTGTGGGGGGGGGGGGCGTTACAGTTCTACCCCTGCCTTTAGGCTTCTCGGCTTGGGTCTGTGTACTAAGGGTCGGGGATAGTAAAGTAACTTCGCTTCTCCTAAATAGTGGGCACCAGCGATTTCGGGCGAGGAGGGCATGTTTTGAAATAGTGGGTGTGAGCGATTTCAGGCGAGGAGGGCGTGTTTTGAACTAGTGGGCGCGATCTATTTCGAGCGAGGAGGGCGTGTTTCGAAATAGTCGGCGCGAGCGAATTCGGGCGAGGAGAGGGTGTTTTGCCGCCCATGGTTTATGAATTAGTCGGCACCTGTCATTTCGGCCGAGGAGAAGGCGCGCTTGGATGAAGTTACGAACCTACCCTCGATGTACAATGGGCCAATTGATGCGTGTCCCACATAGGCCGGTAATTTCGCGTCTCCCATTTATTTGCTCGAGCAAATTCCACCGAGCAGAGGGTGTTTAATGGTTCATTCAAATTTTGGGAGAGCAACCATCCACGTCTACCTTAACAAGTCGATTCGAATCAAATTTTGCAATATTAGCTTGCCACTTCCTTTTTAGATGGACAGATCATGCTTGGGAGTAATATGTTTTTGCATGCTCGTTGCTAACGATTTACTATACGAGAAATAGTTGACCCACTCAAAAACGGGAGTCAAAACCAAAATGAACTATCTCGATTCAATGAAATAGCTCGTTCACCAGGTCAAAATAGCGAACTAAATCCAAAATTGAACACCTCAATCGATTAGCATGTTGTACAATATTATAGTACTCCATGAACATGTTGAAAGTCAAATTAATGAACTTGTTTAATACGCATATCTCCGTTCATGTGTGGATTGCAGACAACATGTTCACCAATTTAAATATTTTAATGCAAGTTTACATCAGCTTTGATGCATAAAACTCGACCTCCCCCTCTCCCGGACTCCTGCTCTCTTTCTCGCCGACAATCTTGAATTATATCACACGCATCCAACACACAAACCTTGTTGGTCCATCTCCCTCTCTCTATCTCTCTCTCTTTGTGTGTGTGTGGGGGGGGGGGTCTTTCTAGTTTGCATGCATATATACTCCATGTATAGGTCTCTCTCGCACACTATGTATGATTCTCTAGTCCAAGCTAAATATCTTGGGTGCACTCATCGTACGCACACAAATTCCCTGGCTCGTTGCCTGTAACTCTCCCACACACCACTCTACCATCTCGGAGCTCTTCCCTCTCTCTCTCTCAAACTCTCCATCTCCCTGGGTCACACATACACATGCATATCTCACTCGCACTCGATATACCCATCTAAAACTCTATCTCTCTCCCTCGTTCGCTCTCCATCTCTCTCTCTCTCACACACACACAATCTCATGCCTAGCCAAGTATGATGGTCTCTCACTCAATTGTAGGCACACGTAGTCCCCCCTATATGTATATGACTAGCTAATTCTTAGTCTCCATCACAAACATGTGTTGGAAATATGCCCTAGAGGCAATAATAAATTGGTTATTATTATATGTCCTTGTTCAAGATAATCGTTTATTATCCATGCTAGAATTGTATTGATAGGAAACTCAGATACATGTGTGGATACATAGACAACACCATGTCCCTAGTA
The DNA here is from genome assembly GCF_002575655.3 of Aegilops tauschii subsp. strangulata. Classification (NCBI taxonomy): domain Eukaryota; kingdom Viridiplantae; phylum Streptophyta; class Magnoliopsida; order Poales; family Poaceae; genus Aegilops; species Aegilops tauschii. The sequence goes on from NC_053039.3 coordinate 20,315,845, forward strand.
AGCCTCTAGTTGACTAGCTCGTTGATCAATAGATGGTTACGGTTTCCTGACCATGGACATTGGATGTCGTTGATAACGGGATCACATCATTAGGAGAATGATGTGATGGACAAGACCCAATCCTAAGCCTAGCACAAGATCGTGTAGTTCGTTTGCTCAGAGCTTTTCTAATGTCAAGTATCATTTCCTTAGACCATGAGATTGTGCAACTCCCGGATACCGTAGGAATGCTTTGGGTGTACCAAACGTCACAACGTAACTGGGTGACTATAAAGGTGCACTACAGGTATCTCCGAAAGTGTCTGTTGGGTTGGCACGAATCGAGACTGGGATTTGTCACTCCGTGTAAACGGAGAGGTATCTCTGGGCCCACTCGGTAGGACATCATCATAATGCGCACAATGTGACCAAGGTGTTGATCACGGGATGATGTGAGTTACGGAACGAGTAAAGAGACTTGCCGGTAACGAGATTGAACAAGGTATCGGGATACCGATGATCGAATCTCGGGCAAGTAGCATACTGATAGGCAAAGGGAATTGAATACGGGATTGATTGAATCCCCGACATCGTGGTTCATCCGATGAGATCATCGTGGAACATGTCGGAGCCAACATGGGTATCCAGATCCCGCTGTTGGTTATTGACCGGAGAACGTCTCGGTCATGTCTGCATGGTTCCTGAACCCGTAGGGTCTACACACTTAAGGTTCGAGGACGCTAGGGTTATAGGGAATAGATATACGTGGTTACCGAATGTTGTTTGGAGTCCCGGATGAGATCCCGGACGTCATGAGGAGTTCCGGAATGGTCCGGAGGTAAAGGTTTATATATGGGAAGTCCTGTTTTGGTCACCGAAAAAGTTTCGGGGTGCTATCGGTAACGTACCGGGACCACCGGGAGGGTCCCGGGGGTCCACCAGGTGGGACCACCAGCCCCAGAAGGCTGCGTGGGCCAAGTGTGGGAGGGGACCAGCTCCAGGTGGGCTGGTTCGCCCCCCACCAAGGCCCAAGGTGCAGGGATAGTGGGAGGGGGCAAACCCTAGGTCCAGATGGGCCTTAAGGCCCACCCTAGTGGCGCCCCCTCTCTCCTCCCCTTGGCCGCACCCTAGATGGGTTTGGGGGCTGCCGCCACCCATGGGGAGGGAACCCTAGATGGGGGCGCAGCCCCTCCCCTTCCCCTATATATACTTGAGGTATTTGGGGCTGCAAACATACGGGATGGTCTCTCTCTTGGCGCAGCCCTACCTCTCTCCCTCCTCCTCTCCCGCGGTGCTTGGCGAAGCCCTGCGGGATTGCCACGCTCCTCCATCACCACCACGCCGTCGTGCTGCTGCTGGATGGAGTCTTCCCCAACCTCTCCCTCTCTCCTCGATGGATCAAGGCGTGGGAGACGTCACCGGGCTGCACGTGTGTTGAACGTGGAGGCACCGTTCTTCGGTGCTTAGATCGGAATCAACCGCGATCTGAATCGGTACGAGTAAGACTCCTTCATCCGTGTTCTTGCAACACTTCCGCATCGCGATCTACAATGGTATGTAGATGCACTCCCCTTCCCCTCGTTGCTAGATTACTCCATAGATTGATCTTGGTGATGCGTAGAAAATTTTGAATTTCTGCTTTGTTACCCAAAAGTGGCATCATGAGCTAGGTCTATGCGTAGTTTGTATGCACGAGTAGAACACAAAGTAGTTGTGGGCGTAGATGTTGCCAATTCTTCTTGCCGCTACTAGTCTTATCTTGTTTCGGCGGCACTGTGGGATGAAGCGGCCCGGACCGACCTTACACGTACGCTTACGTGAGACAGGTTCCACCGACTGACATGCACTAGTTGCATAAGGTGGCTAGCGGGTGTCTGTCTCTCCCACTTTAGTCGGAACGGATTCGATGAAAAGGGTCCGTATGAAGGGTAAATAGAAATTGGCATATCACGTTGTGGTTTTACGTAGGTAAGAAACGTTCTTGCTAGAAACCTATACAAGCCACGTAAAAAACTTGCAACAACAATTAGAGGACGTCTAACTTGTTTTTGCAGCTTGTGCTATGTGATGTGATATGGCCAGAAGATATGATGAATGATATATGTGATGTATGAGATTGATCATATTCTTGTAATAGGGATCACGACTTGCATGTCAATGAGTATGACAACCGGCAGGAGCCATAGGAGTTGTCTTTATTTTTTGTATGACCTGCGTGTCATTGAATAACGCCATGTAAATTACTTTACTTTATTGCTAAGCGCGTTAGCCATAGAAGTAGAAGTAATCGTTGGCGTGACAACTTCATAAAGACACAATGATGGAGATCATGGTGTCATGCCGGTGACGAAGATGATCATGGTGCCCCGAAGATGGAGATCAAAGGAGCAAAATGATATTGGCCATATCATGTCACTATTTGATTGCATGTGATGTTTATCATGTTTTGCATCTTATTTGCTTAGAACGACGGTAGTAAGTAAGATGACCCCTAACTAAAATTTTAAGAGACGTGTTCCCCCCTAACTGTGCACCGTTGCGAAGGTTTGTTGTTTCGAAGCACCACGTGATGATCGGGTGTGATAGATTCTAACGTTCGAATACAACGGGTGTTGACGAGCCTAGCATGTACAGACATGGCCTCGGAACACATGCGAAACACTTAGGTTGACTTGACGAGCCTAGCATGTACAGACATGGCCTCGGAACACAAGAGACCGAAAGGTCGAACATGAGTCGTATAGTAGATGCGATCAACATGGAGATGTTCACCGATGATGACTAGTCCGTCTCACGTGATGATCGGACACAGCCTAGTTTGACTCGGATCATGTATGACTTAGATGACTAGAGGGATGTCTATGTGAGTGGGAGTTCAATAATCAGATGAACTTCATTATCATGAACATAATCAAAAGGTCTTTGCAAATTATGTCATAGCTTGTGCTTTAGTTCTACTGTTTAAGATATGTTCCTAGAAAAAACTTTAGTTGAAAGTTGATAGTAGCAATTATGCGGACTGGGTCCGTAAACTGAGGATTGTCCTCATTGCTGCAGAGAAGGCTTATGTCCTTAATGCACCGCTCGGTGTGCTGAACCTCAGCGTCGTCTGTAGATGTTGCGAAACATCTGACATACACTTTTTGATGACTACGTGATAGTTCAGTGCGTAATGCTAACGGTTTAGAATTGTGGCACCAAAGACGTTTTGATGACCACGTGATAGTTCAGTGCGTAATGTTAAAACGGTATAGAATTGTGGCACCAAAGACGTTTTGAAAACGTCGCAGAACATATGAGATGTTCCGAAGACTGAAATTGGGATTTCAGACTAGTGCCCACGTCAAGAGGTATGAGACCTCTGACAAGTTTCTTAAGCCTGCAGACTAAGGGAGAAAAGCTCAATCGTTGAGCATGTGCTTAGATTGTCTGAGTGCCACAATCGCTTGAATCGAGTGGTAGTTAATCTTCCAGATGAGATAGTGATGGTTCTCCATAGTCACTACCACCAAGCTATTAGAGCTTCGTGATGAACTATAACATATCAGGGATAGATATGATGATCCTTGAGCTATTCGCGATGTTTGGCACCGCGAAAGTAGAAATCAAGAAGGAGCATCAATTGTTGATGGTTAGTAAAACCACTAGTTTCTAGAAGGGCAAGGGCAAGAAGGGATATTTCATGAAACGGCAAATCAGTTGCTGCTCTAGTGAAGAAACCCAAGGTTTAACCCAAACCCGAGACTAAGTGCTTCTGTAATGAGGGGAACGGTGACTGAAGCGGAACTACCCTAGATAGTTGGTAGATGAGAAGGCAGGCAAGATCGACAGAAGTATATTGGATATACATTATATGAATGTGTACTTTACTAGTACTCCTAGCAGCACCAGGGTATTAGATACCGGTTCGGTTGCTAAGTGTTAGTAACTCGAAATAAAAGATGCGGAATAAATGGAGACTAGCTAAAGGTGAGATGACGATGTGTGTTGGAAGTGTTTCCAAGGTTGATGTGATCAAGCATCGCATGCTCCCTCTACCATCGAGATTGGTGTTTGCGTGGAGCATAAACATGATTGGATTATGTTTATCGCAATACGGTTATTCATTTAGGGAGAATAATGGTTACTCTGTTTATTTGAATAATACCTTCAATGGTCTTGCACCTAAAATGAATCTCGATCGCAGTGATACACATGTTCGTGCCAAAAGATATAAAATAGTAATGATAGTACCACATTCTTGTGGCACTGCCATTTGAGTCATATTGGGATAGAACGCATGAAGAAGCTCCATGTAGATGGATCTTTGGACTCACTCATTTTTGAAAAGATTGAGACATGCGAACCATGTCTATTGGTATATATGCATGAAGAAACTCCATGCAAATGGATCGTTTGGACTCACTTGATTTTGAATCACTTGAGACATGCAAATCATACCACATGGGCAAGATGACTGAAAGGCCTCGTTTTCAGTAAGATGGAACAAGAGAGCAACTTATTGGAAGTAATACATTTTGATGTATGCAGTCCAATGAGTGCTGAGGCATGCAGTGGATATCGTTGTGTTCTTACTTCACAGATGATTTGAGTAGATGCTGAGTGTATTTACTTGATGAAACACAAGTCTGAATTATTGAAAGGTTCAAGTAATTTCAGAGTGAAGTTGAAGATCGTCGTGACAAGAGGATAAAATGTCTGTGATATGATCATAGAGATGAGTATCTGAGTAACGAGTTTGGCACACAATTAAGACATTGTGGAAAGTGTTTCACAATTAATACCGCCTGGAACACCACAGTGTGATGGTGTGTCCGAACATCATAACTGCACCCTATTGGATATGGTGCATACCATGATGTCTCTTATCGAATTACCACTATCGTTTATGGGTTAGGCATTAGAGACAACCGCATTCACTTTAAAAGGGGCACCATGCAATTCCGTTGAGACGACACCGTTTAGAGAAACCTAAGTTGTCGTTTCTTAAAAGTTTGGGGCTGCGATGCTTATGTGAAAAAGTTTCAGGCTGATAAGCTCGAACCCAAAGCGGATAAACGCATCTTCATAGAATACCCAAAACAGTTGGGTATACCTCCTATTTCAGATCTGGAAGCAAAAGTAGTTGCTTCTAGAAACGGGTCCTTTCTCGAGGAAAAGTTTCTCTCGAAAGAATTGAGTGGGAGGATGGTGGAGACTTGATAAGGTTATTGAACCGTCACTTCAACTAGTGTGTAGCAGGGCACAGGAAGTTGTTCCTGTGGCACCTACACCAATTGAAGTGGAAGCTTATGATAGTGATCATGAAACTTCGGATCAAGTCACTTCCAAACCTCGTAGGACGACGAGGATGCGTACTACTTCAGAGTAATGCGTAATCCTGTCATGTTGTTGGACAAGATGAACCTATGAGCTGTGGAGAAGCGATGGTGGGCCCGGATTCGACGAATGGCTCGAGGCCATGAAATCCAAGATAGAATCCATGTATCAGAACAAAGCATGGACTTTGGTGAACTTGCCCGATGATCGGCAAGCCATTAAGATAAATGGATCTTTAAGAAGAAGACGGACATGGACGGTAATGTTACCGTCTATGAAGCTCGACTTGTGGCAAAGAGTATTTTCACAAGTTCAAGGAGTTGACTACGATGAGATTTTCTCATCCATAGCGATGCTTAAGTCCGTCGGAATCATGTTAGCATTAGCTGCATTTATGAAATCTGGCAGATGGATGTCAAAACAAGTCTCCTTACCAGTTTTCGTAAGGAAAGGTTGTATGTGATACAATCAGAAAGGTTTTGTTGATCCTAAGGATGCTAAAAGGTATGCTAGCTCCAGCGATCCTTCCATGGACTAGAGCAAGCATCTCGGAGTCAGAATATACGCTTTGATGGAGTGATCAAAGTTTTTGGGTTTATACAAAGTTTGTTAGAAACTTGTATTTACAATAAAGTGAGTGGGAGCGCTACAACATTTCTGATAAGTATATGTGAATGACATATTGTTGATCTGAAATGATGTAAAATTTCTGGAAAGCATAAAGGGTTGTTTGAAAGGAGTTTTTCAAAGGAAGACCTGGATAAAGCTGCTTACATATTGGGCATCAAGATCTATAGAGATAGATCAAGACGCCTGATGATACTTTCAAAGAACGCACACCTTGACATGATTTTGAAAGAGTTCAAAATAGATCAGCAAAGAAGGAGTTCTTGGCTGTGTTACAAGGTGTGAGTATTGAGTAAGACTCAAGACCTGACCACAGCAGAAGAGAGAGAAAGGACGAAGGTCGTCCCCTATGCTTTGGACGTAGGCTCTACAGTATGCTATGCTGTGTACCGCACATGAAGTGTGCCTTGCCATGAGTTGGTCAAGGGGTACAATAGTGATCCGGGAATGGATCACATGACAGCGGTCGAACTTATCCTTCGTATCTAGTGGACTAAGGAATTTTCTCGATGATGGAGGTGAAAAGGGGTTCGTCGTAAAGGGTTACGTCGATGCGAACCTTGACACTAATCCAGATGACTCTGAGTAGTAAACCGGATTCGTATAGTAGAGTAGTTATTTGAAATGGCTCCAAGTAGCGCGTGGTAGCATCCACAAGATGACATAATATTCGTAAAGCACGCACGGATCTGAAAGGTTCAGACCCATTGACTAATAACCTCTCTCACAAGCATAACATGATCAAACCAGAACTCATTGAGTGTTAATCACATAGTGATGTGAACTAGATTGTTGACTCTAGTAAACTCTTTGGATGTTAGTCACATGGTGATGTGACCTGTCAGTGTTAATCACATGGTGATGTGAACTAGATTATTGACTCTAGTTTAAGTGGGAGACTGTTGGAAATATGCCCTAGAGGCAATAATAAATTGGTTATTATTATATTTCCTTGTTCATGATAATCGTTTATTATCCATGCTAGAATTGTATTGATAGGAAACTCAGATACATGTGTGGATACATAGACAACACCATGTCCCTAGTAAGCCTCTAGTTGACTAGCTCGTTGATCAATAGATGGTTACGGTTTCTTGACCATGGACATTGGATGTCATTGATAACGGGATCACATCATTAGGAGAATGATGTGATGGACAAGACCCAATCCTAAGCCTAGCACAAGATCGTGTAGTTCGTTTGCTCAGAGCTTTTCTAATGTCAACTATCATTTCCTTAGACCATGAGATTGTGCAACTCCCGGATACCGTAGGAATGCTTTGGGTGTACCAAATGTCACAACGTAACTGGGTGACTATAAAGGTGCACTACAGGTATCTCCGAAAGTGTCTGTTGGGTTGGCACGAATCAAGACTGGGATTTGTCACTCCATGTAAGCGGAGAGGTATATCTGGGCCCACTCGGTAGGACATCATCATAATGTGCACAATGTGACCAAGGAGTTGATCACGGGATGATGTGAGTTACGGAACGAGTAAAGAGACTTGCCGGTAACGAGATTGAACAAGGTATCGGGATACCGACGATCAAATCTCGGGCAAGTAGCATACCGATAGACAAAGGGAATTGAATACGGGATTGATTGAATCCCCGACATCGTGGTTCATCCGATGAGATCATCGTGGAACATGTGGGAGCCAACATGGGTATCCAGATCCCGCTGTATGTTATTGACCGGAGAACGTCTCGGTCATGTCTGCATGGTTCCCGAACCCGTAGGGTCTACACACTTAAGGTTCAATGATGCTAGGGTTATAGGGAATAGATATACGTGGTTACCGAATGTTGTTCGGAGTCCCGGATGAGATCCCAGACATCACGAGGAGTTCCGGAATCGTCCGGAGGTAAAGATTTATATATGGGAAGTCCTGTTTTGGTCTCCGGAAAAGTTTCGGGTGCTATTGGTAACGTACCGGGACCACCGGGAGGGTCCCGGGGGTCCACCAGGTGGGACCACCGGCCCCAGAAGGCTGCGTGGGCCAAGTGTGGGAGGGGACCAGCTCCAGGTGGGCTGGTGCGCCCCCCCACCAAGGCCCAAGGCGCAGGGATAGTGGGAGGGGGCAAACCGTAGGTCCAGATGGGCCTTAAGGCCCACCCTAGTGTCGCCCCCTCTCTCCTCCCCTTGGCCGCACCCTAGATGGGTTTGGGGGCTGCCGCCACCCCTGGGGAGGGAACCCTAGATGGGGCGCCGCCCCTCCCCTTCCCCTATATATACTTGAGGTATTTGGGGCTGCAAACATACGAGATGGTCTCTCTCTTGGTGCATCCCTACCTCTCTCCCTCCTCCTCTCCCGCGGTGCTTGGCGAAGCCCTGCGGGATTGCCACGCTCCTCCATCAACACCACTCCGTCGTGCTGCTGCTGGATGGAGTCTTCCCCAAGCTCTCCCTCTCTCCTTGCTGGATCAAGGCGTGGGAGACGTCACCGGGCTGCACGTGTGTTGAACGCGGAGGCACCGTTCTTCGGTGCTTAGATCGGAATCAACCGCGATCTGAATCGCTACGAGTAAGACTCCTTCATCCGCGTTCTTGCAACTCTTCCGCATCGCGATCTACAATGGTATGTAGATGCACTCCCCTTCCTCTCGTTGCTAGATTACTCCATAGATTGATCTTGGTGATGCGTAGAAAATTTTGAATTTCTGCCTCGTTACCCAACAACATGTGCATGGTCTACCCGATTTCTCTCGGGGTATCTTTCTACCGCACATACACCTCGTCCCTCGATCTCCCACCCATATAGTCCCCTCACAATCTCGAGGGGATCTCTCTATCACAAACACACCCTCTCTCCCTCCCCATGCGTCCATCTTCTCCATACGTCCCTCTCGACCTTTGTTCCTTGTTGGCCAGACCTCTATTGGACATGTGCTATAGGGGTGTCTCTCTCCATTGCAAACAATCATGCACTAGCTATCTTCATGTATCTAATTACCTCGCTTTTCTATCTCGGAGATGCATGCGTGATATGTTTGCATAAGAAACAACACACACACACTCTCTCTCTAATTTATCATTTGTTGTCCGTTTCTCTTTCACACACATACCCTTTTTGCACACTCACTCATTCTCCGTCACACACACTTGATCTCTCTCGACTTAGGCACTCTCTTCGGTCCATAGCATATAGATTTATTGAAAAGTCAAACATCACAAAGTTTGACCATGTACGTGGAGAAAAACATTTACATCTAGAACGGAAAACATATACCATTAGATTCATCATGAGATGTAGTTTCGTATGATGTATCTTTGGTATTGTAGATATAAATAATATTTGCGTAAACCTAGTCAAAGTTTCCAAAGTTCGACTTCTAAAAAAATTATATACACTGCATTATCGAGCGGATGGAACATCTCTTTCCCCCTCTCAACTATCTGACGCACCACTCAGCCTTATCGGGGCTCCTCTATCTCTCTCAAACTTTATATCTCCCTGGTTCACACATACACATGTCTCGCTCGCGCTACATAGACCCATCTAACACTCTCCGGCCTTGTTCTCTCTCTATGTGACACGCACCCTCCTAAGTACCATAATCCATCACCCCATCATGGGCGCATCACTACAAAAAAAATACACTTCCGTGATGATACGTGTTTGTCACAGTAGGTCGCGTTTTCTTTCATGCATGTACATCCATGACGATTTTATGACAGAATCAAGATAGTCATACCTGTGCTATCATAGCAGTGTTCCATGACATTAGCAAAATTATCATCACGGAAGTGTCCACTTCCATGACGATAAATCGCGCGTCACAGAAGTGCTTTCGTCAAGGGTGACTGACACGTGGCATCCACCGTAACGGAACGCCATTAAGCTATCGGGTCGGGTTTTGGATCCGATAACCCGTTAACAGCCCCGACCAATGGGGATTTTCCACGTGTAAAATCATCATTGGCTGGAGGAAACACGTGTCGGCTCATCGCTGGGACAGATGTCATCCAATCATTGGACAGAAGGCGCCTATGATACGTCGACACATGGCACGGCCCAACAGAGGCCCATTCCTGTGAAAAGGCCGGCCCATTTGACTTGCTCAAAAGGTGGCGGGCCGGCCCATGGAAAGCCTGTTAACGGCCTGTTCGCATATAGCCCATTTACAGCCCGCTAACCCAAGGCCCGTTACGCCCTATTCGAATTAGGCCCAGTAGCGTCATCTGGGCCATCCAGTATGATTCCAGCCCGTTTTCACTTCTGGCCCATGTATGGACCATGACGTCTTTCGGCCCATATGAGGCCCTATGTAACTCTTGGCCTATTAACGGCCCGTGGTGAAACTGGCCCGTAATGAACAGTGTATCACTTTACACCCATTAACGGCCCGTGGTGAAACTGGCCCGTAAAGAACAGTGTATCACTTTATACCCATTAACGGCCCGTTATTCAATTGGGCCGTTTCTAGCCCATGTTATCTTTCGGCCTTCTCAGAGCCCATTTATTCTTGGGCTATTTTCCAGCATTCGTTTACTAACGGCCCGTTACTGTCATTTTCTGCTTGTGGGCCAGATTCAGCCCGTGGTTACAGTCGGCCCGTTTGTGGTCCGTTAATACGTTGGGCCGTTTTCATAGCGTCATCAAATACGGCCTATTAACGATGGCCTGTTATGGTCGGCCCATGAATGGACGATTCCAACTCTAGCCCGTTTACGGCCAGCATGCGGTCTGTTTGGCCCATGTTTGGACAATCGATCATACGGCCCGTATAAGGCCCATTGATGATATGGCCCGTAGAAGGCTCATTGTTTCTACGGCCCGTAGAAGGCCCATTGTTTCTACGGCCCGTAGAAGGCCCACTGTTTCTACGGCCCGTAGGAGGCCCAGTGTCACTACAGTAAATATTCGCCCATGGTTATTGTGGCCTAGTTTTAAAAAATAGGTTATTGCAGCCACTAGCAAACCGCAGAAAAAGAACTGCACTGACTACAAGCAAACTAATAAACAAGACAACAAGGAAATAAATAAGCAAGCAACTTACACTAGGCTATCACGGCTATTACACATATTACATCCAGTGGGCATCAAAGTTCGCCACCAGTGCAAATATAGGGAACACATCAGCATATAAACGCCGCAGCAAAACAAGTCCAGAACTGAAACCACTTCAGAAATAATATCCTGGGTACCCATAATGCTGGCAGGATGCTTAGCAACCTTATTAACTTTCTCTTGTTTGGCGCTTAAGTCCTCCAGCGCTTGCTCTTGCACCAGAAAGTATGCATCTGAATTCTGCAGGGACTTCCTCAGTCCTTCGGCTTCCGGTCGCATAACATCTGATCGATGTCTTTCAACTTGAAGTTGAGACTCAAGAAGCCGAACTGATTCAGGCAACGAGTTCGAAGAGCTGGTGCCAGCAGTGGTAGCCAGTAACTCGAACACTACATCAAGACAGGACTTTGGGGTTGTCTCAGTGTCTTCAATATAGTTTTTATCAGCTTTCTTGGAGACGAACAGGGATGTGTCACTATCTTGAACCTTATGTGCATTACTTCCTTTACCATTGCATAACTGGGTACTCTTCTCCAATATTTTATCCGCGTTCTAAAAGAGAAACAAACAAACACATCTCAGGTTTACAATGTAGTATATGAAACTCATTTTGGTAAACCAGTTCAGTAGTAAGGTGGACAGGATAACAGCATGAACCAAACATATATCTATGTAGTATGGTCACTGTATGGTCTATATCATTCAAGTTTATGTTGCCAAATCAAGATAGATACAGTTCGAATCATATCTATTTAAGACAAAGCAACATAGACAGAATATAAGTGTGGGAAACTACACAGCAGTAACAACACTTGTAATGTGCATGGCATGAGAACATAACTGTTTATTCAATTGAAACTGAAATCAACATAGAGCAAGTTACAACAGCAAACAGCCAAACACGTTGAAGAAACAGGTTTAAAACATACCTGTTGCGCCATTAGAGTTTCAATTGCATCCTTCAAATTTGAAATTAGTTGGTATCAGTAAATACAGTGATGCAAGAGCAAAGTAGTATGAACCATAGCTACGGAACTTGACCTGAGAACAATTCTTCTTCTGCTTTAACCGTTGACTTCGGGTTCCGAGTGGTGGTCCTCGTGATTTGGGCACTGCAGTTGCCTTACTAACTGCTCGTGTTTGGGTGCTCTGTGGTGGAGACGGTGCTGTGTCAACGGGAACTGGGTGTCTATCTGCTGGGGTTGGGGTTAGAAGGGGTGTAGCTGGTTCTCTGTCCAACTGGGTAGGGGTACAATCTGCATGAGTGTGGGTTATGTGTGGTGGGGCTGGTTCTTGGGCAAGTACAACCGTGGTTCTATCTGCATCGACATGTAGCACGATCTTTTCTGAAGACCGTGTTTTTACTCCCACAGATACTGCCATCACTCCCTCCAATTGAAATGGCTGATAAACAAGAAAAGTAATTGAATGTACAGACATTGTAAGATAGAAAGGTGCAATGGATAGTAGGGAAGAAAACAGGGCATGAAATAATTCACATTTATGTTGTCTAAGCAAACAGAATAGCAGGACATAATTTGACATATATGATGGCTAATTAAACAGGATAGCATGACACAATTTCACATGTATGATGGCTAACTAAACAGGATATAATGACATACTTCAAAATATGATGACTATGTAAACAGGATGACATGATATAACTATACGATGTGTCTATTAAAGTGGTTGGCATGGCATAAATCACAAACATGCCGTCGATGGAAACATGATGGCATGATATAATTCACAGATAGAATGACATAATTTAAAATATGATGACTATGTAAACAGGATGAGATGATATAACTATATTATATCTTTAGAAAATGGGTTGGCATGCCATAATTCAGATACATGTTGTCTATGTAAACATCATGGCATGACATAATTCAAATATATGATTTATATACTAAGGAAGTGAGTAGAGGGCAATCGCATATATGATGTGTCAACTAAGGAGATGGCATTCAATATTGTGTATATGATGTAAAAACTAAGCATTGCAATACAACATATGCATTATATGAGTAATATAACCCTGCGAAGTTTGAGCATACACCCCAGGGGGATAATAGGATTGGTCATCTGCCTCTGAATCCTCCTCTGAAGAGCTATCTGTAACCAACAAGATATCTGCTTCAGCAGGTAGCATTGTCTGCTCTGAAGACCTTGTTTTCACTCCAGATTTCTCCATCACCAATTCAAATGGCTGATGCACAGGAAGAGCAGTTGAATATACAAACATTATCGACAAAAGCAGTGAGAAATACAAAAAAAAGGACGGCATGATATAATTCACATATATGACGCTTGCCTAAACAGCATGGCATTGCATAATTCACATACATAATGCCTTGCAACAAGATAACATTGCATAATTCACATATATAATGTTTTGCAACAGGATGGCATTGCATAATTCACATATATGGTAATTAGACACTAAAAAGGTGGCATTCACACAAAGAATGTCTAAACTAAGCAAATGACGTAGCAATGCAAGATACCATACGCACGATATGAGCAACATAACCCTGCCAAGTTAGGGCATGCACCTCGGGAGGCGGGGGGGGGGGGGGAATATGACTGGTCATCTGTCTCTGAATCCTCCTCTGAGGAGATATCGGTAACCAACAAGACATGCGCTTCGTCAGATAGCATTGTCTGCTCTGAAGACCTTTTTTCCACTCCAGATTTTTCCATGACCGTGCCAAATGGCTGATGCACAGGAAGAGTAATTGAATGTACTAAAATTGTTGACAAATTTAACACATAATAAAAAAATGATGGCATGATATAATTCACATATAAGATGACAGGCTAACCAGGGTGGCATTGCAAAATTCACATATATGATGCCTGGCTAGACAAGATGGCATTGCATGATTCACATATACGATAAAGAATCTAAACAGATGGCATTGACACAAAGCATGTGTAAACTAAGCAGATGACATCTTTAATGTATACAGTAAGCAATGCAAGGCACCATATGCATGATATTACCAACATCAGCATGCCAAGTTAGAGCGAAGACCTCATGGGGTAAATAGGAGTGGTCTTCTCCTTCTGAATCCCCCTCAGAATAGTTATCTTCCTCTTGATTACGATCCGAAATGGGTGGAGGGGGGCTGCCTTTGCGCCCACCATGGAACGACGTCTGCATGAAATTTTATTGCCACGCAAGGCTCGTCTCTTTTGCTCTACATGATCAGTTCCATTGTGTACAATAACTGGCATGCATAGGAATAAAACATAGTGAGATTATGTAAGGAGTGCATGCACAAATCCAGAGTGATGGTAGCAAACTGTGGATAGACCCAAAACCAATGATAGCAGGCAGATAATAGCTTTAGTTAAAAAATACCGATAATGCCTCCTTTAATGTTTGTTTGCACCCAACATGAAACTCATAGTAGACACCGGAGATTAACCAGATAGTAGACAGATAGTACTGATTGCTGCCCCAATATGTACCCCACAACCATTTAAAAACTCAAGTTCCAACATTAGTTTGGACCTGACTCAGAGTCTAATAGGTGAACACGATGATAATGTAGCATGTCATCATATTAAGCGACGCATAACGTAAGCAGACACGGAAGAGTGCGACCTCTCTTGCGGACCCGTGTAGTCCTCAAGGTCATCTGCTCAGTTGATGATGGTAATGCAGTTGTCGTGGCTACCGGCGGCGGGGAAGAAGATCTGAGGCGGCGAAAGACTGTCTGGAGAGCGGATCCCTGCAGTGGTGAACCCTTCCGTCGTTGGAGCAGCTGAGCTGGGGTGGAACACAGCGCCGCAGGAGCAGGACAAACAACACAAGTTTTTCTTTGACACATATTTGTAACAGAAGTAATTGAGTAAGGGCTTGTTTGAATTTAAGGATTCTAACAATGCAGGGATAGGAAATAGACAGGAATAGGATAGGAATGCACGTGCAAAATAGAGAATTTCAAAACATAGGATTTCTGCCAATCTGGGTGTTTGATTCACAACAATTGGAAGATCACAGGATGCAAAAAAGCATGGTGAGATTAAGCAAACGACAAGAAAATGTACGGTTATAATGCTATTATGCTACTATCTCTTAGTCTTGTGCTTGATGAATAGGAATATGGAAAGGAGGAGAAGTGGAAATTAGAATTCCTACGGTTTTTCTTTCAAGGAGACACTAAAGGAACAAATCCTACAGTTTTCCTTTGCTCCATTCCTTTGCACCAAATTCATGAAAAGTAGTACCATAGGAAACTTTCCAATTCCGATGTTTTTCATTCGCTTTTCCTTTCAAGCACTCGCGATTCTAGTAGGCAGGCTTGAGCAAGGAAAATCCTACACTAAAAAAATGTTTTTGTGCTACTTCTATTACTTTGGACCCAGGCCACTGCCATACTAGCTCAACTCCCAGGCCCATCGACAAATGCACAGCTCAAACACGCAGAGATAAATAATGATGGCGTTCAAGAGAGTCCATCACGGATAGCTAAGTTGCCTGGTACCTCACTGCTTGTCATATAGTAGGATAAAATAATCGTATTTCCCGTTACTACGAGTGCTCAGTGGACAATATATATAACATGTAGAGTAAAAAAGAGATGCAACAAGTGTACAACCTCTTTGGCGAAGCCATGTCGATCTCAGCGTGATTGGGTTGGCCGGTGAGGATGCTCCGGCTGACTTGGCTGTCGGAGGCGGGGAAGACGATCTTAGGCGTCTAGAGACGGAGCCCGAGGTACTGCTCCGCTGTGATGGAGGGTTTCATCGTTGGAGCAGCTCCAGTGAGTTGTACGACGCCAAGGCTGAAGCAGGACAAGAGAGACAACGAACAATGTTAACCTGAGCGGAATTCTAATAGCATCTCCAATACATGACGTAAAATACATAACCACAAAGTGCTAGATGTAAAATACATCAGCCGCTCATCTCTGAACTTAACTGTCGAAACTGAATTTAACTGTCGAAACTGAATTTTGCTGTCGAAACTGAATTTTGCTGCTGAAACAGAACGCACTAGCAAGGTGAGGCTACATGTCGGTCGACTGACTTTTTCATCTCTGGTCAGTCGATTTTGCAGCCGTTGGATACGAAATCAAGGGCCTGCGGTTCATCTTCAACCTCCACCCCCTAAGCCGCCAGCCACCACCGGCCAAACAGCAGCCCCCCGCCGCCCGCGGCCTGCGGTGCACCGCCCCGCCCGCCCCGAAAACACTCCCCACCGCCGGTTCGCCACCGCCCCGGCCATCCCTGTAGGCCCCCCGTGCCGAGCTTTTTCTCCGGCGATCCCCACACCACCGCCCCGCCACCGCCGGCGACCATCGCCCCCATCCTGAACCCTAAGATAGATAGTGGGGTACCTCTCCGGCGAGCCCCCCTCCCCGCTGCGGCTGGTTCTTCCTTCACCCCGGCGAGCCCCCCCACCCCCTGAAAATCGACTGACCCAAAAGTCGATTCAGTTGACTGAAGAGTAGCTAAATCGGAGCAGCATCGCAAGCAAGAGCAAGAGCGAGAGCAGCAGCACGAGCAAGAGCAATAGCAAGAGCAGACCAGGCAGGGGACCGAGAGCAAGAGCAGAGCTGCAGCGAGAGCGAGAGCTAAAGCAGCAACAGCTCCTACTGATGTGGACGTCGCCGCCGAGGGAGCGCCGCTATGGAGGAAGTGGCCGGCGACACCGCCGTGGATGGAGTCGCACCGTGTCGGCTCGGGACCGAGCGCCGACAGCACCGTGAGATCGAATCAAGAAGAAAATGCGGCGATTAGTGTACAACCGCTTTGGTGGCGCCGATTAGGCCGCAACTTCATCCGAGGAAACGGTGATGATGATGCTCTTTCGGTGGTGCAGGTGAAGACGACGGTGTGGGAATGGAGGTGGCGCGAAAGATGAGGGTAACGTCGGGGCAGCTCCTTGGGGGTGGAGGACGGGGTGGCTGAACCGGCGGGACGATGAGATCGACGAAGGATCCTCATCCGGTACGGTGGATGAGGGACGTCGAGGTGTTGCTGTCGGGTGGTTGGTGCGACATATGCCAAGGGATGGCTTATCATTGTGGGAGCCAATAAAACGTCGCCGGTGCCCGGAAACGGGATGAGGCGAAGACATTCACGCCGGCGAATCTTACCCAGGTTCGGGGCTCTCCGAGGAGATAACACCCCTAGTCCTGCTCTGCGGGGTCTCCGCATGATCACTAGATCGATAAAGGGTAGCTACAATCGCTCCTAGAGCTGTTGAGATCAAGGGAGAAGAAGAACAAGGCTAGCTCTTGCTTCTCTCTATCTATGGTGTGTGTGCTATGCTTAGAATGCAGCTCTATGCTCAGAGGCCAACTATGCTTGGGTGCGAACCCTTTGCATGGGTGCTCCGGGGGGTTTATATAGGCCTACCCCCCGGGGGTACAATGGTAATCCAACTGGGAACTGGTCCCAGCCGTCAGTGTCTGCGCTCGCCGGCTTCTCCGCCGGCTGCTGGGTCCCGCCGGTTGGTGGGTCCCGCCGGCTGCCGGCTACTTGATCGACAGGCCGGCCCCACCGCCTAGGGTCTTGTCGGCGGCTGCTTACTGTAGCCATGCCTGTGATGACGAGGGCTTTGTCGAGATAAGCATGGCTACAGGGGGCCGCCTCGGGGGCTATCACTGTAGCCTTACCTCGTCTTGTCTCCTTAATGGGGCTCCTGCTTCGAGGAAGGGAGTAGCCAGCTTCTGGAGGCCGGCTATGCTCTTCGCCGACTAGGAAAGGCCGGGCCGCCTTCACGCCTCTCTCTGGCTGAAGGGGCCCGCAGTCCTTGGGCCGTACAGGAGTGGGTCGTGGATGACGTCGAGGCTAGCATGGCTACAGTGCCGAGCCACACGAGAGATGTCCGTCCCGTACGGCCTCCTGTAGCCACGCCCGCCTCGGGCTTCGGGGGTAGTGGGCCGCACTGTGGCCACACCCCGTCACGTCGCCGTTATGTGGGAGTGGTTGTGGTCTTGGCCGGCTCCTAGGAGTCGGTGTCCTTCTTGGCCGGCTTCTTGGAGTCGGCCACCCCGTAGTCGTCTCGGGGGAGGAGTTGGTGAGGCTGGGTCGCCTTCCAGGAGTCGGCTTTAGTGGTAGCCGGCCAGGGAAGACGGCCCAATGCTCGGAGTGCTTGGAGGCCCGAAGGCCTCATAATTTTTCTGAAGAGCCAGGGGTAGTCGGTTAGGCTACCCGTGGCCATTTACTCCGATAGTAGTCCCCGAAGCTGATTGGGCTTCGAGGCGGAGTGTGGTTTGAGAAGCTCGATCAGCTTCCTATCATGACAAGCCGGCAGCTGGGAGCCGGCCTTGGTCAGGCGCGCCGCCTGAGTCGAAATCTTCTGGAGTCGGAGGGCGGGAACCCGCTGGCACGTGCACCGGGCCGCGGGCCGGCCACGGGCCATCGGCGAGCCACGTGGCCGGAAAGCCTGCCAGCCCACGCGCGTGACGGGACGTCGCCGTAGGGAGGGGGCCCGCCATGTCCGCGCCCCGGCCCAGGCGCGGATCCTTTGTATCCCGAAACCGCCCGCACGTTCCGTGCGGCAGTTTCGGCTCGCATTTACGCGCAATAATCGCGAGACGTGGGGGGAGTGGGCGCAGTTAATCCCACGTCCCCCCCCCATGTCCGGCCTCTTCGGCCTCGTGAGGCTATAAGTAGGGGGAGGTGGAGAGCGGCAGGCCCTCGCTCGCTCCTCCTACTTCCACCATCTTCTTCGCTCGCTCATTCTCGCGACAGCGCCTTGCCGCCGCGCTCTTCCACAGCGCGCTCCTCCGCTGCCGCGCTAGCTCCCGCCATGCCTCCCCACGTAGAGCAGCTTGGCGGGGATTGGGACGGCTCCATCGTCCATGACGACCACGTCGACTTCCTCCGCGACACGCGGCGGCTGCCCGGCGCGGACAAAGTGGAGGTCCGCCTCGCGCCGGCGAAGGAGATCTCGCCGAGGCCGCGGGAGGGCGAGCGGGTGGTCTTCCGCTCGCACTTCTTGCGCGGCTTCGGCCTGCCAGTGAGCGCCTTCTTCTGCTCCTGGCTCGAATTCTATCAACTCCAGCCGCACCATCTCACCAACTCTAGGGAAGCCATGTAACTGGATTATGACTCTAGTGCAAGTGGGAGTCTGTAGGAGATATGCCCTAGAGGTAGTAATAACAGTTATTTTGTATCTCCAAGTTTGTAATGAATGTTTATGATCCATGCTATAACTGCAATGATTCTCGAGTCTACAATATCCACGAGGCTCGGAGGCAACTCATATGCACGTGTGGTATTATAAACGGTAAAATATATTCCTAGTCTTGCCTCTAAGACTAGCTCAAGTATTGCATGATGATCCTGTTTCCTGATCATGGGCATGACTATGCCGGCAATTTTGAGGGCACAAGTTTGGTAGAACGCTTGTGTTGAATCAACCCGGATTGATGTTGTGCTATGAGATACCTTCATCACAAGTTTATGGTTAATATCATTGAGATAGTTAATGTTTGCATAATTCCTTAGACCATGAGAGTATCAAGTTCCTTCGTGCTTGCTTCATGAACTTTGGGGTTTGTTAAACGTCATCCGTAACTGGGTGGCTATTACGGCAGCTTTCGGGTTCACGGAAAAGTATAGGAAGTAACAAGATAGCTCAAGATTGGGATTTGCTCCTCCGACGATGGAGAGATATACTCAGGCCCTCTCGGTGTAACGGTATCCATCATCGTCTGGCCAGACACATTGTGATTTGATCACTGGGATGCCGGAACACGGAAACGAGAAAAGAGAACAAAACCGGTAACGAGGTAACTTGCATGGTGGACAAATTGTTCGTCCATGGGCATGCAATAAATCTCACCTCGGGTGTTTGTGACATATCGCGAAGCAACAGGAATAGCTCACTGCAACTGGAGGTTCACTCGAATATTCATTCGTGTGGGTATAGGGGTCAATATGGGTGTCCACGGCTCCGATGTTGATCATTGATCGGAAGGGGTTCCAGGTCATGTCTATACTTCACCGAACCTATAGGGTCACACGCTTAAGGGTCATCTATCTGTTGAATACTAGACAGGGAGTCTGAGACAAAATCACCGAAAAAGTTTCAGACAACGAAAAGTTTCGGACAGCGGAATCGTACCGCAGAGAGAGGTCATCGGATAAGTTTCGGCACATGCCTGATAATTCTTGGAGGATGCCAGAATCATTCTGGAAGCTTTTTGGAATTTTCTGAGATAAAAACCGGAAATGTTCCGGAGCTGCCGGAGCCACTTCAGATGCGTTTCGCAGATGAAAATCACTAAAACCGGAATTGTTTCGGAACGCGTTGAAAAACATTTTAGTGGGTACTGGAAATGTTCTTAGCCCACATAAATATTTTCAGTTCGATCAAACGCTGAAAAATGTCGTCGTGAATAGTGAAAATCAGCTTTATGGTTACTTTATGGAAAGCCACCTTTTGGGGCTTTGCTCCAAAAGATCTTGGGGATGACATGGATGGATAGGACCCATTTTTTGGGCCCCTCATGGGGGTGTGGCCGGCCACATGGGGTATCCCCCCTTGGGGACCCTTTTGTTCATTGGTTTCACTTCTAGGTCCTTGTGGAAGGACTTCATTCATGTGCATTTTGGGTTTTTGTGTGAAACTACCCTACCCCTTGGGATTTCCTATAAATAGGGGTGGAGGGGCAGCCCTCCACACTCATCCCTTGCTCTCATACACATGCCATGCATTATCTGGCTTCTTCTCTCCCTCCCACGAAAAGAGTTTCGTAGAGCCGTAAGGCTGTCTGGGTTCCGGCAGGAACTAGTTCTGGACGGCGAAGCCCTGCCGGATAGCTGACACCGTATGTGTGCAACCCCGTAGAGAGATTGTAGTTTCGATCTTTTGCCCGAGGGGCTGTTCGAGTGTCCTCCCGAAGGGCTGTCCGAGTCTCCGTCCGAGTTTCGAGGGTCCTCCCGAAGGGCTGTCCGCGACATTGTCCGGGGGACGGTCCGACCGGCTCCCGAAGGGCTGTCCGGAGAGGGAGTACATCCTCGCGGTTGGGAAGTTGTAAATCCTAGCTGCGGGGATCTGCACCGACGATCTACACCGACTCTTCTTCCGCTGCGCTTCGAGTCGGTACGGATCAGATCAAACCTTGTATGCAGTCTCCATAGTGGTTCTGGGCGTGCTCGCTATACCGAAATTTTTCGTTTTCTGTCGCGTTCCCCTACAGTGCCATCAAGAGCCATGCTATGCGTAGATGCAGGTTATGATCTAGAATACATGGAGATGTATGGGTATTGCATAATATAATTTTGGAGTAGATGAGATCTATTGCTGAAAATTATTTATGCGGGTGACAGATGAAATCTGTTACCCGACGTTCTTGTTGCTTCCCTAGAATTTGCGTTTGCTCAATCTCGAGACAGCATGGTGAAATTTGACAAAGTTCTGGCAATCCGTGATCCTGATTGATCATGGAAGTGCTATCAGTTCTTTGGGTTCTGCCATAGTCAAAAGAAAGATGAAATTCGCAGATGAAAGGGCATTGCAGATATGATCTGCACGGGGGTCATGCGTATGACGAAGTTTAGTATGGGGCTCGAGATTTAATTATCTCGTGTTTCATACACCCCGAGATGTTAATCTAGCAACTTGAATAATCATACTTGATGATAAAACGTTGGTAGCTGCGGTTTAAGTCAAAACCTTAGAAGCCACGTAAAATAAAATTTTGCATAAACCGATTAGAGGCGTCTAACTTGGTTTTGCAGGATGTGCATGTGATGTGGTATAGCAATGCTCATATTCAATTTGATTATGTATGAGATGACTATATGATGTAACTAACATGACCTGCGTGTCATGATTCTGCATGATGGCTGGAGCCATATGATTGCACTTTAATGACCTGCGTGTCAACCTTAAGTAATGCACTTATTTTATTAGCTATAGAGATAGCAATATTATCTGGTGCATCGACAAGGTGGTGGCAATCTTCGCGAAGGTGAACACCGACGCAAATGCCGAAGACGAAGAATTGAAAGACTTCTTCGTCAGAAAGGGCTATACCATATCATGCTAATTATGAATTGCCTGAGATGTTTATCCCCTATGATGCACCCTTCTTGATTGCGCGGTAGTCGCTTTTATTAGGGTGATCTCTCACTTAAAAATATCAAGTAGATAGTGTTCTCCCAAGTGTAGCACCGTCACGGCACCTATCTTTTCGGGGTGCGCCGTGTCACACGGGTACGAACGATTAGAGAAGTGTGAGGCGGGTGAGTTGAGACCTCGCAGCGAGATCACTTGGTTGTCTTGACGTTCAGGCATGACCGTCATGAGCTCGGAACACACGCATCGAAAGATGAACAAGAGTCACATAGTGATGTGATTGGCAAGTTGGCCTACCGGTTAAGATTTTCGTCATCAGTGGTGTTACACCAATGGCAAACAATCAAGACACGGATCTTGAATCACTCATAATCAATTTTGAGAGATATTGATTTGAGTGGGAGTGCATTTTAGAATAAAATGTTTATTCACTAGTGCAAATTTCATTATAAACAAAGTCTAAGTGAAACTTGTGTCTTCGTTGTAGATCAAATGGCTCGCAACACCGCATTCAACTTAGGCCCGATGTTAGAGAAAGAGAAGTTAGCTACGACTGGAAACAACTATGCGGACTGGGTCCGTAACCTGAGGATTGTCCTCAGGAGCGCTAAGAAATTGTACGTGCTTGAAACTGCTCTTCCAGCTAAACCGGCGGCAGATGCACCGGTAGATGAACAAAATGTCTGGGCCACTATGGATGATGATCACAACTTAGTGCAGTGCCTCATGCTAGCTTGCATGAGTCCAGGGCTTCAAAAACGTTTTGAATTCCATAAAGCCCGTGATATGATCCGGGAATTGGATGCTCTGTACAAGGAAACCGCAAAGTCTGAACGATATGATATCATGAAGGCTTTGATGGATTGCAAGATGGCTGAGGGTAGTTCAGTTGGCGAACACGTGGTCAAAATGATTGGCTATTCTGAAAGGCATAAAGCCCTAGAATTTCCACTTCCACCTGGCCATATGATGGACATGTTGCTTTCTTCACTCCCCCCGTCTTACGACGGTTTTGTCATGAACTACAACATGACAGGGATGGAGAAGACGCCGGAAGAAGTGCTTGCCATGCTGAAAACTACAGAAGGAGGACTGCGGAAAAATCGCAAGTGTTGCTTGTGAATAAAACCGCCAGTTTCAAAAAGAAGAAAGGCAAGCCAAAGAAGGGCAAGGGCACCGGTAAGACCGGCTCCCAAAGCAACTCTAAGGGCGGAGCCAAGAATGAAACTGAGTGCTTCTACTGCAAGGGCACAGGACACTGGAAGAGAAACTGCAAGAAGTATCTGGAAGATAAGAAGACCGGGAAAACCGGAAAAGGTATAATTGTTATACAAGTTAATGTCATTGACGTTTTGCTTGCTAGCGAAAACTCTAAGTCTTGGGTATTTGATACCGGATCGGTTGCTCACATTTGCAACTCGATACAGGGACTTCAGAAGGTGCGCAAGCTAGCAAAGAAAGAAGTCGTGATGCGCGTCGGGAATGGCGCTGGGATCGCTGCTCAAGCCGTCGGCATTATGCCTCTACGTCTCCCTTCAGGATTTATCTTAGAACTAAGTAACTGTTATTTTGTTCCACTGTTGTGTAGAAACATTATCTCTGGATCATGTTTGGTACACGATGGGTATTCGTACAAGTCTGAGAACAATGGTTGTTCACTTTATTGTAAGGATATGTTTTATGGATTTGCACCCATTGTTGGGGGGCTTTTCATACTAAATCTTGAATGTGGAAATGATGTCTTTAACGTGAATGCTAAACGCCTTAAGAAGGCTGATACCACCACCACTTTCATGTGGCACTGTCGCCTTGGCCACATCGGTAAGAAACGCATGCAAAGACTCCGTAAAGATGGAGTTTTACCGTCCCTTGATTTTGAATCATTTGACACATGTGAAGCTTGCCTGATGGGGAAAATGACCAAGACGCCGTTCACGGGTCATCCTGAACGGGCGGGTGAATTATTGGAAATAATACATAGTGATGTATGTGGTCCAATGAACACAGGCGCACGGGGTGGATATTTTTACTTCGTGACTTTTACTGATGATTTGAGTAGGTATGGCTATATCTACTTAATGAAGCATAAATCGGAAACCTTTGAAAAGTTCAAAGAATTTCAGAATGAGGTAGAAAATCATCATAACAAAAAGATTAAGTTTCTGCGGTCTGATCGCGGAGGCGAATATCTTAGTCATGAGTTTGGCCAACATCTGAGTGATCGTGGAATCGTTTCACAGCTTACGCCTCCCGGAACTCCACAGAGAAATGGAGTATCGGAACGACGTAACCGAACCTTGTTGGAGATGGTAAGGTCAATGATGTCTCTTACAAATCTTCCAATATCTTTTTGGGGTCACGCACTACTTAGTGCTGCTCACACACTAAACAAAGCACCGTCTAAATCTGTTGAGACGACGCCACATGAGATGTGGCACGGGAAGAAACCCGACCTGTCGTTTTTCAAAATTTGGGGTTGTGAAGCTTATGTAAAACGTTTACAGCCAAGAAAACTTGATCCCAGATCAGACAAATGTTACTTTGTAGGTTATCCCAAGGAGACAGTTGGGTATTCTTTCTAACACGCCTCCGAGAACAAAGTGTTTGTTGCAAAACATGGAGTCTTTCTTGAGAAAGAGTTTCTCACTAAAGAAGTGAGTGGGAGGACAGTACAACTCAATGAGATTAGTGAATCTTCGGCAACCGTTGATATGGCTAAGGAACCGGAAGAAATTCCGCTAATTATCCCTACAACCGAGCCGGAAGTTGTCGCATGTGATGCGGAGACTTCACACAATGTTGTAACTGAACCGCGCAGATCAGGTAGGGCTATCCAGCCACCTGAGTGGTTTCATAACGAAATCTTCATTCTTGAAGACGATGAACCTGCGCACTACAAGGAAGCGATGGCGGGGCCCAGCTCAAAAGAATGGCACAAAGCCATGAGATCCGAAATGGAATCCATGTACGAAAACCAAGTTTGGAACTTGGAAGAACTTCCAGAAGGCGTAAAGCCCATTGGTTGTAAATGGATTTTCAAAAGAAAGACGGACGCGGATGGTAACATTACTATCCACAAAGCTAGACTTGTCGCGAAAGGGTTCACACAAGTTCCAGGAGTGGACTACGACGAGACTTTCTCGCCAGTAGCTATGCTTAGGTCTGTTCGGATATTGCTAGCAATTGCTGCTTATTTCGACTATGAAATATGGCAGATGGATAGCAAAACGGCTTTCCTAAATGGAAACCTCAAAGAGGGTGTATACATGATACAGCCAGAAGGTTTTGTCATTCATGAGGATGCTGGAAAGGTATGCAAACTTCAGAAAGCCATTTATGGTCTGAAGCAAGCATCAAGGAGCTGGAACATTCGTTTTGATGAAGTGGTCAAAGAGTTTGGCTTCATCAGGAATGATGAAGAATCTTGTGTTTACAAGAATTTTAGTGGGAGCGCAAAAGCATTTCTAATCTTGTATGTGGATGACATATTGTTGATTGGAAATGACGTGAATTTTCTTAGCGTAATAAAAGACTCATTGAAGAAAAGTTTTTCAATGAAAGACTTAGGCGAAGCGGCATATGTATTAGGCATCAGGATCTATAGAGATAGATCAAAACGCCTGATAGCGCTTAGCCAAAGCACGTACATTGACAAGGTGTTGAAAAGGTTCAACATGGAGAACTCCAAGAAAGGCCTACTCCCCATGTCACCTGGCACAGTGCTTTGCAAGAATCAGAGTCCTCGGACTCTGGATGAGCGAGTACAAATGAATGATGTTCCATATGCCTCGGCAGTTGGTTCTATTATGTATGCCATGCTATGTACAAGACCAGATGTTTCCTATGCGCTAAGTGTTAGCAGCCGGTACCAAAGTGATCCAGGGTTGGAACACTGGGCCGCAGTCAAGGGTATTCTTAAGTACCTCAGAAGGACCAAGGATTTACTCCTTGTGTACGGAGGTGATGAAGAGCTCATTGTAAGTGGTTACACTGATGCAGGCTTCATGACTGACCCAGATGACTTCAAATCTCAATCAGGCTATGTTTTCATATTGAACGGCGGCGCAGTTGATTGGAAAAGTTCCAAACAAAAGACTGTGGCGGATTCTACGACGGAGGCGGAATATGTTGCTGCTTCAGAAGCCTCCAAGGAGGCGGTATGGATCAAACAATTTCTTGAAGACCTTGGTGTGGTTCCTAGTGCCCAGGACCCGGTGGACATCTATTGTGATAATAGTGGCGCCGTGGCTCAGGCAAGGGAGCCAAGTTCGCACCATAAGACAAGACATATTCAACGCGAATATAAACTCATTCGACATCATGTCGAAGAGGGTTTAGTGAAAGTAAGCAAAGTTCACACGGATCTGAACGTGTCAGACCCGATGACAAAGCCTCTACCATGAGCAAAACATGAGCAGCACCGGATAGCCATTGGTGTTAGGGAAGCCATGTAACTGGATTATGACTCTAGTGCAAGTGGGAGTCTGTAGGAGATATGCCCTAGAGGCAGTAATAACAGTTATTTTGTATCTCCAAGTTTGTAATGAATGTTTATGATCCATGCTATAACTGCAATGATTCTCGAGTCTACAATATCCACGAGGCTCGGAGGCAACTCATATGCACGTGTGGTATTATAAACGGTAAAATATATTCCTAGTCTTGCCTCTAAGACTAGCTCAAGTATTGCATGATGATCCTGTTTCCTGATCATGGGCATGACTATGCCGGCAATTTTGAGGGCACAAGTTTGGTAGAACGCTTGTGTTGAATCAACCCGGATTGATGTTGTGCTATGAGATACCTTCGTCACAAGTTTATGGTTAATATCATTGAGATAGTTAATGTTTGCATAATTCCTTAGACCATGAGAGTATCAAGTTCCTTCGTGCTTGCTTCGTGAACTTTGGGGTTTGTTAAACGTCATCCGTAACTGGGTGGCTATTACGGCAGCTTTCGGGTTCACGGAAAAGTATAGGAAGTAACAAGATAGCTCAAGATTGGGATTTGCTCCTCCGACGATGGAGAGATATACTCGGGCCCTCTCGGTGTAACGGTATCCATCATCGTCTGGCCAGACACATTGTGATTTGATCACTGGGATGCCGGAACACGGAAACGAGAAAAGAGAACAAAACCGGTAACGAGGTAACTTGCATGGTGGACAAATTGTTCGTCCATGGGCATGTAATAAATCTCACCTCGGGTGTTTGTGACATATCGCGAAGCAACAGGAATAGCTCACTGCAACTGGAGGTTCACTCGAATATTCATTCGTGTGGGTATAGGGGTCAATATGGGTGTCCACGGCTCCAATGTTGATCATTGATCGGAAGGGGTTCCAGGTCATGTCTATACTTCACCGAACCTATAGGGTCACACGCTTAAGGGTCATCTATCTGTTGAATACTAGACAGGGAGTCTGAGAGAAAATCACCGAAAAAGTTTCGGACATCGAAAAGTTTCGGACAGCTGAATCGTACCGCAGAGAGTGGTCATCGGATAAGTTTCGATGATACCGAAAAGTTGTTTCGGGATACACCATTAAGTCAAATTGGTTTCGGCACATGCCTGATAATTCTTGGAGGATGCCAGAATCATTCTGGAAGCTTTTTGGAATTTTCTGAGATAAAAACCGGAAATGTTCCGGAGCTGCCGGAGCCACTTCAGATGCGTTTCGCAGATGAAAATCACTTAAACCGGAATTGTTTCGGAACGCGTTGAAAAACATTTTAGTGGGTACTGGAAATGTTCTTAGCCCACATAAATATTTTCAGTTCGATCAAACGCTGAAAAATGTCGTCGTGAATAGTGAAAATCAGCTTTATGGTTACTTTATGGAAAGCCACCTTTTGGGGCTTTGCTCCAAAAGATCTTGGGGATGACATGGATGGATAGGACCCATTTTTTGGGCCCCTCATGGGGGTGTGGCCGGCCACATGGGGTATCCCCCCTTGGGGACCCTTTTGTTCATTGGTTTCACTTCTAGGTCCTTGTGGAAGGACTTCATTCATGTGCATTTTGGGTTTTTGTGTGAAACTACCCTACCCCTTGGGATTTCCTATAAATAGAGGTGGAGGGGCAGCCCTCCACACTCATCCCTTGCTCTCATACACATGCCATGCATTATCTGGCTTCTTCTCTCCCTCCCACGAAAAGAGTTTCGGAGAGCCGTAAGGCTGTCTGGGTTCCGGCAGGAACTAGTTCTGGACGGCGAAGCCCTGCCGGATAGCTGACACCGTATGGGTGCAACCCCGTAGAGAGATTGTAGTTTCGATCTTTTGCCCGAGGGGCTGTTCGAGTGTCCTCCCGAAGGGCTGTCCGAGTCTCCGTCCGAGTTTCGAGGGTCCTCCCGAAGGGCTGTCCGCGACATTGTCCGGGGGACTGTCCGACTGCCTCCCGAAGGGCTGTCCGGAGAGGGAGTACATCCTCGCGGTTGGGAGGTTGTAAATCCTAGCTGCGGGGATCTGCACCGACGATCTACATCGACTCTTCTTCCGCTGCGCTTCGAGTCGGTACAGATCAAATCAAACCTTGTATGCAGTCTCCATAGTGGTTCTGGGCGTGCTCGCTATACCGAAAATTTTCGTTTTCTGTCGCGTTCCCCTACACCAAGGAGATGCCGCAGCACGAGGTCGCCTACATGGTGAACTACCTCGCCAACTGCCAACTCTCTGAAGAGTGGCAATTCGGCAAGGAGCCATATAGCCGTGCCAATCCTCCGCCTACGGTACGCTCCCCTTGTCTCCTTTTCTCTCTCTCTCTCAGCCTTGTTGCCGAGTTCCTCTGGGCCGACTCTAACTTAGTCGGCTTGTTCTTCGACAGAGCCCTCTGCTTTGGCCGGCCGGCGGGTCAGACGCGGAGCGTCGCTTCGTCCCCGACCGGACCGAACACGACCTGGAGGACCCCGACCTGGGGGCGGTCCATATGGACGACGCCAACGAGCCGGCCGGCGGCCAAGCCGGCGGTGAAGCAGGCGGCTCCGGGTTCACTGCTACCTTCGACGACTGGCCGGACGAGGATGAAGCCGAAGCCGTCCCGCGCCGCCAGCCGGCATCCGGACGCGGCGCGGGCGCCTCCGGCGCGCAGCCTGCTCGGGGTGGAGGCCAGAAGCGTCGCGCCGCCCAGGGCTCGTTCGGCAGCCGAACGAAGAAGCCCAGGGGCGGGGCGGCAGCCACCAGGCGGAAAGAGGCGGCCGCGAAGGCGGCTCGCTTCCGCAAAGTGGTGAAGCAGCCGCAGACCGTGTCGGTGCACGTTCTCTTTCTCTATGTACTCTCTTTCTTTCTTTTCTTTGGTGGTTCTTGAACCTTTGTCTTCTTCTTCAATGATCAGAGCTCCGCTGTCACTTGAGCGGGCGGCAGCCGGCTCCGTCGTCGAGTCACCAAGGGGCTCTGGGGGCACCACCCGCCGCGTGGACCCCCGCGCCGACCTCCAGGAGGTGACGGAAAGGAACGCGTGGGAGCCGCGGGAGGAGCAGGAGGCACGGCAGGCGGAGGCGTGGAAGGCAGCCGCCGCCCAGGCGGCTCGGGAGGAAGAGGCGGCGAAGGCGCTCGCCGAGGCCGCAGCCAAGGCCCAGGCAGAGGCTGAGGCTGCGGCGGCGGGAGGGGAGGCCTTGGTGGTCACCCCCTGCGCACCATGGCGCCTGGGGACACGGAGCCCTCGCCAGGGGGAGCCAGCAGCGACCAGCCAGGGCTGGGGGGAAGCGGCGATGACGTCATCATCTTGGAGAAGGCGCCGGAGCTGACCCCTCCGACTAGGGTGGCCCAAGGCGGCCAGCCTGAGCCTGCGCCCGCACAGCCGGCCGCGGGGGCTGAGGTGGCGGTCCTGGTTCCGCCAAGCCGGCGTGCAGGGAAGGCCGCGTCGGAGCCGCAGAAGGCCGCGTCGGAGCCACAGCCGGCCGTGGGCCCCAGCTCGTCGGCCCGAGACGCGGAGGCGGCCAGCGCTACCTCGGGGTGGACGCCAAGCGGAGGGACAGCCGTGGTGAACGTCGCTGCACAAGACGTCCGGACCCGGCTCCAAAGCCAAGCCGCGGCGCTGAGGCAGTTCACCGACGAATTCCTCGCAACGCGGGCAGCCATCCGGGTTAGTATTCCCATTTTGTTCTTTCTTGATCTTGATTTCTCTCGTGGGGGCGCGTCAGCGCACCCACTGGGTGTAGTCCCCGAGTTCCGAGTCGGCTGCTGAGCAGGCGGCTTGGAACTTCTTGGAGGATTTGTCTTTGCTATTTTTGTTCTCACTTCGGTCTTCTGTCCGTCTTGCAGGACTACCACAACCTCCGAGCGGCCGCCTTCAACTCCCAGGCTCGGGAGCTGACTCAGAAGACCGCCGACCTTACTGAGAGCCGAGGTATGTGACTTGATCTTTATCTCATGTGGGGGCGCGTCAGCGCACCCACTGGGTGTAGTCCCCGAGATTCGGGCCGACTGCTGAGCAGTCGGCTCGGATCTTCCTTGACGATTTCTTATTGTTCTTCTTCTCCTGCCGTCTCTGCTGCGGCCAACGCCAGTCTGAGGGCACAGCTGGGGGAGTCCCAGACTGCTCTTCGTGCCAAGGACGCCGAGCTCGCCGCCTTGGTGCAGGAGCGCGACCGCCTGGTCAAGAGGCTAGCCGACCAGGAGGAAAGCCACAAGGCGGCGCTGAAGGCGGCGCAGGACCGCGAGGCCACTCTCCAGGCCGAGTTCGAGACGGAGGCGGCCGGCTGGGCAGAGGCCAGGCAGACTCTGGTCTCCGGCTACGGCCAGTTCGAAGATCTGGTTGACGGTAAGCCGCCTACCTCTCTGTCCTTTCTTGCCGTCTGCCACTTTGGCTTGTTTTCTGATTTTGGTGTTCTTCTCTTCCTTTCTTCTTCGCGCAGAGTATTTCCCTGGCTATTCAACTGCCGCCAACCAGGCCATCGAGGCCCATCGCCAGGCGAAGAGGCAAGCCGGCTTCGAGATCTCGCCAACCGCCGGCCGCTCGCTGGAGGAACAGCTCCTGGCGATCCAGGCTCGCATCCAGCCGGCTCACAGGCTGCTCCGCCGGCTTCAGCGTGCCGGGTCGCAGGTCTTGGCCGCCCTCTGGCCCGGCCAAGTGATCCCTCGCACCCCTAGTCGGACCGCCGACTGGCTGGAGGTGGCAGTCGGCCGCTTCGAGGCTTGGAAGGCGTCGGCGGCTCGCTCCGGTGCCAGGCGGGCGCTGGAGTTCGTCAAGGCCTGGTATCCCGGCCTGAATCTGGACCAGCTGGCTACCTGGCGGCAGCAAGCCGACACGGAGCTAGAGCCGGCGCGGCCGGCCATCATTCGGCGGGCTTCAGCGATCGCCGACTACACCGACACCAATGTCTTCGCCCCCGAGGTGGACGACAATGGAATCGCCCAGCCGGAAGATTGGTTCGGGCTGGACTCGGCGTACGGCGAGGACTCGGCGGAGGAGATCGACTCCAGCGACGAGGGCGAAGAGGAGGAGGAGGAGGAGGGTGAAGGCGCCGAGCCGGCTGGTGGAGTAGCCGGCCAGCCTCAGCCTGACCGCACCTCCAGTACTACGTCGCGCGCGAGTGCGTCTCCTGCCGCAGGAGGTGGTCAAGACGGGACCAGCTAGGCGGCCACTCCTTCAGCCGGCGAGGCCGCCTTCACCGACCAGCTCGGCCTTCATGTCGCGCCCTAGTCTTCTTTCTTTTGTTTTCCTGTCTTGTTACTTTTGAACAATGTTTGTTTAAGTCTGCACAATTCCACCCACTGGGTGTATTCAAACTTATGTCTGTTGCCGCCTGTTGGGGGCTTTATGTATATATATCTTATGCATTTGGTCTTTCCTTGTACTTTTGCTTTTTGTCCTTCTGCTTTTTTCCTTTGCCGCCCTCCCTTGGTTGCCACCTCCCCAGTCAAACAGTTGCTCTGCAATCTGTAGCCGGGGAGTGCCTGGCCGATTGGGGAGGGGGAAGTACTTTAGCTCTGCCGGACTTAAGCTAAGTTTTTTTAGGAAGCCGGCCAGCCGGCTGCTTTGAATCCCGGCAGGCATATTTGGAGGCCGTCTCTTTGCTATATGGGTTAGTTGTTCCTTAGCCGTTTTTCGTGTGGGCGTCCTTTCTGTCTTTCCTCTTGCTAGTCGGATAGTCAGTTCTTTGAGCTGCGACTTTCAACAAGGGAGGACTCGGGAGCCGGCGCACTACTTTGCTGACTTTAGGAAGAACTTTCGATATAGCTCAAGGCGGCCAGTCCCCGGGCCGACTAATCAAACCCGGTGCCGGACAAGAATTCGAAATGTAATAATACATTCAAGGATATGACACTCGTCATTCATAGATAAATAAAAGGCAGTCCCCGAGTACTGTTTGGGGGGCCTGTTGGTTTGTACTTAATACAAAAAGGGTAGCGTGATACATACTGCTTTTCAGCTATAAAATCGTCTTAGGAGGTTTCCGTTCCATGGTCGCTCCGACTCCTTGCCGGAGTCGTCTCTCTTGCGTGCTCTTGGTTTTTGCGCGTCGATCAAGTAGTAGGAGTCGTTGCCGAGTGCCTTGCTGACGACGAAGGGGCCTTCCCAAGGGGCCGAGAGCTTGTGCTAGCCGGCTGTTCGCTGGATCAGCCGGAGCACAAGGTCACCCTCTTGGAAGGATCTTGGCTTGACCTTGCGGTTATAGTAGCGGCGCAGCCCTTGCTGGTAGATGGCGGACCGGCTGAGGGCTAGCAGCCGGCTTTCTTCCAGTAGGTCCACGCCGTCTTCTCTTGCTTCTTTGGCTTCCTCCTCCGTGTACATGGTGATCCGAGGCGAGTCGAACTCGATGTCTGTTGGGACGACAGCCTCGGCACCGTACACAAGGAAGAATGGAGTGAAGCCGGTTGACTTGTTGGGTGTAGTGCGCAGACTCCAGAGGACAGCCGGCAGCTCTTCGAGCCAGCAGCCGGCCGATCGCTCCAGTGGCACAACCAGTCGTG
This sequence comes from Aegilops tauschii subsp. strangulata, assembly GCF_002575655.3. Taxonomy (NCBI): domain Eukaryota; kingdom Viridiplantae; phylum Streptophyta; class Magnoliopsida; order Poales; family Poaceae; genus Aegilops; species Aegilops tauschii. The sequence continues at coordinate 20,348,754 of NC_053039.3, forward strand.
GGTTGATGCCGGAGAGGATGAGTCCATTTGCTCGCTCGACCTGGCCCTTTGACTACGGGTGGGCAACGGACGCTAAGTCCAGTCGGATGCTCTGCGTCGCGCAGAAACGTGCCAGTGCTCCTTTGGCGAAGTTCGTGCCGTTGTCGGTGATGATGCTGTGCGGCACGCCGTACCGAGTAGTGATGTCGGTGATGAATGTCACGGCAGTCGGCCCGTTCAGCTTGTTAATCGGCTTGGCTTCGATCCACTTTGTGAACTTGTCCACAGCAACGAGTAGATGTGTCATGCCACCGCGGGCTGTCTTGAAAGGGCCCACCATCTCCAGTCCCCAGACGGCAAAAGGCCAGGTGAGGGGAATGGTCTTGAGTGCAGAAGCCGGCAGGTGTTGCTTGGAACTAAAAACTTGGCATCCTCTGCAGCTCTTGACTATTTCTTTAGCATCCTCCAAGGCAGTCGGCCAGAAGAAACCATGGCGGAAAGCCTTGGCCACAAGGGATCTTGAGGCTGCGTGGTGGCCGCATTCGCCTTGGTGGATGTCTTTGAGGATTGCCACTCCTTTTTCTGGCTCGACGCAACGCTGGAAGACTCCAGTGACGCTGCGCTTCACAAGCTCCTTGTTGATTATTGTATATGCTGCGGCTCGTCGTTGCACTAGTCTTGCTGAGATCTCATCAGCCGGCAGCTCTCTGCTGACTAGGAACTTGAGGATGGGCTGGGCCCATGAGGGAGCTGTGACTTCTTCTTCTGTTAATGTGGCCACCATGACTCGGGTGGGTGGGTTGGGTGTTGCATTGGAGTCGGCCACCACTTCTTGTGTCATTGCAGTCCCCGGGCCGACTGCTGCAGTCCCCGAGCCGGGTTCTGAAGTCCCTGGGCCGGGTGCGACTACGTCAGTCCCCGGGCCAGTCGTCGAAGTCCCCGTGCCGCCCGCGGGATTTCTCGAGCCGGATCCGGCTGTTTCTGGTGCAGGCGGTACGAAGATGGAATCCGACTCTGGAGACGGCTTGATGGACGGCTTGAGGAGGCGCTGGAGGGAGACGCCAGTCGGTCTGGCTTGTCGGGTGGAGCCGATCTGTGCTAGGGCATCTGCTTGGTCGTTGTCGGCCCTTGGCACGTGCAGGAACTCGCACCCTTCGAAGTATCCGCTCATCTGCTGGATGAGGAAACGGTAGCTCGCCATGTTCGCGTCATTGGCGTCCCAGTCGCCAGATGAATTCTGGACCACCAAGTCTGAGTTGCCGTAGCACAGGATCCGGCGTATGCCGAGTTCTTTGGCTAGCCGGAGCCCATGTACGAGCGCCTCGTACTCGGCCACGTTGTTGGAGGCGGCGAAGTGGATCTGCAGCGTGTACTTGAGCTTGTCGCCTTTGGGAGAGGTGAGGACGATGACGGCTCCCAAGCCGGTGCGCATCTTGGACCTGTCAAAGTGCATCCGCCAATGGGTAGAGTCGGGAGCCGGCGGTAAGTACTGGGTCTCGGCCCAGTCGACGAGGAAGTCGGCCAATGCTTGCGACTTGATGGCGGTGCGGGGTTGATAGAAAATCGTGTAGGGCGCCAAGGCAATGGCCCATTTGGCCACCCGGCCGGATGCATCCCGGCTGCCTATGATCTCGGCGAGCGGGGCAGTGCACACAACCGTGATGGGGTGCTCTTGGAAGTAGGGCTTCAATTTCTTGGCAGCGAAGTACACCCCATAGCACATCTTCTGGTAGTGCGGGTAGTTTTGCTTTGAGCTGGACAGTACTTCGCTGAGATAATAGACCGGCCTCTGGACTAGCTGGGCTCGGCCTTCCTCCGGGCGCTGGACCACAACGACAGTGCTGACGACTCGGCTTGTCGCGGTGATGTAGAGGAGCATGGGCTCCTTCTCAGTCGGCGCAACAGGACAGGCGGAGTGGTCAACATTTTCTTCAACTCATGGAAGGCTTGGTCGGCTTGATCATTCCACTCAAAGTGAGTGGACTTCTTCATGAGTCGGTACAGAGGGAGAGCATTCTCTCCTAGTCGGCTGATAAAACGGTTCAGGGAGGCTAAGCAGCCAGTGAACTTCTGCACATCTCGCAGCTTGGTGGGAATCTCCATCCTCTCAATGGCCTTGATCTTGTCAGGGTTGCACTCAATGCCGCGTTCGGAGACCAGGAAGCCTAGCAGCTGGCCGGCTGGCACTCCGAACATGCACTTCTCGGGGTTGAGCTTGATCTGGAATCGGCGCAAGTTGGCAAATGTTTCCTTCAGGTCTTCCAGCAAGGTACCGCGCTTCTCTGTCTTCACCACAATCTCGTCTACGTAGACGTGGGCATTTCTGCCGAGTTGTTTCAAGAGACATTTCTGCATGCAACGCTGAAAAGTGGCACCGGCATTTCTCAAGCCGAATGTCATTGTCAGGTAGCAGAAAGCTCCAAAGGGTGTGATGAAGGCAGTCTTCAGGCGGTCAGCCGGGTCCAACTTGATCTGATGATACCCTGAGTATGCATCCAAAAAACTTAACAGCTCGCATCCGGCTGTGGAGTCTATCACTTGGTCAATCCGTGGCAAAGCAAACGAATCTTTTGGGCAGGCCTTGTTCAAACTCGTGTAGTCTATACACATACGCCACTTGTTATTCTTCTTCAGAACCAGAACTGGGTTGGCAAGCCATTCTGGAAAGAACACTTCCATGATAAAGCCGGCGGCAAGGAGCCGAGCTATCTCTTCTCCCACAATTCTTCGCTTCTCTTCTGATAGTCGGCGGAGGGGTTGCTTGACCGGCTTCGCATCAGCTCGCACATGTAGTTTGTGCTCGGCGAAATCCTTCGGGACACCCGGCATGTCCTTTGGGGACCATGCAAAGATGTCTCGATTCTCACGGAGGAAGTCGACGAGCTCGCCTTCCTATTTACTGTCCAAGTTCGCCCCAATCACAGCGAACCTCTCCGGGTGCTCCGGGTCTAGAGGTATCTTCTTCGTCTCTTTTGCAGGCTGGAAGGAGCCCTGCGCATCACAATCCTTGGGGTTGGGGGACAAGGCCGGCTGTTTGCCGGCCATGGCCACAACCCGTTCCAACATCTTCTTCTCTTCTGCCACCACGAGGGACTCGGCCAGCCGGCTACTGGCCATGGCGCACTCGATGGACTTCTTGTAGTCGCCGTCTACCGTGATGATCCCCTTCGAGCTCGGCATCTTCATCTTCAGGTAGGCGTAATGGGGCACAACCATGAACTTGGCCAAAGCAGGTCGGCCAAGTAGTGCATGATAGGGGCTCTCCAAATCCACCACCTCGAACCATATTGCTTCCCGGCGAAAATGATCTTTGTCTCTGAAGAGAACATCCATTTTAATCTTCCGATTGGTGAGCAAGATAGGCCGGGTACGATACCATGGAAGACGGTGCGGCTCGGCATGAGCTGCTTCGCTTTGATGTTCAGCTTTTCCATGGTATCGCGGTACAGTATGTTGATACTGCTTCCGCCGTCTATCAGGACGCGGGAAAATCTGGCAGCTCGCCTCTCCGTCGCAAGGGTGACGTCCAAGACCATAGCATAGGAGCCAGGCGAAGGCATCACCTCTGGGTGGTCGGCCTGGCTCCAGCTGATTGGCTTTTCCGACCAGTGCATGAACTCGGCGGGGCTAGAGGCGACTGCGTTCACTTCTTGGTGCTGCCGGCGTCGGCTGCGCTTGTCGTCGGCTTGACTTGTGAAGACGACGTAGGCGGCGTGCTCTTCGGGGAATTCGTCTTGGATGGCGCCGACTGCCGGCCGGGCCGCCGGCTGCTGGGGAGCTGGAGGCGGCGGGCCGGGAGGCGGAGGCGGCACCATCCCTTCGCCCTTGGTGATGCGGGTGAGCCAGTGGCATTTCCATGTTGTATGGTTGGACGGCTTCGCGCTGCTGTGGAACTTGCAGGGAGCATCGAGTGCTTGTTCGTAGGAGAAAGACGGCTGCCAGGGCGGCCGGCCACCCTTCTTCTTGGGAGCGGGCCGCTCTTCGGGCTGCTCGTCTTCAATTGTGGCCACCTGCCGACTGGAGGAAGTCGGCATGGGGCCCTTGCGCTTGTGGTCGTTCTGGTAGGGGCGCCGATTAGGGTCGCCAGCCGGCGTCTTGGGAGCCGGAGCAATTACTTTCCCCGAGGCGTCTACTCGGAGCTCGGTCTTCATGGAGGAGTCGGCAGTGGCGTACTTGTCGGCGATGACCAGCAACTCATCGAGGGTAGCCGACTCGTCGCAGAGGAGGCGGTGCTTGAGGAGGGTGCCCTCCCGGCACCCGGCAGTGAAGTACTCGATGGCTTGGACCTCGTGCACTCCCTCGCAGGAGTTGCGGAGCTCGGCCCATCGCGTGAGGTAGTCGCGGGTTGACTCGTTGGGCCCCTGGACGCAGAGGGAGAGCTGGCGAGGCTTGGGAGGCCGCTTGTAGGTGCTGGTGAAGTTGCAGACGAAAACTTCGGTGAAGTCCAGCCAACTGTTGATGCTGTAGGGCTTGAGGCTGTTGAGCCATGTGCGCGCCGTGCCCTGCAGCATCAGGGGGACGTACTTCACAGCGACGCGCCGGTTGCCGTTGGCGATGCTGACGGCCGTGGAGTAGTCGATGAGACAATCTTCCGGCTTCACCGAGCCGTTGTACTTGGGCGTGTCTCTGGGGAGCGAGAACCCTTTAGGGAAGGGCTCGTCGCGGATGCGGGGGCCAAAGCATGGCGGGCCGACATCGTCTTCTTCTTCTAACGCCAAGGATCGAGCAAGGCGGTCGATCCTGTGGCGGGCGTCGTTCTCGCCGACTCCTTCTAGGCGGCCAAGTCGGTCGCCAAGAGTCGGATGTGTGACAGGCGGCGGAGTGAGGCGTCTTTCTCTTCGAGGCGGGGGAGGAGGCAGGTTTCCTTGGTGCTCTACAGCTCGAGGGCGGCCATCCGCGTCGCGCTCGATGGTGATGCGAGTCCGGCTGGGGCTGGCAGCCGGCTCCTTGTCTTTCTTCTGGCGCGCGCCGCTCGCAGTCGGCGAGCGGGACGTCGCGGCGTGCTCCCGGCACGGGGGATGGCTATCAGCACGGGCGCCGGCTTCGTGCCGTTCTGCAGCCGCGTCGATCAGCTGCTGGATCCGTCTTGTCATGTAGGGGAGCTCATCGGCTCCCAGCCCATTGAGCTCCTCTGCAGCCGCCTGAGCGGCTCGCAGATTCTCGAGCAGGTTGGCGTAGACGGGGCGATCTACGCCCAGCATGCTGGCAACAGCTGCGCCGCGCTTCTGGACGAAGCCGGCTCGGCTCGGGCCGCTAGGCGGCGGCGTGCCGAAGGCGGCGCGGTCGACTTCGTGCTGGTGGGCCTCGGTGAGGCATCTCATCGAGGCTATCTTCTTGCCCTCCGCGATGAGGGCAAGGTGGCGTGCTTCCAGGGTCTCGGCGTCGGCGTCGGCCGGGATGGGGACGGAGAGGTCGTGCATCACCGCTTGCTGAGCGTCGCGGGCATTCTCGCCCGAGTTGGAGACGTGGCTGATGACCAGCACTTCGGTGACAGCGCTGCTGCCGCTGTCAGCTCGAGGGAGGGGGTCGTCGAAGGCCACCACGTCAGAGGAGTAGGCGTCGAGCGACGCGGTGTCGGAGTCGATGAGCATCGGGTCGGTGGAGCCGACAGACTCCATGTCCGCAGCGGGCTCGCTGGAGACGTGAAGTTGGTCGAGGAGGCTGACGAGGCGGCTCTCGGGGTAGTCGGTGCCTGCGTCGCACGCAGGCTCATCGGAGATGCGAGTCTCGCCGAGCAAGTCGGCGAGGCAGCTCGCTGCGCAGGCGTCGTCGACGCCTTGCAGCGCGTCAAGGCAAGCGCCATTGGGCGCAGCAGGCTGGCTGCGCTCGCCGGGGAGGAAGAGGGTTCCCGTCCAGAACAGGTCTCCGGACGACGGTGCACCTGGCCCCACGGTGGGCGCCAAATGTCGGGTGGTTGGTGAGACATATGCCAAGGGATGGCTTATCATTGTGGGAGCCAATAAAACGTCGCCGGTGCCCGGAAACGGGATGAGGCGAAGACAGGCACGCCGGCGAATCTTACCCAGGTTCGGGGCTCTCCGAGGAGATAACACCCCTAGTCCTGCTCTGCGGGGTCTCCGCATGATCACTAGATCGATAAAGGGTAGCTACAATCGCTCCTAGAGCTGTTGAGATCAAGGGAGAAGAAGAACAAGGCTAGCTCTTGCTTCTCTCTATCTATGGTGTGTGTGCTATGCTTAGAAGGCAGCTCTATGCTCAGAGGCCAACTATGCTTGGGTGCGAACCCTTTGCATGGGTGCTCCGGGGGGTTTATATAGGCCTACCCCCCGGGGGTACAATGGTAATCCGACTGGGAACTGGTCCCAGCCATCAGTGTCTGCGCTCGCCGGCTTCTCCGCCGGCTGCTGGGTCCCGCTGGTTGGTGGGTCCCGCCGGCTGCCGGCTACTTGATCGACAGGCCGGCCCCACCGCCTAGGGTCTTGTCGGCGGCTGCTTACTGTAGCCATTCCTGTGATGACGAGGGCTTTGTCGAGGTAAGCGTGGCTACAGGGGGCCGCCTCGGGGGCTATCACTGTAGCCTTACCTCGTCTTGTCTCCTTAATGGGGCTCCTGCTTCGAGGAAGGGAGTAGCCGGCTTCTGGAGGCCGGCTATGCTCTTCGCTGACTAGGAAAGGCCGGTCCGCCTTCACGCCTCTCTCTGGCTGAAGGGGCCCGCGGTCCTTGGGCCGTACAGGAGTGGGTCGTGGATGACGTCGAGGCTAGCATGGCTACAGTGCCGAGCCGCACGGGAGATGTCCGTCCCGTACGGCCTCCTGTAGCCACGCCCGCCTCGGGCTTCGGGGGTAGTGGGCCACACTGTGGCCACACCCCGTCACGTCACCGTTATGTGGGAGTGGTTGTGGTCTTGTCCGGCTCCTAGGAGTCGGCGTCCTTCTTGGCCAGCTTCTTGGAGTCGCCCACCCCGTAGTCGTCCCGGGGGAGGAGTTGGTGAGGCTGGGTCGCCTTCCGGGAGTCGGCTTTAGTGGTAGCCGGCCAGGGAAGACGGCCCAATGCTCGGAGTGCTTGGAGGCCCGAAGGCCTGATAATTTTTCTGAAGAGCCAGGGGTAGTCGGTTAGGCTACCCGTGGCCATTTACTCCGACAGTTGCTGTGGACGACGTCGTCAGGGAAGAGGCTCCGACTAGGTGGCGGACGGAGCAGGGTGTGGGGTTTCGTCGCGGGTTTTCGCGGCCTCGGTGTACGAATGGGTGGGCGGATGGGATGGCAGTGGGGAACCATGGCTTAGAGACGCGCTTGTCCGAAATGTGGGGTAAGTTACGAAAGTACCCCTACCGATTTGAGGCGGTTCTTTCGGTTCAGGGGTACCACGGGCATTTCGCGTGTCGGGATTTCACTGGAGGTGGGAGTTTTCGCGCGCGTTGTAATTTCAGAATAGCAAGGCGCGGGTTGACATGGAGGGAGTTGTCGGAGCACAACGAGACAAAGATATATCTTAAATATTTCGGGCTAACAAGGCGCGGGTTGAAGAGGCGGGAGTTTCGCAGCACGATAGACAGAGACGCTAGCTTGAATTTTCGGCATAACAAGGCGCAGCTTGAAATTTCGGAAGAACAAGCTTAACGTGTACCAAAAAAACGACAATTTGCACCTCAACACGCACAACACACACACAAACACCATTTAGACTAGAGTAAGGTACACGCTCATTGCACGCATGAGATTTGGCAACCAAATTATGAATAAATACCAAATTATAGCATGTAAGCTTTGAGTCATATATGCATGATGTAGATGTTCGTTTAATTCTTATAGTTCATTTCATTCAAAATCATGTAGTTTTTATAAGAAAGCTAATCTATTTTAAGATTCATGGAATTGTGCGTCGTAAGACATAAAGTAAAAACAAATAATGGCAAATCATGTAGAAAAACATTTGGGCAATTCTGATACGGAAGATTCTAGAAATAATAAGAAGTGCTTGTGTTTTGATGTTTGTGCATTATGCTTAAGTTCAACCATGGAGTCTTCTAGATTATACATGTGGCGAAATCTGGTGGAATCTAGATGATATCCAACGGCCAGTAGTGCTCAAATTTCCCATCTTTGGACCATCGGATTCGCCTCATCCAACGACCATCTTTCAAAGTTAAAGTTACCCGCACACAATATAAAAAAATATAAAATATAATATATATATAGGGGTATAGATATAGATATGTGATGCGAAAGCCGCCCATCATCTCCAATTAGAATAGTGTGTCCATGCACGGATGCAACGTGGCCAAATGATGTCTGCCATCGGTATCTCAAATTCAAATCAGTCTGACCTTGTTCAATGTGTATACATTACAACATGCTCGTTTCCAAACCACACGGCGCAGATCTCCGTTATATTCATGTATGCATGGGTTTCAAACATCAGGATCTCTTATTCAAATATTTGAATTCAACTTTACATTGATTATGACCTCACCTATTCTTTTACACCCACACAGTAGTCTTCTCTTTATAATTGTACCACTAACTTTCTCTCGTGCATGCATGCACACACACTACCAGTCGGCATTATCCATCGCACTCATGCAATCTTTTTCTTCAGGTCGGTCTCCCATGAAGGCACACACCCACACACATCCCCCTCTCCATCATATCGGGCATTCTTTATCTCTCACGCGTGCATGCGCAACGATCGATGTTCCTCTATGTATGTGTGTATATAGCTAGGTCTTTCATAGTTTTCCACACAAACCGATCAATTGATATATCCAGTGAGGTCTCACCCTCTTTCCCACGTCCACATCGATCAATCTATACCTCTCTATATAGGATTAACATATATAGCTAATACGCCCACATTAATTATATATCCAACGTCCCCCTCTCATCATCCATGCCTTCCGCTTCATCTCTCAGACGCGTGCACAATGGCGAAGACAGGGGGCAGTAAGGGCCCTGCCCCCTCCCCCCTAACATCACTATATATCGAGGATAATATGAATGTGATCATTAGACAATTGCAGCTAAAAATGGTTTAAGTTCATGAATTGACCCTCCTCGTAAAGGATTAGCAATGCTTGGCCCCCTAGCTCACTTATTTTTCATGGCTCCGCCACTGCGCGCAATAGTGCACGTGTTGGCCCCCTCTCTCTAAATATCGATCTCGCACTTGTGCATTCCTTCATAGTCTCCCTCCACTCGGCCCCTCGCACCATCTTCTAGCCCCCCACCGGATTTTGCCACATGTACAATCTAGCAGACTCCATGGTTGAACTTAAGCATAATGCACAAACCTCAAAACAACAGTGGTTCTCTTTTATTCTAGAATCTTCCATATCATAACTGCCCAAACTTTTTTTCTAGTTGAATTGCCATTATTTGTTTTTACTTTATGCTTTACAACGCACAATTCCATGAATCATAAAATAAATTAAGGGCTTCTTTGATTCAAAGGATTCTCAAAGGAATTTTGGAGGATTCTAATCATTAGGAATTTTTCCTATCTTGGTTGTTTGATTCGTAGGATTGTAAACCATAGGAATTTTTCCATATGATTCAATTGCACTAGATTTCATAGGAAACATCCCATCCACTCAAACCTCTTTGAAAGAATTCTGTGTTTTTTCTATGCACAATCAAACACTCGTACAATCCTGTAGGATTCAAGACGACATACCACTATAATCCCATGTTTTTCCTATTCCCGCGTTCTTAGCTTTTTTATAAAAATTAATTGATTTTGAATGAGATGAACTATAAGAATTAAACGAAGGGCTACATCAGGCATATATGACTCAGGGCTTACATGCTATAGTGTGGTATTTATTCATAATTTGGTTGCAAAATCTGATGCGTGCAATGCACGTGTACCTTACTAGCACTTCGAGTATGTGCAAAACACGTAAATTGGAATACCAATGGCACGCTACACAGTGTCTCTCTTACAGTTCATGAAGCCACGTGGCACACGTGGAGGCGTTGTCGCGACCTCCTTGCTTGGATTGATCACAGTGACGTGCCGCTGGTTCCAGAAGAATGTACTCGTCCTCCCTGAGCCACACTGGCGGTACATGCACGAAGCGAAGATGTGCACGCATGCCACGCACGCACTCATTCCCTCGCACGCACACGCGGGTACACGGGCGGACGCAATTTTGTACCAAGATCCACCCCATGTGATAATTTGACGCGTGTAAAGTCGTTCACTTCATTGATGGTCAATTAATACGGCGCATGCAAATTGACTGGACGTGAGGGTGGAAGAAAGACATTATTACTCCACTGCGCGCACGCGAGTAGTTAAATCGTGGGTAGCTAGTAGTACTTCCATTGGTCTCCTTCGTATTTTGTGCCAATTTTTGACAGTAACATAATATTTACGCATTTGAGCAGTGTGGTACTTGAAATTTATGTTCCACTAAACTCATAGGGAGCCGTTTCGGGCCTCGAAACCAAAACCATCAATTAATCTTTACCTTGTTCCCATCACATTCGAAAGCCTGCTCACACCTGAACGTGTTCCCACTATGCAGGTATTAGTACTAGTGCTTCTTCATCATCCGTCGTTATAAAAAGGGGAACTACCTAACCGAAAATTACTCTACCTTTCCTCCTCATAAGTGCTTCTTCATCATCCGTCGTTGCCATGGCCGGTGAGCAGAGCTCTAGGTCGGGAACTACTCGTAACAAGGGAGCGGCAACCAAGGCTGCGGAAAAAAAGAGAGGGCTCGCCGCCAAGCAGAGACCTCGAAAGATCTCTCACGAGCAGGCGATGGCTCCCAGGAGCGCCCTCGGAGGCGAACATGCCGAGCCGGCGGAGCTGGAGTCGTTATCCCTTGACGGCATGCCCGATCAGCTCAATAAGCAGAAGGAGTTCATCCAAGGCTTGATGGAGATGCTGAAGGAGAGCCTCCACGACATGCCCGCTGAGCTCAATCAGCAGGGGGAGTTGACCGCCGGCTTGGTGATGCTGCTGAAGAACAGCATTGCCTCAGAGAAGAAGGCGACCGGCGAAATCCTGCAACTTCAGGAGGACAAGGCGATACTCTGCCACGAGATCGACCTGTTGAAGGAGAAGAATGCCGGCTGGAAGAAGCTGCATGAGAATAGTAGTTCCTCGATGAAGATGCTGCAGGCCCTCGTCACGGAACAAAAGGAGGAGTTGGCGAAGCTCCGCATCGAGCACCCGACTGCTGTCAAGGTACGTAATGCGGCCGTGGAACAGATGATGAAGGCTCGCGTCGAGAAATCCCGCGTCATGGACAGAATGAAGAAGATGGCGGAGGAGACGCGCAAGGAGATGGAGGTCCTAGAGGCGATGAAGAAGCAGTTACGACTCCGCGGCGAATTAGATCATTTGGGGTGATAATCTTCCTTCTTCTTTTGCTCCTGTGTTTCATCTTTTGCTTCGGGTGTTTCGCCGCACGTGTCACGTTCTCTACGAGGCATGAATAGAACAATGTTTTTTGAGGGATTGAATAGAACAATGCTAACAATGAGATGGCTAGCAAACTAGATCATTTTTTATCGCCATATGGCACTGGGCTGCCGTGTTTCGTGCTTCTCCGTCGCAGTACTACTCCAGTGGAAAACTTGAGTATACCGCACGGTTCTTTGCTCCTCCTCGATCAGGTCGTCGGCGCATTTATACGAGCAGTCAAATCACAAGGCCCCGCCTTCCAGCAGTAATGATCCATCAAATCACAAAGGCCCTCGCCTCTCGTGAAACCGACCAAGCTAGACTGCCCCGCCCTCTAGCCTTTTAAAAAATGTATACTTTTGTACAGCAGTAGTATCGATGGATTGCGCCATGAAGCAAAACTTGAAATTAAAAAAAAGGTGGTACATATAGAGAGCGCTCGTCGCCAAATTATGCATATAGTACTATTAAAAAGGCTAGTCACAATAATGGTGTCCAGCACAACCCACCCCTCAAATAAAACTAAGTCGGTGCTTGGATACGTTTTAGTCCCATGACTAAAAGTAGTGGGACTAAAACATGCTAGCCTCACCCATGCTTGGATCCAAATACTAAAAAGGCTAAAATAAAGTTAATGAGCATTTATTATCCTCCAAACCCTCCAATCCAGAACTCGCCTATGTTAAAGGAGAGGAGTTAAATGCATAGAGAGAGGACTAATCCACATTTTAGTAGGGGTACCCCTGACTAAATTTTTTAGTCTCAAGACTAGTTTTAGCCCCTCTTTAGTCAGGGGTGCTTGGAACTTTAGCACCCTCTAAGCATCCTGGAATTCTTTGACAAAACTAAGCACCCTGAAATTCTTTGACCACTAAACTGCTGGCTATATGATGTTGGCCATATATATTGTACGTATATAATGTGAAGAAACGAGTGGTAGTACTATACCAACTAAAAGATGAAATGTAAGAAATACTAGTATGTACGTACAGAAGAGTTAAAGTAACGAGAAGAAACATAACATAGTTCTGCTGGGGGCTCAGCACAACACACCCCTCAAATTAAATTAAGCACACCTAAAATTAAACTTTGCAACTATCCCGGTAGACACTACATTAGAACCACCATGAGCAACGACACTGCCACCTTACTCGGAGTCCTCGTGCACGTCCTCGACTTCGTCCTTGTCCCTCTTCCTCTTGGCCGATACTTCTTTGCTTGAACCGCACACTTGGCTGTTGCTCTTCATCCAACCCTTGTAGATATTGAAGCAAAGGTAGCCATCCATTGCAGCGTAGTGGATGTGGTCTATATCTAGTACATTCCGCTGCCATGCATGACGATGAAACGTGTATGGAGGTTTCTCCAGTTTACCGTACGAAGGATGAACCATGGCTCCTGCCAGGGTCAGCATTGAAGGCTGACGAGAGGACACCAGCCGATTCTTCTGGAGGTCGAAGGTGTTGCCTACAACGAGGCCTATCCGACGCAGGACTTCTTTGTCGTTACCAAAGTCTACAGTAACGAATTTGACTAGGTTGCTCTCGAGGAAGTCCTTAAAATCCTGGCACTCAACGTCGGCATGGCATATGTGGTAGACCAAGCATAAGTCATGCACGCAAACCTGGATCACGGCGGGCTTCTTCCTCTCTTTGTCCTTTATATCCTTCTCTCGTCCCAGGAATGTGGTGTACTCAACATCTAGCCCAGCGACCCACTCATCATCTGAGTCTTCGAACATCCGTCTGAAGCAAGAAAGGCATCCTTTCACCATCGCGGAAGAACGGGTGTAGATGACGTCGAACTCATCGCCGGTGATGGTTCTAACCTTGTACTCACCACCGATCGTGGAGATTTGGGACGCCATGGATTTGGGAGGAGGGTTAGGATTAGTGGAACTGCCGTAATGTGAATGGACGGGACGACTAGGAGCGAACCGCCGTAGTATTGAAGGACGTGCGGGGACGAGTGGAGCGAACTGCCAGCGTGCGAACGGCAGGGTAGTGGCTTTCCATTCTCCCACGATACGGGCTTCCGAGAGCCCTTGGATCTGAGATCGAATGGTTGCATGGCGTGATTCTAGACCTATGGGTGAATATCCTATCCTGGAGGGTTATTCTGCAAATTTTCAGCAACTTAGCATGCGACCGTTTGATCTCAGATCCAAGGGCTGCCAGCAGATTTTTATCTCTCTCACACACACCCACGTAGGTGGGGGACGTGCATGAAGAGAAGAGGTGCACGCACGGCGCACGTACTCCCGTCTCTTTCCCAACCACACGCGCGCGGGTACACGGTGGAGCTCATTTCTGTACGAAAAAGGCAGCCCACGTGGTAATTTGGCACGTGTACTGGTTGTCCACTTGGTGGAGGGAGGATCATCTACCACGGGTGAACAAACAAATTGCGACTTGACGCATTATGTTAAATTAAAAAAAGAGGCAAACCATGTGGTGCCTACCTTAGAGGCAAGGCTCTATACACTGGAGTACTTTTGATGTGTCCCGTCAACTCGTAGAACGAGGAGAAGCTTGCTTAGTACGCCGTCTCCCCCGCCCACGGGCGCGGTGGCTCGCAGGATGAGGTGAAGGTTGCTTACGAGTAGTAGTAGTAGTAGTACTACTATACGCCTTTACGCCCGCTCCCTCGCCCACGCGCGCGGTGGCTCGCAGCACGAGGAGAAAATTTTACTACTCCCTCCGTTTACTCCTCGTCCCTACTACATACTTTGGTTAGTACTCCCTCCATTTACTTATACAAGGCCACTATAAAAAAATACATTTTGCATCTATACAAGGCCACAAATAGTAATCGAGACAAAAGTTACTACTCCCTCCTTTCCAGTTTATGGCTCAATTTCAAAATCTCTCCAACCAAGGTAGACGGTGAGTGGTCGAATTAATTTCGTAGTTTGCAGAAGTAATTAGTACGCTCGTTTTTCTCAAGAAGTTGTGTTTACCGAGGCGTTTATTAGAACGAATGCATGAATGACCACTAAATTTCCATGAACTTGTACATGCATTGGTTAGTTTCCTCTTGACACTGCTTGCGTCGGGTGATCTAACGCACCTCAAAATCCAACATGTAATGGTACTACTACTAGTATAGTAGAATTGAGACTTATCAAATGGAAAAACGAATGTTTTTTAGATGAGCCCTATAAACCCTAGTGGGTACGTACTCCGTAAAAACGGATTTTTCCAAAACTAAGTCGCTCCCTTTCATGAATTCTGTAGTATACTCCTCTATCGACGCTCCCTTTCATGAATTCTGTACTTCCTGTCGCCGACATGTGGGACATATAGCAACCGAGTCGACGTGTCAAGCACCAAATAACAGTGCAGAACAGCAGGGGGGACGCACCCCACTCGTACCGGCCCAGTAGTAGTAATGAGCAATGAGACGTCAAATCACAATGCCGCACCTTCCCAGACGGACGAAGCAACCATTATTTCACACTTCGGTTCGCCATCATCTCAAACCACGTAGTATTGCTTCTGCCTCAAGAGGGACACGCGCATCGCCTTGGTACATCATGACACGTGGGACCGCATGACAGGCCATGCTCCCCCGCCGATCGCTCGGTAAAATCACCTCATTTTTACTATACTTCCTCCGTATCGGTTTACTACATGGCATGCACGTTGTTCTAGGTTGAGAATTTAACTGGCTTTATATGTGATGAACATTACTCTAGCCTTTTAAAAAATGTATACTTTTGTACAGTAGTACTATCGATGGATTGCGCCATGGAGCAAAAATTGTAATTAAAAAAAAGGTGGTACATATAGAGAGCGCTCGTCGCCAAATTATGCATATAGTACTATTAAAAAAGCTAGTACGTGCTTAATTGGGGTGCTAAATTCTTTTAAAGAAATACTAGTAGTATGTACATACTGAAGAGTTAAAGTAACGAGAAGAAACATAACATAGTTCTGCTGGGGGCTCAGCACAACACACCCCTCAAATTAAACTAAGCACACCTGAAATTAAACTGCGCAACTAATCCGGTAGACACTGCATTAGAAGTTTAGAACCACCATGAGCAACGACACTGCCACCTTACTCGGAGTCCTCGTCCACGTCCTCGACTTCATCCTTGTCCCTCTTCCTCTTGGCCGATACTTCTTTGCTTGAACCGCACACTTGGCTGTTGCTCTTCATCCAACCATTGTAGATATTGAAACAAAGGAAGCCATCCATTGCAGCGTAGTGGATGTGGTCTATATCTAGTACATTCCGCTGCCATGCATGACGATGAAACGTGTAATGAGGTTTCTCCAGTTTACGGTACGAAGGATGAACCATGGCTCCTGCCAGGGTCAGCATTGAAGGCTGACGAGAGGGCACCAGCCGATTCTTCTGGAGGTCGAAGGGGTTGCCTACAACGAGGCCTATTCGACCCAGGACTTCTTTGTCGTTACCAAAGTCTACAGTAACGAATTTGACTAGGTTGCTCTCGAGAAAGTCCTTAAAATCTTGGCACTCAACGTCGGCATGGCATATGTGGTAGACCAAGCATAAGTCATGCACGCAAACCTGGATCACGGCGGGCTTCTTCCTCTCTTCGTCCTTTAGATCCTTCTCTCGTCCCAGGACTGTGGTGTACTCAACATCTAGCCCAGCGACCCACTCATCATCTGAGTTTTCGAACATGCGTCTGAAGCGAGAAAGGCATCCTTTCACCGTCGCGGAAGAATGGGTGTAGATGACGTCGAACTCATCGACGGTGATGGTTCTAACCTTGTACTCACCGCCGATCGTGGAGATTTGGGACGCCATGGATTTGGGAGGAGGGTTAGGATTAGTGGAACTGCCGTAATGTGAATGGACAGGACGACTAGGAGCGAACCGCCGTAGTATTGAAGGACATGCGGGGACGAGTAGGAGCGAACTGCCAGCGTGCGAACGGCAGGGTAGTGGCTTTCCATTCTCCCATGATACGGGCTTCCGAGAGCCCTTGGATCTGAGATCGAACGATTGCATGGCGTGATTCTAGACCTATGGGTGAATATCCTATCCTGGAGGGTTATTCTGCAAATTTTCAGCAACTTAGCATGCGACCGTTTGATCTCAGATCCAAGGGCTGCCAGCAGCCCGTATCACGGTCGCGCCTACCACGACCGTCGTGTCGCTCGCGCGGTCGCGCCCTTGGAGATTTAACACGGTGCGTTAGGCTATCTGATGTTGGCGTGTCATACATAGTCATCACTTAGTCACTCATACTACAACAAGGTTGGCTATAAGCTTGGCTATAAGTGTATTTTTTTACTCCTCTCTATCTCTTTCTTCGTAGTCCCTCTGTCCCATAATATAAGAATGTTTTTGACACTAGTGTAGTGCCAGAAACGTTCTTATATTATGGGACACAGGGAGTACTAGTATTTATTGCATTTGCCAAAGAGTGACCTCTTCCAATGAAATGGTGTTGCTAAGTTTTCTTCATTTAATTAGCTATAGACTCAAAATTGTCTTTTCACCTAGGTACACGCGCTTAGCACCGTTTCTTCCTTGGGTCACCAAACTAGTCTCTCTCTTCTTGATTAACTTGCCACATCAGACTTTATGCCTATGTGGCAAGCTTAAGCACCTGTAGGAGCAAGTAAAAGTAAGTACAATAGTGCGCTTTACATGGCATTTTTGCATATGTGGAGGAAAGAGAGGCAAGGAAAAAGTGGAGAAGTGGGCTCTCATGCAAGAGCCAGCCTCTACTACATGGTGGAGCATTGGGAGAGGCACCTGTATGGAGGTGGTCAGGAATCGGGAGACTCACGCCGGTCGTAGTGCCGCAGTTAAAATGATAATGGCAAGTCAAATCACGGGGCCCCACCTGTCCAGCAGTAACTCGCTGTCAAATCACACAGCCCTACGTTTGTAGCAGCCTACTCCCTTGTCTTCTTGCGTCTTTGTCGAACCGACTAGGCAGAACTGCCCTGCCGCCTACCGCGCAGGAAAAGCCCCGCCCTCGTCTTTTAAATAGTATACAGTATACTAATTTTGTATCCATGGATTGGGCCCGCGCCATGGAGCAAAGCGTCTGGAAAAGGGCGGTACACATGTACGGAGTATACAGCACGCCCGTCGCGTTCGCGTCACACCCCAGACGGTCGGTCGGTCTGGCACGCCGCTCTCCGGATGGAACGCGCGTCATATTGCGTTTGCACACACATGTGGGACGGCAATTGAGAACCGACCATAGGCACACTCCCCGGCCCCGCAAGTTAGGTGACTTAATAGAAGAGGGAGACGAGTGATAGTACTAGAGAAGTGTTGTACTACGTTGGTGCCTGGACGATCCCTGCAAGACACGGAAGATCAGTTCGTCCATTCATGTGACCAGACTCCAGCAGACACGCCTGGATTGTCTATCGTCTACATATCGTGCAGGCTGTGTTGTACATGGCTGTAGTTGTGGTGAGGAATCTAAAAAAAGGTTTCTTGTCATCTCGCAAAATCAGGTGTCATGTGCTTCGGATCACTGCGATGGTTAAACAGCGACAACTGAGTTGGGCTAGTCGGGGGCACATGCACGAACAGTGACTACTTGGCTGCCATCTAGGTCAAGCCGACTATGTTAATTAGGACATCTATCGACGGACCCCTTTTCTACGAGTTTATCTTTAATTTGAGCTTTGTTCCTCGTCTAGTTTGTCCGTCGGGATTCATGTTGTCTCCTTTGGGCAGTGAGGTTATGATTTCTTGTCATGTGGCATTTTTTCGTGTTATATGATATAATCCAGCGCTTCAGATCAAAATGACGACAATTGCGCCTCCGGGCCACGTGCATGAAGACTTCTCAACAGTCATTGACGAGGTCAAGCCGGCTCCGGTAGACAAAACAAAACTAGTACTACTCCACTATATAGGCAGGAGCCTCCACGCTTGCTTGCTAGTGTTGCTCTCTTCACACTGTCTCGGCCTCTCCAGATCTAAACACGACAGCGGTGGCCACACACACTCTCTCTCTCTCTCCTCACCGCTGGTCACAGATCCAGCCGGATCCTCTCCGCCGGGGAAGGTGAGAACGTGCAACGTTCACGCGGTCGTCCTCGGTGACGGCTCTTACCCACTGCTGGGCGCGTCCCGATCAGCTTGCCTTGCCGTTCTCTCCCAAGCACCGCTGGCAAGGGAGGGCCTCCGACCCCTTCTTCCTCGCTACCGTAGTGTGGGCAGATCCGGCCTCCCGCCGCCCACGTAGCGACATCCCGGCGACCATCAGGTATAACTTCCTTCGAAACCGGCCTTGCTCTACTTCCCGAGCTCCTGACGTCGCTGCATTTGTATCTTTTACTATTTCTCAGGCCCCCTCATAGATAGGATCGATCGGCTGTTCGAAAACCACCTAATTTTTTTATGTTTAAGAGGTAAAACTAGTTCATGCACTCGAATCTAGTACTACTTGGTTCAAACAAGGAAGAAAGGGGGTGGGGGTAGGGGAGGATTTGTTACCTGAATCTAGGACTTGGTCGAAAGAGGAAATAATGGGGGCGAAAAGTAGCAGAGACTAGCTATCCAACTGGTCTCTAGGTCTAATAGGGAAATAAAGGGAAATGCAGTAGAAACTCAATATAAACCCGATCTATTGGTTGAAAAAGGAAAGAATGTGGGGGCTGGGGGACAAGACAACAGAGTAAGTCCAGCACTAGATTTGCAAGCCTCACACAGTATAAGGTGGCTATACCGAACAAAAATGGGACCAACCCAGATATCTTGTTCTGATGTTTGTTGCCCCGAGCCACTCTTATGTAATGCCACTGGTAAAATGTAGCAGTCGCAATGTTAAAAGTAAGGACACGTTAAACCAATGTTGTTTTCAATGTAATGCCTCCAGTAATATGAATCAATGGCACTTCTTTACATGTCCTACTAAAATTTCCCATTAAGATAAGTTGGTTCTTTTCGTTAGAAATGCAACTGTCCTGGTCCGCCTACTCTCCCATGCCCAAAGTAATGTCGTATTTAACGGTTGTCATAGTTAATCCTAATGCCCACACTAATATCTAGCAATGCCAGTGCGTTAGAAATTGCTACTGTCCTTGTAGGATTGCCATTCAGATAAGGAACATGCTTCTTTTCATTTGATGCATGTTTCATCACTTGTTAGTCACCCTCCTTTCCACCTTTTTTGTGCAAACAGAGATATACATTTCACGCTCGATCTTAGTTGAACTGCACAAATGGTATCGAAATTATAGTTGAGCATTCCAGGAGCTTCACAACCAACCTTGATGTTGCTCAATTTTATTGCAACTAATGAAGAAGAAGCTCTGTGGGTTTCGTTTTCTGATGGAAATGGAACCGGGGCTGGAGCCCTTTTCTTAAATTTTTTTGAAGAAGCTGCTAGCTCACGGGACATTGCTTCATTTTAGGTGAACTGCACCAAAAGGTCCCATGAATTGAATCATCCATGTTGGTGACTGAAAGAGCCAACTTCAGCATCCCAGTCTAAGCACCCCCGGCCTCCATCCTTGCGACGCACGGTACACCTCGTTTGCCACCTGCTCGACCCTAGTGTCACTGATAAAATGAAGTAATAATACAGTTAAAATACAGCGAGTGTCATCTCTATCATTTCATTTCCAATGTAGATAAAGAAAGTGCTTCTCTTTGTTAATGTATGTTTCATCAACTAGTCCCAATGTTAATGTTTAAGCGTTTCTGCAAACTGGGGTGCTTAATTTTAGTTGATATATACAAAAATAGAGATTTGAATGTCTCAAGGCGCCTCCTTGTACTACCGCTGTACACTGATGTTCATCACTGGCAGAAGGTGTATCTGGGAGACTTGGGACGATGTCCAGTATGAGGCGTACCATATGAGGCGTCGCAGGGCCCATCTCGCCCTCGCAGCATGGCATACTATGATACTATCGCAATATTTTCTTCTATTTATTTTGTGTGTTTCATCAACTAGTGCCACTATAATGTAATCACGCTTTTTCATTATCTGTGCAAACAGGGTTATTCAGCTGCATTTTGGTGGAACTGCACAAATGTACGCATGGAACCGGCATATATGCAGAGTGCAAGGTGAGCCAAGTAAAAATTACCGACACCAACCATGCTGCATGCACACATTGGCATCCACCACCACCAGTGGGATGTGTGGCGCTCTCTGTGGACGGAGCTTTCTCGGCAGCAAATCATCTAACCAAATACTAGTAGCTTATATTGGCAGTTTTCTAGGGAGTACTCTTTTCTGAAAAAAGCACCAATCTATTTTTCTTTATTTGTACACTGTGTTACAACTTTGACCCAAAGGTCCAGAGCTATTTTAGGGTGATTGCCGTAGTACTCGGAGACTGATTGTAAGCATGATTTTCATTAGTTGTCACACTGATTGTAAGCATGAGCAGGTGGAAGATTAGGTTAGTGCGAAGCTTACCATAGACCCTACCGCCGCCGTTGAAACGAGGCGAGCGTCGAGGGAACCGTGGAGAACGGCGGGGAAGCAACGTCGCGCCATCCGGCCTCCTCTTGCAGTGGGAGAACGAATACTCCTGTGGCTCCGGCTGGCTCTGCACCCTCACGAGCGGCACACCATACTCGATCGATTCGTTATCCTCTGGGTGCTCGACCTTCGACCTGTACGCCCACCACCTCCGCCTGACTGTTGCCTCGGGCGAATCTGTCTGCTCCATCGCCTAGAGGAGATACTCGATGAACTCGGAGGACTGCGGCGTGACTGCCGCCGAGGTGTACATGTACATCGCCGCCCTCATCACCGCCGTCTCGCTCTTTCGCATACAGTGCCACATGGCCCGCACCGTCCTCGAAATCTCCCACTCATTGTCAAACCAACTAACGATCTCCTTCAACCTGGCTAACTTTTCCTGGTCGCCGCCGGCGATCTGCCTGATTCGCTGCTGCATCCTCTCCATAGATGTCCTTCTGAGTGGTCCGGTGCTAGCTTTGGAAGATGGGAGGAGAGACGGTGGTCTTGCAATAGAGAAGAGGGAGAGGCGAGACGGTGGTTTTGGAATGGAGATAATGGAGAGGAGAGGAGGTGGTTTTGCAATGGAGAAGATCAGAAGAGGGAGAGGCGAGACGGTGGTTTTGGAATGGAGATGATGGAGAGGAGAGGAGGTGGTTTTGCAATGGAGAAGATCAGAAGAGGGAGAGGCGAGACGGTGGTTTTGGAATGGGGAGGATGGAGAGGAGAGGTGGTGGTTTTGCAATGGAGAAGAGGGAGAGGAGCGTGCGGCAGCGATTTAGGATTGGACGAGACGGCCGGCGCGCTGTGACTGGATCAAAATCAAAATCAATTTACCCTTCAATTAAGAAAGCAACCCCACATTAACTAGTCTCCCTTTTATTCTGGGTCACAATTGACCATGATTTTCGCATATAAAATATATGTTATACGTTGCAAAAATAATATAATTTGAAAGTACATTCAGATATGAACCAAATGATACAATTTTTGGTGACATGCATTCACATTTTGCTTGTCAAATACAGTACGTGGTCAAACTTTGACCCAAAATACGCAAAACAAAAAAAAAATACTTCCAAGACCAGCGCCGCTCTTCCGCTCTTCTCCTCTTAAACCACCGCCGCTCCTCTCCTGTTCCAATCTAAATGCAGCGCCGCTCCTCTCCTCTTCCATTTCAAAACCACCGCCCCTCCTCTCCTGTTCCAGTCCAAAACCAGCATCGCTCCACTCCCGTTCTAATCCAAAACCAGCGCTGCTCCTCTCCTCTTCCATTCAAAAACCACCGCCGGCGAGTGAAGGTGCTGTGGAGAAGTAGATCGATGGAGGAGTACAACCGATACGTGAGGATCGTAGACGGCGACCCTATGAAGCTAGCTAGGATGTTGGAGATATATTCTTGGTTTGACAACAAGGACCAACTAGCGGCGACGGCGACATCCATGGCCAAATATCTGCAACAGAGCGAAAAGGCGGCGATACTCCCGAAGGGAGTCATGCCGGAGTACATAGAGCTGCTCCTCTGGGCCATGGAGCAAACAGATTCACCGAATCCGATCGTGAGGGAGCGGTGGTAGGAGTATCGATCCCAGATGGAGCATCCACCAGAGATTGAAGGATCGAGCATCTACAGGGTGCCGTTTGTGAGGGTGTCCTGCCAGAGCGAGCCGGTGGAGTCTTCGTCGACCGAACCGAACTGCAAGAGGAGAAAAGCAGTTGGCCCGACGACGCTTCCCCGCCATCGTCTCCCTCGCCGTTCACATCGTCTCACGGGGCGGCTGTCTACCGCCGAGGAATAGGAGGGGGCTTCCCCCCCCCAGCCCAATAGTCAGGCAGGTTGTGAATTGTCAGGAGGAGCTGAGGGTTGTCAGTATTTGCAGGTTGTGAATTTTTTTTGTGTTGTGTATTTTGAGAGTACTTTCAGATATGAATGTCTTTTAAATTTCAGATTTGCAGTATTGAGCATATGAAGTATTTTATGAATTCTAGATATCTATTTTTCGCACTTAAAAAATGTAGTTTCATAGGAGTATAAAAGTGCAGACAATGTGATTCTCAGAGAAGAAACTGCAAGTTTCAGTTTCAGATAAGAAACTGCAAGTTCAGTTTCAGATAAGAAACTGCAACTTTCAGAGGCAGAGCATTTATATTAACACGACCTTTTCAAACAGGGTTAACATCATGTTGGAAGTTTTATTCATGGTCGAAAATGGAACTACCAGCCAGTTAACAACATGCTGATCAACATTCATGCATAGCACATCTTCATATGATGCACAGTCAAAATGCCCACACAATGTCGAGTGTGCGAAACACAGAGAAAACGAGGGACGAAGTTTTAAGTGTTGGGCGTGGTTTTGGGCTGCCCCGTCTAGGCTTTCATTTTTAACATGCGCAGCCCACAACCTCGGACGGGAGGTCCATAGGCCTGTTTGTATTTTCTTAGGGCCGCCATGTATCGACCGGCCTATGGACCTCCCATCCGAGGTTTTATTTTGGCAGCCCAATTTATGTATTTTTTTTGAAGAAAACGCAGAGGTCTGTTCTATTTTTCTATATAAGAATAGGAACGCCAGGTCCAACTTATGTTTCCCTTCTAACTATATTATATATATTTAAATTATTTTATATGTTATTATATATTATTTTTATTGTCATCATATATTTAACAGATACTTACATATGTAAGAAAACAATATCCCACATCTTATTAACTTATAAAAATAATTTCGTAACAAATAAAATCCTGGATTGTTTTGGCACGAAAATCCTAGTGATTGTGTTCAAAAGCTTGGTAAGATTTAAGGACGAATGTAATAATATCACTTATTATTTAAATATATTTATAACAAAATGCTCAGCCCCTTTATTTTTTTTGATAACATTGCTGGCCCAACCCAAAATTATAATTAGAATCAGCCCAGCAAAATCGTGTATTTCGAGAAAGTGCAAATGGCCTGTAATTTTTTAGGAAATAAAATAAATGGGCCGCATGGACGCTACATTATTTGTTCACCTAGCCCAGCTAATGGCTGTAATTCAAAAAAAAGATCAAATTGACTGTAAATTCTACCGCGCAAAAAAAAGACTGTAAATTCTGAAAAAATGGGTTGAATACGTGCCACATTTTTGGAGGGTGAAATGTGGGCCAATAGGTCGAAGCCAACGCAAGTCGTTATCAATTTAGTCAACAAATGATTCTGACATGTTAGCCGTTGGATTTACATCCAACGACCGGCATCCATCTTCAATCTCTCGTCTTCTTCCTCCATCGCCGCCAGGACCACCTCCCGCCTCTTGCTGCTAGCAGCTCTGCTTAGCACGCTTCGCTATGAAGCCCTACTCCACCGTTGGCCAGGCCATCCCTCCACCCCTCCACACCTCCTATTCTTCTCCACCGACTGCCGAACCACACCGCACTAGAACCAGTTAACCCTCGTACACCTCTCCGTCTGCGACTCTACTCCCGCATCTTCCCATCTCCGGCTCGTTGCTGTCCGGGGCCTCGCCGTCGTCTACCACCTTGGATGCGCTCGGCGCGGTGTGGTCAACGAACGACACCATCAGAAGTAGACTGTGCGTGGAGAGGCTGACAGCTGGGTCCACGGACGCACACAAGGAAATGCCTCCTTATTATGCGCAAAATAATGATTCCTCCACCTGACATCTGGGACCCACCGGAAGGGCCTCTGTATTTTGCAAAAATAACGTGCCCCCCGCTGACATGTCGGACCCACCAGCTATCTTCGCATGAAAGGAAGTGCCTCCTTATTACGCACAAAAAAATGAATACTCCCCCTGCCAGCTGGAACCCAGCATAGTGGGAGGCTGACTTGTGGGCCTACCAAGTTGACGGGGACGGAGGGCTTTGTCAACTTAGTCAATATGAACGATTCTAGCTCCTGTTACCGTACGATGTTCATCCAACGGTCATAGTGCTTCTTCAACCTCTGGTCTTCTTGCTCCAGCCGCCCAAACCAGCGCCGGTCGTCTCGTGTGCTCCTGCTCCCGTGGCCGGCTGTGATGTCGCGGAGGCCTCACCGCCCCCTACTACTCCCACCGCTGGCCAGGCCATCCCTCTACTCACCCACACCCCCTGTTATTCTGCGGCGACAGCAGCCTCACACCGCAGCCGAACCAGTGAACACTCGTACTCCTCTTCGCATGGGCATCCACTGCTGCGTCTTCCCCGGCTCCGAGTCGTCCCCTTCCTAGTCCTCGCCGTCCTCCACCACCGTGGTGCTCACGGCGCGGCGTGGTCAACATGGACAAGGAACGACTTCCATCTGACGTGGACTGTACGTGGAGAGGCTGACAGCTGGGTCCACGGCCGCAGCAAGGAAGTGCCTCCTTATTACGCGCAAAATAATGATTCCTCCACCTGACAGCGGGGACCCACCGGACGGGCCACCGTATTTCACGAAAAAATATTTCCCCCTGACTGCTGGGACCCACCAGCTACATCTTCGCATGCAAGGAAGTGCGTCCGGGCAAAAAAAAGATTCGCCCCCTGACTGCTGGGACCCACCAGCTACATCTTCGCACGCAAGGAGGTGCATCCGGGCAAAAAAAAATGATTCGCCCCCTGACTGCTGGGACCCACCAGCTACATCTTCGCACGCAAGGAAGTGCCTGACAGTCGGGACCCACCTGGTCGAAGCGTACGTAGCGTTGTCATTCTTGTCGCGAACGTGTACGTACATATATATTGGTGGATGTAGAGGCGCGCACGTGTCGTAGTAGAGGCGCGTACGTGTCGTAGTAGAGGCGCGCACGTAGCATGTACACGTACGTACAACGGCCAAGGTGCAAGAAGGAAAATACGGCCACGTATGTGTACATACGGGTGTGGTCTCGAACGCCTACTCACGCATACGTACGGCCAGGGCTCGTGTACATGGCTGGGTCGGAACGGAGAAACAGCGTCGTCGTCGTGTTCATGGGGACGCAACGGAATGCGTCGTGTTCATGGGGAGGCAACGGAATGCGTCATGTTCATGGGGAGGCAACGGAATGCGTCGTGTTCATCGGGAGGCAACGGAACGCGTGGGAGCCGACTGGCTGGGTCGGAACGGAATGCGTGGTCGTGTTCATCGGGAGGGCTTGGATGGAACAGGCGATGGAAACGAGGCCTGGCGTACCGCAAAACGGAGGAAACGGACCTCCTACGTTCGGAACGGGGTCCTGTTGATCGGGAGGGGTGTGGCGTACCGCAAAACGGAGGAAACGGACCTCCTACGGTCGAAACGGGGGTCCTGTTCATTGGGAGGGGTGTGGCGTACCGCAAAACGGGACTCCACGGGATACTATTCATCTCCACCGTCGACCTCCTCCAGCCTCCACGGGCTACCATCGACGTCCTCCAGCCTCCACGGGCTCCTGTTCATCCAGCCTCCACCACGCGCTACTCCACCGGCTACTGTTCAACCACCCCTCCATGGGCACCCCTCCACCATCTACTGTTCATCCAGCCCTCCACACCACGGGGTCCTGTTCATCCAGAGGCAACGCCACTGCTCACTGTTCATCCAACCCCCCCCCCCCCCGCAACGCTCACTATTCATCCAATCGATCGGCTTCAGTTAGCAGCAGTAGCGAAGGAATCGCTCGATCGGGTTCAGTTAACAGCCATCGATCGATCGCCCGGGTTCAGTAACGCGTAGCCTGCAGTGCAATCGCTCGGGTTCAGTTAGAGCCCAACGCCTCGCTCGGGTTCAGTGAGAGCCAACGCCTCGCACACACGCGCATACGTGTACGAGAGAAACGCACATCGCTTGGCCCCCGACCTCCCACCGTAACTGGGAACTCCCCGAAATGTTCCTCCCCCTCGCTTCTACCATGGTTTTTTTCGTCATGGACGGCCCAAAGAATGTCATGCAGCTGCGTCTCCGGCCCGCCCATGACGAAAAGCCCATTTTTTGTCATGATTTTTTGTCATAGAAGTAGGAGCCCACCACATCTATGATGATACCGGGTTTTGTCACAATTATCGTCATAGAAGTGTCATATGTATGACAGAATTTTTTTCGTTCGGCCCAAAATGTCACAGATGTGTCTTTTTTTTGTAGTGCATGCACTCCCCCCTAAGTATGACTATCTCTCAGTAGCCATCAAGAACACGCGTATTGTCTCCTTCCATCCATGCGTCTATCTCGATATCTCTCGGGGTATCTTCTATCGTGCACACACCTTTTCACTCGATCTCCCAGCCATGTAGTCCCATCACGATCTCCAGGGAATCTCTCTATGACAAACATACACTCTCTCCTCCCCGTATCTGCATTTTCTCCGTATGTCTCTCTTGACCTCTCTCCCTTGTTTGCCAGACCCCTCTTGGCCACGTGCTAGGGGTCTTTCTCTCTCGGTTGGAAACAACCACACACTATCTCCTCACCTTGCTTCCGCTGTCGAAGATGCATGTGTGATATGTTTGCATAAGACACACACGCTTTTTCTCTACTTTTATCGTGTGTTGTCCATGTCTCTTTCACACACGCAGACACACTTTTTTCAGTCACTCTTTCTATTTCACACACACTATCTCTCTCTAGTTAGCTATTCTCTCACGTCGATAAGCATATGGATGTTTTGTAAAGTCAAACCTCAGAAAAGTTGGACCAGGTATATGTGGAGAAAAACATTTACATCTGGAACGATCATTAGATTCATCACAACATGTACTTGCTTCATACTATCATTTATCTTTGGTATTGTAGATATAAGTAATTTATTTATAAACTTGGTCAAAGTTTCAAAAGTTTGACTTTTGAAAAAATGTAGGCACTACATTATCGAGCGAAGGGAGTAGCTCTTTCTCTCTCTGCTATCTCTTACGGGCCTCCCCTCTCACTCGAACTCTCTATACCGAGGGATTATACGGTCGCTGTGTCAGTGTATAGCTGTGTATATTGTTTAGTTGACCGGTCAACCAGTCCACATGCTGCCTTGTCATCTCGTGTTCTCTATCTTCGTGTGTTGGCCCATGTGGAAGTGGGTGAAAATAAGTAAACTAGAGGCCCATCTGACACACTGTGAAGTAAACAAAGTTGAAACCACTCGGGGTAGCACCTCGCACGCTATTAAATTGAGGGCACAATTCTTCCGCGTGAAGGACGCACTCGCGCACACTTCACCACTACGCGGCGGCATGCACAGAAGGACGCACTCGCGCACACCCAGCACACAACACACACCAGCACACGTGTACACCAGTGTCGCCGCCAGCTGAGATGGACGGCGAGGTAGCCAACAAGCGGAGGCGGCTCGAGCCAAAACCGCACCCGGCGAGCCTGGACTTCATCAGCAGCCTCCTCGACGACATGCTGCTCGTCATCATCGGCCTCCTCCCCACCAAATCTATCGTGTGTACCACCCTGCTCTCCCGGCGGTGGCGCCCCCTCTGGCGCCGCGTCCCCCTCAACCTCACCATCGACAGCTGCCTCTGCGACGGGGATTGCAAACTCATGGCCACAGTCTCCAAGATCCTTTCATCGCACCCTAGGCCAGCCAGACGCCTTGACATCCGCATGTTCAGTACCAACTCCAAGGTCCAAGCCAAGTTTGATGAGTGGTTCTTATCCCCCGCCCTAGATCAGCTCAAGGAGCTTAGCTTTGAAGCTGGACGATGTCACTCTCTGCCGTCTTCTGCGCTCCGCCTCACGCCAATGCTGCACCGCGCCAGCTTCAGCTCCTGCTATCTTCCACAGATTAATGCTGCGCCAGCCCTTCTTCTCCCTCAACTCAAGCAGCTCGCCCTCTTCGACGTTGGCATCTCAAAGAAGGCTATGGATCACCTGCTCCGCAGCTGTACTACGCTAGAGTACCTGTTGGAAATATGCCCTAGAGGCAATAATAAAATGGTTATTATTATATTTCCTTGTTCATGATAATTTTCTATTGTTCATGCTATAATTGTGTTATCCGGAAATCGTAATACATGTGTGAATACATAGACCACAACATGTCCCTAGTGAGCCTCTGGTTGACTAGCTCGTTGATCAACAGATGGTCATGGTTTCCTGACTATGGACATTGGATGTCATTGATAACGGGATCACATCATTAGGAGAATGATGTGATGGACAAGACCCAATCCTAAGCATAGCACAAAGATCGTGTAGTTCGTTTGCTAGAGCTTTTCCAATGTCAAGTATCATTTCCTTAGACCATGAGATCATGTAACTCCCGGATGCCATAGGAGTGCTTTGGGTGTACCAAACGTCACAACGTAACTGGGTGACTATAAAGGTACACTACAGGTATCTCTGAAAGTGTCTGTTGGGTTGACACGGATCGAGCCTGGGATTTGTCACTCCGTATGACGGAGAGGTATCTCTGGGCCAACTCGGTAATGCATCATCATAATGAGCTCAAAGTGACCAAGTGGTTGGTCACGGGATCATGCATTACGGTACGAGTAAAGTGACTTGCCGGTAACAAGATTGAACAAGGTATTGGGATACCGACGATTGAATCTCGGGCAAGTAACGTACCGATTGACAGAGGGAATTGTATACGGGATTGATTGAGTGCTCGACATCGTGGTTCATCCGATGAGACCATCGAGGAACATGTGGTAGCCAACATGGGTATCTAGATCCCGCTATTGGTTATTGACCGGAGAGTCGTCTCGGTCATGTCTGCATGTCTCCCGAACCCGTAGGGTCTACACACTTAAGGTTCGGTGACGCTAGGGTTGTAGAGATATTAGTATGCGGTAACCCGAAAGTTGTTCGGAGTTCCGGATGAGATCCCGGACGTCACGAGGAGTTCCGGAATGGTCCGGACGTGAAGAATTATATATAGGAAGTCCAGTTTCGGCCACCGAGAAAGTTTCGGGGTCACCGGTATTGTACCGGGACATCCGGAAGGGTCCCAGCGGTCCACCGGGTGGGGCCACCTATCCTGGAGGGCCCCATGGGCTGAAGTGGGGGGGGGGGAACCAGTCCCTGGTGGGCTGGTGCGCCCCCCTTGGGCCTCCTCCTGCGCCTAGGGTTGGAAACCCTAGGGGTGGGGGGCGCCCCACTTGGCTTGGGGGGGAAGCCACCCCCCCCTTGGCCGCCGCCCCCTTGGAGATTGCATCTCCCAGGGCCGGCGCCCCCCAGGGGCCCTCTATATAGTGGGGGGAGGGAGGGCAGCCGCACCACAGCCCCTGGCGCCTCCCTCTCCCTCCCGTGACACCTCTTCCTCTCGCTGAGCTTGGCGAAGCCCTGCCGAGATCCCCGCTACTTCCACCACCACGCCGTCGTGCTGCTGGATCTCCATCAACCTCTCCTTCCCCCTTGCTGGATCAAGAAGGAGGAGACGGCTTCCCCATCCGTACGTGTGTTGAACGCGGAGGTGCCGTCCGTTCGGCGCTCGGTCATCGGTGATTTGGATCACGACGAGTACGACCCCATCAACCCCGTTCACTTGAACGCTTCCGCTCGCGATCTACAAGGGTATGTAGATGCACTCCTCTCCCTCGTTGCTAGAGGACTCCATAGATTGATCTTGGTGATGCGTAGAAAATTTTAAATTTCTGCTACGATCCCCAACAGTGGTATCAGAGCCAGGTCTATGCGTAGTTTCTATGCACGAGTAGAACACAAAGCAGTTATGGGCGTCGATATTGTCAATTTACTTGTCGTTACTAGTCTTATCTTAATTCGGAGGAATCGTGGGATGAAGCGGCCCGGACCGACCTTACACGTACGCTTACGTGAGACAGGTTCCACCGACTGACATGCACTAGTTGCATAAGGTGGCTAGCGGGTGTCTGTCTCTCCCACTTTAGTCGGATCGGATTCGATGAAAAGGGTCCTTATGAAGGGTAAATAGAAATTGTCATATCACGTTGTGGTTTTACGTAGGTAAGAAACGTTCTTGCTAGAAACCTATAGAAGCCACGTAAAAACATGCAACAACAATTAGAGGACGTCTAACTTGTTTTTGCAGCATATGCCTTGTGATGTGATATGGCCAAAAGGATGTGATGAATGAAATATATGTGATGTATGAGATTGATCATGTTCTTGTAATAGGAATCACGACTTGCATGTCGTTGAGTATGACAACCGGCAGGAGCCATAGGAGTTGTCTTTATTTTTTGTATGACCTGCGTGTCATTGAATAACGCCATGTAAATTACTTTACTTTATTGCTAAACACGTTAGCCATAGAAGTAGAAGTAATCGTTGGCGTGACAACTTCATGAAGACACGATGATGGAGATCATGGTGTCATGCCGGTGACGAAGATGATCATGGCGCCCCGAAGATGGAGATCAGAGGAGCAATATGATACTGGCCATATCATGTCACTATTTGATTGCATGTGATGTTTATCATGTTTTGCTTCTTACTTGCTTAGTACGACGGTAGTAAGTAAGATGATCCCTTATAATAATTTCAAGAAAGTGTTCCCCCTAACTGTGCACCGTTGCGAAGGTTCGTTGTTTCGAAGCACCACGTGATGATCGGGTGTGATAGATTCTAACGTTTGAATACAACGGGTGTAAGCCAGATTTACACACGCAATACACTTAGGTTGACTTGACGAGCCTAGCATGTACAGACATGGCCTCGGAACACGGAAGACCGAAAGGTCGAGCATGAGTCGTATAGAAGATACGATCAACATGAAGATGTTCACCGATGTAGACTAGTCCGTCTCACGTGATGATCGGACACGGCCTAGTTGACTCGGATCATGTTTCACTTAGATGACTAGAGGGATGTCTATCTGAGTGGGAGTTCATTGAATAATTTGATTAGATGAACTTAATTATCATGAACTTAGTCTAAAATCTTTACAATATGTCTTGTAGATCAAATGGCCCACGTTGCCCTCAACTTCAACGCGTTCCTAGAGAAAACCAAGCTGAAAGATGATGGCAGCAACTATACGGACTGGGTCCGAAACCTGAGGATCATCCTCATAGCTGCCAAGAAATATTATGTCCTAGAAGCACTGCTAGGTGACACACCCATCCCAGAGAACCAAGACGTTATGAACGCTTGGCAGCAGCGTGCTGATGATTACTCCCTCGTTTAGTGCGACATGCTTTACAGCTTAGAACCGGGGCTCCAAAAGCGTTTTGAGCAACACGGAGCATATGAGATGTTCGAAGAGCTGAAAATGGTTTTCCAAGCTCATGCCCGGGTCGAGAGATATGAAGTCTCTGACAAGTTCTTCAGTTGTAAGATGGAGGAAAATAGTTCTGTCAGTGAACACATACTCAAAATGTCTGGGTTACACAACCGCTTGACTCAGCTGGGAGTTAATCTCCCGGATGACGCGGTCATTGACAGAATCCTTCAATCGCTTCCACCGAGCTACAAGAGCTTTGTGATGAACTTCAATATGCAGGGGATGGAAAAGACCATTCTTGAGGTATATTCAATGCTGAAATCAGCGGAGGTGGAGATCAAAAAGGAACATCAAGTGTTGATGGTGAATAAAACCACTCAGTTCAAGAAAGGCAAGGGTAAGAAGAACTTCAAGAAGGACGGCAAGGGAGTTGCCGCGCCCGGTAAGCCAGTTGCCGGGAAGAAGCCAAAGAATGGACCCAAGCCTGAGACCGAGTGCTTTTATTGCAAGGGAAGTGGTCACTGGAAGCGGAACTGCCCCAAGTACTTAGCGGACAAGAAGGCCGGCAACACCAAAGGTATATGTGATATACATGTTATTGATGTGTACCTTACCAGCACTCGTAGTAGCTCCTGGGTATTTGATACCGGTGCGGTTGCTCATGTTTGTAACTCAAAGCAGGAGCTGCGGAATAAACGGAGACTGGCAAAGAACGAGGTGACGATGCGCGTCGGGAATGGTTCCAAGGTCGATGTGATCGCCGTCGGCACGCTACCTCTACATTTACCTACGGGATTAGTTTTAAACCTCAATAATTGTAATTTGTGCCAGCTTTGAGCATGAACATTGTATCAGGATCTCGTTTAATTCGAAATGGCTACTCATTTAAATCCGAGAATAATGGTTGTTCTATTTATATGAGAGATATGTTTTATGGTCATGCCCCGCTGGTTAATGGTTTATTCTTAATGAATCTCGAACGTAGTGTTACACATATTCATATTGTGAGTACCAAAAGATGTAAGGTTGATAATGATAGTCCCACATACTTGTGGCACTGCCGTCTTGGTCACATTGGTGTCAAGCGCATGAAGAAGCTCCATGCTGATGGACTTTTAGAGTCTCTTGATTACGAATCATTTGACACGTGTGAACCATGCCTCATGGGTAAGATGACCAAGACTCCGTTCTCCGGAACAATGGAGCGAGCAACCAACTTATTGGAAATCATACATACTGATGTGTGCGGTCCAATGAGTGTTGAGGCTCGCGGTGGCTATCGTTATGTTCTCACTCTCACTGATGACTTGAGTAGATATGGGTATGTCTACTTAATGAAACACAAGTCGGAGACCTTTGAAAAGTTCAAGGAATTTCAGAGTGAGGTTGAGATCAACGTGACAGGAAAATAAAGTTCTTACGATCAGATCGTGGGGGGGGGATATTCAAGTCACGAATTTGGTACGCACTTAAGGAAATGTGGAATCGTTTCACAACTCACGCCGCCTGGAACACCTCAGCGAAATGGTGTGTCCGAACGTCGTAATCGCACTCTATTGGATATGGTGCGATCTATGATGTCTCTGACCGATCTACCGCTCTCATTTGGGGCTATGCTTTAGAGACTGCCGCATTCACTTTAAATAGGGCACCGTCTAAATCCATTGAGACGACACCGTATGAATTATGGTTTGGGAAGAAACCTAAGCTGTCGTTTCTAAAAGTTTGGGGATGCGATGCTTATGTCAAAAAACTTCAACCTGAAAAGCTTGAACCCAAGTCGGAGAAATGCGTCTTCATAGGATACCCTAAGGAAACCATTGGGTATACCTTCTACCTCAGATCCGAAGGCAAGATCTTTGTTGCCAAGAACGGGTCCTTTCTGGAGAAAGAGTTTCTCTCGAAAGAAATAAGTGGGAGGAAAGTGGAACTTGATGAAGTACTACCTCTTGAAGCGGAAAGTAGCGCAGCTCAGGAAAATGTTCCTGTGGTGCATGCACCGACTAGAGAGGAAGTTAATGATGATGATGAAGGTACTTTGGATCAAGCTCCTACTGAACTTCGTAGGTCCACAAGGACACGTTCCGCGCTAGAGTGGTACGGCAACCCTGTCTTGGAAATCATGTTTTTAGACAACGGTGAAACTTCGAACTATGAAGAAGCAATGGCGGGCCCAGATTCCGACAAATGGCTAGAAGCCATGAAATCCGAGATAGGATCCATGTATGAAAATGAAGTATGGACTTTGACTGACTTGCCCGATGATCGGCGAGCCATAGAAAATAAATGGATCTTTAAGAAGAAGACAGACGCGACGGTAATGTGACCATCTATAAGGCTCGACTTGTCGCTAAGGCTTATCGACAAGTTCAAGGGGTTGACTACGATGAGACTTTCTCACCTGTAGCGAAGCTGAAGTCCGTCCGAATCATGTTAGCAATTGCCACATTCTATGATTATGAGATATGGCAAATGGACGTCAAAACGGCATTCCTTAACGGCTTTCTTAAGGAAGAATTGTATATGATGCAACCGGAAGGTTTTGTCGATCCTAAGAATGCTAACAAGGTATGCAAGCTCCAGCGCTACATCTATGGGCTGGTGCAAGCATCTCGGAGTTGGAACATTCACTTTGATGAGATGATCAAAGCGTTTGGGTTTACATAGACTTATGGAGAAGCCTGTGTTTACAAGAAAGTGAGTGGGAGCTCTGTAGCATTTCTCTTATTATATGTGGATGACATACTATTGATTGGAAATGATATAGAATTCTTGGAAAGTATAAAGGCCTATTTGAATAAGTGTTTTTCAATGAAGGACCTTGGAGAAGCTGCTTATATATTAGGCATCAAGATATATAGAGATAGATCAAGACGCCTCATTGGTCTTTCACAGAGTACGTACCTTGACAAGATATTGAAGAAGTTCAATATGGATCAGTCCAAGAAGGGGTTCTCGCCTGTATTGCAAGGTGTGCAATTGAGCACAGCTCAATTCCTGACCGCGGCAGAAGATAGAGAAAAGATGAGTGTCGTCCCCTATGGCTCAGCCATAGGGTCTATTATGTATGCCATGCTGTGTACCAGACCTGATGTAAACCTTGCCGTAAGTTTGGTAGGAAGGTACCAAAGTAATCCCGGCATGGAACACTGGACAGCGGTCAAGAATATCCTGAAGTACCTGAAGAGGACTAAGGATATGTTTCTCGTTTATGGAGGTGACGAAGAGCTCGTCGTAAAGGGTTACGTCGATGCTAGCTTCGACACAGATCTGGATGACTCTAAGTCACAAACCGGATACGTGTATATTTTGAATGGAGGGGCAGTAAGCTGGTGCAGTTGCAAGCAAAGCGTCATGGTGGGATCTACATGTGAAGCGGAGTACATGGCAGCCTCAGAGGCAGCGCAAGAAGCAATCTGGATGAAGGAGTTCATTACTGACCTAGGGGTGATTCCCAATGCGTCGGGCCCGATGACTCTCTTCTGTGACAACACTGGAGCTATTGCCCTTGCCAAGGAGCCCAGGTTTCACAGGAAGACCAGGCATATCAAGCGTCGCTTCAACTCCATTCGTGAAAATGTTCAAAATGGAGACATAGATATTTGTAAAGTACATACGGACCTGAATGTAGCAGATCCGTTGACTAAACCTCTCCCTAGAGCAAAACATGATCAACACCAGACCTCTATGGGTGTTCGATTCATCACAATGTAACTAGATTATTGACTCTAGTGCAAGTGGGAGACTGTTGGAAATATGCCCTAGAGGCAATAATAAAATGGTTATTATTATATTTCCTTGTTCATGATAATTGTCTATTGTTCATGCTATAATTGTGTTAGCCGGAAATCGTAATACATGTGTGAATACATAGACCACAACATGTCCCTAGTGAGCCTCTTGTTGACTAGCTCGTTGATCAACAGATGGTCATGGTTTCCTGACTATGGACATTGGATGTCATTAATAACGGGATCACATCATTAGGAGAATGATGTGATGGACAAGACCCAATCCTAAGCATAGCACAAAGATCGTGTAGTTCGTTTGCTAGAGCATTTCCAATGTCAAGTATCATTTCCTTAGACCATGAGATCGTGTAACTCCCGGATGTCGTAGGAGTGCTTTGGGTGTACCAAACGTCACAACGGAATTGGGTGACTATAAAGGTACACTACAGGTATCTATGAAAGTGTCTGTTGGGTTGACACGGATCGAGACTGGGATTTGTCACTCCGTATGACGGAGAGGCATCTCTGGGCCCACTCGGTAATGCATCACCATAATGAGCTCAAAGTAACCAAGTAGTTGGTCACTGGATCATGCATTACGGTACGAGTAAAGTGACTTGCCGATAACGAGATTGAACAAGGTATTGGGATACCGACGATCGAATCTCGGGCAAGTAACGTACCGATTGACAAAGGGAATTGTATACGGGATTGATTGAATCCTCGACATCCTGGTTCCTCCGATGAGATCATCGAGGAACATGTGGGAGCCAACATGGGTATCCAGATCCCGCTGTTGGTTATTGACCGGAGAGTCGTCTCGGTCATGTCTGCATGTCTCCCGAACCCGTAGGGTCTAGACACTTAAGGTTCGGTGACTCTAGGGTTGTAGAGATATTAGTATGCGGTAACCCAAAAGTTGTTCGGAGTCTCGGATGAGATCCCGGACGTCACGAGGAGTTCCGGAATGGTCCGGACGTGAAGAATTATATATAGGAAGTCCAGTTTCGGCCACCGGGAAAGTTTCGAGGGTCACCGGTATTGTACCGGGACCACCGGAAGGGTCCCGGGGGTCCACCGGGTGGGCCACCTATCCCGGAGGGCCCCATGGGCTGAAGTGGGAGGGGAACCAGTCCCTGGTGGGCTGGTGCGCCCCCCTTGGGCCTCCCCCTGCGCCTAGGGTTGGAAACCCTAGGGATGGGGGGCGCCCCACTTGGCTTGGGGGGGAAGCCACCCCCCCTTGGCCGCCGCCCCCCTTGGAGATTGCATCTCCCAGGGCCGGCGCCCCCCCAGGGGCCCTATATATAGTGGGGGGGAGGGAGGGCAGCCGCACCACAGCCCCTGGCGCCTCCCTCTCCCTCCCGTGACACCTCTCCCTCTCGCTGAGCTTGGCGAAGCCCTGCCGAGATCCCCGCTACTTCCACCACCACGCCGTCGTGCTGCTGGATCTCCATCAACCTCTCCTTCCCCCTTGCTGGATCAAGAAGGAGGAGACGTCTTCCCCATCCGTATGTGTGTTGAACGCGGAGGTGCCGTCCGTTCGGCGCTCGGTCATCGGTGATTTGGATCACGACGAGTACGACTCCATCAACCCCGTTCACTTGAACGCTTCCGCTCGCGATCTAGAAGGGTATGTAGATGCACTCCTCTCCCTCGTTGCTAGAGGACTCCATAGATTGATCTTGGTGATGCGTAGAAAATTTTAAATTTCTGCTACGATCCCCAACAGTACCTTCTTCTTCAGCAGATCCACGGGTTCATTAGCCTCCATATCGCCTTGACGAATCTCCGATGGATTTATGTGTCTTGCTGGCCCCGCAACAAGACATCAATTGGGAAGAGATCACTCCAGCTGTTGCACGTTATGGTCTTTGAGAATGCGCCTTTCCTTGAGAGATTGCTTGTATCTGATCTAGAAGGTTCAACAAAAATCAAGGTCATTGACGCGCCGAAATTGACAGCGTTGGTGTACTCATCTGCCAAATTCTCCAAACTCTTTATTGGATCCGTAATCGTTCAGGTACAACACTCATCTTCTTCTCCGTCTTCTTGAAATTCACATTTTTAAATTTCTTCTTGATGTATTTACGACTGTCATCCATAAAATGATTCCCACAAGCTTGACCCAGTCTATGTGCACAGTGAAGATCTTGGCAATAAAATCTATCGGCCCCAATCTGTCCAAGTTGTTGGATTCCTTACATGCTTTCCATGCACGGAGAAGCTACTCATCGAGGTGAAACTTCTTTCCTATTAGTAAACAACAATCACAACGTAGCTCAATGTTTTTGTAATTTTCCCAAATTAGTTGAAAACTGCATCTACGCACTGCACCGAAAGAAATGTTTTTAGTATTTTTTTCTCACATGATCACCTGCATCATTTTTTTGTTGTACTACTATAGTAGCCTAGGCTAGTCATAGTGGCATGTAACTTAGACTAGTAACTCTATGGTTACCCTAAGAGCAAGTACTACCTCCGTCCTGGTTTACTCTTCTTATTTTTTAGTATCAAAATTTGACCATAGATTTAACTAACAAAATGTTAATGCGAGTCACTAAAAATTATATCGTTGGATTCGTATTGGAACATAATTTCAAATGGTATAATTTTGGGTGACATGCATTGGCATTTTCTTAGGTAAATCTATGGTCAAAATTTTACACTAAATATGAGGTAGTACAATAGTGGGCTATAACGGCCCTCCACTATGAAGGCAAAAACACATGCCAAATTCACTTGTGATGCATTTGGCATCGATGCCCCTCCATTGCTCACTTGGTGCCCCAATCTGGATCACCTACTTTGCTCCCGTGCCAAATTAACTCACGCAATGAAAAAACACTTGCGTGGGAGAGGGAGAGGACTGAGGCAATAAAAAACACTTGTTTGGGAGAGTGAGAGGCTGGTGTAGTTGGTTTGATTGATTTATCTATACATGTGGGTCTGTGTGCACAGTGGTGCCAACTCTCTCACATCGCAGAGAGGTGCTAAAATCTTTTGATTTGACATCGATGCGTATTATGTGGCATACTTTTGAGAAATATGGCATCAGCCACATAGTTGAGCCAACAAATGCCCAAGCTCTTCACGTGCTCCTTGGTAAATGAGAGGAAAGAGAGCGAGAGAGAGTGAAAAAATATAACTAGCCAGCTAACCCTATCATATGAGCAAATGATATTGGTAACTCTTGATGACACGGCAATCTTATACAGCCAGCTGCTCTAATATGTTCTCTTCTTTTGCAGATAAAAAAGTCCCGAAAGTGAAAAATGTGCTGCACTATAACAATCTCATCGAATGCCTTGATCTCCATCTTACAAAAATTGATTTGATCGACTACCGAGGTAGCACATCTGAGAATAAATTGGCCAGGTTCTTTGTTCTGGAGGCAAGTGTGCTCAAGGTAATGAGGTTTGGCGTTCTCTAGCACAACAATGAATGGCGTGCTGATCACCGCAAGCGTCTAAGCCTAAATGACAAAGTCTCCATAGAAGCTGAATTTGTTTTTGAAACATTAAGTGGCCAGACACTCGATTTTTTTCCCATTAGTGACTTGTCAGGGCTGTGGATTTTAGTTTGTACGATAATGCTGCATCCACCGAGAGTAACAAAAGTTCTTAGATAAACTTCCTAGTAATTCCCTCTTTGTAGGTGCAGCATTACTCCTAACATTTGTAATATCAGTTTGAAACTTGTAATATTTCCGTGTCCTATTCCTGCGTTTTCAAAATCTTGCGAATCAAAGAGGTCCTGAGTTGGTGATGATGTTGTGCCTGCCATCTTTCACCAATAGCCGTCGGATCTAGATCTGACGCATACAAACCAATCTTCTGGAGTTTTGCAAAAAGATGCCCGCACTTGTTCCCTATTTACAAACAACTCCTTGTCTCTCACAATCAGCCTTATCTCCTCCCCACCACATCTAGATGGAAAAATCTAGCGCGATGGCCGCTGCCGGCACCGTCCACCCCCAATCTTGGTGTTTCGTGCAATGCACGAGCATCTACGCACGGGAAATTATGTCGAACACGGCTAGTTGTAAGCAGGCTAGCTCAGCCATGATGATAGTGACTGCAGACGATGATGCTGACTTCGGTATGCCGAACACGGTGCCTACACTCAGGTGTCATCTCTGGCGCAGGGTGTTTTCACTTCACTGTGAGGAGCAGCACGTAATAATTTGACCAACGGGTAGTACAGTACTACTACATTGGTAGTACTACTAGTAGTACTAGCACCACCGTCTGGATTTTGTAGTACTACCACGTCCGTCTAGATTTAGTATTTGACTAGCAATATATAGTAATGCATGTCACAAAAAATATACTACTCCCTCTGTAAATAAATACATGGTGGAATGTATTATTCTTTCCGGTAGATAGCTCAAATCTGAAGTCTCATCAATCAGACTACTATTGTACTCACCGAGCGCTCAGCTTGGTAAGCTACCAACAAAAAATTGCAATCAAAGACTACTATTGTACTCCCTCCGTACTGATGCATTAGTCACATTACGAAGACCAAATAGTAATCCCAAAACTTTTAGGCGTGGTGTATTAACTACCAACCACGTTCCCTGTTTTTTGCCACGAAAAAAGAAATCACCCAATACGAGACGTGGGGTGCGTAAGCATTCAATGACTTGAGACTACTTAGCACAACATTTTTGGTTACATGCATTAACATTTTATTAGTTAAATCAAAGGTCAAAACTTGGCGCAAAATGCAAAGGGGACCAATAAACCAGTAAACATCAAAGTGCTCTCGTTTGGCCCCAACTAGAGGTCCGATGAGGTGACTATACTGCACCGGCACGGAGGGGGACGCAACTTCATTGACTTACTACACCTGCCTTTGGGTGTATGACATGTGGGCCCAACAGGTGGCTGGCCCACCTATCATACAGCCAAAGGCAGGTGCAGTTAAGGCACCGGAGCTCAGTGCCATAGAGGGAGGGCCGAGGAGTAGATGGCCAAGACACACATGAATGCAACGCAGTCTGCACTTCTCATATAAAGGCTCCCCGCTAGTCCAATCTACGAAATCCTATGCACCTACGCACCCTAACCATGGGCAAGAGTGATTACTCCAATCGCAAGATCAATTGGCTAGAAGCTAGACCCATGGAGGCGATGAGCGCGAGCATCAGCCGACTGTGCCAGATGGTCCATGATGCCGGCCTGCGGCCCGGCAAGAAGGAACGTCTCCAGGTCGTGCTTGAGGCCGCCAGGGCGAGAGGCCGCTTGGACAACAGCTTCATCTCCTTGTTCGACGAGGTCCTCGTCGGCTTCCTCGACAAGTTCACCGTCGTCAGCCCACACGCCCACGCTCTGTGATACCCGCCACCCTCAACGGCCTCTATGGTGACAACCTCTTCGACGCGATGGTGGCCCTGTGACTACCCGCCATCGCGCTGGAGAATGTCCACCTCGAGGTCACGCTCGCCGGGCAGCGCCTAGCGCAGCAAGACACCATCGACATAATCACCCACGTCTACATGCAAATCTTCCACAAGGACTACTACGTGCAAGAGGAGGACGATAGGTCACTGGCTTTCTTGGACCGCAGGGCAACCTTGGACGGCATTGTTCAGAAGCACGTTGAGCTCGCCGCCAACGCCGCTGCTCCTCACACGTCGGTTGGTGACCTTGCGCACTAGGGCGTGAGGATGTCATTGATGGATCCGTATGTATATTTATCTTTCCGTCAAATCCATGTAGTAGTATATGGTACTACTAGTAATTATCTTACCTTTCACATCAACTTCATAAGTTTCGTACGTACTCCATGCATGAACTGCGCCAGAACCAAACTTCTCATTACTCTAGGGAAAACTGTTATTTCTATCTATCGGTCGCGCCATGGAGCAGAACCAAATTTTACAAGTTACAAGTTCAAAAGGAAAAGCCTGCCGTGTTCGCGTCGCACCCCCACACGGTTGATCCGGCACGCCCCTTACGGCGGAGTGCGTGATGTGTTGCATTTTCACTTACAAGTGGGACCGCAATTGAGCAAACTGACTATCGGCAAACCCCCACCCCGCCCACCATACGATGGCTGAGAAAACAGGAGGCAGAAGAGATGGCTATAGCACGGACTCCAAGAAAATAGGTGTCAGATGGGAATTGCGTGGGTGGCGTGTGCCCTACTGCTAGACGTGAATGCTAGTTATGGCCCATGCCACCCCCACTATATCGAGCCTATATCGAGGTCCTGGTTACGTAGAACAAATTTCCTGGAGTCCGTGCTCAGCCCTCCTCACTCTCTCTTCTCAGCGAGCCAGCAGACGCGCGAAGCCCATTGTCTGTTTGCTCACATGTTGTCCCACATGTCAGTGAAAACGCAAGAGGACCCACTGAACCTGCACATCTTTCACCTCGACGTGCTGGTGATGAAAAACAAATCCAATAAAGATCTTTGGTGGCCGCTTTTGGAGTTACTCAAGAGTAAGATTCTATTTACAGGTTAACCCAAGATGCCAATCACATGGCTTCAACTAGCACTCCACTTTCTTGCATGACACGACCTGGATGCTGGTTGTCCCACGTGTCGGCAAAAGGAGGACGAACTCGACCAAATCTTCTCCACATTTAGACCGGAGGAGTAGGAAACACGGCAAGCCCTATGCCTACATCATACTACGTACAAGCCCACCTAACACAGTCACGCTATCACCATATTTCTCGGCCTCCGTGCGACACCTAGATCTAGTTGATCTAACTAGAACTAACTATTGTGCTAGCATACTCCAATATTAGGTTGGCTCTATGTGATGTGGCAACTTCATATAACTGGATGCTGGCTATAATACTACGGTACTCACACTCCAAGAAGTGAGTCAAAAACCATTCATAAATTGAGTTTATGACATGCATATGCAAATGTACCATTCATTACATACAACCAGTCATCAACACACAATGACAACGAGGATACATGTTGGATTATAGATTAGTTCCAACAAAACATTCTAGTAAATACTAAAGTTTTCATCACACAACAAATGGCCTCCGTCCCCCACACGAGCGAAGCCACTTCGCACCCCCACACGGTTGGTCTGCCACGCCGCTAGGGAAATGCATGTTGTCTTGCATCTTCACTTAGGCCAACTCCAGTGCATGCGGCTCGGACACGTGCTCGCCCAACCCCCTTTCCTTCGACGCCCCCGAGCTACCCAACCACGGCTACGTGTTTTGCACACCCGGTGGCCAGATTTGGTGTGGATCCGGTCGGGCTTGAGCTCGCCCGACTGTGGGAGGCCGCGCCACGCCATGGACTGGCCGAGCATCGGGCCGGAAGGCCCCGTCAAGGCCGCAAGGCCGCATGCAGGTACTGAATCCTCCTCTAGCCGCTCGAATCTACACTGTTGGCCCAAAAGCTCGTTGGCGCACCGTTGCCACGCATTACGTGCGGCGACTGCCCAAAGAAGGTCTTGCGCCACGTGTCTACAACGCCAGAACATCCCGGATGGGTGTTCATCAAGTGCTCAACCGATGGGGTATGTGCTACTTTAGCTTCGGTTGTGCTCTCGGATTTGACTAGTTGTGCTAACTTAAAATTTTATTGTGTAGAATGGACGCAAGTTTTGGTATTGGGAAGAAGAGTGCATCGATATATTGATAGAGCGCAATTTAGTAGATGTTCTAGCACTTTTAGCTAGCATAGAGGCTAGAGATGAGACTACTGCACTTGTTGATAGAATAGAGGCTAGACATGAGACTAGATGCGAGGAAGCAACATCTACTTCTTTACACTCGAAGAAGAAAGAAGCATGCAATATCGAGCCTCCGCAGATCAACAATGAATGCATCGAGAAGGCACTAATCCAACTTACAGGAGCAGTTATAGAAGTTGGATATCTTCTAAAATGTATTCTTGTGGTTCTCGTTTTCTTTGGTCTTGCTTTTCTAGTCAAAATTTGGTGATGTATTTCCATGTACCAAAAATCAATGATGAAAAAAAGATATGTGTTTGCAAAGAAAAATGTACGACACAACGATATGGAAATACAAAGATATGTGTTTGCCGGAGAGAAATGTACGACACAACAATAGTATTACGCCATCGATGGCTCCCCCCCCCCCCACACACACACACCTTCCCCTCCCTACCCGGAGGCCATGGCTCCGGCCATGATCTGGCCGGATCCCACCAACAAAAAGCCTTTTCTCTTTGATGGATCCCTTCTCTGACCCCAACTCTATAGCCCATCTTCTGGATTTCTCATTTGGTCATCTTCAGAGATGAGATACGTAAGTATTTTCAATGTTCGGTGAACTAGGTCTCCCCCTCTCATGGCTTCACGATGGTGATCTCCTTTGCAAGATTTGCTTTTCGTTTGAATAATATCAATGTCAGCTTGGTTCTATCTGCTTGCACGGGTGGTGATTACCAATCATTTGAGGTCTTCCATATCTCTGGCAATGTTTATCATTTCAAAGTATGCTCCAAGGCGGTGGGTTTTTATTTGGTATGCAAGATCCTATTCACTTGTGATCTATTCAAATGTT
The DNA here is from genome assembly GCF_002575655.3 of Aegilops tauschii subsp. strangulata. Classification (NCBI taxonomy): domain Eukaryota; kingdom Viridiplantae; phylum Streptophyta; class Magnoliopsida; order Poales; family Poaceae; genus Aegilops; species Aegilops tauschii. Next base: position 20,392,856 of record NC_053039.3, read on the forward strand.
ATTTCCACCTTTGGAGTGGTGGCGGCCCAAATTGGTTATTTGAAGAAAAGAGATGGTATGCTGAGCAAGATGCTGAATGGACTAGGGTTTCATCTCGGGGCAAAGGTATGACATCTCGTAATGTGCCTATCAAGCAAGTATATTGTCGTATCCTTGATCATTTCACGCCTTAGAACACTGGATATGTTTCACCACAATGTGCAAATGTTTCTTTGAATGGCGCTAATGTCATTCCGATCGAATCTTCCATGGTTTTGCCTGGTCATGCTCATGATCGTGATAATCGCATGTCCGTTGCCCCCGCAATGACTGCCATGCATAGCGGATCAGCCGTTCCAGGGCCCAATCGCATTTCAAATTTCAACTCTTCCGCCTGCCTTGATACTGGGCCGCTAGAGCCCAATCAGCAACACCAGCCCAACTACTTGGAAGCCGGAACGTCTAGCACCCCCAATGTTTATCAGCCAGATAATAATTCCTCTTGCTCCAAATGCCTGGGTTATGGTCACACACGCAATCTTTGTAACAATAAAATCAGGTGTCGTGCTTGTTATGGTTAGAACCATATTGCTAGATTATGTTTTTACAAGAAAATCTCTAGTAAAGCTTATCAGATCAAACCAAACCCTCAACCGCAGCCTGTTACATCTCCCACCCGCGACACCTCCTCGCCTTCTCACCTTCGCCCTCCCTCCCCAGCTCCGCCTGCACGCGCCTCGCTTCCCAAGATGGCTTGCTACCCCTGCAACCCTCTCGCCCACCTCCCTTCGGGCACCACCATCATCCCCCCAGCCCTCTGCATGCTCGTCGTGGCTACGTTGTTCTCGGAGGAGAACTTCCCATGGTGTGCGATGAATGGGCTATCGCCACCTTGGTCCCGGATGTATCTGCAGAGGAGTTCCACGGCACCATTGCTCTGGTCACCACCTTCCTCGAAGGTCGCGGATGGTGCATCAACTAGTCCTCTCGCTGCGGTATGGGTACGGCTCTCATTCAATTCATTACTGCCTGCTCTAGAGATATGGCTATCAGTCATAGCCCGTTCCAGATCGGTGACTCTGTTTTGAGGATTAATAGGCAGGACAGAGATTTGAACTATCGTAGCATTACCTTTACTCATGATATTTGGATCTTGATGATGAACTATCCGCTTGAATGTTGGGATGTTGGGGTTGTTAGTCGCACAGTTTCTCCCTATGGTAGAATTCTAATCTGGAACAAAGATCCTATGGATAAAACTAGAATTATCATGAAGCTCAAAGTTATTAATGTTGACACTATTCCTATCAGTATTGTTATGCTTCGTAACCTTGATGATGTTGGCTATGGGAATTCCTGGACTTGCCCTACATATATTCTGTCTAGAGAGTTGATTGGGCAGCAAGGTTGTCATGAGGATCCACTCCCTCCGGACGGTGGCAATCCACATCGCCTGCCTCATGTACATGGAGGGTTTTGGCATGATGAAGTGCTGGGCAATATCCCCATGGATCAAGTTGTTATTAATCCTCATAATGAAAACCTGGGAGCACCACATGAGGATGTCCATGTTGTCAACAATAACACCAATGCTAATCATGAGGCAGAGATGGATGAGCAAACTGAGCAGGTTCCCGTTGATGAGGATCTAGTTATTGCTCCTAAGGCCAATGTGGTTTTGAGCAATGTAGTTGGCATGAATGAGGTTGCTATGGAACAGGTATATGACACCATTGGGCCCGATTACATCCCACTTGATCAGGAGCATGGCCAATAGCCTATATCTCCAGCTGCTAGCCCTGCATTTATCCCCAACAATTCTGACATGAACTACAATGAGATTCCTTCGATCAGTACTACTCTGCCTGTTCAAACATGCAATATATCTGTGGAAGAACTGTCTGAACACATTGTTGTTCTCCAGGATCTAGTGGGTAATCTGGTCACTAATGCCAATGAAATCATCCCCAAAGTTTGTGGCAGCAAGATCATTAATGCTAAATGCGATGTTGTGGATGTTATGGGCACTGGTGGATCTAATAAAAGATGCTTTCTTCAGATACAGACTGTCCAAGAAATGCCACAACAATCCAGTATTGTCAGCATTGAGGAAATTACCAGCCAAGAATTTACTGAAGTTCAGAAACCTTGCAACAAGAAGAAAAAGAAGCCAATCATTGATGAATCTTTTTGCAGGAGGAGTACCAAAATTACTCACATCAACCAAGGTTTTAAGAACAAAGCTGCTGTTGATGCTACAAATATGAAGGTGGAGAATCCTACTGCTCATCAGAAGTTGCATCACAGTTCTAAGGACCAAAAGAGTGTTGTATCAGTCAATCTGGGTCCTCAATTTGATGCAGTTGTGATCAACAAGCATGCTCCCCCTCCACCTGAACTTCCTATGGACACTCTGCAGGCTATTGGCACTGGCCCATGCAAGATGGCACCTCATGAAGTGTCATTTCAGGCTCTGGAATATGACAGCTCTGATGAATAGGAGCATGGTCAACCTATGGGGCTTGGGTGGATCCCCTAACTGTCACCTAGTTATCTTAGTTATATTTTACCAGCTTTCATGTTTGCACTCCTATTTCCAAGTCTCATTTGTATGCCTGCGTGCATCACAAAATCTTATGGCCGGTAATAATCTGCACTTCTGTTCCCATGGATTTCATAGCATGTCAAACTTTTGTGGCTGCTATTATGGAGTGCTTATCTGCTATGAGGACTTTCATGCTCAATTTATGTTGCTTAGATCAGCAGTTTTTTATAGTTACAACCAGTATATGTCCTCACATAATTGCCATTATTATTCTAATTTAAGGACCTATCATGCTATGCCACTCATAGTATGATCACATCTCTACTGCTATATGTCAATCCTGAATAGAAGTTGGAACATACTAAACTAGAATGTTAGAGGGATTAACTCCTCTACTAGATGGGATGACATCAGGCAGAAAATTGATGAAAGTTCTTGTTGCATTATGACATTTCAAGAAACCAAAAGAGATACTTTTGATCTTGCTTACATAAAGAATTTCTGTCCCAAGAGATTCAACCAGTACTGTTTCTCTCCATCTATTGGTATTTTTGGTGGTTTCATTACTATATGGAAAGGCAACATGTTCAAGGGTGAGGTCATATCTAACAACTATTTCCACATTACTATTAAATTCACTTCCAATATAGATAATAGTTGTTGGTATGTCACAAATGTGTATGGTCCTAACTCTGTGGATGGCAAACAAGAATTTGTGACTTAGCTGCAAAATCTTAATATTAATCAGAACAAGCTATGGATGATTTTGGGCGATTTCAACTTTATCAGAGGCCCTGATAATATAAACAAGCCAGGTGGTGACCCAAACAACATGATGCTCTTCAATAATATCATCATAAATCTTGATTTAGTGGAAATACCATTGAAAGGAAGATCATTTACTTGGAGTAATAAATAGGACAAACCACTGTTGGGAAAGTTGGATTGGGTGTTCAGCAGTTCCCACTGGACTACTGCTCATCCTACTACCATGGCAATCCCTTTGGCCAAGATCTCATCTGACCATGTTCCCATCAAAGTCATCGTAGACAGTAACATTCCTAAATGCAACATCTTCATATTTGAGGAATTCTGGACAGAATTTAATGGTTTCATTGAAGTAGCAGAGAACCATTGGTACAATTCTATACACTTCTCCGATTCAGCCAAACATCTCAATGCCAAGTTTAAGGCACTTAGAAGAGGCCTCAAAAAGTGGAGTAAGAAATACTCACAGCTTAGTAAAACTATTGAGAACTGTTGTTTATATGTCAAGCTTATTGATGGTCTGGAAGATCAAAGGTTACTTACCAGGAGGGAGGAAAACTTCAGGAAAATCCTCATCATCCATACTAATAAGCTTTTGGAGGCTAAAAGAAAATACTGGAGAATTAGAGCAAAAATCAAAACTTGGTGATGAAAATACTAAGTTCTTTCATGCTATTGCACCACAGGTATTTAGGCATAATTACATCACTTTCCTGATATCCTCTAATGGTCAATGCAGTTATGATCATGATCAAAATGCAGCCATAATCTGGGCCTCATTTAAGGAGAGAATTGGCACACAGAATGACAGTTTTAGGGACTTTGATGTTTCTCATTTAAGCATGAATAGTATACCTTCAGATCTTGGCAGGCCTTTTTCCACTCAGGAAATAGATGAAATTATTAAAAACATGCCCAATGATAAGTCCCCTGGACCTGATGGCTTTCATCAAGCACTGTTTTATAAATTCATTAATGACTTTAATCAAGAATCTATATCTCTGCAACCTATCAATACTGCTTATATTGCCCTTATCCCTAAAAAGGACAACCCTGAATCACCTAATGACTTTAGGCCTATCTCCCTAGTGAGTATGCCTATCAAAATTCTAACAAAATTACTTGCCAACAGAGCTCAGCCAGTTATTCTATCCAGAGTTAGCAAAAACCAGTATGGTTTTATTAAAACCAGGAACATTCAGGATTGTCTTGCTTGGATCTTTGAATACATCCACATGTGTCACAAATCAAAAAAGGAAATCCTCATCTTCAAGATTGACTTTGTGAAAGCTTTTGAGAAGGTTAACTACAGTGCTATCATTTTCATGATGAAGCATTTTGGATTTACTGACAAATGGATCAGATGGGTCAACATTATTTTGTCTACTGCTTCCACTTCTGTTATTATTAATGGTGTGCCTGGGAAAATATACATTGCATATGTGGTGTTAGGCAAGGGGATCCATTTTTTATAACAAGGCGACGCCAAGACCAGAAGCACTAAAGAGCAAAGGGGCGAGGTGGACTCCCCCGGCAAGACCCTTGCCGGGGCGGCCTCTGCGGTCCCAGCAAGAGCCTTGCCGGGGCAACTTGCCCAACGCCAGCAGAGCGAGCCACCCTTGAGCCCAAGGGTTCCAAACGCCGCCAACAACTACATTGGAACCAGGGCTCGGGAGGCACCTCCGTGGTGGCATGCAGATCTTTGTCAAGATCATGAATACATAAGATCAGATGAGAACCAGAAGACGATGACCCTCGGCGGGATCCTAGCCAAGTAAATTCACAAGACCCCCGGCAAGCGCCTTGCCGTGGACAACTGCAACACCACGGCAAGAACCTTGCCGGGCCCCCGGCAAGGCCCTTGCCGAGGACACCAGCGGGGCCGCAGCCATGCCCGCGTCTGCCAAGATGCCACCACCGTCCCCAAGCAGCTGCTAGCTCAACCAGCTGGGCAGGCACCTGCGTGGCGACGAGAGGCCTCTACGCCGACCCAGCAAGCACCTGCGTGGTGGCATGCAGATCTTCGTGAAGACCCTGCCACCGCGCCACCTCAGCAGCCTGCCTGCCTACATGGCACCGCACGCATTGCTGGCCCGGGCGCGTGTCGAAGCGAGGCGGAGCGGCGACGGACGGGACGGGCCTCGTTCCCGTCCCCGATAAAGCTAATGGACACCTAAGTAGCGCATTTAATGCGCTTTGTTCCGTAATGCCGGGCGATAAGCTCGCGCACTGTACACCTTTCCACCTCCTGTGTGCCACTGTGGCGACCCCTTTTGCTTATAAAAGGAGGCCTGAGGCGACCAGGAGAGGGATTCGGCTATTTGGAACTACGCAGCCACCGTAGCTAGTTCGAGAGCTCAAGAGCACTCTGAAATACACACCAAAGCAGGACTAGGGTATTACGCATCCTCGCGGCCCGAACCTAGGTAAACGATCTTTGTGCTACCTCCTAAACCTGCTATTGTCACAACCCCACGCCCGCCAACCGTAGAAGGGATTCCAGTGATCCCATAGGTGTCGTTTTCCCCGACATCTTTGCCACGCCAGGTAGGGGGCGCAGTTGTGAGAATCTGGTCTAGCTGCCAGCTTAGCAGTTCCTCATGGCCATGGCTTCTAAAGAAGAAGAAGGCCGAGAGAACGGCGCCGCCTGCAAGCGCGAAGGGCGCCAGTGCGGCGACAGGAAAGCTAAGTCATGCCTAACTTTAAATATTCCTTTTTATATAAGGTTATTCCCCTCGGAGATCTCGTCCTTTGTATGGAAAACCCGCACGGCATGGTAGCCTTCCACAATTGGCAACGCTCTCGATTCTGACTCGACTCAAGCTCGACAGTTCGAGCGGCCGCGTTGAGAGCAGTAAGGTGGATCACCTGGCAGCAAGCACACTCGGCAGCCGTTGGGGATCCGTCCTCCAGGCGCCGTGCCCTGGGTTTACGCACCGGTGAGCCTACCCGATTAATGTAGGGTGAACATACAAAGGGGGGATTGAACAGGAAAGTAACATGCATAATATCAAAAGTGTTGCAGAGTTATATTACATCACTTGTTTCCGCAGTTCTAACTACAGATAAAAATTGTCTTGGTTGTGAACTTGCAGCAACGAAAAGAAACGGGGTGCCTAGTCCCGGCGCTGGCCCTCTACCCTCTGGATTCCATCGATGCTGCTGATGACGGGCACGATACGCTCCCTGAGCGGTGCGAGGTCCACATCCTCCGACATGCTCTCTAGCGCAGCGTCGAAGTCGAGGTTGGGATTCCAGTATGCCACCTTGGTGAGAACCTTGGTCATGGCACCCCGGAAAAGCCTCCGGGCGTCATTGGCCAGGAAAGTCGCCCTGGTGGAGCGGAAATGCTCCAGGGCTCCAAGAACACCCTCGAAGAACAAGGTCAGCTTGGCGTTGAGGCTCACGTTGCGCTCCGGGGTGTACCTCACATTTGGCATCCCCATGGTGGCCAGCTGCGTTGTCATCCTACCGGCGACGTCTTCGAGGCGACCGATCCAGCGGTTCTCGCCTTCCACAAAGTCTTTGTGGTTGGCGGCTTCGTTCTTCCGCTGCTGCTTCTCGGCCTCCAAATCCCTGGCCAGGGTCTCCTCCCGGGCCTTCGCCTCCGAAAGCATCTTCTCAAGACCCTCCAGCTTCAGGTTCAGGTCTTTGATGGAGTCGTTGGCCTTGGAGAGCTGCTCAGCCTTGACGAGGACTGCGCCCTGCGCCTCCACCAGGGCACCGTTGAGCGTGTCCTTCTCCTTGGACAACTTCAGGACCTGGTCCATCAGCTCGTCCCGCTCCACCTCCAGCACCTTCACCTTGCCGGCGTGAACTAGAGCCTGGGCATTGAGTGCCTCCTTGTGCCTCTGCTCCAGCTCCTTGGTCCGCTGCACGACAAGCTTCTCCACCTCCTCGTCCTTGCCACGGAGTATTGCGGCGAGCCTCTCCTCGTGCGCGGCAAGGTCCTCCTCCTGGGAGTTTAGCGCAGCCTGCTGCTGGTGCCGAGCGGCCTCGGCCTGAGAGGCCTCCTGCTTCACCAGCTCCTGGGCCTTCTTGATGTCGGCCTGCTTCATGACGAGCGCCAGGTCACGCTCAGCCAACGCATCCTTGGCGGCCTTCAGGTCCTTGTGGGCCTAGCGGAACCAAGCCTGCGCCTCGGCGACGCGCTTATCGAGGTCCGCCTCCGCCATGTCCACTACCGCTATCCTGGACTTGGCCTTGTCCAGGCGAGCCCGGTGAGGCGCCCGGAGCTTCTGGAAGTTGGCGCCCATGGCCTGGAGGATCCCCTCTTCCTGGGAACCGCTGCCACCGGCGCTCGGCTCGTCAACGACCTCAAGCCCGACGGCGGCGAGCACTTCATCATCGAACACCTCCCCTTCGACGGGAGCCCCGGTGCTCGCCGTCCCAGGGAGGTGGACGAACAGGTCGTCGCTCACCCTCAGGTACCTGCCTGAGCCAGAGGCAGCGGAGGAGGAAGGTTGGTCGCACTACAAAAAAAATACACTTCCGTGATGATACGTGTTTGTCGCAGTAGGTCACGTTTTCTGTCATGCATGTACATCCATGACAAATTTATGACAGAATCAAGATAGTCATACCTGTTCTATCGTAGAAGTGTTCCATGACATTACCAAAATTATCATCACGGAAGTGTCCACTTCGTTGACGATAAATCGCGCGTCACAGAAGTGCTTTCGTCAAGGGTGACCGACACGTGGCATCCACCGTAACGGAACGCCGTTAAGCTATCGGGTCCGGTTTTGGATCCGATACCTGTTAACAGCCCCGACCAATGGGGATTTTCCATGTGTAAAATCATCATTGGCTGGAGGAAACACGTGTCGGCTCACCGTTGGGACAGATGTCATCCACTCATTGGACCCAAAGCGCCTATGATACGTCGACACATGGCACGGCCCAACAGAGGCCCATTCCTGTCAAAAGGCCGACCCATTTGACTTGGTCAAAAGGTGGCGAGCCGGCCCACGACAAGCCTGTTAACGACCTGTTCGCATATAGCCCATTTATAGCCCGCTAACCCAGGGCCCGTTTACGGCCTATCTGAATTAGGCCCAGTAGCGTCATCTGGACCGTCCAATAAAATTCCAGCCTGTTTTAACTTCCGGCCCATATATGTCCCATGACGTATTTCGGCCCATATGAGTCCCTTTGTAACTCTTGGCCCATTAATGGCCTGTGGTGAAACCGGCCCGTAATGAACAGTGTATCGCTTTATACCCATTAGCGGCCCATTATTCCATTGGGTCATTTCCAGCCCGTGTGACCTTTCGGCCTTCTGAGGGCCCATTTATTCTTGGTCTCATTTCCAGCATTCGGTTACTTACGGCCCGTTACTGGCCTTTTCTGCTTGTGGGCCAAATTCAGCCCGTGGATATAGTCGGCCCGTTTGCGGGCTGCTAATCTTTTGGGCCATTTTCATAGCATCATCAAATACGGCCTATTAACGGCCCGTTATGGTCAGCCCATAAATCGTACGATTTCCACTCTAGCCCGTTTACGGCCCCTTATACGGCCCGTACAAGGCCCATAGATGAGATGGCCCGTAGAAGGCCCATGGATCCTACGGGACGTAGAAGGCCCATTGACCCGATCACCCATAGAAGGCCCATTGATCCGACGGCCCATAGAATGCCCATGGATCCGATGGCCCATAGAAGGCCCATGGATCCGACAGCCGATAGAAGGCCCACGGATCCGACGGCCATAGAAGGCCATGGATCGTCCGTCCCGTAGATGGCCCATTGATCGTACGGCCTGTGGAGGGCCATGGTCACTACAACGTTTGGGCGAGTTGGCCCCCGTTTGAATGATATAGCATATTCAAAGAATTATCCTACTTTATACTATCACCTCTAAAAAACATACACTATACAATAAAGGGACTAAGGCATAGAAACGTAGAATAATCCTACACTATACAATAAAGAAATTACAGCCGATTATACCCACTGGGCATTATGGTTCGGCATCAGTGATAATAAAGCATACACAAACAGAAAATTACATACACTGGGCAAATACAGCTCATACATCATGGACGCACATCAACATAACTTACCATTTGAACTATAATCTCTTCAGAAAATAGGATTGGCCGGATTTAGATAGCACAAATTTCAGTATGCAAAATCTCCAAATCCTTCGTTGTTACCTCAGTGTCTTGTTTCATTTTTTGACTCCTGCATCTAATACCTGCATGTCCAGTCTCAACTTGTTGATTGTACGTTCAGAATCATGTACACGTTGTCTTGCCACCTCTAGTTGATGCTCGAGAACATCAGCACATTCCAGTTCCAATCCATAATTATTCGGTAACGGCCATGCCGCACTGCTCGCAGATCTTTGTGTTGATGTCACTTCATCCTGAAATGTTTCTGTAAGTACACATGACTAGGGCAAAAATATAGTTACAACAGTGAAGCGAGCAAGACAGACTATTTTGTACATGGCAAAACAGGACTAACAATAATGTTACACGTCATGAAGCATAAGCAGGTGATATTTTAAAAATTATAAAAAAGGTAGTCTGTGCAGCCTGTATACAGAAATCTCTCTTAGCTCACCAGAGGAGCATGATGTTGGGGCCCAATCCAAAACACAGACAAGTTACAAATTTAGACAACATGTTGCATAGAAGTAAGCAAGCAGTTGGCCATTCTGTAGCTCAATTAAAGTCTTAGGGAGAATAATGAACAACAGAGGGTTTCATACAAACGTACTACAGCAAGCAAAACTATGCAATCATTAGCCTAGTATAAACTAGATTGTGAGCCTCATGCAATAATAGTTGGTTAATAGACTTCAAAGCTTCAGGCACACTTCGGCAGAGTAATTAAATGGTAAGGCCTTTAATTATGTCAACTAATAGTTATACAAGTACCCAACATCAGGCATCATTCTTTGGGCATCTCATTAACTGAGGACAAATAAAGCAATTGAGAAGAGCAAATTAACTATGCCTGAAACAAACAAGGAATTGAACTGTTGAGTTGGATATAGTGACTTACCTTAACAGGTTGAAGAGGCTCAGCGTAGCTCCTACTTCTGTTGCAAGGCTCCTTCCTCACATCTTGTACTTGGAAATCCTTAATCTTATCTTCATTGCACCCCCTCTGCAAGGTGACACAAACTAGTTACTCGTCTCCTTGGAAGATAAATATGCATACTTTCCAGTCTGTGAACACAAAATGATGAGATTATAAAAAACAACACCACATAATGAAACATGCCGCATCTCTTGCACTTGCACACAATGAAATGAGCATTTACTATGTCTGCACTATGTAAAAACTAGGCATACCTTCAAACTGGATCTCCAGGTACTCCTAGAGAGCCTACTTTAGTGTATAGCCAAACCTTTATGTCACCTATGAGTTAGAAAAGGCCCCACTACAGCAGCCCTTAGTGTTTAAATCGTTGACAACCTCTGTTAGAGTGTTAGGTCAAGAACAACAAGTAATCAAAGCAAACAGTCCTAGTATGGCTGGCTGATGCAAACAAGCAATTGAACAGATGTGTGAGCCAATCTTACATATCAAGAAAAGAAGCAAAGAAGGAGGCTTAAAGACCATCACTTGGAACGTATGAACTAACATAAACATTGCATATTCCAGATTCTACAATGGAATGCACATGTATTAGGTTATGCCATGTATGATGATGCCTAAATGTATACTATAGCAGGCAGGAGTGATTCATCATTGCACGCACAATTGAATTGTAGGTTAAGGGCCAGTTCTATTCTGCCTTTTCAGGGCTTATTGTCAAAATAAGCCATAAAAGATGTAAAGAAGTCATTTTTGAGTTATGGGCTTGGGCTTAACTAATTTCGCTTTGGAGGGGGGGGGGGTGTTTCGGGTAGAACCTCACTAAAAAATTGAAGGGAAGGGGAATAGTGAAATGACTCTGTTGTCTGCCTATATTACACTCAAAATGCAACTGGTGACGCCCGCGTCATACCTCACCCTCAAGTAAAAACAAACACGCAAGCGTTCATTGCCCTGCTCGCTTGCATCTCCTCTCCCCTTTCCCTCTACCTCGATCCCCTGCCTGCAGCACTAGAGTTCCTCCAGCAAGCCGTCGCCACTGGTCCCATCTGGCCTGGTCCTCGACAATGCTCTGTCCAGCTAGGCTACATGGCCGGCGGGTAGGGGCAAATCTCTCTGGCTGCTCCTCCCTCTGGCGCCGCCCCTCATTCTCATGGTCTCCAGCAGCTGCGCCACTCTGGTTCGTCCAACGCACTACTCCGGCAGGCGCTGCACAACTACGGCTGATGCGACACTGCGGCAGAAGGCACCTTATTCCCCCTCCCCACCTCCCAGGCCGTGGCCTTGAGGTGCTGTTGAAGGATGAGCTCATCCAACAAGGTGAGGATCTCCTCTGATTTTTTGCCAAATTTTCATTCTGATCCACTATACGATGAATTGCTGTGAGCTGCTTCTACTGCTGCTATATGATGCATTGCTATGAGCTGCTCCTACTGCTGCTATATGATGAATTGTTATGAGCTGCTGCTGCTATATGATGAATTGCTATGAGTTGCTGCTGCTGCTATATGATGAATTGCTATGAGCTGTTGCTACTGCTATATGATGAGTTGCTATAAGCTGCTCCTGCTGCTGTTGTATGATGAATTGCTATGAGCTGCTCCTGCTGCTGCTGTATGATGAATTGCTATGAGCTGCTCCTGCTGATGCTATATGATGAATTGCTATGAGCTGCTCCTGCTGCTGCTATATGATGAATTGCTATGAGCTGCTCCTGCTGCTGCTATATGATGAATTGCTATGAGCTGCTGCTCGTATATGATGAATTGCACACTACTGCTGCTGCTGTATGATGAGTTGCTATGAGCTGCTGCTGCTGCTGCTATATGATGCTTTCAGGTGGTGGTGCTATATGATAATAACCAGCCACTTGGACCATCGAATTTCAATAAATAATTGTTCATCATTTAAATGTGGGTCATGCATTTTTCGTTTAAATTAGGCAATGGGATCTCTATGGAAAACATTGACCAAAGTAGATTGTGCCAAGTAGATGGTATCTTTGTATTTGCATTTTGAGCAAATAGTGATGGTCTGTTTTCCTATCATATTAATTACTGCACTGGGTTCAATTTGTGATGTTTGCAAGTCAAATTAATCTTCATATGGGCAGCAAAATGAAAAAATATAATGCAATCTAGACTTTTCATTGATCATACCAAAGATAAGCTGAAAACGCAATGAAAAGAACTGGTTGGCCTATTACATGGAGCTTATATTGACAGGTGCTTATTTTCTTAGGATAACTCGTAATAACTGTCCCTAAGAAACTTGGCCAATAGAACTGACATACAAATAACATGTCATGATGATTGCAATGGAGGAGTGATGTACCATAACACACTGTATAGGCTCACCGCTGGCTCTCCTTTTTTTGCGATGTTCCATGAAATTACCACATACATCTTGTACTTTTTCATTGTGTAACCCTATCTGCAAGTTGACACGGCTAATTTCAAACATCTCTACATGATAATACATTGCATATCCCTTGCGCATATTTAAACCACCAATTAATGATTGTGTGCGTAGCATAAACTAGCCATGAGTTTGTGTGCTGGACTAGCAGGCACCCTAAGGGAGCCTAATGTAGTGTACTAGAATTCCTACATGCCACCTACGATTTTGTGTAATGTACTGCCTCTGTTCCTAAATATATGTCTATGTAGAGATTCCAGTATGGACCACATACAGATGTATATAGATGCATTTTTTAGTGTAGATTCACTCATTTTGCTCCGTATGTAGCCTATAGTGGAATCTCTAGAAAGACTTATATTTAGGAACGGAGGTACGAGGTAGTATCATGTATGACATCTACATATCTAATTTAGCAGCCAGTAGTTTACTGGTCGAAAATCCTAGGAAAGCACGCTGGCAGGCACAGAACAATACAAGAGAGAGAGAGAGAGACACGCTTACAAGATCATAGCAATGCCTCGGTCCAGGATCTTGGTTGGCCAAGCTGTTAGATCCAGAAGAAATATCGTCCTTGTAGTTTTTGCCAGCTGCATAACAGGTAACAGCGACCTGTTAGTATATTTGAAGTACATCGGGCAGGTGATGCTGGACGGGTTTAAAGGTGACAAGTACCTAGGCCGTGGCGGGTGCTTGGCATCTTGCCAAACGGTGGGAATCAGGTTAGAAACGTCAAGGGCGATGACGCTGCACTGGCTGTCGGGGTCCGGTAAGGAGATTAGAACCATCGAGTAGGGTGTTTGTGGAGCGGCTCCGGTAGGGTGGAGTACGGTGTGGGCGAAGCGGATCTGTGGCCGTGGACGAGGGCGTAGGTGAAGCTGCTCCGGTGGTTGGGTTAAGGATGGTGTCGACGATGCGGATCTGCGGCCGTGGACGGGGCGTCAGAAGCTGCTCCGGTAGGTTGGATGAGGGTGCGAGGAAGCGGATGTGAGGCCGTGGACTTGTGAGTTGGCAAAGCGGCCCCGGTAGGGTTGAAAATGGTATAGGCGAAGCTACTGCGGTGGGGTTGACGATGGTGTTGGTGAAGCGGCTCCGGTAGGGTTGAGGAAGGTGTCGGCAAAGAGGATCAGAGGCCGTCGATGGGGGCGTCGGTGGGGCGGCTCCGGGGGGGTGGATGAAGCGTCTTCGGTGGGGAGTATGAATGAGCCGCTGCAGATGCGCTGCAGTTGACGAGAGTACCGGCGAAGGAGATGCGGCACCGTGGACAAGGCCGGCATTGAATGGGCTGTGGTACAGTGGTGGATGAGCAGTCTACTTGTTTCCAGGGGAGGTGGGAGGGGTAGATGCAGCCGCAGAAGCAGATCCGGCGAGGTGGACGCCGCTGGCAGTGAATGGGCTCTGGTACACCGGTGGAGGAGCAGTCTAGAGTTTCGAGAGGGGAGGGGAGAAAGGCCGATGAAGTACGGACGGCGTGATGTGAGATGCTCTGGTGCTGTGGAGTTAGTCGTTTTTGCGGGAGGGGGAGAGGAAATGGGGGTGCCGTGTAGTGGGGGGAACCGCAAGTTACCAAAGCAGCCCCGACCTATTATGTAGATGAGGGCGGTATTGTAACTGTTGGTCTCCGTGTACCAAGGACAAAAGGGGAATTTCCCATGCTAAAGACTAAGGTGGCGGAAATTTTAGAAGGAGGTGGGAGATTTTGCCGCCCGCGGGATCGTTCGTATCCAGTTTCAACTAATTTTGGACCGTGCTAGCGGTAAGGTCATGCGAGACTATGTACACGGGGCACGCGTCAGTAGTTAATAACTGGTGTGAAGTCCACCCCAGAAAAAAAGACAATAACTCGGGATGATGCACCGATAACTTGGACGTTCACACGGGCGCAGCCAATCGTACGGGTGTAGTGGCGCGTTCACAAAAAAGGGATCAAACGCTCAGCCTATGTATTTCTCGTGTAAATAGATAATTTAGTGCAATTGGTTATTTACTTTAAACATAATGCATTCACGTGTTAGTGTAGAGGCGCACAAAAAGAAATGGATATTGTAGTCCGCTACTTAAAAGTGTTACCTCATATGATTACATAGCCTCCATTTCATAAATTGCGTACCCGTTGAATTCATATATGAATATTACATATATTACTTCATAATAGAACCTTAAATCATCCAAGACTAATGATTTTGAATGCAAGAGTAACAATGGTGCATGTACATGATAGCTACATTGGTTGTTTGAAGAAACATCACTGTAACTTTGGCATGCACAACTAAAAAGGTTAAATAGAAAAGATGTGATATGTGAGTGTCCAATCTTTATAGCATTGAATCGATATCGTACCTTTGGCCACGATACGAAGTAGATATTGATTTATGTTCAAGCGATCCACGTCCACGATCGCTAGATAGTGATACATGAATGAATTGTGCAATCTCTCTCACACGCATACATATCTCATTTCCCTGTGGGCATCGGAATCACACACGCGCACTACGTGTATTTCTCTCCCTCTATCAAGGTTAGAATTCGTCTTTCTACCCCGTCCTACAAGTCTCTCACACAGAAACACACATGCTCTCTCTGTCGAACACGCCCACCCCTTTAATTCCGCCCACCCACAGCCACTAATTTCTCAAAGTATAATAATGTCTCTCACACATATGCCTTAGGTTAACTCGAGTTCCGGAACCATATGAATACATAAAATGGGATTCCAGCAGAGCACCTTTTGTTTTGAGATTTCGCTCTCTCTCTCTCTCTCACACACACACACGCGCGCGCGCGCACACACACATTGTGTCTCGCTTCATTTTTCCGGCACTTGCATGCACACAATTTTTTTTATCTTCGTGACGCTTTAAGTATGCCTCGCACAAATGCTATCTACCTATCCCTTAATATAGCTAGATATGTGTCACACAAACTCCTTCTCCCTACTAGCAAGATGCCCATGCGTTGCACCGAACATCAAGATGCATTTGTATGAGTAGTTTATCTTGTGGGAGAAAAGGATGAACGAGGGAATGCCTTATTTGCAAATGCGGAGAGGGGTGTGGGTATCTTTTTGCAAAATTGCCACAGTTTTCTTCCTATCCGTCGGATATAATTCGGATGGCCTATATTGCAGGATGACAGGAACACCATCATCACCAACTCTGTTTTTTATAAGAGTAGGGATATGTAAGTGTCACTGCCCCCCCCCCCCCGACACACACACCCACACAACCACACACACACACACACACACTTCCCAACACCGAAGGAGTAGGGTGACACCTCGATCTTGATACTAATCTATCGACTGGCTTCTCTCTCAAACACACACACACACACACACACTACCCGACACCGAAGGAGTAGGGTGGCACCTCGATCTTGATAGTAATCTATCTACTCCTCTTTCAAACACACACACACACACACATACACACACACTCGCTAGTTGTGCCTCTGTGCCTACCGCGCACACTCTCGATACGTCTTTCTCTCCCTCCCCCTCCCCCCACCCCAACAATGACAACTGAAGGGTGACAACTCGATCTGATCGTAATCTGTCAATTGGTTTCTCTCTCGAACATTGTGTCTCTGTGCCTCGCTCAGTAGCCCCCTCGATATGTAGACTTCTCGCGCGCGCACAGCTGTACTGACGATGATGCTGAACCCAGTGTGCCTCCTTTTTACCGGCCTCATGTGATAGTTTTCACCCTGTTTTCTGTTAATTAACAAGGCAACCTTTTCTTTGTTACTACTAGTGAATCTGAAATCATTCGGGGCAGACATAAAATATATCACTTCAACCCAATTATCGCAGTAACTATTTTAAAAGAAACTAGCTAGATGCCCGTGCGTTGCATGGAACATTAAGATGCATTTGTATGAGTAGTTTATCTTGTGAGAGAAAAGGATGAACGAGGGAAGGCCGTACTTGTGAACGTGGAGAGGGGTGTGGGTATATTTTTGCAAATTGCCATAGTTTTCTTCCTATCCGTTAGATATAAATCCGACGGCCTATATTGCAGGATGGCACGCACATCATCATCACCAACTCTGTTTCTACTCCCTCCATTCCTAAATATTTGTCTTTTTAGAGATTTCAACAAGTGACTACATATGGAGCAAAATGAGTGAATCTACACTCTAAAATATGTCTACATACACATCCGAATGTGGTAGTCCATTTGAAATCTAAAAAGACAAATATGTAGGAACAGATGGAGTATAAGAGTAGACATGGAGATATATCTCCAGCATGGTCTACAACAAAAATGTGCTGGACTGGTTAGCGTCGGATGCTCGCAACGCGATGACATGAGTTCGAATTCTATCTTTAACTTTAGATTTTTATATTATATATTACTTATTTAATATATACTTCTTTCGGTACTGTACTGACAGTGGAACCCACAGAGTACTTAGAATACATGATTAAGGATGAACTTGTTTCTTTTTAACTTTCTGTACGAATCTGTAGCCACGCAAGTCACGTGTACACTATACATGCAATTAACTTTTTATAGAGGGACAATCATACACGCAATTAACTCAAATGGATTGGATGTCACTCTATTATTTCCAGCATAAGAGCATCTCCAACGGCAGCCGGAAAATTTCCTCCCGCTTCCTTCTGCGGAGCACGACATCAAACGCCAGCGGCATACATTCTCACAACTCTAACCAACCAGATGAAATTCTTGCAAACACGGACTGATTTCATATAAGCATGAAGGATTTCGTATAAAAAAGCCGGATCTTCATATAAACATGATGGATTTCATTACATTTACATGAACTAAGCGGTGCCAATCCGGCTCTCTTGGTATAATTAATACTCCCTCCATCCGGAAATACTTGTCCTAGAAATGGATGTATCTAGACTTATTTTAGTTATAGATGCATACAATTTATCCATTCTTAGAACAAAAATTTCCTGCCAGCTGGAGAGGGAGTACATAATCTAATTGGCCGCCCGCAGATCCCTTTGTCTTCCTCATGTCTGGCAGACACTTTGCAGGGTCGACGAAGGTCCTCGGAAGAGACGAAGAAGCAAAGGAACCACCTGAATGCGCAGTCGTCGCCTCGGCGGTGGCCTTCATGGGACCCAAGTGGCGGCGGCCTCCCATGTTCTACTTCTCCTCGATGATGGGGGCGGACATGGAGAAGCTGGCCACCGACTCGTCGCTCTCCACGCACCCGGCTTCTGTCTCTGCCTGCATGGTGTTGCCGCAGGCACGGGAGGCGCGCCCACAGACACGGGAGACGCGGTACCGCTGACACTGGTGGCACGGTACGACGCGGCAACGACGACGCCCGTACCGGTGTGCTCGCCGCCGTGCTGGCGTGGAGCAACTCGCCACTCCTCATCGAGCTGAACTGGAGCGGCGAGTTGCTGAACCACACGCCTGCTTGGGGCGACAACTGGCTCCGTCGGGCCAAGCAAGGTTGGTGAAGCACCGAGCGGCCTCGCCCGTATCCGGAGGCCTCGGCGGGCCACCCAGCCGGGTAATATGCCGGAGAACGGCTCCTCGGAAGCCATCGAAAGAGTGGAGAAAATGGTTAAGGAGGAGATGGGGGAGCGGCGGAGGGGTGCGATTCTTGCCCGTTGTCTGTCTGGCCTCGTGTAAATAGAGGGCGGATGGTAGGAGCTTGGCCGGCGTCTGGCCTCGTTTAAACTGAGGGCGGACGGGAGGAGCTCGGCCAGTTTTGCATTTAATTCCGGCCCGCTCATGAACGGACGTGTGGCCGGAGTAGGTTTCTCGGTTTGCATGCGGGTTTAATGGAGGGGTTTGATGGAGGCGGGGAGGCGTGTTCAGCCGGGCGTGTAGCGGGCGGCGCAGTACTATTCGATTTGACAGCGGGCGGTGCAGTTCCCGATACGGCTTTAATGCAGACGAGGGAGGGAGTAGCGGTTCCCGAAATGTGGAACGACCAATGCATCCTCCTTCAATTGATGCACGAGGGAAGTAATGGGAGGAGGACCGAGAAAAGAGGCTGCACGATGTGAATGCAACGCAGTTTGCCCTCATATAAAGGCGCCCCTCCATTCCAATGCATCTACCACATCTTACGCACCTAAGCATTTTCCTAAGCACCTACACTAAGCGCAAAAGAGCTCACTCCAGACCCATGGCGGCAATGCGCGCGAGTGGCCAGCGGCTGTGCCAGATGGTCCACGACGTCGGCCTGCGGCATGGCGCCGAGGATCGTCTCCAGACGGTGTTGGAGACCGGCTGGTGGATGGCCACCGTCGACGCCAACTATGACTCTCAGTTGGACCAGATGATCGTTGCCACCACCAACAAGTTCACCGTCCTCAAGAAGCTCGCGGACGACATCGCCATACTCCTCTAGCCCGCGCGCCTGGGCTCCTCATTGCCTGCCACCCAAATCGGCCTCCATGGCCGGAACAACTATGACTCTCAGTTGGACCAGATGATCGTTGCCACCACCAACAAGTTCACCGTCCTCAAGAAGCTCGCGGACGACATCGCCATACTCCTCTAGCCCGCGCGCCTGGGCTCCTCATTGCCTGCCACCCAAATCGGCCTCCATGGCCGGAACCTCTTTCAAGCACTGGTGGCCCTGCGACTGCCCGCCGACGCCACGAAGAATGTCCACCTGGAGGTCGCGCTCGCCGCGAGGCGCCTCGCCCTGCAAGAATTCGTCGACCTACACATCCACGTGTACGAGCAAATCGTGTACATAGGTATCTACAAGGGCAGTGAGGACGCTACGACATTGGCCTTCCTCAACTGGCTGGAAGCCTTGGACGCCTTTGCTGAGAAGCACCTCGACCTCGCCACAAAAGCCGCCGCTCCTTAGCCGCTGGTCGATGGCCCGACGCACTAAGTTGAGGAGGAGGAGGTCGTACGTTGATGGATGCATCATTCTTCTTGCCTTCTGTAACCACCACTGCGATCGCATCATCATCGTGGCCTTAATTCTTATTGTGTTGTTGCATTCTCGTTCCAGTCAATACCGACATGTGCGATCCCTTTGCTTAATTATATGCATCACTGTAACTAGTACTCCATCCACCAATCTATAAGTTGTCTTACCTTTTCCATCAACTTCGTGCAACACGCGGGCATCTTGCTAGAAACACTAAAACATGTCGGACCGCTTGTGACCAAACCGATGATGCGCCAACCTAGCTACTATACGTACCCTACTTATCTGGCGGAAATAGCCCCGCCCTGGCGTTTCCAATCATTATTTCTATCTATCGGTCGTGCCAAGGAGCAGAACCAAAATGTTACAATTTATAAATGTTTCTCTACTCCTACTCCTACAAAAGACTCAGTTGGTGATGGTGGTTTTTCTGCCGTCCATCGTATCTGACCATTAGATCTGCATCTAACGGCTGTGAGGTAAGTTGTGGCATTTTTGCAACAATAGCCCACTTCTCTGCTCCAATTTGCAGAAAACCCCTTATTATCTTGAAAGCAACCACATCCCTCCCTCACCTCATCAAAACAGCCTGAGAAATATATTTTGAGTGAAAAGTACTCCCTCTGTTCCTAAATATTTGTCTTTCTAGAGATTTCAATAAGTGACTACATACGGAGCAAAATGAGTGAATCTACACTTCAAAATATGTCTATATAATCCGTATGTGATAGTCCATTTGAAATCTCTAAAAAGACAAATATTTAGGAACGGAGGGAGTAATATATTAGGAGTATATCAAAACAAGAGTGATTTCTTTCAAGTTTGTGAACAAGTACTACTATTTTAGTACTTTGGATCCGTCGCAACGCACGGGCACATTGCTAGTAAAAGGGAAAGGTCTGCCGCGTTCGCGTCGCACTCCCCCCCCCACACACACACACACTCCCGGGAATCGGGAGTACTCCACGGCCCATCCGGCACGACACATAGCTTAGGGAAGGCGTGTTGCCTAGCATTTTCACTTCCATGTGGGACCGCCGTTGAGCAAACCGACTATTGGCAAACCGCACCCCGCCCGCCGCCGGGTTGGAAAACAGAAATGAGGGGAAGATCTAGCTGTAGCACGAAAGCCAAGAAATTTGGTGTCAGATGGGGCTCGTTGATAGAGTAGGAGCATTCCGTACTACTCTACTCCTACGAGTACCAAGTTTGTACTATACAACTAGTACTACCACTATACAACTAGTAGGTATGTGCACGGCACAACATCGTAGGAACAAAAAATGGGAAGATCTTGTTTTGGATGATTTATGTTTTTTTCAGTCAACGTAGTATGAATAATATGATGTGGGGGGCACCCATGAAGCTTATGTGGCTTGGTTGCATGTCTACGAAAGGTTAGAGAAAAATAAATAGATAATGTGTTTACAGTGCACTTCACTAAACAGATATACTTCGTATCCATTGCAACGGGCCGACACATCTATATCTATACCCCCTATATAGTGTGTGAATAACTTTGGAAGTTGGTCATTGGATGAAGCCAATCCGACGGTACAAACATGGCAAATCCGAGCACTACTGGTCGTTGGATATCATCTACATTCCACCAGATTCTGCCACATGTAGAATCTAGAAGACTCCATGGCTGAACTTCATTCATGACTAACTTTGCCACAACTAAGCTTAGGCAAAGTGTGTCTGCCACAAAAAATGTGGCTAACAAAATGGGCACCACAAGTGTGGCAAGATTTGGCAAGAAGTTGAGTCTATGACATGTGGACCATGTAGCTAGAAAAGTGTGGCAAGCCACAAGTGTAGCAATGAACCAAACACATGCCTGGTGTGTTTGGTAGGGTGTATGAAGGGTGCATGATCCCAAGAGTTCCCTTCTCGACCCACTTTTGGGTGTTTGGTAGAGTGTATGGAGGGTGCATGAGTCCACACTAGATTAGCACAAATACATTAGAAGCATGCATGAAGAGAGCATACATGAAGAGGGGTGTTGAGTTGAGCATGCATTAAGAGGGAACAACTATGCTGAACCCAGAACGCAACCAAACACACTTGTGGCACACCTAAGCTTAGGTGTGGCAACCTTAGGCTGCAAACCAAACCATAACTTTGAAATTTGGTTGTTGGATGAAGCCAGTCCGACGGTACAAAGATGGCAAATCCGAGCACTACTGGCCGTTGGATATCATCTGCATTCCACAAGATTTTGCCACATGTAGAACCTAGAAGACTCCACATGTAGAAGCATAATGCACAAACCACCAGAATCTCATGCGTGCAATGCACGTGTACCTTACTAGTAGTAGTTGGTAGATAGTAAGAAACAAATTCCAGGTTTGGCACGAGCTCGTACTACGAGAGCACCACAAGGCCTGCCGCAGGAGTTACATTTCCCTCTCGGGGCCCACGGGACCGAACTTCAGTGGCTTAGTGCCCGGCCTATGAGTCAATGACATGCGGACCTTATATGCGGCTGGCCCACATGTCATTCTCATGGTGGTGGTGTGGTTCGCGACTCACTCGTTCGAGATGAACCGGCCGGTGGTGGCGTGGCCGTGGCGAGGGTGCCACAGCTGGGCGTCGGGGCGTTACGAGGCTTAGATGGCCACACCGGCAGGTACTACCTGTAGTACAGAAGTACTCCAGCTGAGGATTGATGCCCGGGACGAAATGTGTCACAGCCGCTAGATGAAAATTTGATGGTGCAGGCAAACCGCATCCAATCGGGTGTGGCTGTGGTAGAAAGTTGATGGTCGCCGCACTTTAGCTGGCCCGCATGTCATGCACACAAAGGAAGAGGAGCGGTGGGGCCAAGAGGGATGAGGCGCACGTCGGGGGGATGAGGATCCCCTGACATGAACAATCCTACCATTGTATCACTGGCATGTGGGGCCTGCAAGTGTGGGTCCCACCAGTCAGCAAAGGAAAGGTAGGGTAAGGCAGTGGTAGCCACGTCAGAGGATCCATGTCCACGTCGAGGGACGTCATGCTTACAGGTAGGGTTGGAGAAGCGTCGTGGGAATCGCATGTGGGAGTGGCAGTGGTAGAAACAAGAAACGTGATGGTCGCCGTGGTTCAACTTCCATGGACAAGTTGTCATGTCTGCTGACACATGTATATCAAAACTAGAGTGTTTATATTTCAAGCACGTGAACAAGTATTATTCTACTACTTAGGATCCATTGCAACGCATGAGGCAGCACATTGGTAGTAGTAGTGCCTATCTCTATCTCTAGAGGCCTTCCCTCGTTCATCCTTTTCTCTCACAAGATAAACTACTCATACGAATGCATCTTGATGTTCCGTGGAACGCACGAGGATGTTTCCTTGGGGGTCTCTCCAGCGCGGCGTGGTCGTAGTTGCAAGTTGACGGCCCTTGAGATGCCGACATTGAGGGGCACTCGGATTTCCTCCGATGAGCAGGTAAGATGAGTTTGATCACGTAGTAAATGCATTCTAAAGACTACTTCCATGTCCATTTCTTAATTCTCCTCCTGCCCACTGTTTCACAGGTTAGGCTCGGCGTGAGTGGAGATTGGCTTGCATATGTACGGGAGGGTACCAACATCAATTTTCACAACATTTACAACGGTGACACCGTTCTCGTAGAACCATTGTCCAACATTGGGACCAGCCATGCAACGGGCCACCGCATGAATTGGTACGGTAGAAGCACGGTGAGATTGAATAAGATAGCACGAACCTTGCACATGGCGGTCAAAGGTGGACCATGCTGTCTGCGGCCGATTTGTTGCCGTACGAGTACGAAGACGCTGTGCTCCTTTCTAACCGCATCTTCGCGGTGACAAACCCGGGGACTTGTTTCGTATGGGACACATCCTACGATATACTCCCTCTCTCCCAGTTTATTTGTTTTGAATCTTTTCGTTTTATAAGTTTCAAAATCAAATTTAGAGGGGCAGTGGGGCCGAGAGGGGTGAGCCGCAGGTCGGGGGACGTATGGTGTCATGGGTTCGTGCCGCGTCGTGGGAATCGCGTGTGGCTGTGGTAGAAACTTGATGCTCGCCGCATTTAAGGTGGCCCACATGTCATGCACACAAAGGCAGATGGGCGGTGCGGCCGAGAGGGGTGAGGCGCACGTCGGGGGACATGGTGCCGTGGGTTGGAGCGGCGTCGTGGGAATCACGAGTGGCAGTGAATGAAACATGATGGTCGCCGTAGTTGAACTTCCATGGACAAGCTGTCATGTCTACGGACACATGCATTGCATACCGATCACTGGAAGGAGTAGTAGAGAAAAAGGTAGGCGGATAAATAGTTCCTTATAGTCAAGCGGACCCACGCTACTACTTGTTCCAAAGACATGCACACCATCGAAATAGTTCATCTATATCAATATACATAGAGAGGGAATATTTTTTTACAAGAGAGGAAATAGTTCATCCCTCCATAATGCCCTGCTATTGGTGCAACATCTTCTTCTTCTTCTTCTTCTTCTTGTTCTCATTTTCTGTGGGAGACGGCTTCGCAACAAGCTCTCTGGACCTTGCAGCTATCTCGAAACTCACACGGGCATCGAGGGCAGCATATTTTATCCGCTCGTACGTCAAGGGATAATTCTCCCATCCAGACGACCTTAATGCCAGCGTCTCGTCACCCTTCTGAAGATTTGTTCCTAGCACAAAATTTGCTACGTCGAATAAGGATGGTGTCGGTTTATCACAATCTTCTACAGGAATTTTTATTTTGGTTTGTAGGTCAGCGATGCTTTCCAAATCAAGGTTGTACGGCTCCAACTTCTGTTTGTCCCCTACAATGGCTGCCCCACAGAAGTATATGTCCTCCCGAGACAAGAAATCATGAAGCTCACCTGGTATGGAGGGCGCGTGTATGATGTGGTACACCAAAACGTCATCTTCGAGGCACAGCTGAAGGACAGCGGCGCGTTGGATCTTCCCTGTGGCACGCTCCGTGTACTCTGCGTCGAGACCGATGTCATTCATCTCCACCTTTTGGAGGGAGTTGGATACATTCTTGATCCACTTCCGAACAACCCTTGGGTGGTCCGTGACTGTGGCAACTATGCTCAACGAGCCTTCGACGAGGACATGTTGGACGCTAAAAACCTGCATCTCGATCTCTTTCGCCATTTGGAACCGCTGGACCGGAGGGCTATGGTTTGGAGAATTAGAGAAGGGGATGGTCGTGGCCACCTCTCCCTAGATCTTGCCAGTCCAGAATGGGGCAGATTAACCGACCCACCATCAACGCGCCTTCGCCTCCACCGGTCAATGCAGAGGCAGCTGCCGCAGCTCAAGCTGCCCTCAGCACGCGCCACACAAGGGTGCAGATCTAGCCATCGCCGCGCCCGCACACCGCTGCCACACTGGGCTCGCTCACCACCACCCAGCCCATCACGCCTCCGCGCAAACACCACGCGAGAATGTAGCAGCATGGCCTCCGCCTCAAGCCAGCGCCGCGTCCCATCCCAGGGGCTCGGCCCACACCAAAATTGCCGAGAGGGCAAACTAGGAGGCTATGTCGCCGCCGGTCGGGCCTCGCCCTTCCGCGTCCTCTGGCGACGGCGAGGAAGGAGGAGGAGAGAGGAAATGTAGGGTTCATTCTCATCACCGTTCTGGTTGCCAAATCTACTCATGAATTTAGAACAAACAGAAGTAAGATCACAATATCAAAGTCGAAATATTGAGCTTGCACTTGAGATGTGAGTTATCCTTGCACTTCATTATTGAGATGAACTAGATAACAATTGAGGTACACAGAGATAGTCCACAATAGTATGTGAGTTCCAGCTACTACTGAAACTCAACCGCTGTCCATCCTCAAGCATGGTGCGTCATCGTCAATCAATGCGAGAGGTTTCTCCTCGGAAAAAAGTCCATTTTAAACCTTGAATTTGTAGAGATCGGGCGGAATGAACCCCAAAGTCGAAATCCCGGTCGATTGCACCCTGAATTCTGCAATCACGGTCTAAATCGAACCTTCGGGTCATTTTCCAAACGGGGATTGTTGACGTGGCAAAGAATGACCGGGATTGGGGAGGAAATGCCCGTTATTTGTTTTTTTTTCAGGTTTTTCTTTTCTGGTTCTTCTTTCTTTTCGTTTTTATTTATCTTTTCTTTTTCTATTTATATTTGTATTTTTGTTCTTTTTTACTTTTTATGATTACTTTTTTTCTTTTTACTGTTTCTTTTTCCCTATAGTATACCAAGTTCCTTGCGTGTTATGAAAATGTTCATTGTATATTTAGGAATGTTCACGGTATATTACAAAAAAGTTCATCATGCATTATAAAATGTTCATCGTATATTAGAAATTGCTCAATGAATATAAATGGTTCCCTATGTTTTTGAAATTTTTTCAGTGGTATATTGCACAAATGTTTAATGTGTATTAAATAAAATTCAACGTTTATTACAAATGTTCAATGCATTCGAAAATTGTTCAACACATATATTTATAGTTTTTCGAAAATGTTTATTGTGTATAATTTAAAATGTTCATTGTATATTAAGAAAATGTTCAATGGATATTACAAAATCATGCAAACATAATATTCGCAAATGTTCAAAAGTAGTTCCATAAATAATGTTTCGCGCCGTGAATCTATTTGTTGCACTCAGTGGTTCAGTTGGCAAGTTCCTGCAGCTAACATAACTGAGGTCGCAAGTTTGAGTCGCTCCAGCAGAACTTTTTTGCGTGCCTAGTGTTCAATAGGTCCAAATGGGCCGGTTTTTATATACTTTAAAATAATTCGAGCAATCAAAAAAATATTTACAGGATTTTGAAAACAAAATGGAAATTTGAAAAACAAAGTTCATAGGTTTCAGATAAGGTTCACGAATTTAAGAAAAAACAGAAAATTAAAATTAAAAAGGAAAGGGAAAGAAAAGAAAGGAAGAAAAAGGGAGCAAGTGAACAGAACGCAAGTGGTGTCCTGGTGGTTTGTTGATTCGATCAACAACAAGTGATTTTCTGTTCGAGCCACTGCCAGAAGCTAATTTTTTTTAACGAAGAAAAACTAAAGCGGGCCGGTTCAGCGGGGAGCAGGGTGTGTGCCTTTTGGAATTTTTGTTATCGAACGAAAAAGTAATTTAGCGGGCCGGCCCAACAGACGAATCCCATTTCAAACGATGCCAGGGTTTCATTTAAACCGGGATTGCATAGTTCAGGATGCAATCGACCAGGATTTTGACTTGGGGGTTCATTCCGCCCGACCTCTACAAGTTCAAGGTTTAAAATAATCTTTTTCCTTTCTCCTCTTCTGCTCTATCTAATGTTGGAACCACATCAAGGCACGTCACTGGCATGACCAGAAGCATTGTATTAAACACGCAATACTCAAATTCATCAGAAGGAAACTCAGAATACATAACATGCACCTATACGCGTGCGCGTACATGGAGAAAATCACGAGCAGTTAGTTACCCATATGACGAGACATCAATCACCTCACAACAACAAGTAGGTAGTCCAAAGGATTCACTCAATTAGTTAGTAAGGGCAACTCCAACCGGCTGACCCAACCGGACACACAACGTGTGGCTTTTCGTTCGTTGGGTTGGGCAGGCGGACACCAGCGTCTGGCATTGTGTGCCGGGCTGTAGGTGCACTCAACAAGGCCGACACATTTCATCATTTTTAAATTTAAAATAGTTCACATTGCCACCAAAAGTCCCGGCTTACAATAATTGAAATTAAAAAAACTTTATCAAAAAAATTGGAATTAAAATATACATAAATAAAACCCTAGATCAAGTTGTGGCTGTCGCCCCCGTCAATTGTCTGGTTGAATGTTCATCCGGTTTGTGCTTTCATTGTGTTATCAAGTCTGCCAACTACGTTCCTGCAATCATTTACCATGCCATTAGCAATTTCCCGATTCCTCCATAAGTACGAGTAAATGATTATGTTGTTCTGCACTAGAATATGTATCGTTGTTACATAAGTGGAATTCTAGCATTCCCTCCTTTCGTCTATGAGAACGTGTCCGAGGGAAAGGCAGGAAGTGACACTAGCTCACTTGTTTTAACGTACTCTCTTTCAAGAGCAGACACGAATATAATCCGGTTCGAATCATAACTGAGAAGAGGAGTTCATCAAGTTCCAATTGATCTGATTGAACATCATCCTCGTTTGTGGAAGCCTCATCTCCTACTACATGGCGTCCTTGGCGCCACAGACAATGTTTCTTGTAGTGAAATGATGACTCAGGGCCCTCTGCATCTTGTGTTCAGAAGGTTGGATGCCGTTGTAAACTTCCCAATGTCTTCCATGTCTACAAGTAATCAAACAACGGCAAGGCGAATGGAAATATACAACAAAGTGTTCAGGGCTAAAAGCATATACTAAAAATAATAGAGGACGAAAAACTACAAAGCAATTGGCAGTATAGAACGAAATGCTTTGGATGATGACATAGACCAACAATACTATAGGAGGAACTTGATATATAAGGGGAAGTGATCCGGGTCCTCAGCCTTCATGATGAAATAAGTAAGGTAGACGGCAAGGACTCAGTTAAATGTATATACAAGGGCACTGAATCGGACACAGAGCAAACTCAATCAAGCAATAGTTCCCAGGTTTAATACTTCGAGGTACAATAACAACAATTTGGAACCCTTGTGAAGGTAGACCGCTTGTGAAGGAAATGTGGCAGAAGCAAACAACATGCACTCAGGGGCCCTTGTGAATTTGGATGACCTTCGGTGGCCTAGACGCCTGATAGTACTAGCGAGGCTCAGCGGCCGTCCACCCTCTCAAGCATGTCGCGTCGACACCGAGCAATGTGAGGGAGCTCTCGTCCGATGCCCCATCTCGTACAGGCCGAGGAAGCACCAAGTCTTTGTGTGTTGAGGGAGACCAACGTCCGAGGAAGCACCAAGTCTGTGTGTGTTGAGGGAGACCAACATCGAGGAAGCACCAAGTCTTTGTGTGTTGAGGGAGACCAACGTCCGAACAATGGTCTGCTTTTGGCAGTGTGCTGACGCATGCTGTTCCTAGGCGATTGTAGTCATCCCGATGCCTCACATGCCGACGAGAGATAGACTAGCAACATAGCACTTGCACCGGGAGATACAAGATGGTGTTTTTTTTTTGCGGGGAGATACAAGATGGTGTTGCATGAGCAAGGAGAGGTATCTATATCTATACCTACTATTAAAGGGAATAGGTATTCTTGGTTTGGTTTAGTCCTTTTCGTTTGGTTTGAGTGCATGCTAAAGTTTCGTAATGTTGGCTCGTACACCGGCTAAGCGATATGGGCCAGGTACTTGTATGTTGATGGGCCTTTTATGGGCTTTCATAGAGACCGCGAAAAATAATTGGGTCAAAATAAATCAACATTGTGGGAATTGATCACAAGACCTCCTATCTGGATCTTTGATGTAACAACCAACGACCTATGCACCATTCACATTTACTAATCCCAACTCGGTCAAAATATATGAGTGACCGTCCTCGTGTTTAGGGCGAGCTAATTAAGCGAATGAGCTAACTAAAGGAAGGATCGTGGGCTTAAATAGAATATTTAAACTGATGTGGCTAATTAAATAAAGGATTGGGTAAACCGGTGAAATAAATAAAAGAAAGATTATGGTCTTAATAAATAGAATATTCAAATAGATGAGGCTAATTAAAGGAAGGACTTGAGGTAAAAAGGTAGGATAGTTAAAAGAAAAGAGCTGTAAGCTCCAATGTGTTGCGGCTACTAAATTAGAAAATGAAGGATTTGATTTCCGACTAAAATGGGTGTGGACGTCATGGTAATAGATGCATTATACTTAAATGGAATCAGTGGGAGAATATGCCCGGCAAACAAAATATAACACGGCTAAATTGCATCGTATTTTTATGTTCATTTTGTAGAAGGATGCTGCGTTGCAGTGTTCTTCATAGTGAATTCGGTGCTGTGGGACATTTTGCTTGCACAAAACATCAATTTTTCCCGTTGCAACGCACGGGCATATGTGCTAGTATGTATATATAGACTGACAATGTAAAGGGAACAATATGGAATAATATACATGTTAAGGATTTCAGACTCACAACAGACAACAAGCAATAAGTAAAGTAGACGACAAGGAATTTTTCGGACATAAGGTGGGTGAATTGGGCACAAAGTAAAACCATTGGAGGTTCAGCTGTTGGGTAGTAAATCATTGTTATAGGAGGTTCAGCTGTTCTTGCTTTTGTCAGTACTATGAATTTCTACGGTCGATACTCTGAAGTAATGTGAAAAATGGACAAATTTGAAGCAAACTTTTGAATCCATAGCGTAACCCTTTATTTATTTTTTCTGAATTAGAACTATAAACTCAGCATGCATATAGAAATGCTACAGCAAGCTCAACCAAATGTGTTAGTTATTGAGTCATTGGGCTGACTTTATACAAAAACCTGTTGCAAGTGATTGAAGTGCCTCTGTTCAATACTTCTAAACTGAACAGTTCCATTCAGAATTCTGACACTTCTTAGTGTAGCATTATAGCTTTATTTTTACATGATCAAACTACCTTCTGTATGCAATAATCAGCCACACTATGTTGTATATCTTCACTAGTAAATGTATCTTCTTAATAGTGTACTAAAGCTAGATTATTTTGTAGCTCATTTTTAGGCTTTTTCAATGGTTAATATAAATTATGCAAAGCAATGTTAACTTTGAGTGTAACTCTAGTGCCATTCTTATTATTCAATGTACATCGATGGTGCTGCTGGACTTGTGCTATTGAGAGGGGAGAAAGCTAACAACCTTGGCCTTTAAGTTCTAGCAAGGATCAGAGGGTATGCTGATGCTGCTCATGTAAATCTTACTTGCCTCGTCATTAATCATTGTTGGTGAAACAAATGTCATTTGAGAATATCTCGGTCCATTTTTCTTGTTACTGAAGACTTTTACCAATATTAACCTTTCCCGTGCCTCGAAACTATCAACCTGGCCCAAAGAACGATCTTTCTTTTAGGATTCATGGTTATTTTTTCTTGTTGTTATGCATTACTATTGATTCATGTGCATGTGCTAAAAAGTAAAAAAAATACCCTACTAGATTTGGATGCGGACGCCTGATACGTCTCAAACGTATCTATAATTTTTTATGTATTCATGCCATGTTTATAATATTTTTACATGATTTTGGTATGATTTGGTTAGAACTAACCCGGACTGACGCTGTTTTCGGCACAACTACCGTTGTGTTGTTTTTGTGCTGAAATAGAAGTTCTCGGAATGCGCTGAAAATCAACAGAGATTATTTCTGGAAAATATAAAAAATACTGGAATGAAGTGTTACCGGAGGGGAGTCCCGTGGGCTGCACGAGGGTGGAGGGCGCGCCCACCCCCCGGGGCGCGCCCCTGTGCCTCGTGGACTCTCCGTGGTGCCCCCTGAGTTGTTCTCGACGCCAACCTCTCCTATAAATCCCCAAACCTTCAGAAAATAACCTAGACCGGGAGTTCCGCCGCCGCAAGCCTCTGTAGCCACCAAAAATCAATCGGGACCCTGTTTCGGCACCCTGCCGGAGGGGGGATCCATCACCAGTGGCCATCTTCATCATCCCGGCGCTCTCCATGACGAGGAGTGAGTAGTTCACCCTCGGGGCTGAGGGTATGTACTAGTAGCTATGTGATTGATATCTCTCTCTCGTGTTCTTGATATGGCACGATCTTGATGTATCGCAAGCTTTGCTATTATAGTTAGATCTTATGATGCTTCTCCCCCTCTATCTTCTTGTAATGGATTGAGTTTTCCCTTTGAAGTTATCTTATCGGATTGAGTCTTTATGGATTTGAGAACACTTTATGTATGTCTTGCATGTGCTTATCTGTGGTGACAATGGGATATTCACGTGATCTACTTGATGTATGTTTTGGTGATCAACTTGCGGGTTCAGTGACATTGTGAATTTATGCATCGGGGTTGGCACACGTTTTCGTCTTGACTCTCCGGTAGAAACTTTGGGGCACTCTTTGAAGTCCTTTGTGTTGGTTGAATAGATGAATCTGAGATTGTGTGATGCATATCGTATAATCATACCCACGGATACTTGAGGTGACATTGGAGTATCTAGGTGACATTAGGGTTTTGGTTGATTTGTGTCTTAAGGTGTTATTTTACTATGAACTCTAGGGCTGTTTGTGACACTTATAGGAATAGCCCAACGGATTGATCAAAAAGAATAACTTTGAGGTGGTTTCGTACCCTAAAATAATCTCTTCGTTTGTTCTCCGCTATTAGTGACTTTGGAGTGACTCTTTGTTGCATGTTGAGGGATTCTTATATGATCTAATTATGTTATCCTTGTTGAGAAAACTTGCACTAGTGAAAGTATGAACCCTAGGCCTTGTTTCAAAGCATTGCAATACCGTTTGTGTTCACTTTTATCATTAGTTACCTTGCTGTTTTTATATTTTCAGATTACAAAAACCTATATCTACCATCCATATTGCACTTGTATCACCATCTCTTCGCCGAACTAGTGCACCTATACAATTTACCATTGTATTGGGTGTGTTGGGGACACAAGAGACTCTTTGTTATTTGGTTGCAGGGTTGTTTGAGAGAGACCATCTTCATCCTACGCCTCCCACAGATTGATAAACCTTAGGTTATCCACTTGAGGGAAAATTGCAACTGTCCTACAAACCTCTGCACTTGGAGGCCCAACAACGTAAGAGGAACCACCCTTGAGGTTCACACTTGAGGTGTTGCACAACAGAGCCGTATCGGGAATGGTGAAGGAGGAACCACCCTCGTTGACCACGACCAAATAGCTACACTACAGAGATCTGATACGTCTCCGTCGTATCTATAATTTGTGATTGTTCCATGCCAATATTCTACAAATTTTATATACTTTTGGCAACTTTTTATACTATTTTTGGGACTAACATATTGATCTAGTGCCCAGTGCCAGTTCCTGTTTGTTGCATGTTTTTTGTTTTGCAGAAAAGCCATATCAAACGGAGTCCAAACGAGATAAAAACTGACGGAGATTTTTTTCGAATATATGTGATTTTTGGGAAGAAGAATCAAAGCGAGACGATGCCGGAGGGGGCCATGAGGCAGGGTGCGCGCCCCTGACCCTCGTGGCCACCCCGTAAGGCGGTTGGTGCTCTTCTTTCGCCGCAAGAAAGCCAATATCTGGATAGAAATCGTGTCCAAATTTCAGCCCAATCGGAGTTACGGATCTCTGGGAATATAAGAAACGGTGAAAGGCCAGAATCTGGGAACGCAGAAACAGAGAGAGACAGAGAGACAGATCCAATCTCGGAGGGGCTCTCGCCCCTCCCATGCCATGGAGGCCATGGACCAGAGGGCAAACCCTTCTCCCATCTAGGGGGAAGGTCAAGGAAGAAGAAGAAGAAGAAGGGGGGCTCTCTCCCCCTCTCTCCCGGTGGGGCCGGAACGCCGCCGGGGCCGTCATCATCACCGCGATCAACACCAACACCTCCGTCATCTTCACCAACATCTCCATCACCTTGCCCCATCTATCTATAGCGGTCCACTCTCCCGCAACCTGCTGTACCCTCTACTTGAACATGGTGCTTTATGCTTCATATTATTATCCAATGATGTGTTGCCATCCTATGATGTCTGAGTAGATTTTCGTTGTCCTATCGGTAATTGGTGAATTGCTATGATTGCTTTAATTTGCTTGTGGTTATGTTGCTGTCCTTTGGTTCCCATCATATGAGCGCGCGCGTGGATCACACCATAGGGTTAGTTGTATGTTGATAGGACTATGTATTGGAGGGCAAGAGTGACATAAGCTTCAACCTAGCATAGAAATTGATGCATACGGGATTGAAGGGGGCCGATATATCTTAATGCTATGGTTGGGTTTTACCTTAATGAACGTTTGTAGTTGTGGATGCTTGCTAATAGTTCCAATCATAAGTGCATAGAATTCCAAGTCAGGGATGACATGCTAGCAGTGGCCTCTCCCACATAAAACTTGCTATCGGTCTAGTAAAGTAGTCAATTGCTTAGGGACAATTTCGCAACTCCTACCACCACTTTTCCTTACCTAAAACAGCCCCTAGTTTTTATTTACGTGCTCTTTATATTCTTGCAAACCTATCCCACAACACCTACAAAGTACTTCTAGTTTCATACTTGTTCTAGGTAAAGCGAACGTCCAGCGTGCGTAGAGTTGTATTGGTGGTCGATGGAACTTGAGGGAATATTTGTTCTACCTTTAGCTCCTCGTTGGGTTCGACACTCTTACTTATCGAAAGAGGCTACAATTGATCCCCTATACTTGTGGGTTATCAAGACCTTTTTCTAGCGCCGTTGCCGGGGAGTTATAGCGTGGGGTGAATATTCTCATGTGTGCTTGTTTGCTTTATCACTAAGTAATTTTTATTTGCTGTTCTGAGTTGTTCTCTATCTTTAGTTATGGGTAGGAAACGCAAAATACCAAAAAAAATTAGTTGTACCTACTACAACATTGGTTGAATAACCACTCAAAATCTATCACACTCCTGAAGCTTTTTACTTGGATCATCTTTGATCCCTATTTGCTCATGCTGAAACCCCAACTAGCTTAGTTGAGGGCAAATCTTTAGATGAGCATGCTTGTTACGTGCGACACAGCTTATCTCAAAAAGGGAAACTTTTACTGGATCAAATTCATCGTTTGCAATGCTACACTTCACTACTAGGAAAAGGCTTATACATAGAAGTTTACCAGTAGCGTGTGTTATGGACCCCACGCCACTGATAATTACCAGTAGCATCTGTTATAAAGCGCGCTACTGGTACAACATAGTAGCAGCGTGGGTTTCTGGAGACCACGCTACTGGTAAGTTTGCCACAGCACACCACCCGACCAAAAAATATTAGCAGCGTTTGTAGTCTAACCAGCGCTACTGTTAAGAAAGTAGTTGTAGCGCCTGTGCACCTAGATGCGCTACTGCTATTTCTTCTATGGGTAAACTTATACCTGTAGCGTTGTTTTTGTACAAGCGCTATAGCTAGTTTTACGTACCAGTAGATATTTTGGTGGGCACTCATATCAGTAGCGTGCTTTGGCTCCCCGCGCTACTGCTATGGTCGCCAGCCACCTACCACCTTTCCCCTCCTTCCTCCCCTGTCTTCTTCCTCTCCCCCTTCCTTTCTCCCCCTTTCCTTACACCTTGCTTGTTCCTTTCAATGCTCCCCTCCACCACCCCTCCATTAGAGCCCTCCCTCCCCCTCTTCTTTGCCCTCCACCACCCCCTCCATTATAGCCCTCCCTCTGTTGGGGAACGTAGTAATTTCAAAAAATTTCCTACGAACATGCAAGATCATGGTGATGCATAGCAACGAGAGGGGAGAGTGTTGTCTACATACCCTTGTAGACCGATAGCGGAAGCGTTAACACAATGCGGTTGATGTAGTCGTACGTCTTCACGATCCGACCGATCAAGTAACGAACGTACGGCACCTCCGAGTTCAGCACACGTTCAGCTCGATGACGTCCCTCGAACTCCGATCTAGCCGAGTGTTGAGGGAGAGTTTCGTCAGCACGACGGCGTGGTGAAGACGATGATGTTCTACCGACGCAAAGCTTCGCCTAAGCTCCGCTACGATATTATCGAGGTGTAATATGGTGGAGGGGGGCACCGCACACGGCTAAAAGATCGTTGATCAATTGTGTGTCTAGAGGTGCCCACCTGCCCCCGTACATAAAGGTGCAAGGGGGAGGCCGCCGGCCTAGGAGGTAGAGGCACGCCAGGAGGAGTCCTAATCCTACCGGGAGTAGGACTCCCCCCTTTCCATGTTGGACTAGGAGTGGAAAGGGGGAAGAGGTGGAGGGGAGGAAGGAAGGGGGGGCGCCGCCCCCCTCTCCTTGTCCTATTCGGACTGGGGGGGGGGAAGGGGGGCGCGGCCCTGCCCTGGCCTCCTCTCCTCTCTTCCACCTAGGCCCACTAAGGCCCATTAAGTTACAGGGGGGTTCCGGTAACCTCCCGGTACTCCGGAAAAAT
This sequence comes from Aegilops tauschii subsp. strangulata, assembly GCF_002575655.3. Classification (NCBI taxonomy): domain Eukaryota; kingdom Viridiplantae; phylum Streptophyta; class Magnoliopsida; order Poales; family Poaceae; genus Aegilops; species Aegilops tauschii. Next base: position 20,428,470 of record NC_053039.3, read on the forward strand.
CCCGATTTCACCCGGAACACTTCCGATGTCCAAACATAGGCTTCCAATATATCAATCTTTATGTCTCGACCATTTCGAGACTCCTCGTCATATCCGTGATCACATCCGGGAATCCGAACAACCTTCGGTACATCAAAACATATAAACTAATAATATAACCGTCATCGTAACGTTAAGCGTGCGGACCTACGGGTTCGAGAACTATGTAGACATGACCGAGACACCTCTCCGGTCAATAACCAATAGCGAAACCTGGATGCTCATGTTGGTTCCCACATATTCTACGAAGAACTTTATCGGTCAGACCGCATAACAACATACGTTGTTCCCTTTGTCATCGGTATGTTACTTGCCCGAGATTCTATCGTCGGTATCTCGATACCTAGTTCAATCTCGTTACCGGCAAGTCTCTTTACTCGTTCCGTAATACATCATCCTGCAACTAATCTCATTAGCCACAATGCTTGCAAGGCTTAAAGTGATGTGTATTACTGAGTGGGCCCAGAGATACCTCTCCAACAATCGGAGTGACAAATCCTAATCTCGAAATACGCCAACCCAACAAGTACCTTTGGAGACACCTGTAGAGCACCTTTATAATCACCCAGTTACGTTGTGACGTTTGGTAGCACACAAAGTGTTCCTCCGGTAAACGGGAGTTGCATAATCTCATAGTCATAGGAACATGTATAAGTCATGAAGAAAGCATTAGCAACATACTAAACGATCGAGTGCTAAGCTAACGGAATGGGTCAAGTCAATCACGTCATTCTCCTAATGAAGTGATCCCGTTAATCAAATGACAACTCATGTCTATGGCTAGGAAACATAACCATCTTTGATTAACGAGCTAGTCAAGTAGAGGCATACTAGTGACAGTCTGTTTGTCTTTGATTAATACAATTCTAGCATGAATAATAAACATTTATCATGATATAAGGAAATAAATAATACTTTATTATTGCCTCTAGGGCATATTTCCTTCAGTCTCCCACTTGCACTAGAGTCAATAATCTAGATTACACAGTAATGATTCTTACACCCATGGAGTCTTGGTGCTGATCATGTTTTGCTCGTGGAAGAGGCTTAGTCAACGGGTCTGCAACATTCAGATCCGTATGTATCTTGCAAATTTCTATGTCTCCCACCTGGACTAAATCCCGGATGGAATTGAAGCGTCTTTTGATGTGCTTGGTTTTTTTGTGAAATCTGGATTCCTTTGCTAAGGCAATTGCACCAGTATTGTCACAAAAGATTTTCGTTGGTGCCGATGCACTAGGTATGACACCTAGATCGGATATGAACTCCTTCATCCAGACTCCTTCATTTGCTGCTTCCGAAGCAGCTATGTACTCCGCTTCACACGTAGATCCCGCCATGACACTTTGCTTAGAACTGCACCAACTGACAGCTCCACCGTTCAATGTAAATACGTATCCGGTTTGCGATTTAGAATCGTCCGGATCAGTGTCAAAGCTTGCATCAACATAACCATTTACGATGAGCTCTTTGTCACCTCCATAAACGAGAAACATATCCTTAGTCCTTTTCAGGTATTTTAGGATGTTCTTGACCGCTGTCCAGTGATCCACTCCTGGATTACTTTGGTACCTCCCTGCTAAACTTATAGCAAGGCACACATCAGGTCTGGTACACAGCATTGCATACATGATAGAGCCTATGGCTGAAGCATAGGGAACATCTTTCATCTTCTCTCTATCTTCTGCAGTGGTCGGGCATTGAGTCTTACTCAATCTCACACCTTGTCGTACAGGCAAGAACCCTTTCTTTGCTTGATCCATTTTGAACTTCTTCAAAACTTTGTCAAGGTATGTGCTTTGTGAAAGTCCAATTAAGCGTCTTGATCTATATCTATAGATCTTAATTCCTAATATATATGCAGCTTCACCGAGGTCTTTCATTGAAAAACTCTTATTCAAGTATCCCTTTATGCTATCCAGAAATTCTATATCATTTCCAATCAGCAATATGTCATCCACATATAATATCAGAAATGCTACTGAGCTCCCACTCACTTTATTGTAAATACAGGCTTCTCCAAAAGTCTGTATAAAACCAAATGCTTTGATCCCACTATCAAAGCGTTTATTCCAACTCCGAGAGGCTTGCACTAGTCCATAAATGGATCGCTGGAGCTTGCACACTTTGTTAGCTCCCTTTGGATCGACAAAACCTTCCGGTTGCATCATATACAACTCTTCTTCCACAAATCCATTCAGGAATGTAGTTTTTACATCCATTTGCCAAATTTCATAATCATAAAATGCAGCAATTGCTAACCTGATTCGGACAGACTTAAGCATCGCTACAGGTGAGAAGGTCTCATCGTAGTCAATCCCTTGAACTTGTCAAAAACCTTTCGCAACAAGTCGAGCTTTGTAGACAGTAACATTACCGTTAGCGTCAGTCTTCTTCTTGAAGATCCATTTATTTTCAATGGCTTGCCGATCATCGGGCAAGTCAACCAAAGTCCACACTTTGTTCTCATACATGGATCCCATCTCGGATTTCATGGCATCAAGCCATTTTGCGGAATCTGGGCTCACCATCGCTTCTTCATAGTTCGTAGGTTCGTCATGGTCTAATAGCATAACCTCCAGAACAGGATTACCGTACCACTTTGGTGCGGATCTTAATCTGGTTGACCTACGAGGTTCAGTAATGACTTGATCTAAAGTTTCATGATCATTATCATTAACTTCCCCACTAATTGGTGTAGGTGTCGCAGAAACTGGTTTCTGTGATGATCTACTTTCCAATAAGGGAGCAGGTACAGCTACCTCATCAAGTTCTACTTTCTCCCACTCACTTCTTTCGAGAGAAACTCCTTCTCTAGAAAGGATCCATTCTTTGCAACGAATGTCTTGCCTTCGGATCTGTGATAGAAGGTGTACCCAACAGTCTCCTATGGGTATCCTATGAAGACACATTTCTCTGATTTGGGTTCGAGATTATCAGGTTGAAGTTTCTTCACATAAGCATCGCAACCCCAAATTTTAAGAAACGACAACTTTGGTTTCCTGCCAAACCATAGTTCATAAGGCATCATCTCAACGGATTTCGATGGTGCCCTATTTAGAGTGAATGCAGCCGTCTCTAAAGCATAACCCCAAAATGATAGCGGTAAATCAGTAAGAGACATCATAGATCGCACCATATCTAGTAAAGTACGATTACGACGTTCGGACACACCATTACACTGTGGTGTTCCGGGTGGCGTGAGTTGCGAAACTATTCCGCATTGTTTCAAATGTAGGCCAAACTCGTAACTCAAATATTCTCCTCCACGATCTGATCGTAGAAACTTTATTTTCTTGTTACAATGATTTTCAACTTCGCTCTGAAATTCTTTGAACCTTTCAGATGTTTCAGACCTATGTTTCATTAAGTAGATATACCCATATCTGCTCAAATCATCTGTGAAGGTGAGAAAATAACGATATCCGCCACGAGCCTCAATATTCATAGGACCACATACATCTGTATGTATGATTTCCAACAAATCAGTTGCTCTCTCCATAGTTCCGGAGAACGGTGTTTTAGTCATCTTGCCCATGAGACACGGTTCGCAAGTACCAAGTGATTCATAATCAAGTGATTCCAAAAGTCCATCAGTATGGAGTTTCTTCATGCGCTTTACACCGATATGACCTAAATGGCAGTGCCACAAATAAGTTGCACTATCATTATCAACTCTGCATCTTTTGGCTTCGACATTATGAATATGTGTGTCACTACTACCGAGATTCATTAAAAATAGACCACTCTTCAAGGGTGCATGGCCATAAAAGATATTATTCTATAAATAGAACAACCATTATTATCTGATTTAAATGAATAACCGTCTCGCATCAAACAAGATCCAGATATAATGTTCATGCTCAACGCTGGCACCAAATAACAATTATTTAGGTCTAATACTAATCCCGAAGGTAGATGTAGAGGTAGCGTGCCGACGGCGATCACATCGACTTTGGAACCATTTCCCACGCGCATCGTCACCTCGTCCTTAGCCAGTGTTCGCTTAATCCGTAGTCCCTGTTTCGAGTTGCAAATATTAGCAACAGAACCAGTATCAAATACCCAGGTGCTACTGCGAGCTCTGCTAAGGTACACATCAATAACATGTATATCACATATACCTTTGTTAACCTTGCCATCCTTCTTATCCGCCAAATACTTGGGGCAGTTCCGCTTCCAGTGACCAGTCTGCTTGCAGTAGAAGCACTCAGTTTCAGGCTTAGGTCCAGACTTGGGTTTCTTCTCCTGAACTGCAACTTGCTTGTTGTTCTTCTTGAAGTTCCCATTCTTCTTCCCTTTTCCCTTTTTCTTGAAACTAGTGGTCTTACTAACCATCAACACTTGATGCTATTTTTTGATTTCTACCTCCGCTGCCTTTAGCATTGCGAAGAGCTCGGGAATTGTCTTATTCATCCCTTGCATGTTATAGTTCATCACGAAGCTCTTGTAGCTTGGTGGCAGTGATTGAAGAATTCTGTCAATGACGCTATCATCCGGAAGATTAACTCCCAGTTGAATCAAGTGATTATTATACCCAGACATTTTGAGTATATGCTCACTGACAGAACTATTCTCTTCCATCTTGCAGCTGTAGAACTTATTGGAGACTTCATATCTCTCAATCCGGGCATTTGCTTGAAATATTAACTTCAACTCCTGGAACATCTCATATGCTCCATGACGTTCAAAACGTCGTTGAAGACCCGGTTCTAAGCCGTAAAGCATGGCACACTGAACTATCGAGTAGTCATCAGCTTTGCTCTGCCAGACGTTCATAACTTCTGGTGTTGCTCTTGCAGGAGGCCTGGCACCCAGCGGTGCTTCCAGGACGTAATTCTTCTGTGCAGCAATGAGGATAATCCTCAAGTTACGGACCCAGTCCGTGTAATTGCTACCATCATCTTTCAACTTTGCTTTCTCAAGGAACGCATTAAAATTCAACGGAACAACAGGACGGGCCATCTATCTACAATTGACATAGACAAGCAAGATACTATCAGGTACTAAGTTCATGATAAATTTAAGTTCTATTAATCATATTACTTAAGAACTCCCACTTAGATAGACATCTCTCTAATCATCTAAGTGATTACGTGATCCAAATCAACTAAACCATAACCGATCATCACGTGAACTGGAGTAGTTTTCAATGGTGAACATCACTATGTTGATCATATCTATTATATGATTCACGCTCGACCTTTCGGTCTCCGTGTTCCGAGGCCATATCTGCATATGCTAGGCTCGTCAAATTTAACTTGAGTATTCTGCGTGTGCAAAACTGGCTTGCACCCGTTGTAGATGGACGTAGAGCTTATCACACTCGATCATCACGTGGTGTCTGGGCACGACGAACTTTGGCAACGGTGCATACTCAGGGAGAACACTTTTATCTTGAAATTTTAGTGAGAGATCATCTTATAATGCTACCGTCAATCAAAGCAAGATAAGATGCATAAAAGATAAACATCACATGCAATCAATAAAGTGATATGATATGGCCATCATCATCTTGTGCTTGTGATCTCCATCTCCAAAGCACCGTCATGATCACCATCGTCACCGACTCGACACCTTGATCTCCATCGTAGCATCGTTGTCGTCTCGCCAACTATTGATTTTACGACTATCGCTACCGCTTAGTGATAAAGTAAAACAATTACATGGCGATTGCATTGCATACAATAAAGCGACAACCATATGGCTCCTGCCAGTTGCCGATAACTCGGTTACAAAACATGATCATCTCATACAATAAAATATAGCGTCATCTCTTGACCATATCACATCACAACATGCCCTGCAAAAACAAGTTAGACGTCCTCTACTTTGTTGTTGCAAGTTTTACGTGGCTGCTACGGGCTTAGCAAGAACCGTTCTTACCTACGCATCAAAACCACAACGATAGTTTGTCAAGTTGGTGCTGTTTTAACCTTCGCAAGGACCGGGCGTAGCCACACTCGGTTCATCTAAAGTGAGAGAGACAGACACCCGCCAGTCACATTTAAGCAACGAGTGCTCGCAACGGTGAAACCAGTCTCGCGTAAGCGTACGCGTAATGTCGGTCCGGGCCGCTTCATCTCACAATACCGCTGAACCAAAGTATGACATGCTGGTAAGCAGTATGACTTATATCGCCCACAACTCACTTGTGTTCTACTCGTGCATAACATCAACGCATAAAACCAGGCTCGGATGCCACTGTTGGGGAACGTAGTAATTTCAAAAAAATTCCTACAAACACGCAAGATCATGGTGATGCATAGCAACGAGAGGGGAGAGTGTTGTCTAAATACGCTCGTAGACCGATAGCGGAAGCGTGAACACAACATGGTTGATGTAGTCGTACGTCTTCATGATCCGGCCGATCAAGTACCGAACGTACGGCACCTCCGAGTTCAGCACACGTTCAGCCGAGTGTTGAGGGAGAGTTTCGTCAGCACGACGGCGTGGTGACGATGATGATGTTCTACCGACGCAGGGCTTCGCCTAAGCTCCGCTACGATATTATCGAGGTGTAATATGGTGGAGGGGGGCACCGCACATGGCTAAAAGATCGTTGATCAATTGTGTGTCTAGAGGTGCCCCCCTGCCCCCGTATATAAAGGTGCAAGGGGGAGGCCGCCGGCCTAGGAGGTAGAGGCGCGCCAGGAGGAGTCCTACTCCTACCGGGAGTAGGACTCCCCCCTTTCCATGTTGGACTAGGAGTGGAAAGGGGGAAGAGGTGGAGGGGAGGAAGGAAGGGGGGGCGCCGCACCCCTCTCCTTGTCCTATTCGGACAGGGGGGAGGGGGGGCGCGGCCCTGCCCTGGCCTCCTCTCCTCTCTTCCACCTAGGCCCACTAAGGCCCATTAAGTTACCGGGGGGTTCCGGTAACCTCCCGGTACTCCAGAAAAATCCCGATTTCACCCGGAACACTTCCGATGTCCAAACATAGGCTTCCAATATATCAATCGTTATGTCTCGGCCATTTTGAGACTCCTCGTCATGTCCGTGATCACATCCGGGACTCGGAACAACCTTCGGTACATCAAAACATATAAACTCATAATATAACCGTCATCGTAACATTAGGCGTGCGGACCCTACGGGTTCGAGAACTATGTAGACATGACCGAGACACCTCTCCGGTCAATAACAAATAGCGGAACCTGGATGTTCATATTGGTTCCCACATATTCTACGAAGATCTTTATCGGTCAGACCGCATAACAACATACGTTGTTCCCTTTGTCATCGGTATGTTACTTGCCCGAGATTCGATCGTCGGTATCTCGATACCTAGTTCAATCTCGTTACCGGCAAGTCTCTTTACTCGTTCCGTAATACATCATCCCGCAACTAATCTCATTAGCCACAATGCTTGCAAGGCTTAAAGTGATGTGTATTACTGAATGGGCCCAGAAATACCTCTCCGACAATCGGAGTGACAAATCCTAATCTCGAAATATGCCAACCCAACAAGTACCTTTGGAGACACCTGTAGAGCACCTTTATAATCACCCAGTTACGTTGTGACGTTTGGTAGCACACAAAGTGTTCCTCCCGTAAACGGGAGTTGCATAATCTCATAGTCATAGGAACATGTATAAGTCATGAAGAAAGCAATAGCAACATACTAAACGATCGAGTGCTAAGCTAACGGAATGGGTCAAGTTAATCACGTCATTCTCCTAATGAAGTGATCCCGTTAATCAAATGACAACTCATGTCTATGGCTAGGAAACATAACCATCTTTGATTAACGAGCTAGTCAAGTAGAGGCATACTAGTGACACTCTGTTTGTCTATGTATTCACACATGTATTATGTTTCCGGTTAATACAATTCTAGCATGAATAATAAACATTTATCATGATATAAGGAAATAAATAATACTTTATTATTGCCTCTAGGGCATATTTCCTTCACCCTCCCCCTCTTCTTTGCCCTCCACCACCCCCTCTTCTTTGTGCCCTCCACCACTGTCGGTGTCAAAACCGGCGGATCTCAGGTAGGGGGTCCCGAACTGTGCATCTAAGGCAGATGGTAACAGGAGGCGGGGGACACGATGTTTACCTAGGTTCGGGCCCTCTCGATGGAGGTAATACCCTACCTCCTGCTTGATTGATCTTGATGATATGAGTATTACAAGAGTTGATCTACCACGAGATCGTAGAGGCTAAACCCTAGAAGCTAGCCTATGGTTATGATTGTTGTTCGATGGACTAAACCCTCCGGTTTATATAGACATGGGAGGGGGCTAGGGTTACACAGAGTCGATTACCAGGGAGGAGATCTACATATCCGAATTGCCAAGCTTGCCTTCCACGCCAAGGAGAGTCCCACCCGGACACGGGACGAAGTCTTCAATCTTGTATCTTCATAGTCCAACAGTCCGGCCAAAGTACACAGTCCGGCTGTCCGAGGACCCCCTAATCCAGGACTCCCTCAGTAGCCCCTGAACCAGGCTTCAATGACGATGAGTCTGGCGCGCGGATTGTCTTCGGCATTGCAAGGCGGGTTCCTCCTCCGAATACTCCATAGAAGATTTTGAACACAAGGATAGTGTCCGGCTCTGCAAAATAAGTTCCACATACCACCGTAGAGAGTATAATATCCCACAAATCTAATCTGCTAACAACTTTTATAGCGTGACATCACGCCACGGCCCGGTCATTATTCGAACCGTTTTTCTCAAACAGCTACTACACATATTGCGAGGCGGTTTTCTTGGCACGTCTTGTCGAAGCAGAGATCGTGTCCCCTTATCATGGGATTCTCATCAATACGGTGTGGGTAACCCAACCGCGCCATCAATCACGGCGCTTGGGGAATAAGCGAGTTTACCAGGCAAGTGGGGAGGTGCACAGTTTCTACCGCCCTTATAAAGGGACAAGGACTCCTCTTTTTCACTCACGCCTTCTTCTTCCCTGCCCATCCATTCTCGCGCACTCGAGCTCCAGCGCCCAAGTTCGCATCTCCTCCGCAAAACCACTCCAAACATGTCCGGAGCGGGAGGCAAGTGGATGGTCTCCTCCGTTACGGAGGAGGACATTATGAAGCTCCGGTAAGCCGGATACCTTGCCACAGACATCGCGCACCGGCTCCCAGATGCGGGGCAGATCGTCCCTACTCCAAAACCCCATGACAGGGTTGTATTCCCTTACCCACTTCGTCCGCGGGCTGGGATTTCCCCTTCACCCGTTTGTCCGCGGGCTCATGTTTTACTATGGGCTGGACTTCCATGATCTGGCCCCCAATTTCATCCTCAACATCTCGGCGTTTATCGTCGTGTGCGAGGCCTTCCTTCGCATCAAGCCCCACTTTGGCCTATTGCTGAAGACCTTCAACGTGAAACCAAAGGTGGTGGTCGGTCAGCAGGCGGAGTGCGGAGGCGCCTGTTGGTGATCGTAGCAGAAATTTAAAATTTTCTACGCATCACCAAGATAAATCTATGGACTTTACTAGCAACGAGAGGGAAGGAGTGCATCTACATACACTTGTAGATCGCGAGCGGAAGCGTTCAAGTGAACGGGGTTGATGGAGTCGTACTCGTCGTGATCCAAAACACCGATGACCGAGCGCCGAACGGACGACACCTCCACGTTCAACACACGTACGGAGCAGCGACGTCTCCTCCTTCTTGATCCAGCAAGGGGGAAGGAGAGGTTGATGGAGATCCAGCAGCACGACGGCGTGGTGGTGGAAGTAGCGGGGATCCCGGCAGGGCTTCGCGAAGCACAAGCGGGAGGGAGAGGTGTCACGGGAGGGAGAGGGAGGCGCCAGGGGCTGTGGTGCGGCTGCCCTCCCTCCCCCCACTATTTATAGGGGCCCTGGGGGGGCGCCGGCCCCCTGGAGATCCCATCTGAGGGGGGGCGGTGGCCAAGGGGGTGGCTTGCCCCCCAAGCCAAGTGGGGCGCCCCCCACCCCGAGGGTTTCCAACCCTAGGCGCAGGGGAGGCCCAAGGGGGGCACACCAGCCCACCAGTGGCTGGTTCCCCTCCCCACTTCAGCCCATGGGGCCCTCCGGGACAGGTGGCCCCACCCGATGGACCCCCGGGACCCTTCCGGTGGTCCCGGTACAATACCGATAACCCCCGAAACTTTCCCGGTGGCCGAAACTAGACTTCCTATATATAATTCTTCACCTCCGGACCATTCCGGAACTCCTCGTGACGTCCGAGATCTCATCCGGGACTCCGAACAACTTTCGGGTTTCCGCATACTAATATCTCTACAACCCTAGCGTCACTGAACCTTAAGTGTGTAGACCCTACGGGTTCGGGAGACATGCAGACATGACCGAGACGACTCTCCGGTCAATAACCAACAGCGGGATCTGGATACCCATGTTGGCTCCCACATGTTCCACGATGATCTCATCGGATGAACCACGATGTCGAGGATTCAATCAATCCAGTTTACAATTCCCTTTGTCAATCGGTACGTTACTTGCCTGAGATTCGATCGTCGGTATCCCAATACCTCGTTCAATCTCGTTACCGGCAAGTCACTTTCCTCGTACCGTAATGCATGATCCCGTGACCAACCACTTGGTCACTTTGATCTCATTATGATGATGCATTACTGAGTGGGCCCAGAGATACCTCTCCGTCAAACGGAGTGACAAATCCCAGTCTCGATTCGTGCCAACCCAACAGACACTTTCGGAGATACCCGTAGTGCACCTTTATAGCCACCCAGTTACGTTGTGACGTTTGGCACACCCAAAGCACTCCTACGGTATCCGGGAGTTGCACAATCTCATGGTCTAAGGAAAAGATACTTGACATTGGAAAAGCTCTAGCAAACGAACTACACGATCTTTGTGCTATGCTTAGGATTTGGTCTTGTCCATCACATCATTGTCCTAATGATGTGATCCCGTTATCAATGACATCCAATGTCCATAGTCAGGAAACCATGACTATCTGTGGATCAACGAGCTAGTTAACTAGAGGCTTACTAGGGACACGTTGTGGTCTATGTATTCACACATGTATTACGATTTCCAGATAACACAATTATAGTATGAACAATAGACAATTATCATGAACAAGGAAATATAATAATAACCATTTTATTATTGCCTCTAGGGCATATTTCCAACAGTCTCCCACTTGCACTAGAGTCAATAATCTAGTTACATTGTGATGAATCGAACACCCATAGAGTTCTGGTGTTGATCATGTTTTGCTCTAGGGAGAGGTTTAGTCAATGGATCTGCTACATTCAGGTCCGTATGTACTTTACAAATATCTATGTCTCCATTTTGAACACTTTCACGAATGGAGTTGAAGCAACGCTTGATATGCCTGGTCTTCCTGTGAAACCTAGGCTCCTTGGCAAGGGCAATAGCTCCAGTGTTGTCACAGAAGAGAGTCATCGGGCCCGACAAATTGGGAATCACCCCTAGGTCGGTAATGAACTCCTTTATCCAGATTGCTTCCTGTGCTGCCTCTGAGGCCGCCATGTACTCCGCTTCACATGTAGACCCCGCCACGACGCTTTGCTTGCAACTGCACCAACTTACTGCCCCTCCATTCAAAATATACACGTATCCGGTTTGTGACTTAGAGTCATCCAGATCTGTGTCGAAGCTAGCATCGACGTAACCCTTTACGACGAGCTCTTCGTCACCTCCATAAACGAGAAACATATCCTTAGTCCTTTTCAGGTACTTCAGGATATTCTTGACCGCTGTCCAGTGTTCCATGCCGGGATTACTTTGGTACCTTCCTACCAAACTTACGGCAAGGTTTGCATCAGGTCTGGTACACAGCATGGCATACATAATAGACCCTATGGCCGAGGCATAGGGGATGACACTCATCTTTTCTCTATCTTCTGCCGTGGTCGGGCATTGAGCCTTGCTCAATTGCACACCTTGCAATACAGGCAAGAACCCCTTCTTGGACTGATCCATATTGAACTTCTTCAATATCTTGTCAAGGTACGTACTCTGTGAAAGACCAATGAGGCGTCTTGATCTATCTCTATAGATCTTGATGCCTAATATATAAGCAGCTTCTCCGAGGTCCTTCATTGAAAAACACTTATTCAAGTAGGCCTTTATACTTTCCAAGAATTCTATATCATTTCCCATCAATAGTATGTCATCCACATATAATATGAGAAATGCTACAGAGCTCCCACTCACTTTCTTGTAAACACAGGCTTCTCCAAAAGTCTGTGTAAACCCAAATGCTTTGATCATCTCATCAAATCGAATGTTCCAACTCCGAGATGCTTGCACCAGCCCATAGATGGAGCGCTGGAACTTGCATACCTTGTTAGCATTCTTAGGATCGACAAAACCTTCCGGCTGCATCATATACAATTCTTCCTTAAGAAAGCCGTTAAGGAATGCCGTTTTGACGTCCATTTGCCATATCTCATAATCATAGAATGCGGCAATTGCTAACATGATTCGGACGGACTTCAGCTTCGCTACGGGTGAGAAAGTCTCATCGTAGTCAACCCCTTGAACTTGTCAATAACCCTTAGCGACAAGTCGAGCCTTATAGATGGTCACATTACCATCCGCGTCCGTCTTCTTCTTAAAGATCCATTTATTTTCTATGGCTCGCCGATCATCGGGAAAGTCAGTCAAATTCCATACTTTGTTTTCATACATGGATCCTATCTCGGATTTCATGGCTTCTAGCCATTTGTCAGAATCTGGGCCCGCCATTGCTTCTTCATAGTTCGAAGTTTCACCGTTGTCTAACAACATGATTTCCAGGACAGGGTTGCCTTACCACTCTGGTGCGGAACGTGTCCTCGTGGATCTACGAAGTTCAGCAGTAACTTGATCTGAAGCTTCATGATCATCATCATTAACTTCCTCCCAAGTCGGTGTAGGCACCACAGGAACATCTTCCCGCGCTGCGCTACTTTCCGGTTCGGAAGGGGTGACTATCACCTCATCAAGTTCCACTTTCCTCCCACTCAATTCTTTCGAGAGAAACTCTTTCTCCAGAAAGGATCTGTTCTTGGCAACAAAGATTTTGCCTTCGGATCTGATGTAGAAGGTATACCCAATGGTTTCCTTAGGGTATCCTATGAAGACGCATTTCTCTGACTTGGGTTCGAGCTTTTCAGGTTGAAGTTTCTTGACATAAGCATCGCATCCCCAACCTTTTAGAAACGACAGCTTAGGTTTCTTCCCAAACCATAATTCATACGGTGTCGTCTCAATGGATTTTGACGGAGCCCTATTTAAAGTGAATGCGGTAGTCTCTAAAGCATAGCCCCAAAATGAGAGCGGTAGATCGGTAAGAGACATCATAGATCGCGCCATATCCAATAGAGTGCGATTACGACGTTCGGACACACCATTTCGCTGAGGTGTTCCAGGCGGCGTGAGTTGTGAAACTATTCCACATTTCCTTAAGTGTGTACCAAATTCGTGACTTAAATATTCTCGCCCACGATCTGATCGTAAGAGCTTTATTTTCCTGTCACGTTGATTCTCAACCTCACTCTGAAATTCCTTGAACTTTTCAAAGGTCTGAGACTTGTGTTTCATTAGGTAGACATACCCATATCTACTTAAGCCATCAGTGAGAGTGAGAACATAACGATAGCCACCGCGAGCCTCAACACTCATTGGACCGCTCACATCGGTATGTATGATTTCCAATAAGTTGGTTGCTCGCTCCATTGTTCCGGAGAACGGAGTCTTGGTCATCTTACCCATGAGGCATGGTTCACACGCGTCAAATGATTCGTAATCAAGAGACTCCAAAAGTCCATCTGCATGGAGCTTCTTCATGCGCTTGACACCAATGTGACCAAGGCGGCAGTGCCACAAGTATGTGGGACTATCGTTATCAACTTTACATCTTTTGGTATTCACAGTATGAATATGTGTAACATCACGTTCAAAATTCATCAAGAATAAACCATTGACCAGCGGGGCATGACCATAAAACATATCTCTCATATAAATAGAACAACCATTATTCTCGGATTTAAATGAGTAGCCATCTCGAATTAAACGAGATCCTGATACAATGTTCATGCTCAAAGCTGGCACTAAATAACAATTATTGAGGTTTAAAACTAATCCCGTAGGTAAATGCAGAGGTAGCGTGCCGACGGCGATCACATCGACCTTGGAACCATTCCCGACGTGCATCGTCACCTCGTCCTTCGCCAGTCTCCGCTTATTCCACAGCTCCTGTTTTGAGTTACAAATATGAGCAACCGCACCGGTATCAAATACCCAGGAGCTACTACGAGTACTGGTAAGGTACACATCAATTACATGTATATCACATATACCTTTGGTGTTGCCGGCCTTCTTGTCCGCTAAGTATTTGGGGCAGTTCCGCTTCCAGTGACCACTTCCCTTGCAATAAAAGCACTCAGTCTCAGGCTTGGGTCCATTCTTTGGCTTCTTCTCGGCAACTGGCTTACCGGGCGTGGCAACTCCCTTGCCGTCTTTCTTGAAGTTCTTCTTACCCTTGCCTTTCTTGAACTTAGTGGTTTTATTCACCATCAACACTTGATGTTCCTTTTTGATCTCCACCTACGCTGATTTCAGCATTGAATATACCTCAGGAATGGTCTTTTCCATCCCCTGCATACTGAAGTTCATCACAAAGCTCTTGTAGCTCGGTGGAAGCGACTGAAGGATTCTGTCAATGACCGCGTCATCCGGGAGATTAACTCCCAGCTGAGACAAGCGGTTGTGTAACCTAGACATTTTGAGTATGTGCTCACTGACAGAACTATTTTCCTCCATTTTACAACTGAAGAACTTGTCGGAGACTTCATATCTCTCGACTCGGGCATGAGCTTGGAAAACCATTTTCAGCTCTTCGAACATCTCATATGCTCCGTGTTTCTCAAAACGCTTTTGGAGCCCCGGTTCTAAGCTGTAAAGCATGCCGCACTGAACGAGGGAGTAATCATCAGCACGTGATTGCCAAGCGTTCATAACGTCTTGGTTCTCTGGGATGGGTGCTTCAGCTAGCGGTGCTTCTAGGACATAATCTTCTTGGCAGCTATCAGGATGATCCTCAGGTTCCGGACCCAGTCCGTATAGTTGCTGCCATCATCTTTCAGCTTGGTTTTCTCTAGGAACGCGTTGAAGTTGAGGGCAACGTGGGCCATTTGATCTACAAGACATATTGTAAAGATTTTAGACTAAGTTCATGATAATTAAGTTCATCTAATCAAATTATTCAATGAACTCCCACTCACATAGACATCCCTCCAGTCATCTAAGTAAAACATGATCCGAGTCAACTAGGCCGTGTCTGATCATCACGTGAGACGGACTAGTCAATATCGGTGAACATCTTCATGTTGATCGTATCTCCTATACGACTCATGCTCGACCTTTCGGTCTTCCGTGTTCCGAGGCCATGTCTGTACATGGTAGGCTCGTCAAGTCAACCTAAGTGTATTGCATGTGTTCCGAGGCCATGTCTGTACATGCTAGGCTCGTCAACACCCGTTGTATGCAAACGTTAGAATCTATCACACCCGATCATCCCGTGGTGCTTCGAAACAACGAATCTTCGCAACGGTGCACAGTTAGGGGGAACACTTTCTTGAAATTATTATAAGGGATCATCTTACTTACTACCGTCGTTCTAAGCAAATAAGATGTAAAACATGATAAACATCACATGCAATCAAATAGTGACATGATATGGCCAATATCATTTTGCTTCTTTAATCTCCATCTTCGGGGCGCCATGATCATCTTCGTCACCGGCATCACACCATGATCTCCATCATCATGATCTCCATCATCATTGTCGTGGTATTCTCACGGGGGGGGGGGGGGTGTGAGTTGACAGATGCCATGAGGGCTTTGTGTGAGGGTAAGACTACTGCTGATAGGACCGGGAGCGGGTATGCGAGTAGCACGCGCTAGTTTACCCAGGTTCGGGGCTCTCCGGAGAGATAATACCCCTACTCCTGCATGTCTGAGTATATATGTCTGGGGTGTACATCGGGCAGTACAAAGTGCTCCTAGAGCTGTATCTGGGGGCAGTGCCATGGGCATCTGGCTCCATATATGTATGCACAAAGCATGCTTTAGTGGCCAGCCATGAACATGGCCGCATGTGTGTGCTTGGGCATGCTTCCCCGTGGGGATGGATGGATGGATGGCTAGCTAGCTCTCTTGCTAGCTAGCTTGCTTGTTGTGTGCGTGTGAGTCCATCCATGGATGGATGGATGTGTGTCTCCTTTTATAGTGTGAGGTAGCTTTGTATCTAAGCTATGTGGAGGTATGGGAGCAAGGCATGGTGCATGTCATGCTTGTCCCCTAGGTCACTTCATGAATAGTTCCAGGGGACAAGTGACACTATACATGATGGTGTCGCGGTACCGTTGTCTTGTCCGCGGTATGGCCGTCTCGTCGGGGTCTTGTCGATGCCGGGTCGGACTGCAGTCGGCAGCCGGCTAGTCGGTGCAGTCGGTCAGCTGGCAGCCGGCCGGGCAGCCGGCCGGGTGGAGCAGTCGGACGGGGAGCCGGCAGGAGCGGCCGGGCAGTCGGACTGAGGGGCTTTGCTAGCCCCGATGTCTTGAAATATTGTCTTGCCGTCTTCGGGATACCCGTGTCCAATTACTCCGAAAGTAGCCCCCAAGCCTCCGGGCAACTTGGCAAAGTCGGCCGGAGGTTTTTTCGCGAGTGTTCATGGAAATGATCATGCAAAAGACAAAGTTAGTCCATGCAGATATATAAAATGATTGCTTTTTAGCACTGCAAGTTTTATGCGGAGGGTGCCGACTCGGTTTCGTCCAAGCCCCCTTCAATCTTTTTCATGTTCCCTCCGCTCTTTGGCTTGTGCTCTCGCTTGCCGGACAGCCGCTCTGCGGTCTGTGGCTGAGAGTAGGCCGCGGAGTGGAGTGTACAATACTCAGACTCTGGGAGCGAATTTAACCGAGTAGATACTCATAAAGAAAATGGTCGGGTCGCCCGAAGCGTTTTTGTTCCTGGACGTTTTTCGCGTGGGTGGCCTTCAGCGTTCACTCTTGCCAGTCGGACAGCCGCTCTGCGGTCTGTGACTAAGAGTGGGCTTTTCATACCGCGCACGCTACTAAGCCGTCTGCGGGAACTAACGTCTCAGGCCAAGCGGCCAGCCCCCGGGCCAACTCTGGCTGGCGCCGGGGCGAACAGTGATGCAACTGTAATCAAATGCGGAGATAGCCCCCGAGCATCGCTCAAGGTTATCCGTGCTCTCGTGGTGAAAAAATCTGCGGGTGAGGAGCTCACATTGGTTTTCGTGTAGCCGAGGCGGAGTTTGCCGAAGAGAGCCGGCGCACCCGCTGGGTGTAGCCTTCGAGCCCCCGGTCGCTCGAAGGAGGGTCCCGGCCGGTCAGGCTCGACCGGCCAGGCGGCAAGGCGTCTTGCAGCGCCCTTTTTCTTCTTCTGCCAGCTGCTGGCAGCCGGACGAAACTCTTCTCTTGTCTCCGTGGGAGCGCGCCAGCGCACCCACTAGGTGTAGCCCCCGAGATTCGGGCCGACTGCTGAGCAGTCGGGCCGGATCTCCCGGCGACTACTCTGTCTTCTCTCCTCGTGGGGGCGCGTCAGCGCACCCGCTGGGTGTAGCCCCTGAGATTCGGGCCGTCTGCTGAGCAGTCGGGCCGGATCTCCCGGCGACTACTCTGTCTTCTCTCCTCGCGGGGGCGCGTCAGCGCACCCGCTGGGCGTAGCCCCCGAGATTCGGGCCGACTGCTGAGCAGTCGGGCCGGATCTCCCGGCGACTACTCTGTCTTCTCTCCTCGCGGGGGCGCGTCAGCGCACCCGCTGGGTGTAGCCCCCGAGATTCGGGCCGACTGCTGAGCAGTCGGGCCGGATCTCCCGGCGACTACTCTGTCTTCTCTCCTCGCGGGGGCGCGTCAGCGCACCCGCTGGGTGTAGCCCCCGAGATTCGGGCCGACTGCTGAGCAGTCGGGCCGGATCTCCCGGCGACTACTCTGTCTTCTCTCCTCGCGGGGGCGCGTCAGCGCACCCGCTGGGTGTAGCCCCCGAGATTCGGGCCGACTGCTGAGCAGTCGGGCCGGATCTCCCGGCGACTACTTTGTCTTCTCTCCTCGCGGGGGCGCGTCAGCGCACCCGCTGGGTGTAGCCCCCGAGATTCGGGCCGACTGCTGAGCAGTCGGGCCGGATCTCCCGGCGAATACTCTGTCTTCAATCCTCGCAGGGGCGCGTCAGCGCACCCGCTGGGTGTAGCCCCCGAGATTCGGGCCGACTGCTGAGCAGTCGGGCCGGATCTCCCGGCGACTACTCTGTCTTCTCTCCTCGCGGGGGCGCGTCAGCGCACCCGCTGGGTGTAGCCCCCGAGATTCGGGCCGACTGCTGAGCAGTCGGGCCGGATCTCCCGGCGGCTACTTTGTCTTCTCTCCTCGCGGCGGCGCGTCAGCGCACCCGCTGGGTGTAACCTTCGAGATTCGGGCCGACTGCTGAGCAGTCGGGCCGGATCTCCCGGCGACTACTCTGTCTTCTCTCCTCGCGGGGGCGCGTCAGCGCACCCGCTGGGTGCGCCATCGGAGCAGGAGGCAGACCAGCCGGCTTGGCACTGCCGACAGCATGGGTCACGACTGACCGTCCGAGTGGCGAAGCAGGCAGACGAATCATCCGGACGGGTGTTTCTATTCTTCTCTTTGTCCCAGCCGACTTCTTTCTCTCTCTCTTACCAGTCGGCAAGGGCGGGTCAGCCGGCCCCCTCTCTGCCTTCTAGGCAGCCGGCCAGCGAAGGCCACGGCCGAGGCGGGAAGCGGCCGGCGCAGGCGCGAGCCGGTGCGGGGCGCAGCCGGCCTCCGACGGGCATGGCGCAGCCGGCCATGGGGCGCACATGCAGAGGAGGCCGCGAGGAGGGGCAGGCACCGAGGCGCGGACGAAACCAAGCCGGAGGCGGGGGCGCTCGGGCCGTAGGTCGGAGCCGCGGGGCGGCGCGTCCGGCCGGGTGCGGGTGCGCGTGCGGAGCCGGCCGTCCGGGTTGCGGATGAAGACGGCCGACAGCAGGCCGGCCGGGTGGCGGGCGAAGCCGGCTGTCCGGGGAGGCGAGCCGGCCGGCCGCGGGGGCGCGGTGCAGTCGGCCATGGGTGGAAGCGGAGGCGGCCACAGGCGGGCGCGGCGACTGCGGGAGCCGACCGAAGTGAGCAGGCGGCCATGGGCGGAGGCGGAGGCGGCCACAGGCGGGCGCGGCGACTGCGGGAGCCGGCCGAAGTGAGCAGGCGGCCGTGGGCGCACGGCGAGGAGATGGCGAGTCGGCGGGCGCGCCGGGGCGAAGCGGCGCGGGCGCGGGGCAGGCCGGCCGAGGCCAGCGCGCGGAGGCGGCCATGGGGCGGGGCGGAGGGGCCGCGGCGACCCGGCGCGCAGGGGAGTCGGCCGCGGAGGGCTCGGGCGTGGCCCGTCGGGGGCGCTCACGCGGAGTCGGCGCCGGGCAGGAGGCGGTTGGGCCGGGCGGCAGCCGGCGGTTGAGGCCACGGGGGCACGCGCAGGCGGAGGAGCTCGGGCGTGGCCCGTCGGGGGCGCTCGCGCGGAGTCGGCGCCGGGCAGGAGGCGGATGGGCCGGGCGGCAGCCGACGGTTGAGGCCACGGGGGCACGCGCAGGCGGAGGAGCTCGGGCGTGGCCCGTCGGGGGCGCTCGCGCGGAGTCGGCGCCGGGCAGGAGGCGGATGGGCCGGGGCTCCCCACTGGAGCAAAGCGAGGCAATGTATGGCTAGTGTACGGGATATGGTATGAGTAGCGTATGGCTACGGATGGAGCAGCAAACGCGCACTCCAGCCCGAGCTAGGCGCAGCCCCGAGGGGAGCGGACGCGGGCGACGTGGCACGGCGCGTGCAACGATACGGCCGACCGAAGCGAGGCACCGCCCGCGCAGCGCGTGCGCGGACAGACGATCGGCGTTGCAACGGTGATGATGACGAAGGCGGCGAGACCTATGACGAGGACGCGACGTCCCGCGCGGCCGCTCCGGGGGCGGGTCGAAGTCGAGCCCCCGAGCGCTACCGGAGAAACGGCGCGACGCCGCGGCGGTGATGGCGAAGATGGTCCCGACGGCGAGGACGCGCCGCCCCTCGCGGCCATTCCGAGGGCATGTCGATATCGAGCCCTCGGCCGCTATCGGAGGGACGGCGCGATGCCGCGGTGATGATGATGAAGGCGAGGCCTACGGCGAGGACGCACCGCCCCTCGCGGCCATTCCGAGGGTGTGTCGATATCGAGCCCTCGACCGCTATCGGAGGGACGGCGCGATCCCGCGGTGGCGATGGCGAAGATGGTCCCGCCAGGACTGCGAAACCAGCAGCAGCGCGGTAGCATAGTACCGCCCCACGGTGGGCGCCAACTGTCGTGGTATTCTCAGGGGGGGGGTGTGAGTCGACAGATGCCACAAGGGCTTTGTGTGAGGGTAAGACTACTGCTGATAGGACCGGGAGCGGGTATGCGAGTAGCACGCGCTACCCAGGTTTGGGGCTCTCCGGAAAGATAATACCCCTACTCCTGCATGTCTGAGTATATATGTCTGGGGTGTACATCGGGCAGTACAAAGTGCTCCTAGAGCTGTATCTGGGGGCAGTGCCATGGGCATCTGGCTCCATATATGTATGCACAAAGCATGCTTTAGTGGCCGGCCATGAACATGGCTGCATGTGTGTGCTTGGGCATGCTTGCCCGTGGGGATGGATGGATGCATGGCTAGCTGGCTCTCTTGCTAGCTAGCTTGCTTGTTGTGTGCGTGTGAGTCCATCCATGGATGGATGGATGTGTGTCTCCTTTTATAGTGTGAGGTAGCTTTGTATCTAAGCTATGTGGAGGTATGGGAGCAAGGCATGGTTCATGTCATGCTTGTCCCCTAGGTCACTTCATGAATAGTGCCAGGGGACAAGTGACACTATACATGACGGTGTCGCGGTACGGTTGTCTTGTCCGCGGTATGGCCGTCTCGTCGGGGTCTTGTCGATGCCGGGTCGGACTGCAGTCGGCAGCCGGCTAGTCAGTGCAGTCGGTCAGCTGGCAGCCGGCCGGGTGGAGCAGTCGGACGGGGAGCCGGCAGGAGCAGCCGGGCAGTCGGACTGAGGGGCTTTGCTAGCCCCGATGTCTTGAAATATTGTCTTGCCGTCTTCGGGATACCCGTGTCTAATTACTCCGACAATCATGATCTCGATCATCGTGTCTTCATGAAGTTGTCACGCCAACGATTACTTCTACTTCTATGGCTAATGTGTTTAGCAATAAAGTAAAGTAATTTACATGGCGTTATTCAATGACACGCAGGTCATACAAAAAATAAAGACACGATTGTCATACTCATCGACATGGAAGTCGTGATTCCTATTACATGAAAATGATCAATCTCATACATCACATATATCTCATTCATCACATCCTTTTGGCCATATCACATCACAAGGCATATGCTGCAAAAACAAGTTAGACATCCTCTAATTGTTGTTGCAAGTTTTTACGTGGCTTCTATAGGTTTCTAGCAAGAACGTTTCTTACCTACGTAAAACCACAACGTGATATGCCAATTTCTATTTACCCTTCATAAGGACCCTTTTCATCGAATCCGTTCCGTCGAAAGTGGGAGAGACAGACACCCGCTAGCCACCTTATGCAACTAGTGCATGTTAGTCGGTGGAACCTGTCTCACGTAAGCATATGTGTAAGGTCGGTCCGGGCCGCTTCATCCCACAATACCGCCGAAACAAGATAAGACTAGTAGTGGCAAGAAAAATTGACAACATCTACGCCCACAACTGCTTTGTGTTCTACTCGTGCATAGTAACTACACATAGGCCTGGCTCATGATGCCACTGTTGGTGATCATAGCAGAAATTTAAAATTTTCTAAGCATCACCAAGATCAATCTATGGAGTTTACTAGAAACGAGAGGGAAGGAGTGCATCTACATATCCTTGTAGATCGCAGGCGGAAGCGTTCAAGTGAACGGGGTTGATGGAGTCGTACTCGTCGTGATCCAAAACACAACTGACCGAGCGCCGAACCTGACGGCACCTCCGCGTTCAACACACGTACGGAGCAGTGATGTCTCCTCCTTCTTGATCCAGCAAGGGGGAAGCGGGGATCCCGGCAGGGCTTCGCCAAGCACAAGCGGGAGGGAGAGGGGTCACGGGAGGGAGAGGGAGGCGCCAGGGGCTGTGGGGCGGCTGCCCTCCCTCCCCCCCCACTATTTATAGGGGCCCTGGGGGGGGGCGCCGCCCCCCTGGAGATCCCATCTGAGGGGGGGGCCAAGGGGGTGGCTTGCCCCCCAAGCCAAGTGGGGCGCCCCCCACCCCCAGGGTTTCCAACCCTAGGCGTAGGGGAGGCCCAAGGGGGGCGCACCAGCCCACCAGTGGCTGGTTCCCCTCCCCACTTCAGCCCATGGGGCCCTCCGGGACAGGTGGCCCCACCCGATGGACCCCCGGGACCCTTCCGGTGGTCCCGGTACAATACCGATAACCCCTGAAACTTTCCCGGTGGCCGAAACAGGACTTCCTATATATAATTCTTCACCTCCGGACCATTCCTTAACTCCTCGTGACGTCCGGGATCTCATCCGGGACTCCGAACAACTTTCGGGTTTCCGCATACTAATATCTCTACAACCCTAGCGTCACCGAACCTTAAGTGTGTAGACCCTACGGGTTCGGGAGACATGCAGACATGACCGAGACGACTCTCCGGTCAATAACCAACAGCGGGATCTGGATACCCATGTTGGCTCCCACATGTTCCATGATAATCTCATCGGATGAATCACGATGTCGAGGATTCAATCAATCCCGTAAACAATTCCCTTTGTCAATCGGTATGTTACATGCCCGAGATTCGATCGTCTGTATCCCAATACCTCGTTCAATCTCGTTACCGGCAAGTCACTTTACTCGTACCGTAATGCATGATCCCGTGACCAACCACTTGGTCACTTTGAGCTCATTATGATGATGCATTACTGAGTGGGCCCAGAGATACCTCTGCGTCAAACGGAGTGACAAATCCCAGTCTCGATTCGTGCCAACCCAACAGACACTTTCGGAGATACCCGTAGTGCACCTTTATAGCCACCCAGTTACGTTGTGACGTTTGGCACACCCAAAGCACTCCTACGGTATCCGGGAGTTGCACAATCTCATGGTCTAAGGAAAAGATACTTGACATTGGAAAAGCTCTAGCAAACGAACTACACGATCTTTGTGCTATGCTTAGGATTGGGTCTTGTCCATCACATCATTCTCCTAATGATGTGATCCCGTTATCAATGACATCCAATGTCCATAGTCAGGAAACCATGACTATCTGTTGATCAATGAGCTAGTCAACTAGAAGCTTACTAGGGACACGTTGTGGTCTATGTATTCACACATGTATTACGATTTCCGGATAACACAATTATAGCATGAACAATAGACAATTATCATGAACAAGGAAATATAATAATAACCATTTTATTATTGCCTCTAGGGCATATTTCCAACAGCGCCATGGTGGGCAAGATGCCCAACGTCACCTGGCTCGAAGGCTCCTATGTGGAGACTATGAAGGGGTGGCAATCGGGGTGGTTCTACATCACCGAGCCGCGCGACACCAAATGGGTGGCGGCCCCCGAATTTCGATCCGGCGTCCCCATGCGGCTCACCTCCTGGAAAGAGAAGGGCCTACCCTGGGGCTCATCGGCGGAGCTCACCGGACTCCAGAACTGTGTTAAAAACATGATGAGCAAGAAAATCAAGCTTGTCAACGTGGTCCAAGTCATGCTCTTCCGCCGGATCCTCCCGAGCCAAAGACAGTCATTCAATATGTGGGAGTTCGACTCGGCTAAACACCAGACGCTGCGAGAGCTTTTCGACACGACGCACCAAGACATCTGGAAGGTGCTGTTCAAGTCCGCCGAGGTACCTCCTCCCCTTACCGAGTATCGCGGACTTAGTGCAAAGCGCCCTGCCAATCTGGTAAGTTCCTTATTTCTCATGACATATTCCTTTTCCCAGTATAATCATGTGAGGGATCTAAGCCTCCATGCCATTTTAACAGGACTGGGTAGAGACAGCGGAGCTGATTGATTGTCCGGCTCCGCTGCCCGAAGATCCAGCAACATCTCTCTTAACGGAGATGCTGGTTCCGGCGCCCTATGAGGTGCCGGAGAAGAAGGCCAAGAAGAAGGCCATGGGGACCAGGAAAGGTCTCCGGCGGAAGGTTATATCAGACTCATCGTCCGAAAACACCGAGGCGCACTCCTCGCACGAAGACGAGGAGGAGCAAGAAGAAAGCCCCCCCCCAACTGGGGGGACAAGAAAAGGAAGGTCGCCCCATCTAGGGAGGCTGAAGGGTCCATGAAGGGAAGGACCCTCCCTCCAGACCACTCCACAACAGCCGCCTACAGCGACGAGGAGTGGTTGCCCAGAGACAAGCCCCTGGCGAAGTCGTAAGTATTCGGATACCATAATAGTCCTGGTACGTTCTGTTGTATTGCTTCTCATCATCCGAACATGATCATGCAGTCCCTCCAGAGCCCATATCGATGTATCCTCTTCGGATGGGTCTTTGGGCCCGTCGGCGATGAACAGCGATTCACTCCCGACAACCACCTCCCCCCGGCCCACGAACGACACCGAGGTGCTGTATCAGAGGATACCGGCCCAAGGGGAGATAATTCTAGAGGCGCCCCAAAGCAACATTCGAGACGCTGGGCGCAAAAGGGGCAAGACTCCCATGGGTACTAATGTCGGGGGCAGCAAGTCCAGCCCCCAGCCGAATACTGCGCCGGACCTCCAGTGGTTCCGGATTCTGTCCGGCGACCCCTTGTGAAGGGGGGCAAGCTGTCTGTGCCGACGGCCTCTGTCCATCTATAGGCATCAGTAAATTTGCTGGAAGCGCTTCGCGGCGCTTCCATTGACGAAGAGCACCGCACTATCATGAGTGCGGTGGTCAAGAAGGTTCAGTCCGCCAAAAGCGGACTGACTGAAGCCTGTGCCAGCCTCCTAACAGGCTTTGAGGTAAGTAATCAAATTATAAGAAAATGTTACAGCATAGACAGTAGCCCCTGATGCTCTGTTTGGCGTTCACAAAGAAAAGCCGAACAGAGGATCAAATAATAATCACAGGAGTCTAATCAGAATATGTCTATGTGAATAAGCAGGCTTCGCGGCTGGCCGCTGCCGCTCATCCTACGGAGGTCGCCGCACTGAAGTGGGACCTTGAGCGGTCCAAGGAAGAGCTCGGCCTTAGCAAGAGGCAGCTCGAAGAGAACAAAGGTAAGTGATACCCCGTCTGTATATTGATAAAGAAAAATGTGGTTGTTGAATAATAGGATCGTCATGAATTTTGCTAGGGGCCACGACCGAAGTGGCGGCTCTGAAGAAGGTGTTGTCTGAGGCTGAAGACAAAGCGGCCAACAAGCGCATCAAGCGAGAGAAGCAAGATGCCCGAGTCAGCGAGGTGCAGCAAGAGCTCCAGGCTTTCGTCAAGAAATACGAGTCCCTGGAGCGTGACTCTAAGACGCAAGGGTCCGAGCTTGCGAAGGCCCTCGAAAACGCACAACATGCCAAGGCCGAAGCTCAAAAGGCCTTCGAGGAGATTCAGGTGGTTAAGAAGATAGCGGCGGGCAAGGCATTCATTATGCAAAGCAAGCATGTGAAGGAAACTTTCCTTTTACTTACCCGAGTTCGGAGTTCTCCAGGAGCATTCGCAGATCTACCCCGCAGTGTGTCGGATGCCGCGGAGTTCTACCGGGCCTAGGAGGGGAGCTCGACGGAGAAGTTGTTCTGGTCTCAGTATACTGGGACCGAACATCCGATGCTCTTGAGCGACCAGTTGAAGCAACTGGTCGAGCTTCACAAGGCGGCCGAACAGGCCATGAAGGGTCTTATTTCCGGATGTGGCCTGGCGAGCCCCTGCCTGGTAGCTACTTTGGTCTGCTAAGGCGGCTTGTGAATGCCTGCCCATGGTTTGAAGTCATAAAGCAGTCCGTCTGCATTAAGGGTGCACGCAGGGCCTTTGCCCGGGCAAAAGTGCACTGGGCGAAGATGGATGCCGAAAAGCTGGTGAAGGAGGGGCCACTAGAGGGCAAGGAGCATCGCCACCCCGAAAAGTATTATGACAGTGTCCTGAAGGGTGATCGCCTTGTGGCCGAGGAATGTGCTAAGGATGTAATATTTGAATGAATGTACTCATGTGATCCTGTAATATGAAGCGAGTTCATGTGCGCTATGCAACGCTTGTTAATTTAAAATATTACCTTCTGTGCGGCCGTTTATAAAATCTGAGAGTTGGCCAGTCGTCGGCTTCTGCCCCATGTAACTAGTACTGAGGTGTTCGGGATAAACCTGATCACTCTTTGTCCAGTTTTGGGTCCTTGGAAGGAGGTGTTCAGCAGAACGAACCAGGCAATCGGAATATAAACCTTTATCACTCTCACTAAGCCATAGAAGTCTACAATTTTAAATTTTGGCGAAGCCCCTAGTATTCGGAAGGCCGAACTTGGGGCGCTATGTACGCCTAAATCGGACAAGGCCGACTCCTTGCCCAAAACGAAAAAAATCTTTAAGGATTTGAGACCTCTCCAAGAGCGACCAGCTCTCGCCGTATCATGACAGTCAGTTTTCGGCTTTCTCTAGTGAGGTGCTCGTCCGGAAGAACCGGGACACAATCGCAGTAGTTCTCCCAGCGCTACCTTAGCCTATATAGCGGAACGTAAGGTACCAAAACATGGGAGCCGGGCAAACCCAAGTATTGACCCAAGACATGATTCAGAGCTGATGCATATAATGCTATAAGTTCGGGGTGCCGCACTGTCAAAAGTGTTCGGACTATTCATGTCGTGTTATGGGGTACACTGAAGCCCCTGGCGCACTGGACGTACCAGAATGTACGGGTGTAATTTGTCGTAAATAAGCAGGCAAGAAAAATAAAGGAAATGCAATAATAAGCTAACACTATACATTTATTTAAATGATACGTCGAAGCGTATGTATACAAGTAGTGCAATAAGAAAAAATAGGACTATTTGACATGTCCTATCCAAGGGAAAGCTGGGTATAGGTATGTAAAGCAGGTATATCGATCGTTATCAGAGATCACCTGGGGATTTCCTTGTACGTTAGAGCTTCTTGCTTCCTTGGTATTTCCTTCCCGTAATGGGTCCGATAATCAGGCTATCGGAAAGAGCTTCTAGAGAGTAGGGTCCTGAAAGAGAGAAAATGATAAAGATATACAGGCCCTGGGGCGGTTGAGCCGCATTGTGGACCGTGCCATAGTCGCGCCTCCGCCTATGCCCATGGTATCTTGAGTGCGGAATTATGTACGCGCGGCACAAATTTCGCCGCTTAATTGGGACTAGGACGGAGGCCGAATTGCTAGGCGAGCTCTGAACATGCCTGGCGATCCTGTTGCAGGGTACTCCGGATTTGCTTGAAGGAGTCTGGGGGCTTCTTCGCCGAATTGGCAGTTGTCCTCAGAAAGCTGCTTTGTACTTCCGCTGCGAGGGCCGCAGTGTGCTCCTCTGTGCGGAGCGAGCGTTCTGTGTTTCCATTAACCGTTATAACCCCGTGAGGTCCTGGCATTTTGAGCTTGAGGTATGCATAATGCGGTACCGCATTGAATCTAGCAAATGCGGTTCGTCTGAGTAGTGCGTGATAGGCACTACGGAAGGGGACGATATCGAAGAATAATTCCTCGCTTCGGAAGTTGTCTAGAGATCCGAAGACCACTTCCAGTGTGATTTAGCCCGTGCAACAGGCCTCTACACCTGGTATGACTTCCTTGAAGGTGGTTTTGGTGGGTTTGATCCTCGAGGGGTCTATACCCATTTTGCGCACTGTATCCTGATAGAGCAGGTTCAGGCTGCTGCCATCGTCCATAAGTACTCGAGTGAGGTCAAATCCGTCAATGACGGGATCAAGAACCAATGCGGCAGAACCGCCGTGACGGATACTAGTGGGCTGGTCCCTACGATCGAAAGTGATCGGACAAGAAGACCATGGGTTGAACTTTGGGGCGACTGGCTCCATCGCATAGAAGTCCCTTAGTGCACGCTTCCGTTCCCTCTTGGGAATATGGGTTGCGTATATCATGTTCACTGTTTTCACTTGGGGAGGAAATTTCTTCTGTCCTCCTGTGTTCGGCGGCCGGGGCTCCTCCTCATCGTCGCTATGCAGCCCCTCTTCCTTGTTTGCGGCATTCAACTTGTCGGCCTGTTTGAACACCCAACATTCTCTGTTGGTGTGGTTGGCTGGTTTATCGGGGGTGCCGTGAATTTGACATGACCGATCGAGTATGCGGTCCAAACTGGACGGGCCCGGATTGCTTCTTTTGAACGGCTTTTTCCGCTGACCAGATTTAGAGCCACTGAATCCGGCATTGACTGCTGTGTCTTCGGCATTGTCGCCGTTGTTGCGGCGCTTGTGTCTGTTGTGACGTGGTCTGCCGTTACTATCTTTGGCATCTGAATTGCCATGATTTCTTGATTTGTTGTTGCTGCGAGCCAGCCAGCTATCTTCGCCCGCGCAAAAGTGGGTCATGTGTGTCGTGAGGGCTGCCATGGACTTTGGCTTCTCTTGGCCGAGGTGTCGGGCGAGCCACTCGTCACGGATGTTATGCTTAAATGCCGCTAAGGCCTCGGCATCCGGACAGTCGACAATTTGGTTTTTTGAGTTAGGAACCGAGTCTAGAAATTCCTGGCCGATTCCCCTGGCTGTTGGGTTATGTGACTCAAGTCATCAGCATCCGGTGGTCGCACGTACGTGCCCTGGAAGTTGTTAAGGAATGCTTCTTCCAAGTTCTCCCAACTGCCAATGGAGTTTGCTGGCAAGCTATTCAGCCAATGTCGAGCTGGTCCTTTGAGTTTTAGTGGGAGGTACTTGATGGCATGTAGATCGTCACCGCGGGCCATGTGGATGTGGAGGAGGAAATCCTCGATCCATACCGCGGGGTCTGTTGTACCATCATATGACTCAATGTTCACGGGTTTAAATCCTTCTAGGAATTCATGATCCATCACTTCATCAGTGAAGCATAGGGGGTGTGCGGCGCCTCTGTGCCGGGCTATGTCACGCCGCAGTTCCTATGAGTCTTGTCTGCTGTATTCGGCCCGGCCGGATTTGCTTTTAGTATATCCGGCGTGACGGTTGTCGTCACGCGTTGGGGCGCGCCCCCGTGATCCGTAGATCGATCTTGTATGTCCTGCTTTGTTTTCCAATACGTCTCGCAGGTCCTGCGTGTTGCCCCGGCCCTTGGTGTTTTTGTTTCACTGGCGACGGGGTGCGGGCTGGACTTCGGGCTGATACGTCGCTCTGTCCCGGCCACGAGGTGGCCGATCATCCGCATCACATGCTGGTAGTGTAGGTTTTAATTCTTCCTTCTCGAGCTGGGGTAGCAACCTGCGCTTTGGGTAACTCTTGGTTGGGCGCTCGAGTTCGTATTCCTCGGCCGGCAGGACCTCAGTCCATCTATCCGCCAGCAGATCTTGGTCAGCTCGAAGCTGTTGTTGATTTTTCTTTAGAATTTTTGCTGTGGCTATAAGCCGGTGCTTGAAGCGCTCCTGCTCGACGGGATCCTCAGGCACGATAAATTCTTCATCGCCGAGGCTCACTTCGTCTTCAGAGAGAGGCATGTAATTATCATCCTCTGACTCTTCATCTGTTGCCTGTTCTTTAGGGCTAGCTTGCCTATCCTCCTGCTCGAAGCCTGGCTGGAGGGGATTGTCTTCGTCTTCGGCATTATCTGCAGCGTTATTATCTCTTGTGCCGGTATCACTGCTTTAGGTATGGCGGGACATAGAGGGGCGCCGCTGACACCGGTGCTTGGATTGCTTCTTGGAGGGGTCATCCTCCGTTGCCTTATCGTCATCGCCTTCTTTGGGGGTGTCCACCATGTATATATCATATAATGAGGTGGCAGTCCAGCGCCTTGTGGGCGGTTGTTCCTGTTCGTCTCCTGCATCGTTGTCCATACCGTCGATGTCTTCGGAGCCTAAGTCGAGCATGTCGGTTAAGTCGTCGACAGTGGCTATTAAGTGGGTGGAGGGTGGGGAACGAATTTCTTCACCGTCCGCATCCCACTCCAGCCGGACATAGTTCGGCCAAGGGTCTCCTGACAAGGAGAGAGACCTCAATGAATTTAGCACGTCACCCAGGGGCGAGTGCTGAAAGATATCGGCGGAGTAAAACTCCATGATCGGTGCCCAAGTAGATTCGATAGGCACGGACGCAGGCGGTTCGGAGCCCGTGGCCGGGGACGAATCCAAGTGTCCGGCAACACAGGTCTCATAGGAGGTGAAGTCAGCATTCGTCTCTATCGCCGCTGAGGGCGTGGCCTCCGTGGTGGGGTCTATCCACCCATCCTCGGATGGCACGATCTGCTCCGGATTGAGGGCCGGAGTAGCCGCAGGTGTGATCTCCCGAACACTGTCCGACGGCAGAGCTAAGTCATGCTCATCGTGACTGTGCGGCGCACCTGACATGGGCTCGAATCCGCTGAAGATCAAATCTCCGCGGATGTCGGCAGTATAGTTCATGTTTCCTAACCTGACCTGATGGCCAAACGAGTTGGCCCGCAGTACGAAGCCGCCGAATACGAAGATTTTTCCCGGGAGGAAAACCTCACCCTGGATCACATCGTTACCGATGATTGAAGGGGCCATCGAGCCTTTATCACGACGGCACAGTGGAACTCTCAATGAAAGCACCAATGACGGTGTCAAAACCGGCGGATCTCGGGTAGGGGGTCCCGAACTGTGCGTCTAAGGCAGATGGTAACAGGAGGCTGGGGACACGATGTTTACCCAGGTTCGGGCCCTCTCGATGGAGGTAATACCCTACTTCCTGCTTGATTGATCTTGATGATATCAGTATTACAAGGGTTGATCTACCACGACATCGTAGAGGCTAAACCCTAGAAGCTAG
This sequence comes from Aegilops tauschii subsp. strangulata, assembly GCF_002575655.3. NCBI lineage: Eukaryota > Viridiplantae > Streptophyta > Magnoliopsida > Poales > Poaceae > Aegilops > Aegilops tauschii. Next base: position 20,459,368 of record NC_053039.3, read on the forward strand.
CCTATGGTTATGATTGTTGTTCTACGGACTAAACCCTCTGTTTTATATAGACACCGGAGGGGGCTAGGGTTACACAGAGTCGGTTACAAGGGAGGAGATCTACATCTCCGAATTGCCAAGCTTGCCTTCCATGCCAAGGAGAGTGCCACCCAGACACGGGACGAAGTCTTCAATCTTGTATCTTCATAGTCCAACAGTCCGGCTGTCCGAGGACCCCCTAATCCAGGACTCCCTCAACCACCACCCCCTCCATTAATGCCCTCCCTCCCCCTCTTCTTTGCCCTCCACCCCTTCCATTAATGCCTTCCCTCTTCTCTCCCTCTCCTCTCCCACTAGCTCCCTAGCTAGCTCTCTCTCTCTCCCTAGCTAGCTAGCTAGTTAGAGCTATATATCTAGAGCTACTAGGTAATTAAGAAGAAAGGTGCTTGATATCCCTCGTAACACATAGGTGAGCAAAAAAGGTATTTGTGTGGATAGGACCGCAACTATATATATATGGGCGATATGAGTATATATATACAGAATTGCATTTCGCATAATTTGAGTTGCCTACATTGTGTATTTGATGAAATAATGTGGGTGACAAGAGTTGCCTATGTTTTGCCGAAATGTCGATTCAGTTCTGTTTCGGTGAATTTCGGGTAAACTCAATATGTCCTATGTTTAGGGAAGGTCATGCCGAATTTTTGTATGAATTTGATCCATGCATGCATATATACGTGGTTATAATATTTGCTCCGCATGCAGGTGATCATGAAGATCAATGGAAGGATGGTGGAAAGATACTGGCAATCCGCTGTGGACGACATGCATGAAATAAGACTGAAGGATGTTTTATGTCCGTGTTGAAAATGCAAAGGAATAGTCAGGCTCGACCCCTTTGAGGGTGGCACATTCAAGGCGCACCTGCTCATGCATGGTTTCATGCATGGCCATACTCGGTGGATAAGTGAAGATGATGATGATGAGGATGTCGACGGGGCAGGAAATAACGACATGGGGCCACCAGACGAAGATATGACTAATTATGTGCCCGAAGAGGAAGACGACCTCGGAAATGTCGATGGTGAAGAGGCAGTTCAAGGCGGAGAAGACGCGGACACGCCGCCGTCTTCGTCGCTAGTAAGTTCAGCCATGCGGGACCCACATGTTCGAGACCTGCTTCGCAAGAAGACGACTAGCGACAGAGCTGCTTCTAGAGAGGAGGCCAAACTGGCGCAACTGGAGGTAGACTCGATGACTCCTTTGTATGATGGTTGCAATCCCGAGGTGACCCACTTGAGTTCCACACTAGAACTTCTAAAGACGAAGGCAAGAAACAAATGGACAGATACAAGCCTGATGAGCTTCTGAAATATATAAAGAAGGTTCTTCCCGCGGGAAGCTTGTGTCCTACTAGTGTCGAGGAGGCAAAGAAAATCGTGTGCCCTCTTGATCTGCCACACATGCCTCAATGATTGCATCATATATCGGAACGAGCACGCAGAAAAACCCATCTGTCCAAAGTGCAATGCTTCATGATATAAAAAGGCAGGAAAGAAAGCTCCACAGAAAGTTGTATGGTACATTCCGATCACTCCGTGTCTACAGCGGTATTTCGTAGATCCTAAGGAAGCAAAGCTTATGCGCTGGCACGCGGAGAGGGTGAAGCCAGATGACGGAGATGAGCCGAAGCTAACATAGCTCGCAGATGCTATCCAGTGGAGAGCATTAAATGCTGAATTTGATTTTTTCGCAAATGATCCAAGGAACATCGTGCTTGGCACTAGTTGAAAGTGCTAGTTATCGACTAGAGGGGGGGGTGAATAGGCGATTTTTATGGAAGTCTTCAAAACATGAGAGTTTCGAAGAAAAACAATAGAAATGAACCTATTGATATGCAGCGGAAGGTAAACTACACTAAGCAACCCATAGTCAAGTATGCAATAACGTGAAAGCACGAAGACTAATAGCAGCTAGGTAGTAAGGATCAGGATGGAAGATGGTATGAAGCCAAACAACGATAGTAGTCACACAGTGAAGACAAATAGGTAAAGCAAATAGGCAATGACTTCACGAAGACGAACTGTAAGTAAGGAGAGGGAGAGGATAGAACCAGTCACTTGTTGAGGACACATGATTTGCTGGACCAGTTCCAGTTGCTGTGACAACTGTACGTCTGGTTAGGGAGGCTGAGATTCAACTCAGAAGACCGCGTCTTCACCTTATTCCCCTTGAGCTAAGGACACCCAGTCCTCGCCCAATCACTCTGGTAAGTCTTCAAGGTAGACTTCCAAACCTTCACAGACTGCGTTCACCGGCGATCCACAATGACTCTTGGATGCTCAGAACGCGACGCCTAACCGGCTGGAGGATTCACAGTCCTCAAGTGTAACAAGTCTTCAGGTCAAGCGGATAGAAAGACTTCAGCGATGCCTAACACTCTTTGGCTCTGGGTGTTTGGGCTTTGTCCTCGCAAGGATTTCTCTCTCTCAAAAGCTTCGGAGGTGGGTTGCTCTCAAACGACAAAAGCCATGCACTAACTCTGAGCAGCCACCAATTTATGGTGTAGGGGGTGGGCTATTTATAGCCACTAGGCAACCCGACCTGATTTGTCTGAAATGACCCCGGGTCACTAAGGAACTGACATGTGTTCCAACGGTTAGATTTCAAGCACACGCGGCAACTTAACTTGGGCTACAAGTAAAGCTAACTCATCCAGCTCTGGATAAGATTTGCTCTCATTGTCTTCGCTCGAAGACATAGGATTTTGGTTGAGCATCACATCAGTCACTCTGACTTTCTTCACTGGGACCCCACTTAACAGTACGGTGGTTCCTACGACTCAACAAAGAAGAAAAGGAAACAACGAAACAACTAAGTTTTTGCGCTCCATAGTCTTCACGCAATGCCTTCTCTTGTCATAGTCTTCAATGTGAATATCTTCACATACCACCATTGTCTTCAATGTCTTCATACATTTTTAGGGGTCATCTCCGGTAGGTAAACCGACTCAATGAGGGACTACTAGCGGTGTTATCCTGCAATTCTCACAAACACATTAGTCCCTTAACCAGGTTTGTCGTCAATACTCCATATCAACTAGGGGTGGCACTAGATGCACTTACAATCTCCCCCTTTTTGGTGATTGATGACAAACTGGTTGAAGTTTTCAACGGGGATAAAAATATGTGAAATTGTAAAGGATTTAGGTATTGTCTTCATAAGTAGCAAAAGGCTCCCCCCTGAAGATGTGCATATAAGTAATTTGCTTTTGGAATGCAAATGCACATGGCAGGTTGTACTTGTGGAGATCCTCTTCAACTTATGAAGACAATTCATCATGCATGATTTGATATAACAAAGATAATGACATGCACAATGAAAAATGGACGTCTGCAAAAATGACTAAGTGCGGAATTTGTTCTCGCACATGCGGCATTTATCATCCACTACTAGGAAAAGGCGTGCTAGTGGCACACCTGTTTTGGCTACTAATGGCGCAGGTGCGCCACTAGCATCACGCCATTATAATTTTTTACTACAGGTGCGCCATTAGTATCAGGTATACTAATGGCGCACCAGGGAGTGCGCCATTAGTATCAGGTATACTAATGGCGCACCAGGGAGTGCGCCATTAGTATATCCCACGGTGCGCCATTACTATCTGACATAGTAGTGCCGCACCACATAGAAGTGCACCATTACTAATAATTTTTTTCAGAAATTTTTTTTTTCAATTTTTTTTAAAAAAAATTCACAATTTTTTTATTTTTTTCTTAATCTCGGGTCACTATGGCTTAATCTCAAGCCAATATGCTTAATCTCCAGTCAAATCACACTGCGTGGTCAAACTTCCCAGAAGGTGACCCATCCTCACACTACTCCAGCCCGAGCACGCTTAACTTCACAGTTCTATCCAACCCCAAGACCAGCTCACTTCACAGGCACTTGTTGATATATCTATCATATCAATCCTATTAAACCTTGTTAATGTCTAGGACTTTGTTCATGTTCATGAGTGTGATGAAATTTTGAAAAAATATTTCAAACTTCCCGGTCATATTACGTAACATATTTTGAAAAAAAATTCCAAAAAAAAGTGTTTTTGAAACCAATTTTTTTCCGTTACTAGTGGCGCACCTAGCAAATGGTGCGCCACTAGTAAGTTTGAATTTTTTTCATTTCCCCCCTCTAGAATCTTAAAAGCCCCGTATCTTTTGTTCTGTTAGGTTTTTGGGGATTTTGAAGATGTTGAACGGTGTTCCCCCCGTTCAAATCGTATGTAACTTTTTGAGTATACGATTTTTGATATAAAAAACTTTTTAATCCGAGTTCGTATGCAAAAGTTATGCCCATTTTACAAATTCTAGAGAGATTTTGCAAATAAAGTCGAAATTCATATTTGTAAATTTTCCCAACAACTAGACCACATATCACATGGGAAACTTATTTTATTTTATTTTTTTGACATTTCCATCATTTTCTTTTATTTTTTCTAAAACTGAAAAGGCGGTCCACAGGGGGGTGCATTCGGTGGAATTTTTGGGCAAGTAATGGCGCATCACACCCACGGTGCGCCATTACTAACTTTGAAAAAAATTGTTAGTAGTGGCGCATCGAGGGTGTGGTGCGCCATTACTAGTTTTGAAAGAAAAAAAAATTGTTAGTAGTGGCGCACCGAGGGAGTGGTGCGCCATTACTAGTTAAACTAGTAATGGCGCACTATCCCCTGGTGCGCCATTACTAGGTTTGAAAAAAAATTGTTAGTAGTGGTGCACCGTGGATGTGGTGTGCCATTAGTATTTGGACATTAATGGCGTACCAACACATGGTGCGCCATTAGTATATAGTAGTGGCGCACCACATGTGTGGTGCGCCATTAGTGTCCATATTATCTATAGCCCTTTTCCTAGCAGTGATCGCATCACAGAATAGCAGAAAACGTAGCAGACGACCATCAAGTTTAAGTGTTACAACTCAAAGAACCAAATGTATCAAAAGCGAGAGTTGTAAACACTAGGCAAAATATAAAGCAACCGCCCATATGGACCCGCTTGAAGACTATCAACTCATATGCTTCTCCCCCTTTTGTCAGTAAGGACCAAAAAGTTTTGAAGACATAGAGCCTCTACTTGTTCCCTGAAGGAGTAGGAGAGGATGCAGGGTCGGCGTCGGGGTTTGGCGGTGCAGACGAACTTGGTGCAGTGTCGATACGTGCTGAAGTTGGAGGTGGTGAAGTAGCATCATCTTGATCATCGATCACTCTTGCATTCACCGTTGCAGCGGAGGAGGAATAATCGGAGTCTTCAAGAGACGGAGTTCGATGCAAGACAGCATTCCTTGCAGGAGTGGAGTCAAACTTGAATCTTTCAGTGAAGTCATCGTCTTGAAGATCTGCTTCAGCACTCAGCAATGTCAAACTCTTCCATGACCTCCGACAGGTTTCATGAGTAACAAAGGCATTCTTGGTGGCAAGATTGCAAATGCGATTGACGTCCACCAAGAGGCTTTGCATCTGACGCTTCAGCCAGAAGTGATGCTTATCCTGTTTCTGATGCAGGGCAACAAGAAGTTCTCGGTCATTGAGAACACGAGATCGCTTCCGAGGCCTTTGAGCAGTAGTGCTTTCAGTGGCTTCAGTTTGAGCACGGTGAGGTAAGCGTGTATTTCCAGCCAAAGGATAAATACGAGTGACTGCCTGGACTCCTTCAATGGGTTGCGTGAAGCTTTGGTGATCAGCATTGTGAAGACAAATAGGCTCCTTGGCAGGCTCTGGGTATATGGCTTCAACTGACATATCAACCTCTGGCAGAAAGATCAGATGGTTGGGAGCAGAGGGCTGATAGTTGATAGCTGAGTGTAGCTTGATGAGGCGCATGACCCACGGAGCGTAGAACTTCAGTCCAAAGAGATCAAAGCCTGATGCAGCCAACTGCCTGATAAAGAAGTCTTGAGCATTGAAGCTGATGCCGTTGAAGATATAAAAGACCAAAGTCTTCATTGCTCCTTCAAGTTTTGCTGCTGAAGAATGTCCTTTGACAGGCCATAGAGTTCGCCTGATGATTTGATAAATAGTGCGGGGTAGATACTCTAGGTCTTCGACAAAGAACTCCTTTGGGTAATCAGCGTCATGTGGTAGAGGCTTCATGATGCACAGCATTTGGCTCATGTTGGGCTCTGGCTTATGGAAGATACTCTCCAAAGCATTGCGGTGAAGCTGACAACCAGGTTCATATAATTCTCCTGGAGTGGGCAGGCCTATTAGCTCAATGATGTCAAAAGCTTTTGCTTCATGATGGACATTGCCTATCATCCACTCAAGGACCCAAGTCTTCGGATCCCTATTGTAGCTACGAATGTGGAGGGTGGCATAGAATTGAAGCAGAAGTTCTTCATTCCAATGCTCCTTATCAGTCACAAAGTTTAGCAAGCCAGCATCACGGAAGCAGTCAAGGGCTTCTTCAAGGCATGGCAATCCACTAATGGCTTCGCAGTCAAGACGGATATGAGGAAAGATGCGCCCTTGATCCTAAAGAACACATGAATAATAACTGCGCTGCTGATAGCTCTAGAACCGATCTGATGAAATCCTTGGCTTGGAATAGGGATTCTTGGCGCTATCAAAGAAAGTGTTGTGCGCAATGAAGCCATTAGCATTGAAGGACCCTGGTGAAGTGGCAGTACCTGGAAACCTGGGTAGTCTGGGCTTAGGCTTCTGGACCTGAGGCCTGTGCTCGACATGATAGTCAAATTCAGGACCAGCAGCAGGCGGAGGCACCAGAATAGGCCATCGAACCATGAGAGACTGACCACGGTCAAATGCCAGTGCAACAGTATGAGGCCTTGGAGGGGTCACATTTGCATCAGCATTTTCATTGACATGAGGTCCAAGCTGCACAATAGCTTCAGGTAGGATAAGTGCTTCAGGTGCAGCATTGGCTTCAGGTGCAATCACTTCAGGCACCACATTGACTTCAGGCGCCACAATAGCTTCAGCCATGACAACGTTATTGGCTTCAGTGTTGGTGTTGGTGGCCGCCTCAATGTTGTTAACCTCCACTTGAGTAGCTGGAGGGTCAGACACGTTCTCTTCGAGAACAACTTGGTTGGTAGGGGGTGTAGCAACACGTGCTTCTTCTTCTCTTGGTTCTTCTTGGTCATCGGCTGATGCAGCCGAAATATCTTCAGCCATATTGGCTTCAGTCTCGTGGTTGTTCACGGTTGGAGAGGCTTCAGGAAAGACTTGGCGTGAAATGGATTGGTGCTCTTCTCCTTCTGGAACACTTGACAGAGTGACCTGTGACCTTGGTCCTTTGCGAAGCCTGCGAAATGCTGGCGACGCTTGTGGAGATGGAGTTGGTTGGGCCACAATGTCTTCATCTTCAATCACCGGAGTGGTGACCTGTGTTGGGGGAGTAACAGGTGTTTCTTCTTGACGGGGGGATTCTTGTGGGTGATCAGCCCATGAGTCATCCTGAGCAATTGGCTGTTGGGGAACGTAGTAATTTCAAAAAAATTCCTACGCACACGCAAGATCATGGTGATGCATAGCAACGAGAGTGGAGAGTGTTGTCTACGTACCCTCGTAGACCGAAAGCGGAAGCGTTAGCACAATGCGGTTGATGTAGTCGTACGTCTTCACGATCCGACCGATCAAGTACCAAACGCACGGCACCTCCGAGTTCAGCACACTTTTAGCTCGATGACGTCCCTCGAACTCCGATCCAGCTAAGTGTTGAGGGAGAGTTTCATGAGCATGACGGCGTGGTGACGATGATGATGTTCTACCGACGCAGGGCTTCGCCTAAGCACCGTTACAGTATTATCGAGGTGGACTATGGTGGAGGGGGGCACCGCACACGGCTAAAAGATCAAACGATCAATTGTTGTGTCTCTGGGGTGCCCCCTGCCCCCGTATATAAAGGAGCAAGGGAGGAGGAGGCCGGCCCTAGGAGGGGCGCGCCAAGGGAGTAGGATTCCTACTCCTAGTTGGAGTACGTTTCCTCCTTTCCTAGTCCAACTAGGAGAAGGGGGGAAAGGGGGAAGAGGAGAAGGAAGGCAGAGGGGGGCCGCGCCCGAAACCCCTTGTCCAATTCGGACTGGGCTTGGGAGGGGCGCGCGCCACCTCCTGGCTGCTGACTCTCCTTCCCACTAAGGCCCATTAAGGCCCAATACTTCCTTCTCGTATTTCCGTAACTCCCCGATACTCCAAAAAATACCCGAATCACTCGGAACCTTTCCGATGTCCGAATATAGTCGTCCAATATATCGATCTTTACGTCTCGACCATTTCGAGACTCCTCGTCATGTCCCCGATCTCATCCGGGTATCCGAACTACCTTCGGTACATCAAAACACATAATCTCATAATATAACCGTCATCGAACTTTAAGTTTGCGGACCCTAAGGGTTCGAGAACTATGCAGACATGACCGAGACACGTCTCCGGTTAATAACAAATAGCGGAACCTGGATGCTCATATTGGCTCCCACATATTCTACGAAGATCTTTATTGGTCAGACCGCATAACAACATACATTGTTCCCTTTGTCATCGGTATGTTACTTGCCCGAGATTCGATCGTCGGTATCTCAATACCTAGTTCAATGTCGTTACCGGCAAATCTCTTTACTCGTTCTGTAATACTGTTGGGGATCGTAGCAGAATTTTAAAATTTCCTACGCATCACCAAGATCCATCTATGGAGTATACTAGAAACGAGGGGAAAGGAGTGCATCTACATACCCTTGTAGATCGCGAGCGGAAGCGTTCTAATGAACGGGGTTGATGGAGTCGTACTCGCCGTGATCCAAATCACCGATGACCGAGTGCCGAACGGACGGCACCTCCGCGTTCAACACACGTACGGAGCAGCGACGTCTCCTCCTTCTTGATCCAGCAAGGGGGAAGGAGAGGTTGATGGAGATCCAGCAGCACGATGGCGTGGTGGTGGAAGTAGCGGGGATCTCGGCAGGGCTTCGCCAAGCTTCTGCGAGAGGGAGAGGTGTTGCAGGGGGAGAGGGAGGCGCCAGGGGCTGTGGTGCTGCTGCCCTCCCTCCCCCCCATTATATATAGGGACCCCTGGGGGGGCGCCGGCCCTGGGAGATCAGATCTCCAAGGGGGGGCGGCGGCCAAGGGGGAAGGGGGGGTGGCTTCCCCCCCAAGCCAAGTGGCACTACAGGAATCAGCTATTTTGCCGTCTGCCACGGCGGACGGCAAAGGCATGAACGGCGGACGGCAAAGGTCTTTGCCTTCAGCCGCGGACGGCAAAAGGCTCCGGCAAAGTAGGCTACGGTAAACAGCTACTTTGTCGTCTGCTTCCTGGCGGCTGACGGCAAAGGCCCTTTGCCGTCTGCGGCGGACGGCAAAGAGAGCGGACGGCAATAATTGCGCTATCAGTCCGTTAAGTGGCTAACGGCAGGCCTTTGCCGTCCGCCGCTGACGGCAAAATTTCTAGTGTCTTTGCCGTCCGCCGTATGATGTCATCTACACGTCACTACATGGCAGGTTCTTTGCCGTCTGCCACCGATGGCAAAGTGCAGGTTCTTTGCCGTCTGCCACTGTAGGCAAACTGACCAAATGGGTCAGCTCCCAGGAAGCACAGCTGGATGCCACGTGTCTTCTTTGCCGTCCGCGGCAGACGGCAAAGAGCCCGTTGCCGTCGGTGGCAGACGGCAAAGAGCCTGCATATTGGCTCTTTTTTCTGTTTTTTTTAAAATCCAACAATTTTCATCACAAATATATCTGACATATATAGATATATTTCACAGCAAACATATAAGATATATATGATATATATGACAACAATTTTCACAGCAAACATATAAGATATCCATCCAACATGCAGAGTTCCATCATACATAGTTCCATCACAATTGTTCCATCCAACTTCCAAGTTCCATCATACATAGCATAGTTCATCCAACTACCAAGATACATGCATAGTTCAACGATACAAAAGAAACAGAGAAAGGGATAAGGAGCACTCCATCGATGCAAGCTTTCGTCCAGTGAATGAAATCTGCAAAATGAAAAATAAGAAAGTTAGAAATAGGTGACTAGAACAAGAAGAAGACTAGAACAAGAAGAGTATGTCATTTATGGGCTAACTTACGTGAAATGGATCATATATGAGCTAACTAAGTTGAAATGGGTCGTTTATGAGCTAACTAAGGTCAAATGGATCGTTTTTGAGGTAACTAAGGTGAAATGTATCGTTTTTTAGCTCACTTAGGTCAAATGGATCATTTATGAGCTAACTTAGTTGAAATGGATCGTTTTTGAGCTAACTTTGTTGAAATGGATCATTTATGAGCTAATTTAGTTGAAATGGATCTTTTTGAGCTAACTTTGTTGAAATGGATCATTTATGAGCTAATTTAGTTGAAATGGATCTTTTTGAGCTAACTTAGGTGAAATGGATCATTTAAGAGCTAATTTAGGTGAAATGGATCGTTTTTTAGCTCACTTAGGTCAAATGGATCATTTATGAGCTAAATTAGTTGAAATGGATCGTTTATGAGATAACCTAGGTAAGATGGCTCATTTTGGAGTTAACCAAGGTGAAATGGGCCATTTTAAAGCTAACGTAGGTAAAATGGATCATTTAGGAGCTAATCTAGGTAAAATGGGTCATTTTTGAGGTAACTTGGATGAACTGCATCATTTATAAGCTAACCTAGGTAAAATGGGTCATTTTGGAGGAAAAGAAGCTAACTCTAGGTCATTATGGTAAGCATATTGGAGGAAATAAAGCTAAGTCTAGGTCTTTATGCATTTGTTAAGCAAAACACTAGAGAAACTTACCGTGATCAGGGAGGTGTAGGAGCGGGGTGGCTAGTGCCGCTACCTGGAGAAGGATCGTGCGATGCGTTTCTGGAGTTAAGCTGCAGCAAAGATCATTTCCAATGTCTCGTTAGCATTATGACACTCAAATGTTAAGACTAGCAAGTAATGTCCATTCAAATTAAACTCACCGTGCTCCCAGGAGCAATCACTGGCATCGGCGGAGCGGGCTGACCGGACTTCTCGCACACAGACTGCACATTTGGTTTTCACAACAGAGTCATACTAGTTAGTAATGAGACTCAAATGTTAAGACTAGCAAGTAATCTGCAGAAGAAACTTACCACAAGGAGCTCGTACATGGCCCTTGCCTGCATATCATTCCGTGCCCTCTCCTCCATCTCCCGCTGCCTCTCCGCCGCCTCCGCCAGAAGTTTCTCCATTCTATCTCTCTCAGTCTGTATAGCAGCCTGCAACACCACTCACATGACCATTTGTAATCATTGATGGAAGCGCACACAATGTAATGGAGAAAGATAACTGAGTATGTATCACTAACCTTGATGGCGAGTTGCACTGGCCGTTCACGAGGCCTTATCTCAGGAGCGGAGCTCGACAGGCGCGCCTTGATCTCCGGGAGAGTGCTAGGACAACGGATAAGTCCATCTCCAATGGCTATGGAGCCATGAGACCTCCCGCCACCAGATATCATCACCAACTCTGGATCAATGGGACCCTGGCTCGGGTTAAAGTCCTCCCCTTTCCTCGCCTTCCCCTCATCTCTATATCTCACGAGCTTGTTGTGGGAGGAGATGTTGGTGAAGTTGTTTGCATCATCGAGGTCAGACTGAGAGAAAGCCTTGACTTTCTTGAAAGAGGCAGTGTGGGCCATGGCATACAGGTCGTACACCTCTGGCACCTTATCCGCCTTATTGTAGCGTGCCTGAAAGAGAGAAACAATGAAAATTAGTAATTAAAGGGCTCAAGCTAGCATGATGAATGAATTGCATGAATCATGAAGCAAACCACATACCCAGTTGCGCCCGAACTGATATAAGTTGGAGCTGCCTTGATGGTGTGGCACACCTTCCATTTGGGCACGTTTGTCCTTGGCCTCGTTGTGGAGGGCTAGCCATTCTTTTGAGCACCACTCATCGACCAACACCTCCCAACAATCCATCCGATCCGCACACCATCTCGGAGGCGCCTCAGTTAGCAAATAGAAACTTGAGCGCTACGGCTAAGAATTACTAAATGAAGGAACTGAAGTGGAAGGCCTTAAGAATTACCTTCATGTACTGCTCCTTACTCAGGAACTTCTCGCGGCACGCCGGCTTGGTCTTCTCGATACCACGCAAGGCGTAGTAGTCTCGAACAACCTGCACCCGAGCTTCGTGCCGTAAGTTCTGGAGTAGGCGCTTGTAGACGTTCTGGATAACATGTGCCGCGTCCTCCTCGTATCCTTCCTCACACCTGTAGAATGTCTGCAATCAAATGAGACAATATTGATTAGTACAATTAATAACTAGCTAGTTGAAGATTTTTAAATGTGTAAAGGAGAAATTACCCAGAACGTCCTGATCACCATGTCTGCCCTCGTGTCGCACACGACACCGTCGATAATGACATCCGGCGGGGCCGGGGCAGCCACGTAGTGCTCCCAGCTCAATCCAAGCTCTGGAAGCCGACCCTCACCAGGCAACGTGACAAACCCCGGGAAGTTTTGCTGGCAAAGAACTCCAAGGACGGAGTTGGGCCGGCGGACACTATGATGGTGGTCCCAACCCCTGCAGCATGACAAGGCCAACGCATTAGTTATTTGAAGAAACGTGAATGCAGAAGGTACAAAAATATTAAATGCACTTACGTACCTCTCCCCATCAGGGAAAATCAACCACCTCTGCTCGCGGGTCGCCGGCACGGACGGGAGCCGTGTAGCACCACGCTGGTAGACGGTTCCACCCTCCTCCTCAAGATCAGTCGGCTCCCCGCCATCATCAGCATGGCCACTCGGCTCCTCGGGCTGATCCGGCCAGGTACCCCATCCGGACGTGTGCTCGTCCGGGGTCTCGTGGGCCGAACTCTCGTGGGCCGAAGGCCAGTCGACCCGAGGCTCGTGGGCCCAAGACCCGTGGACCGGAGTCCGTGTAGCCTCCTCCTCGGACGAGTCCACCCTAGCAGTCACGTGCTCAGGTGAAACAGCTGGGGGTGGCGGCGAGGAAGGCGCCGTAGCAGTCACCCTACCTCCTCTCCCGCGACCACGTGCCCCACCTCCTCTCTTCCTACCTCGTCCCCTGCTGGGCACCGCGGTCGACGAAGAAGGGCCCGACGGTGTGGACATACTGTCCAGCAACGCTCGGCGGAGAGGTGCGTCTGGAATCGAAGACCTCAGACCACGCGCCGACGAAGAAGGGGCCTTGGCGCGCTCCCGACCAGCGCCCACCATCTTTCAACACCTGCCATGACAAACAGTAAACGAAATTAGTACAACATAAAAAAAAGACCGACATGAATAATAATATTCGATCACTTAAGTGTATCATCATCAAGTACAACATTAAAAAATTTAATACCTGACACTACTAATAATCTCGATCAGTATCATCAATAAATGCATAATCATCATCATCACTATAATCAATGACGGGCTCATAGGGTTCAGTGGCATCAACATGTGGAAGGCCACCTTGACGTAATCGGTCAAGCAATGACAGGTCATCCGCAGCAGTAACCTCTTCTTGTTCCGGCTCTTCTTGTTCCTCCTCTGGGGTGATGTCGGATTCACTGTCGCTGTCTACTTCAATGTTTTGGGGTGAAGTATAGCGGTTCTTGAAACGCTTTTTGGAAAGACGTGTCTCTTGGAAGAATTCTCCTTCATATGTGTCTGGGTTAATGTGAGGTTCATAATCCTCTTCCTTTGGGGGAGATAGTCTAGCACGTGGCGGCACTTCATAAACGACATCCCAACCTTTCAGATTTGGATTAGTTTGGCAGGCCCACGGTAGATAGAATACTTGGGTCGCCTGTTGAGCCATAATATAGACATCAGGAACATCTAAATGGGTGCTTTGGTTGATTTCAACTAGCCCTATATGTTCATGCGTCCTTCTAGTCTCCTTCGGCTGAAACCAATAACATTTGAAGACTACGACATTCGGTGGGTTTTCACCATAGAATAGAAGTTCATAAATTGCTTCAACTCTCCCATAATACTCGGTACCTCCTTCGCCGATAGCAGATACACAACAATTTGTAGACTTTCGGTCGGCCATAGATAGCTCTTTGCCATAGGTACGAAAGCGATACCCGTTGATGTCGTATTTGTCAAATGAACGGACCTTATAGTCAAAACCATTAGCGACTTGTCTCAATTCGGCGTCCATAGACTCTGAATTAGCCTACAAGTTTAATATGAAAGGATTGTTGCATTACGCACAAATTAGCGAATGAAACCGGGATAGCCGCCTACAAATTAGCCTACAAGTCTAATAGAAATTACCGTTTGTTTGAACCAAGAGATGAAACCGGGATAGCCGCCTCCTTGCTTCGTGAGAAGCTCATACTCTTTGACAGAATCCTTTTGGATCACCGCTCCATACGAGAATAAGGCGACGTATCGACTGTATGAAATATCCAGGAATAAGAGCAGTTCAAAGGAAATAGAAGTTGCGAAACTATGTACCGAGAACTTACTCGATGTACGGCCGCACTTCTATCAGGTTATTGAAGATATACAATGAAATGGTCCGCCATTATTCGTTATCCAAAGATACTGGATTTGAAACACTGGCTGGTGCGAGATTCCCTTTGAATAGGCTGAGGTTGGATCCACCCTTTTTAGGGTCGTCAGCATTATTCCGCAGTTCCTGTTTTGACTTACAAACATGAGCAACCGCACCGGTATCAAATACCCAGGAGCTACTACGAGTACTGGTAAGGTACACATCAATTACTTGTATATCACATATACCTTGGGTGTTGCCGGCCTTCTTCTTGTCCACTAAATATTTGGGGCAGTTCCGCTTCCAGTGACCACTTCCCTTGCAATAAAAGCACTCAGTCCCGGGCTTGGGTCCATTCTCTGACTTCTTCCCAGTAACTGGTTTACCGGGCGCGGCAACTCCCTTGCCGTCCTTCTTGAAGTTCTTCTTACCCTTGCCCTTCTTGAACTTGGTGGTTTTATTCACCATCAACACTTGATGTTCTTTTCTGATCGCCCCTTCCGCTGATTTCAGCATTGAATATACCTCGGGAATGGTCTTTTCCATCCCCTGCATATTGTAGTTCATCACAAAGCTCTTGTAGCTTGGTGGAAGTGACTGGAGGATTCTGTCAATGACCGCGTCATCCGGGAGATTAACTCCCAGCTGAGACAAGCGGTTGTGCAACCCAGACATTCTGAGCATGTGCTCACTAACAGAACTGTTCTCCTCCATTTTACAGCTGAAGAACTTGTCGGAGACATCATATCTCTCGACCCGGGCATGAGCTTGAAAAACCAGTTTCAGCTCCTCGAACATCTCATATGCTCCATGTTTCTCAAAACACTTTTGGAGACCCGGTTCTAAGCTGTAAAGCATGCCGCACTGAACGAGGGAGTAATCATCAGTACGTGATTGCCAAGCGTTCATAACGTCTTGGTTCTGTGGGATTGGTGCATCACCTAGCGGTGCTTCTAAGACATAATCTTTCTTGGCTACTATGAGGATGAGCCTCAGGTTCCGGACCCAGTCCGTATAGTTGCTGCCATAATCTTTCAGCTTGGTTTTCTCTAGGAACGCGTTGAAATTGAGGACAATGTTGGCCATTTGATCTACAAGAGATAGTGTAAAGATTTTAGACTAAGTTCATGATAATTGAGTTCATCTAATCAAATTATTTAATGAACTCCCACTCAGATAGACATCCCTCTAGTCATCTAAGTGAAACATGATCCGAGTTTAACTAGGCCGTGTCCGATCATCACGTGAGACGGACTAGTCAAAATCGGTGAACATCTCCATGTTGATCGTATCTTCTATACAACTCATGCTCGACCTTTCGGTCCTCCGTGTTCCGAGGCCATGTCTGTACATGCTAGGCTAGTCAAGTCAACCTAAGTGTAATGCGTGTGTTCCGAGGCCATGTCTGTACATGCTAGGCTCGTCAACACCCGTTGTATTCTAACGTTAGAATCTATCACACCCGATCATCACGTGGTGCTTCGAAACAAGGAACCTTCGCAACGGTGCACAGTTAGGGTGAACACTTTTTTGAAATTATTATAAGGGATCATCCTACTTGCTACCGTCGTTCTAAGCAAATAAGATGCAAAAACATGATAACATCACATGCAATCAAATAGTGACATGATATGGCCAATATCATCATGCTCCTTTGATCTCCATCTTCGGGGCACCATGATCATCTTTGTCACCGGCATGACACCATGATCTCCATCATCATGATCTCCATCATCATGATCTCCATCATCATGATCTCCATCATCATGATCTCCATCATCATGATCTCCATCATTGTGTCTTCATGAAGTCGTCACGCCATCGATTACTTCTGCTTCTATGGCTAACGCGTTTAGCAATAAAGTAAAGTAATTTACATGGCGTTATTCAATTACACGCGGGTCATACAAAATAATAAAGACAACTCCTATGGCTCCTCCCGGTTGTCATAATCATCGACATGCAAGTCGTGATTCCTATTACAAGAATATGATCAATCTCATACATCACATATATCATTCATCACATCTTCTGGCCATATCACATCACATAGCACTTGCTGCAAAAACAAGTTAGACGTCCTCTAATTGTTGTTGCAAGTTTTTACGTGGTTTGTAGGTTTCTAGCAAGAACGTTTCTTACCTACGTATGACCACAACGTGATTTGCCAATTTCTATTTACCCTTCATAAGGACCCTTTTCATCGAATCCGTTCCGGCTAAAGTAGGAGAGACAGACACCCGCTAGCCACCTTATGCAACTTGTGCATGTTAGTCGGTGGAACCTGTCTCACGTAAGAGTACGTGTAAGGTCGGTCCGGGCCGCTTCATCCTACAATGCCGCCGAAACAAGAAAGGACTAGTAGCGGCAGGAAGAATTGGCAAACTCAACGCCCACAACTTCTTTGTGTTCTACTCGTGCATAGTAACTACGCATAGACCTGGCTCATGATGCCACTGTTGGGAATCGTAGCATAATTTAAATTTTTCCTACGCTCACCAAGATGCATCTATGGAGTCTACTAGCAACGAGGGGAAAGGAGTGCATCTACATACCCTTGTAGATTGCGAGCGGAAGCGTTCCAATGAACGTGGATGACGGTGTCGTACTCGCCGTGATCCAAATCACCGATGACCGAGTGCCTAACGAACGGCACCTCTGCGTTCAACACACGTACGGTGCAGCGACGTCTCCTCCTTCTTGATCCAGCAAGGGGGAAGGAGAGGTTGATGGAGATCCAACAGCACGACGGCGTGGTGGTGGATGTAGCGGGTCTCCGGCAGGGCTTCGCCGAGCTTCTGCGAGAGAGAGAGAGGTGTAGCAGGGAGGAGGGAGGCGCCCAAGGCTGTTGTTTTCTGCCCTCCCTCCCCCCCCCTTTATATAGGCCCCTAGGGGGGTGCACCAGCCCCAAGAGATGGGATCTCAAGGGGGGGCGGCGGCCAAGTGGGGGGAAGGGGTGCCTTGCCCCCCAAGGCAAGGGGGAAGCTCCCCCCCTAGGGTTTCCAACCCTAGGCGCATGGGGGGAAGCCCAAGGGGGGCGCCCCAGCCCACTAGGGGCTGGTTCCCTTCCACTTTCAGAAAACGGGGCCCTCCGGGACAGGTGGCCCCACCCGGTGGACCCCCGGGACCCTTCCGGTGGTCCCGGTACAATACCGGTAACCCCCGAAACTTTCCCGGTGGCCGAAACTGAACTTCCTATATATAATTATTCACCTCCGGACCATTCCAGAACCTCTCGTGACGTCCGGGATCTCATCCGGGACTCCGAACAACTTTCGGGTTTCCGCATACATATATCTCTACAACCCTAGCGTCACCGGACCTTAAGTGTGTAGACCCTACGGGTTCGGGAGACATGCAGACATGACCGAGACGCCTCTCCGGTCAATTACCAACAGCGGGATCTGGATACCCATGTTGGCTCCCACATGCTCCACGATGATCTCATCGGATGAACCACGGTGTCGAGGATTCAATCAATCCGTATGCAATTCCCTTTGTCAAACGGTATGTTACTTGCCCGAGATTCGATCGTCGGTATCCCAATACCTTGTTCAATCTCGTTACCGGCAAGTCTCTTTACTCGTACTGCAATGCATGATCCCGTGACTAACGCCTTAGTCACATTGAGCTCATTATGATGATGCATTACCGAGTGGGCCCAGAGATACCTCTCCGTCACACGGAGTGACAAATCCCAGTCTCGATCCGTGCCAACCCAACAGACACTTTCGGAGATACCTGTCATGCACCTTTATAGTCACCCAGTTATGTTGTGACGTTTGGCACACCCAAAGCACTCCTACGGTATCCGGGAGTTGCATGATCTCATGGTCTAAGGAAAAGATACTTGACATTGGAAAAGCTATAGCAAACGAAACTACACGATCTTTTATGCTATGCTTAGGATTGGGTCTTGTCCATCACATCATTCTCCTAATGATGTGATCCCGTTATCAATGACATCCAATGTCCATAGTCAGGAAACCATGACTATCTGTTGATCAACGAGCTAGTCAACTAGAGGCTTACTAGGGACACGCTGTGGTCTATGTATTCACACATCTATTACGGTTTCCGGACAATACAATTATAGCATGAATAATAGACGATTATCATGAACAAAGAAATATAATAATAACCTTTTATTATCGCCTCTAGGGCATATTTCCAACAACGCCGGCAAGTCATGCGTCGAGTACATGTACCAGACACGCATTATGAAGTTCCGTTTGCTATAGGCATCGTATGTCTTGAACCCATTATCCCAGGCTTCTTGCAATTCGTCCTTAAGCGGTTGCATGTACACATTCATATTTTTCCCCGGATTGTTG
This sequence comes from Aegilops tauschii subsp. strangulata, assembly GCF_002575655.3. Lineage (NCBI taxonomy): Eukaryota > Viridiplantae > Streptophyta > Magnoliopsida > Poales > Poaceae > Aegilops > Aegilops tauschii. Next base: position 20,478,192 of record NC_053039.3, read on the forward strand.
GGCCCTGGAATTATCAACGTCAGGAAAATGTTCTTTCTTTGCATAATCTGTCCGGGGGGTATTGAGTGGAAAGACAAATACGGGCCAACAACTGTATTGGGCTGCCGTCATACCAAACACACTGAACCCATCCGTGCTGATGCCGACTCGAGGATGCCTCGGATCTGCCGCTTTGTCACCATGTAATTCATCAAACTTTTTCCACGCAACACCATCCGATGTGTGTACAATCATCAGATTCCCATCTGCATCTAGTTCGGTTCTTTTGCCCGTTTTGTGCCATGTCATCTGTCTGGCCGTCTCTTCGACCATGAAAGGACGTTGAAGTCTTGGTACGACTGGCATATAGCGAAGAACACTAACGGGGATTTTGGTCTGTGTCTTCTCACCCATACCGTTGTCTACCACAACATACCTGGAAGACTTGCAAATGGGACAATAGTTCAAGTCCGCATAGTCAAGCCTAAACAAGACACATCCTTTCTCACAGGCATGTATCTTATCATAGGGCATCTTCAGTGCACGGAGGATTTTGTCCGACTGGTACAGGTTTGCAGGTATTACATGGCCTTTGGGTAGAAAGCGTCCAAATACTGTCATCATTGCATCGTAGCATTCTCTGCCCAAGTTGAACTGAGCCTTCAGAGCCATTACTTGTGAGATGGCATCCAACTGACAAAGCTCAGTGTGCTCATGGAGCGGACGTTTTGAAGACTCCAACATTTCATTGAAGGCCTTTGCAGATTCCTCCATCTCCTCGTCCGAATCCCGAGCATCATCAAAGTCTTGCACCATGTTTTCCATCCCGGTACCATGCTCGTCGGTGCGACGACGATCCACCTCAGCTCGGTCACGTTGGGCAGAGTCACCATGAAATGTCCACACCGTATAATCGGGCGTAAAACCACTCTTCTGCAGGTGTTTGCCCATTTCAGCCTCTGTCCTCTTTTCCCAATTGCCGCACCGTAAACAGGGGCACCAGGTTTTCCTCTGGCCATTTGCAAATGCGGCTCGCACAAACCCCTTGGTTTTTGTGAACCATTCAGTGCTCCATTTGTTCTGACCAGTGTGACCGGTGTACATCCACGCACGATCACTCATCTTGAGTTTCAGAGCTACTAGACACACAACAAATATATATATATATATATATATAATTCACCATCTATATATTCATCAGTTGATCTACTTTGTCAATTTTATTACGTCCATGCAACCTACACTCTAATAGGTAATGATAGGTCCTAATCCCACCCGAGTATGTTTAGATTGGGTTCATTTTCCAATGCTATGCTCCGGATCCTACGCAAAATTTTGGCAGCACCTCCCCGCTGTTCTCCTGATACACGTCTCTGCAATAAACAGAGAGGATGTGTACCCGGAGAACAACAGGGCAGGCACTGACGAAATTTATGCGTCGGATCCGGAGCAAAGCATATGGGAAAACGAACCCAATCTAAACATACTCGGGCTGTCCATGGATAGCGTTGGACAATTCGAAAGTATCAAGGTTATAAATATGCAAATGCATGCATATTTATAACTATGACGCTTTCGAACGGGAGACACATATAGGTTACGCATACTGATGATTCAAGACACATATATAGCTAGCTATCAAGTTTCATCGGAATAGATCAAATAATTAATGGGGGAGGAGGACATGTCATTTGTGCTCACCCACGAACGAAGGGGCAGTGCTCGTCAAACGCACGGCGAGGTCGTCGAACATCAAACCTCGCAGCGACGAAACAACTGCACATTTAAAACTACCCGATCAACACAATTATATATGATGTTTTTCATAACAAAATCGAAAGATATATGACCTAACTAATAATTAACAAATATATGACCCCGTCGGCTTCTGGAAGGCCAAAGAACACCTTTTCGGGAGGTGTCGGGGGTCGGGGTGTCGTGTCGGTCTCGGGGTGCCGTGTCGGGGTCGGGGTCGGGGTCTCGGGGTCGGGGTGTCGGGTTGGGGTGCCGGGTCGGGGTCGGGGTGCCGTGTCGGTGTCGGGGTCGGGGTGTCGGGTCAGGCTCGGGGTCGGGGTCTCGGGGTCAGGGTGTCGGGTCGGGGTGCCGGGTCGGGGTGTCGGGTCGGGGTGCCGTCTCGGGGTCGGGGTGTCGGGTCGGGGTCAGGGTGCCGTGTCGGTGTCGGGGTAAGGGTGGGTGTGGTGTTAGGGTGTCGGTGTCGGGGTGTCGTGTCGGTGTCGGGGTCGGGGTCTTGGGGTCGGGGTGTCGGGTCGGGGTGCCGGGTCGGGGTCGGGGTGCCGTGTCGGTGTCGGGGTCGGGGTGTCGGGTCAGGCTCGGGGTCGGGGTGTCGGGGTCGGGGTCGGGGTCGGGGTGCCGGGTCGGGGCCGGGGTGCCGTGTCGGTGTCGGGGTCGGGGTGTCGGGTCAGGCTCGGGGTCGGGGTGTCGGGGTCGGGGTTGGGGTCGGGGTGTCGGGGTCGGGGTCTAGGGGTCGGGGTGTCGTGTCGGGGTGCCGGGTCGGGGTCGGGGTGCCGTGTCGGGTCGGGGTTTTTTTCCTTTTCTTCTTCTTCCTATTCTTCCTTTTCTTCCTCTTCTTCTTTTTTCTTCTCCTCCTCCTCTTCTTCTTCTTCCTTTCCTTTTTCCTCTTCTTCTTCTCCTCCTCTCCTCCTTTTTCTGCTTCTTCTTCTTCTTCCTCTTCTTCTTTTTTCTTCTCCTCCTCCTCTTCTTCTTCTTCCTTTCCTTTTTCCTCTTCTTCTTCTCCTCCTCTCCTCTCTTTTTTCTTCTTCTTCTTCCTCTTCTTCTTTTTTCTTCTCCTTCTCCTCTTCTTCTTCTTCCTCTCCTCTTTTTCTCTTCTTCTTCTTCTTTCCTCAAACTAAACTAAACCTAAAACTAAACCTAAAACTAAAACTAAACTAAAACTAAACCTAAAACTACAACTAAAACTAGATCTAAACTAAAACTAAAACTAAAAAGAAAAAAAACAGAAAAAAACAGAAAAAAAGGGGGGCTCACCTGGGGCAGGGCCGGTGGAGGAGGCCGGTGGAGGAGGGGGGCGGGGCGGTGGAGGAGGCGGCCTGGGGCGGCGGGGGGCCGGGCCCGGGGCGGTGGGGCGCGAGGCGGCGGGGGGCCGGGGCGCGAGGGGGGCCGGGGCGGGGGGAGGGGGAGCGACGGGGCGGTGGGGCGGCGGGGCCCCGAGGCGGCGGGGAGCCAGGGCGGTCGGGCGACGGGGCGGCGGGGGCGACGAGTGGTGGGGCGACGGCGGGCGACGGGCGGTGGGGCCGACAGGCGGTGGGGCGGCGGGACCCCGGGGCGGCGGCGAGTGGTGGGGGTGGCGGCGCGCGGCGGGCGGCGGCGGCGGCGGCGGGGTGGGAGGAGAGAACGGCGAGGAGAAACTGAGTAACGGGCGGGGGGGGGGGTACGGGCCGTTAGGTAGTGCCCTCTTTGCCGTCCGCCTCTCTTTGCCGTCCGCCTTTTTGCCTCTTTGCCGTCTGCTAGCAGACGGCAAAGAGGTGGGCCGTTAGGTTTTTCCCACACGGGCGGGGGATGGGGGGCACCTCACTTTATGCCGTCTGCCAGCGGACGGCAAAGATTCTTTGCCGTCTGCTGGCAGACGGCAAAGAGCTCGCAGATGGCAAAGAGCTTCTTTGCCGTCAGCTTTTGGGTAGCTGATGGCAAAGAGCTTCTTTGCCGTCTGCCGTTTCTTTGCCGTCTGCTTTTGGGTAGCTGATGGCAAAGAGCTTCTTTGCCGTCAGCTAGCAGACGGCAAAGAGCTGGCAGATGGCAAATTAGCTGATTCCAGTAGTGTGGGGCGCCCCCCACCCCCAGGGTTTCCAACCCTAGGCGCAGGGGGAGGCCCAAGGGGGGCCCTCCAGCCCACTAAGGGCTGGTTCCCTTCCCACATCAGCCCATGGGGCCCTCCGGGATAGGTGGCCCCACCCGGTGGACCCCCGGGACCCTTCCGGTGGTCCCGGTACAATACCGATAACCCCCAAAACTTTCCCGGTGGCCGAAACTGGACTTCCTATATATAATTCTTCACCTCCGGACCATTCCGGAACTCCTCGTGACGTCCGGGATCTCATTCGGGACTCCGAACAACTTTCGGGTTTCCGCATACTAATATCTCTACAACCCTAGCGTCACCGAACCTTAAGTGTGTAGACCCTACGGGTTCGGGAGACATGCAGACATGACCGAGACGCCTCTCCGGTCAATAACCAATAGCGGGATCTGGATACCCATGTTGGCTCCCACATGTTCCACGATGATCTCATCGGATGAACCACGATGTCGAGGATTCAATCAATCCCGTATACAATTCCCTTTGTCAATCGGTACGTTACTTGCCCGAGATTCGATCGTCAGTATCCCAATACCTTGTTCAATCTCGTTACCGGCAAGTCACTGTACTCGTACCGTAATGCATGATCCTATGGCTAACTCCTTAGTCACATTGAGCTCATTATGATGATGCATTACCGAGTGGGCCCAGAGATATCTCTCCGTCATACGGAGTGAAAAATCCCAGTCTCGATCCGTGTCAACCCAACAGACACTTTCAGAGATACCCGTAGTGTACCTTTATAGTCACCCAGTTACGTTGTGACGTTGGGTACACCCAAAGCACTCCTACGGCATCCGGGAGTTACACGATCTCATGGTCTAAGAAAAAGATACTTGACATTGGAAAAGCTCTAGCAAACGAACTACACGATCTTTTATGCTATGCTTAGGATTGGGTCTTGTCCATCACATCATTCTCCTAATGATGTGATCCCGTTATCAATGACATCCAACGTCCATAGTCAGGAAACCATGACTATCTGTTGATCAACGAGCTAGTCAACTAGAGGCTTACTAGGGACACGCTGTGGTCTATATATTCACACATGTATTACGATTTCCGGATAACACAATTATAGCATGAACAATAGACAATTATCATGAACAAAGAAATATAATAATAACCATTTATTATTGCCTCTAGGGCATATTTCCAACAGTCTCCCACTTGCACTAGAGTCAATAATCTAGTTACATTGTGATGAATCGGACACCCATAGTGTTCTGGTGTTGATCATGTTTTGCTCTAGGGAGAGGTTTAGTCAACGGATCTGCTACATTCAGGTCCGTATGTACTTTACAAATATCTATGTCTCCATTTTGAACACTTTCACGAATGGAGTTGAAGCGACGCTTGATATGCCTGGTCTTCCTGTGAAACCTGGGCTCCTTGGCTAGGGCAATAGCTCCAGTGTTGTCCCAGAAGAGAGTCATCGGGCCCGGCGCATTGGGAATCACCCCTAGGTCGGTAATGAACTCCTTCATCCAGATTGCTTCTTGCGCTGCCTCTGAGGCCGCCATGTACTCAGCTTCACATGTAGATCCCGCCACGACGCTTTGCTTGCAACTGCACCAGCTTACTGCCCCTCCATTCAAAATATACACGTATCCGGTTTGTGACTTAGAGTCATCCAGATCTGTGTCGAAGCTAGCGTCGACGTAACCCTTTACGACGAGCTCTTCGTCACCTCCATAAACGAGAAACATATCCTTAGTCCTCTTCAGGTACTTTAGGATATTCTTGACCGCTGTCCAGTGTTCCATGCCGGGATTACTTTGGTACCTTCCTACCAAACTTACGGCAAGGTTTACATCAGGTCTGGTACACAGCATGGCATACATAATAGACCCTATGGCCGAGGCATAGGGGATGACACTCATCTTTTCTCTATCTTCTGCCGTGGTCGGGCATTGAGCCGTGCTCAATTGCACACCTTGCAATACAGGCAAGAACCCCTTCTTGGACTGATCCATATTGAACTTCTTCAATGTCTTCTCAAGGTACGTACTCTGTTAAAGACCAATGAGGAGTCTTGATCTATCTCTATAGATCTTGATGCCTAATATATAAGCAGCTTCTCCAAGGTCCTTCATTGAAAAACACTTATCCAAATAGGCCTTTATACTTTCCAAGAATTCTATATCATTTCCCATCAATAGTATGTCATCCACATATAATAAGAGAAATGCTACAGAGCTCCCACTCACTTTCTTGTAAACACAGGCTTCTCCATAAGTCTGTGTAAACCCACACGCTTTGATCATCTCATCAAAACGAATGTTCCAACTCCGAGATGCTTGCATCAGTCCATAGATGGAGCGCTGGAGCTTGCATACCTTGTTAGCATTCTTAGGATCGACAAAACCTTCCGGCTGCATCATATACAATTCTTCCTTAAGGAAGCCGTTAAGGAATGCCGTTTTGACGTCCATTTGCCATATCTCATAATCATAGAATGCAGCAATTGCTAACATGATTCGGACGGACTTCAGCTTCGCTATGGGTGAGAAAGTCTCATCGTAGTCAACCCCTTGAACTTGTTGATAACCCTTAGCGACAAGTCGAGCCTTATAGATGGTAACATTACCATCCGCGTCCGTCTTCTTCTTAAAGATCAATTTGTTTTCTATCGCTCGCCGATCATCGAGCAAGTCTGTCAAAGTCCACACTTTGTTTTCATACATGGATCCTATCTCGGACTGCATGGCTTCAAGCCATTTGTTGCAATCCGGGCCCGCCATCGCTTCTTCATAGTTCGAAGGTTCACCGTTGTCTAACAACATGATTTCCAGGACAGGGTTGCCGTACCACTCTGGTGCGGAACGTGTCCTTGTGGACTTTCGAAGTTCAGCAGTAACTTGATCCGAAGCTTCATGATCATCATCATTAACTTCCTCCCCAGTCGGTGTAGGCACCACAGGAACATCTTCCCGCGCTGCGCTACTTTCCGGTTCGGAAGGGGCGACTATCACCTCATCAAGTTCCACTTTCCTCCCACTTAATTCTTTCGAGAGAAACTCTTTCTCCAGAAAGGACCTGTTCTTGGCAACAAAGATATTGCCTTCGGATCTGAGGTAGAAGGTATACCCAATGGTTTCCTTAGGGTATCCTATGAAGACGCATTTTTCTGACTTGGGTTCGAGCTTTTCGGGTTGAAGTTTCTTGACATAAGCATCGCATCCCCAAACTTTTAGAAACGACAGCTTAGGTTTCTTTCCAAACCATAATTCATACGGTGTCGTCTCAACGGATTTCGATGGAGCCCTATTTAAAGTGAATGCGGCAGTCTCTAAAGCATAGCCCCAAAATGAGAGCGGTAGATCAGTAAGAGACATCATAGATCGCACGATATCCAATAGAGTGCGATTACGACGTTCGGACACACCGTTTCGCTGAGGTGTTCCAGGCGGCGTGAGTTGTGAAACGATTCCACATTTCCTGAAGTGCATACCAAATTCGTGACTTAAATATTCTCCACCACGATCTGATCGTAAGAACTTTATTTTCCTGTCACGTGGATTCTCAACCTCACTCTGAAATTCCTTGAACTTTTCAAAGGTTTCAGACTTGTGTTTCATTAGGTAGACATACCCATATCTACTTAAGTCATCAGTGAGAGTGAGAACATAACGATATCCTCCGCGAGCCTCAACACTCATTGGACCGCACACATCGGTATGTATGATTTCCAATAAGTTGGTTGCTCGCTCCATTGTTTCGGAGAACGGAGTCTTGGTCATCTTACCCATGAGGCATGGTTCGCACGTGTCAAATGATTCAAGAGACTCCAGAAGTCCATCTGCATGGAGCTTCTTCATGCGTTTGACACCAATGTGACCAAGGCGGAAGTGCCACAAGTATGTGGGACTATCGTTATCAACTTTACATCTTTTGGTATTCACACTATGAATATGTGTAACATCACGTTCGAGATTCATCAAGAATAAACCATTGACTAGCGGGGCATGACCATAAAACATATCTCTCATATAAATAGAACAACCATTATTCTCGGATTTAAATGAGTAGCCATCTCGAATTAAACGAGATCCAGATACAATGTTCATGCTCAAAGCTGGCACTAAATAACAATTATTGAGGTTTAAAACTAATCCCGTAGGTAGATGTAGAGGTAGCGTGCCGACGGCGATCACATCGACCTTGGAACCATTCCCGACGCGCATCGTCACCTCGTCCTTTGCCAGTCTCCGCTTATTCCGCAGTTCCTATTTTGAGTTACAAACATGAGCAACCGCACCGGTATCAAATACCCAGGAGCTACTACGAGTACTGGTAAGGTACACATCAATTACATGTATATCACATATACCTTTGGTGTTGCCGGCCTTCTTGTCCGCTAAGTATTTGGGGCAGTTCCGCTTCCAGTGACCACTTCCCTTGCAATAAAAGCACTCAGTCTCAGGCTTGGGTCCATTCTTCGACTTCTTCCTGGCAACTGGCTTACCGGGCGCGGCAACTCCCTTGCCGTCCTTCTTGAAGTTCTTCTTACCCTTGCCTTTCTTGAACTTAGTGGTCTTATTCACCATCAACACTTGATGTTCCTTTTTGATCTCCAGCTGCGCTGATTTCAGCATTGAATATACCTCGGGAATGGTCTTTTCCATCCCCTGCATATTGAAGTTCATCACAAAGCTCTTGTAGCTCGGTGGAAGCGACTGAAGGATTCTGGCAATGACCGCGTCATCCGGGAGATTAACTCCCAGCTGAGAGAAGTGGTTGTGTAACCCAGACATTCTGAGTATGTGCTCACTAACAGAACTATTTTCCTCCATTTTACAGCAGAAGAACTTGTCGGAGACATCATATCTCTCGACCCGGGCATGAGCTTGGAAAACCATTTTCAGCTCTTCGAACATCTCATATGCTCCATGTTTCTCAAAACGCTTTTGGAGACCCGGTTCTAAGCTGTAAAGCATGCCGCACTGAACAAGGGAGTAATCATTAGCACGTGATTGCCAAGCGTTCATAACGTCTTGGTTCTCTGGGATTGGTGCTTCACCTAGCGGTGCTTCTAGGACATAATCTTTCTTGGCAGCTATGAGGATGATCCACAGGTTCCGGACCCAGTCCGTATAGTTGCTGCCATCATCTTTCAGCTTGGTTTTCTCTAGTAACGCGTTGAAGTTGAGGACAACGTGGGCCATTTGATCTACAAGACATATTGTAAAGATTTTAGACTAAGTTCATGATAATTAAGTTCATCTAATCAAATTACTCAATGAACTCCCACTCAGATAGACATCCCTCTAGTCATCTAAGTGAAACATGATCCGAGTTAACTAGGCCGTGTCCGATCATCACGTGAGACGGACTAGTCAAGATCGGTGAACATCTCCATGTTGATCGTATCTTCTATACGACTCATGCTCGACCTTTCGGTCCTTCGTGTTCCGAGGCCATGTTTGTACATGCTAGGCTTGTCAAGTCAACCAAAGTGTATTGCGTGTGTTCCGAGGCCATGTCTGTACATGCTAGGCTCGTCAACACCCGTTGTATGCGAACGTTAGAATCTATCACACCCGATCATCACGTGGTGCTTCGAAACAACGAACCTTCGCAACGGTGCACAGTTAGGCGGAACACTTTCTTGAAATTATTATAAGGGATCATCTTACTTACTACCGTCGTTCTAAGCAAATAAGATGCAAAACATGATAAACATCACATGCAATCAAATAGTGACATGATATGGCCAATATCATTTTGCACCTTTGATCTCCATCTTCGGGGCGCCATGATCATCTTCGTCACCGGCATGACACCATGATCTCCATCATTGTGTCTTCATGAAGTTGTCACGCCAACGATTACTTCTACTTCTATGGTTAACGCGCTTAGCAATAAAGTAAAGTAATTTACATGGCGTTACTCAATGACACGCAGGTCATACAAAAAATAAAGACAACTCCTATGGCTCCTGCCGGTTGTCATACTCATCGACATGCAAGTCGTGATTCCTATTACAAGAATATGATCAATCTCATACATCACATATATCATTCATCACATCTTCTGGCCATATCACATCACATAGCACATGCTGCAAAAACAAGTTAGACGTCCTCTAATTGTTGTTGCAAGTTTTTACGTGGCTTGTATAGGTTTCTAGCAAGAACGTTTCTTACCTACGTAAAACCACAACGTGATATGCCAATTTCTATTTACCCTTCATAAGGACCCTTTTCATCGAATCCGTTCCGACTAAAGTGTGAGAGACAGACACCCGCTAGCCACCTTATGCAACTAGTGCATATCAGTCGGTGGAACCTGTCTCACGTAAGCGTACGTGTAAGGTCGCTCCGGGCCGCTTCATCCCACAATACCGCCGAAACAAGATAAGACTAGTAGCGGCAAGAAGAATTGGCAACATCTACGCCCACAACTGCTTTGTGTTCTACTCGTGCATAGTAACTACGCATAGGCCTGGCTCATGATGCCACTGTTGGGGATCGTAGCAGAATTTTAAAATTTCCTACGCATCACCAAGATCCATCTATGGAGTATACTAGCAACGAGGGGAAAGGAGTGCATCTACATACCCTTGTAGATCGTGAGCGGAAGCGTTCTAATGAACGGGGTTGATGGAGTCGTACTCGCCGTGATCCAAATCACCGATGACCGAGTGCCGAACGGACGGCACCTCTGTGTTCAACACACGTACGGAGCAGCGACGTCTCCTCCTTCTCGATCCAGCAAGGGGGAAGGAGAGGTTGATGGAGAGCCAGCAGCACGACGGCGTGGTGGTGGAAGTAGCGGGGATCTCGGCAGGGCTTCGCCAAGCTTCTGCGAGAGGGAGAGGTGTTGCGGGGGGAGAGGGAGGCGCCAGGGGCTGTGGTGCTGCTGCCCTCCCTCCCCCCCACTATATATAGGGACCCCTGGGGGGGCGCCGGCCCTGGGAGATCAGATCTCCAAGGGGGGGCGGCGGCCAAGGGGGAAGGGGGGGTGGCTTCCCCCCCGCAAGCCAAGTGGGGCGCCCCCCACCCCCAGGGTTTCCAACCCTAGGCGCAGGGGGAGGCCCAAGGGGGGGCACCCCAGCCCACTAAGGGCTGGTTCCCTTCCCACTTCAGCCCATGGGGCCCTCCGGGATAGGTGGCCCCACCCGGTGGACCCCCGGGACCCTTTCGGTGGTCCTGGTACAATACCGATAACCCCTGAAACTTTCCCGGTGGCCGAAACTGGACTTCCTATATATAATTCTTCACCTCCGGACCATTCCGGAACTCCTCGTGACGTCCGGGATCTCATCCGGGACAACGAACAACTTTCAGGTTTCCGCATACTAATATCTCTACAACCCTAGCGTCACCGAACCTTAAGTGTGTAGACCCTACGGGTTCGAGAGACATGCAGACATGACCGAGACGCCTCTCCGGTCAGTAACCAACAGCGGGATCTGGATACCCATGTTGGCTCCCACATGTTCCACGATGATCTCATCGGATGAACCATGATGTCGAGGATTCAATCAATCCTGTATACAATTCCCTTTGTCAATCGATACGTTACTTGCCGGAGATTCGATCGTCGGTATCCCAATACCTTGTTCAATCTCGTTACCGGCAAGTCACTTTACTCGTACCGTAATGCATGATCCCGTGGCTAACTCCTTAGTCACATTGAGCTCATTATGATGATGCATTACCGAGTGGGCCCAGAGATACCTCTCCGTCATACGGAGTGACAAATCCCAGTCTCGATCCGTGTCAACCCAACAGACACTTTCAGAGATACCCGTAGTGTACCTTTATAGTCACCCAGTTACGTTGTGACGTTGGGTACACCCAAAGCACTCCTACGGCATCCGGCAGTTACACGATCTCATGGTCTAAGGAAAAGATACTTGACATTGGAAAAGCTCTAGCAAACGAACTACACGATCTTTTATGCTATGCTTAGGATTGGGTCTTGTCCATCACATCATTCTCCTAATGATGTGATCCCGTTATCAATGACATCCAATGTCCATAGTCAGGAAACCATGACTATCTGTTGATCAACGAGCTAGTCAACTAGAGGCTTACTAGGGACACGTTGTGGTCTATATATTCACACATGTATTACGATTTCCGGATAACACAATTATAGCATGAACAATAGACAATTATCATGAACAAAGAAATATAGTAATAACCATTTATTATTGCCTCTAGGGCATATTTCCAACAAATACATCATCCCACAACTAACTCATTAGTTGCAATGCTTGCAAGGCTTGAGTGATGTGCATTACCGAGAGGGCCCAGAGATACCTCTCCGACAATCGGAGTGACAAATCCTAATCTCGAAATACGCCAACCCAACAAGTACCTTCGGAGACACCTGTAGAGCACCTTTATAATTACCCAGTTACGTTGTGACGTTTGGTAGTACACAAAGTGTTCCTCCGGTAAACGGGAGTTGCATAATCTCATAGTCATAGGAACATGTATAAGTCATGAAGAAAGCAATAGCAACATACTAAATGATCGAGTGCTAAGCTAATGGAATGGGTCAAGTCATGTCTATGGCTCGGAAACATAACCATCTTTGATCAACGAGCTAGTCAAGTAGAGGCATCCTATTGACACTCTGTTTGTCTATGTACTCACACATGTATTATGTTTCCGGTTAATACAATTCTAGCATGAATAATAAACATTTATCATGAAATAAGGAAATAAATAATAACTTTGTTATTGCCTCCAGGGCATATTTCCTTCAGTCTCCCACTTGCACTAGAGTCAATAATCTAGTTCACATCGCCATGTGATTTAACACCAATAATTCACATCACCATGTGATTAACACCCATAGTTCACATCGTCATGTGACCAACACCCAAAGGGTTTACTAGAGTCAATAATCTAGTTCACATCGCTATGTGATTAACACCCAAAGAGTACTAAGGTGTGATCATGTTTTGCTTGTAAGATAATTTTAGTCAACGGGTCTGTCACATTCAGATTCGTAAGTATTTTGCAAATTCTATGTCTACAATGCTCTGCACGGAGCTACTCTAGCTAATAGCTCCCACTTTCAATATGTATCCAGATTGAGACTTAGAGTCATCTGGATCAGTGTCAAAAACTTGCATCGATGTAACCCTTTACAATGAACCTTTTGTCACCTCCATAATTGAGAAACATATCCTTATTCCACTAAGGATAATTTTGACCGTTGTCCAGTGATCTAGTCCTAGATCTCTATTGTACTCCCTTGCCAAACTCAGTGGTAGGGTATACAATAGATCTGGTACACAACATGGCATACTTTGTAGAACCTATGGCTGAGGCATAGGGAATGACTTTCATTCTCTTTCTATCTTCTGCCGTGGTCGGGTTTTGAGTCTTACTCAATTTCACACCTTGTAACACAGGCAAGAACTCTTTCTTTGACTGTTCCATTTTGAACTACTTCAAAATCTTGTCAAGGTATGTACTCATTGAAAAAACTTACAAGCGTTTTGATCTATCTCTATAGATCTTGATGCTCAATATGTAAGCAGCTTCACCGAGGTCTTTCTTTGAAAAACTTCTTTCAAACACACCTTTATGCTTTGCAGAATAATTCTACATTATTTACGATCAACAATATTTCTTTCACATATACTTATCAGAAATGTTGTAGTACTCCCACTCACTTTCTTGTAAATACAGGCTTCACCATAAGTCTGTATAAAACTATATGCTTTGATCAACTCATCAAAGCGTATATTCCAACTCTGTTGAGGATATAGACCTTAGAGTCACCCGCCAGAAGGGGTCGGGTTACTCTTAATGGTCACTGCCAGAAGCCCGGCGCCAAGCTTAAAGACGGTGGGCCAAAGATGAAGACCCGGATATGGCTTAAGGCCCGTAGTTACAATCATTATTATGGTAGAACTTGTAGTGTAAGGCAAGGATAGTTGAGAGTCCGAGCCCGACACTCTTATGAGCCGGCCGGGACTCTGAGAGCTGCTGGGCGTCAACCTCCCTATATAAAGGGACGACCCGGCGGCGGTTTAGGGACAAGAAAGATCTCATCGAGAGCCAGGCATAGCAGTCAAGCTCCCTGGTCATCGAAACCCTAATCAATACCACCTCAACTGGACGTAGGCTTTTACCTTCACCGTAAGGGGCCGAACCAGTATAAACCCTCGTGTTCCTTGTCCCATTAACCCCTTCAAGCTTCCTAGCGGCGATGGCTCCACGACTAAGTCCTAGCTTGAGGACATCTGTCGTGACAATTCCACAACAGTTGGCGCCCACCGTGGGGCAGGCGCACGGTGGATTTGAGTTCTTGAAGGGCAGCTTCGAAGGGCTCAAGGGATATGCTGTGGGCCGGTTGACCAAGAGTCGTCGCGGCAAGCTCTACATCGGCGATGCAAACTGGGGCCCCGACGCCGGCTCAATTGAGTACGGGTATCGGGTCCCCTTCGGCGGAATTCATGTTTTCATTGGCAAGATTGGTGAGCCGGGCCCTGAGCCAGATATCTGCGCCGATCTGATCGAGACGGCTCAGCGTGCACGACCCGCCCGGGCCCGGCCTGCCTTATGGCATACTTTTGTGGGATGTATCCATGGAGGGCTCTTTGATCGATCTGGATCTGGTGATGAGACGGCCGCCGGCTCTGACGGCGAGTCGTCCACCGATGAGTCAAACTCGTTGTATCAACTTCAATATGGCAGGCTCATGGGTTGTTCCGATGGTGACAGTATTCCGGACCCGTTTGAGCCGCCAAGCCGGGTTGGAATCTTCATGGCCGGTGCGCAGCCTATTCAGAACCCTGCTGCTGGAGCGGGAAACCCGGTGCCCTCGCCGGCTCAGGTGCTAATGGATCTCATGGACAAGATGACGGCCCTGTTAACCACCACGGTTGACCCGGCGGATCAAGGTCAGCATGATGCGGAGGTGGCACAGTTAAAGTTGGATCTAGTGAAAGCTAAGGAGGATCTGGCAGCAGAAGGGATCAGGATGGCGGCGGAGAGGGCGGCTCTCGATGCCCAAACCCAGTTGATTCAAGCGCAGTCCTTCCGGCTCACGATGGATCAAAACGCGTCCAATGAAGTCCTGAGAAGGAGGCATCAAAAGGCCCAATCTCGACTCCGTCCGGTTTACGATCCACGAAGCCTCTTCAACACGCCAGGTGCAGGGTCTAGTAACCCGCCAGGGGTCATAGTGCCCGGGTCTGGGACCCCTATTCAACCGCAAGTAATGGGGCCTCCCCAGGTGCACCCTGCCCCGCCTCAGTACGTGCCAATACCACCGGGTCATTATAATAACCCGTTGGAGAACATGGTCGCCGCGGCAGCACGACTGGCGGCTCTCCGAGTTGACGGCGACTCTCCGACGGCTATTGAAACCCGCCGGGTCAGGGAACTCCTTCAGACAGCACTGGCGCAGCAAGAGGCATACTCCTACAGCCGGGACAGGATCCACTCGACCCCTCGTCCAGGCCGGAGCCCGAGTTACAGCAGACACATGGTCTCAGCGACCGGCTCAAGTAACGTCCGACGGCATGACCCGCCCCCTCGCCATGGCCCGGCTCATAATGGAGCCTTTCACGCAGCAGACCAAGACAGAGCGCGGCAAGAGGCGGAGCAGGTGCCTCAGTTGACGGCTTACCAGACTCCCCCGGCTTATCCGTCGACTTCCGTCGACGTGGGTATCCCAGCAGGACTGGGGGTGTCCCTTGCTTAGTGCCAGCTATCCGCAATGAACATCTACCCAAGGACTTCAAAGGCCCTAGGAAGGTGCCCAATTACACGGCTGACTTACAACCCGCAGCCTGGATCGAGAGTTACGAGATGGCCATGGAACTGCTGGAGGTCAGTGAGGCGGCAATGGCCAAGTACTTCACCATGATGTTGGATGGGACTGCCCGCACTTGGTTGAAAGGGCTACCACTGAATTCCATCGGGTCTTGGGCTGAGCTGAAAGCCCGGTTCATCCAAAACTTCAAGGATACCTGTAGGCAGTCTATGTCAATTCTGGATTTGACTAA
This sequence comes from Aegilops tauschii subsp. strangulata, assembly GCF_002575655.3. Classification (NCBI taxonomy): domain Eukaryota; kingdom Viridiplantae; phylum Streptophyta; class Magnoliopsida; order Poales; family Poaceae; genus Aegilops; species Aegilops tauschii. The sequence goes on from NC_053039.3 coordinate 20,493,992, forward strand.
CTGTAAGCAGCAGGAGGGTGAATCCACGACGCATTGGGTTCGCCGAGTCAAAGAGATCATACATTCATCAGATAAGATGGATGCCGGTTCTGCAGTCTTAATGTTGGAGCAGAATTGTCGTTTCGTGCCCCTGAAGATGAAACTCGGGCAGCTTAAGCGCGACTGCAATGATATGGGTACACTAATGGCGGCTCTCGTCAAGTACGCCGATTCCGATGGTACCACGGACCCCCCTTCAGATGATGAAAGGGCAGGGAAGGGAAAAAAGAATGCCAATGGCAAGGGTCCTCAGCATAACCCGGGGAACCAAGGAGGCGGCAAGCACAAGGCTGATGGCAGCCTAGAGTTTGTAGCCAATGCCAGCTCACAAGGTAATAACCAGCGGCGCAAGGGGAGGCCCCCTCCCCGAGCCAGCGGGTCAGGCCCGACGCTGGAGCAGCTGTTGAATGAGCCTTGTCCAAGGCATGGCTCTAGAGAGAAGCCAGCTACCCACATAAGGAAGGATTGTGCAATCATGAAGGCCTTTAAAAATTACAAGGGCCCGGGCGGCGGCTCAGGTGCCGGCGGCTTTCATGGCCCGGGCGGCGGCTCAAATTCTAATCCTCAGAACGGTCAAGGGGGCTTTAATCAGCAGTCTGGCCAGGGTCATCAACAGCAGCAGGGGGTTATCAGACCAATCCAAAGCAGCTTAGCGGTGGACAGTATCATGTGTTTACCACCAGTCTGTGTAAGCGAGATCAGAAGCTTCATAAGAGGGCTGTGAATGCTGTTGAGCCGGCGGTTCCACGCTACCTACGGTGGTCTGAGCAGCCTATTGTGTGGAGTAGGGAGGATCACCCTCCCCGGGTGGATAATCCGGGTCACTTGGCCTTGGTGGTGGCACCTCAGGTGGGAGGATATAAGTTCACTAAGGTACTCATGGATGGAGGCAGCAGCATCAACATCCTTTATTATGAGACGTTCCGTCGTATGGGGTTGATTGATAAGAACCTCAGCTAGTCAAACACTATTTTCCACGGTGTGGTACCTGGTAAGTCGGCTTATCCAGTCGGCAAGATCGAATTGGAAGTGGCCTTTGGAGATGAGCACAACTACAGGGTGGAAAAATTGACCTTTGAGGTGGTCAAGATAAGAAGTCCGTACCATGCCATATTTGGGTGGCCGGCTTACGCCAAGTTCATGGCACGGCCGTGTTACGTGTATTTACAGCTCAAGATGCTGGGTCATAATGGGACCATTACGGTTCATGGAAGCCGGAAGGTGGCCCTGGAGTGTGAGGAAGGCGATGCAGCTTATGCAGAATCTGTTTGTGCAACAGAGGAGTTAAATTTTTACAAAGACAACGTTGACCCAACAGATATGACCTCCCTGAAAAAGCCGACTACGGAGCATGAGCCGGCAATGAAATTCAAGTCGGCTGATGAGACTAAACTTGTTGATTTCGTTCCAGGAGATTCATCTCAGCAATTTAGCATCAGTGCCAATCTAGATCCAAAATAGGAAAGCGCGCTCATCGAGTTCATCCGTGAGAATAGGGACATCTTCGCATGCAAACCTTCTGACATGCCAGGTGTACCTAGAGAACTCGCTGAGCACACTCTCAATGTTGATCCAAAATTTAAGCCGGTCAGGCAGTTCCTTCGGCGGTTCAATGAGGAGAGGCGGAAAGCTATTGGTGAAGAGGTGGCCCGGCTCTTGGCGGCCGGGTTTATTGTTGAAGTCTTTCACCCAGAATGGTTAGCTAACCCGGTCCTCGTACTCAAGAAGAATGGCACTTGGCGGATGTGTGTGGACTACACGGACTTAAACAAGGCGTGTCCGGCTGATCCTTTTGCCCTTCCCCGTATTGATCAAATTATTGATGCTACGGCAAGTTGTGCGCGCTTAAGTTTCTTGGATGCTTATTCCGGATACCATCAGATAAAAATGGCAGTTAAGGACCAGGAGAAGACGGCATTCATCATTCCCTTTGGAGCCTTCTGCTATGTGTCTATGCCCTTTGGACTCAAGTGTGCACAGGCGACTTATCAGTGTTGTGTGCAGAACTGTCTTCATAACCAGATTGGGCGCAATGTTCATGCTTATGTGGACGATATTGTGGTTAAGTCCGTAAAGGAGGAAACCCTGATAGATGATTTAAGGGAAACCTTTGATAATCTCCGGCTTTACAAGATGATGCTTAACCCGGCCCAGTGTGTTTTTGGTGTTCCTGCAGGCAAACTCTTGGGTTTCTTGGTTTCTGACAGAGGCATTGAAGCTAACCCGGAGAAGATCAAGGACATCACCTCCCTGGCTAAGCCGGCGTGTGTAAACGACGTTCAGCGCTTGGCGGGTCGCATCGCTGCTTTGCGCCGGTTTATAAGCCATTTGGGTGAGAAGGCTATGCCATTATACCAGTTGATGAAGAAAACTGATAACTTTGTCTGGAATGATGCAGCCAATACTGCTTTTGAGGATTTGAAGAAGCAGCTGGCCGAGCCCCCAGTCCTTGCTGCTCCAGTTGACAAGGAGCCTCTATTGCTGTATGTGGCTGCTAACACACGAGCCGTCAGTGTGGCTGTGGTGGTGGAGCGCAAGGAAGAGGGTAAGGAGCATCCGGTTCAGCGGTCGGTTTATTATGTCAGCGAAGTGCTCATCGAGTCCAAGCAGCGGTATCCGCATTGGCAGAAGCTTGTTTATGGGGTGTTCATGGCAAGCCGGAAGCTTAAGCATTATTTCCAGGGTCATCCCATCACTGTGGTCAGTTCTGCCCCTCTTGGTGATATCATTCAAAACAGAGAGGCCACAGGGAGAGTGGCTAAGTGGGCCATAGAGCTCGGACCCCATGGTCTGAAATATGTGCCACGCACTGCTGTTAAGTCTCAGGCCTTGGTGGATTTCATCAATGATTGGACAGAGTCACAAGTGCCCGAGTAAAAGCCGGATAACACATATTGGACTATTCACTTCGATGGGTCCAGGCAGTTGGAGGGCTCGGGGGCTGGAGTCGTATTGGCTTCCCCTAAGGGTGATAAGTTCCATTATGTGCTACAATTGATGTTTCCTTGTACCAACAACGCAGCTGAGTACGAGGCCTTGCTCCACGGTCTTCGGATGGCTAAGGAGATGAGATTGAGCCGGGTAAGGTGTTTCGGTGACTCAGACTTGGTGGCTCAACAAGTATCAGGCAAGTGGGACTCTAAGGACCCTCTCATGGTGGCTTATCGCCGCGAAGTTGATGCCATTGCTGGGCACTTTCAGGGCTATCAAGTAGAGCACATTGACCGCAGGAAGAACGAGGCGGCTGATGCCCTAAGCCGGCTGGGCTCTCAGCGAAAGCCGGTGCCGCCTAATACTTTCCTAGATGTCCTGTATAACCCTTCTGTTAAGCTGCCTACAGAGGAAGACTTGGCTGTCCCAGACCCGGAGGCACGATTGGTGGCGGCTCTCCACATCATACCGGACTGGACAATGCCCTATCTGGCTTACATGACCCGGGGAGAGTTTCCTGAGGATGAAACTCTGGCCAGACAAATAACCCGGCGGGCTAAGTCAATGATTGTTATCGATGGCGAGTTGCATCACCGCAGTGTTACGGGAGCATTCCAGCGTTGTGTCTCCCCTGAGGAAGGTCAAGAGATCTTGCGTGAGATTCATGAAGGGGATTGTGGCCATCACGCCGGCTCAAAATCTCTTGTGGCCAAGGCTTTTTGTCTTGGTTTTTATTGGCTGACGGCTCATGCCGATGCGGAGGACTTGGTCAGTAAATGTGACGGTTGCCAAAGGTTCTCACGACGGGCTCATGTGCCGGCTCAGGAGCTGAGGATGATCCCAATTACTTGGCCCTTTGCGGTCTGGGGCTTGATATGGTTGGGCCTTTTAAAAGGTCCAAAGATAAGAAGACCCACCTCTTGGTGGCAGTTGACAAATTTACCAAGTGGGTTGAAGCAGAGCCAGTTAGCAAGTGTGATGCAGCCACGGCGGTTCAATTTATGAAAAGGGTGATTTTTCGCTTTGGCTTTCCCCACAGCATTATAACTGACAATGGCACCAATCTATCCAAAGGCGCCATGGAAGAGTTTTGTCAACGAGAGCATATCCGACTTGATGTTTCCTCGGTGGCTCATCCTCAATCCAATGGGCAAGCTGAGAGAGCTAATCAGGAGATTCTGAAGGGCATCAAGCCCCGGCTTTTGGTCCCTTTGCAACAGACGCCGGGTTGTTGGGTGGAGGAGTTGCCCTCCATGTTATGGAGCCTCAACACTACTCCTAACAGGTCTACAGGTTTTACGCCTTTTTTCATGGTTTATGGGGCAGAAGCAGTCCTCCCCAGTGACATCCGTCATGACTCGCCTCGAGTGGCGGCTTATGTTGAGGCGGATAATGAGCAGGCGCGCCAAGATGCTCTTGACTTGTTGGACGAACAGCGTGATGTGGCAGCAGCTCGCTCAGCGATTTACCAACAAGACCTGCGCCGTTATCATAGTCGCCGTGTTAAATCCCGGGTCTTCCAGGAAGGTGATCTCGTGCTCCGGCTCATCCAAGATCAAACAGATGCGCACAAGCTATCCCCGCCTTGGGAAGGGCCCTTTGTGGTCAGCAAGAATTTGCACAACGGGTCATATTACCTCATTGACATTCGGGAGCACAAAGATTCACGTAAGTCGGAGGAAGAGACCCGTCGGCCGTGGAACATAGCTCAGCTTCGGCCTTACTACACTTGAGCCACCGGCTCTCATAATGTACATATTTCTCTCAGCCATGTATATATTATGATAAGCAATAAAGCAGGACCTCTCTCCTTTTTTCTCCTCCAAATGTGCACGTTTTCATTGCAAGATTAACATGATAACTTTAAGGAGGATCCAGCTTATGATCGTATTCGAATCTAGCCCTAGGCAATAAGGTCACTTGGGGGCTTCCTGTTCAAACATGGGTCGTATTTGAACCAAAGAGAACATAGCTGTCAATACCCATTTGATTGGCAAAGTGCCGAGCTCATTGGGGAGTTTTCTTTGATCATATTTGAATCATAGTTTAACTCCTTTGGGAACCGATGTGGATCGTATTCGAATCAGCGTCGTTAAACAATTCTTAAAATCACTTGGGGGCTTCCTGTTCAAACATGGGTCGTATTCGAACCAAAGAGAACATAGCTGTCGATACCCTTTTGATTGGCATCGCCACACCCACTGGGGGCTATATGATCGTATCCGAATCCTAGCATAACCCCTTTGGGACGGGTCTCTGGTCGTATTCGAACTGGAAGCCCCTAAGTTTTTTCTGATTTATAGCGAGTTTTTCTGGTTATTTCAAAGTGTATACGGCCGGGTTTCACTTTGCCGGTTTAAACTTTGATTTACAGGGTTAATCGAATACAACCGGCGTCATTAAGACTGGTAAACCGGAATTGAAGTACCAATCTTATTGCCCGGGTTAGCTAAGCGGGAAGTGTGCTTGCAGGCTGGTACGTGTGTTATTACGGTTATATCAAGGACATAACTGAGGACCAGTCTTTTTTGATTCATATTCCGGGTTATATGTTTAAAACTATGCTTCTCAGTACGGTAAGCCGCCTAAAGACTTGTGATTTGTCCTTCTATGCAGGATAGTTAAAGGCAATTATTTTGAGCTTAAGGAAAATGAATAATTGATTATGACCCGGGGAAATATAGAGGAGACAACTTCAATGGACTTCAGCATTCAACGCGTGCACGATTGCACGGCAAATTTAAAGTATTGATCCTACTCTATTACAAGACTCATCGAGTCAAAAAGGGTGGAGCATTGTTTGATAAGCTGCCTGCAGAATTAAGATGCTTGCTGGGTTGACGTCTCCGGCTCATCCCTCTCTTCTCTTCCGGCTGTTCCCAAGACCTGGAAAGTTGATGACTTCCAGTCGATGCCGCTCAGAGCTTCGAATTGAGCTTCCTCGTCAATTAGCCCGGCCGGGTCAATCTCCGGGGCGAAGGTGTGCTGACGAGTTGGCGGGATTAAGCTGAGGGCTTCGTAGCGCAGGGTGGGGATCCTCTGATTCTCCGCATTGTAACCCGGCTGGTACTTGGTCAGATCTGTGTCGTTTCCAATGAGGGTGGCCACTGGGCGCACGATCTTCACGCAGGTGGCAAAGTCCCTTTGGTCGAAGGCTGTGCCGTCTTCCTTCAAACTTGGATAACCGAGGGCGATGTCCGCCGGGTCTAACTCTGGAAGGAAAGCCTTGGCCCGGCTCAGCGCGGCGATCGCTCCGGCTCTTGCAGAGGCCCGTCGCAGCTCTTGGATACGTTGAGGCAGAACGGCGAGCCGGCGAAGCACTTCCGCGAGGTGAGTCGGCACCTCGTTGGATAGGGCCACCACAGCCAAGGCACGCTGTGACCCGGTGTAGAATTGCTCCACCAGGGTGTACACGGCCTTCAGCTTGGTTACCACACTCTGGTTAAGGTTGGAGCTTCTGGGACCTGTTTAACAAAGTAAGATAAGCCGCCGACAAGGATGAGTTATGAGATATGAAGATTCTAAACTTGATGAAAACCGGTGAAATAACTTACCGAAGATTGCGGCAACCATCTGGGACACTTGGCGCTTTAAGCCGGAGAGTTCGGCGGTCTTCTCTGAGAGAGCCTTCTCTGCCTGTTCAGCCCGGTTCACCAGAGCAGCCTTCTCTTCGGCCCAGGCTCTCCGTTCAGCGTCGAAGTCCGTCTTCAGTTTTTCTTGCGCAGCAATACTGGACACAAATTTAGCATTTGCTTTCCGGGTCTCAGTTTCTTGCGTCTTCAGCCGGGTCTTGAGATCAGAGATGTCAGCTTCAAATTTCTTGCCAGCAGCCTGCATAATTTCCGGGTCATAAGGTGAACAGTTACTATACAATCTTAAAAGTCCCAAGCACTTTCCAAGCAAAGGTACTTGGCACTTGGGGGCTAATGCATATTGAACGTTTCTATCTACAAATTGCCGGTTCAATTGAGTAAGCCGGAACTTAAGTCTACAGCATATTCTATCATAAGTTCTAGACTTGGGGGCTAGAGCATGGTAAAGGTAATATGCAGTAAGTAAGAAGACAGAAGAATAATACCTCAGACTTCTGCTGAATCTGGTTCACCATGGCAATCTCAGCATCCCGGCTCTTGTGCAATTGGCTGACGTAGCCGGAGACGAGCTCTCCAATGCTCAGGTTGGTGTAGTCGGTGAGGTCCAGATTAACCCGGCGGGGCTGAAGCAGCTTCCCCTTGGCAGAACACTTGGCCAGTGCAGTAGGTCTCCCCGGCTCAACAAATTCCGTCCGGGTGATTACCACATCCGGGTCATCTGCTGGTTGAGCCGAGCTAGAGGCCTCCGGGTTAATAGAAGCTTCTGCTATGGGCTTGTTGGTTGGAGCAGCAGCCTCAGGAGCAGAGGCAGCTGGCGGTTCTTGTGCGGCTACCTCCGGCTCAGGCAGGTCCGGCTCATCGGTCGGCTTGTTCTTCTTCGCCCTTTTGTTGAGTTTTGCTTGGGCACTGAAAAGACAGAAAAGTTAAGCACAAAAGTGTAAGTAAAGACAAAGTACAACATAAGATGACCATTATTACCCGGGCACAGTCTTGAAAGTCGGCAGGTTCGACTGCATAGAGTCGCCCGAAGAGGGGGAAGTCTCCTGATAAGTTGAGTCAGAAGAATTGAGCGGCTGACGTATAACACCCGCCAAAGGATGAAAAGGGTACAAGTTGGAGATAACCTCAGTTCGGCGCTTCCTCGATGCGTCAGGTAACCCGGAGGAGAGGTCGGCGTCCTTGTTGGTCCCGGTGTGACGCCGGCTCTCATGAACCTGTCGCTTCAAAATAAATTGAGGATCTTGATAAGCTAAAGGATGTGAAAAGCTTACTTTCCGGGTTACCCTTCAGACTTTCAGCCTTGGCAAGGGCTCCGAGTCGGAGGAAGTGACATTACCTCTTCAACCACCGGGTTACTTGCACCGGTGTCATCCTATCGAGGAATAGTATTGATAAGGTGGAAAGAAATAAATAGCAGATATAGCAAGAGCTAACAGGTTCAAGGGTTACCTCTGACTTGGAGCTGTCGCTTAATTGCATCAGCTCTGAAGCAGTAGGCCTACTTCCCTTCTTACGGGGAGCGGCTTTCTTCGCTTTTCTGGCCTTCTTGGCCGCTTCATGGTCATAATTGACCTTCCAGAACTTGTCATCAGCCTGAAAAATACAAGGATGATTTCTTAAAGATTCAGATGATGGTTATCTACAGAAGAAGATAAAATGTTCAGATCAGCGGCTTACCGCTGGGGCTGGGTTGGTCTTGCAGAAGGGGGCTAACCCGGTCCTCCCGCAGTCCGCCAGGCTCTCGTTCAAAAGAGCCTTGGTCATATCCTCTGCAACATCTTCAGGAAGATCGTTGCGGCTGTGTCTCTGGGGGTCATCCTTTCGGCCCGTGTACTCGCACATTAAGCCGGGGCGGCGGCTCAATGGGATCACCCGCCAGGAGATCCAGACCCGGACCAGATCGATTCCGTTGAGACCATTGCCCAGGAGAGCCTTGATCTTGTTGATGGTGGGGAGCAGAGGTTGGCGCTCTGCCTGAGTTAACTTGTCAGACAGAGGGTGAGTCGGCTCCAGACGTGAAGGGCGAAAGCCGGGCAGCGGGCTCTCGTCAGCCGGCGACGTGTCTTGGCAATAAAACCACGCCAGGTTCCAGTCCTTTGGGTGACTCGGCGGCTCGGCGTAAGGGAAAAGGCAGTCTCTCCGTCTCTGAATGGAGATGCCGCCTAGCTCCAAACTTGGCCCGTTGGCGCACTCGTTCTGGCGGTTCAAGTAGAAGAGCTCTCTGAAGAGCAGCAGGCTGGGCTCTTCTCCAAGGTAAACCTCGCAGAACACTTGGAAATTGCATATGTTGGACACTGAGTTGGGTCCTATATCTTTTGGCCGCAAGTCAAAGAAATTCAGTACATCCCTGAAGAACTTTGAGCCAGGCGGTGCGAAGCCCCGGCTCATGTGATCCGCAAAAATGACCACCTCCCCGTCCTTTGGCTGTGGTCTCTCCTCTGACGGGTCAGGGGCACGGTACGACATGACATCCTTCTTGGGCAGGTAGCCTGATTTGACAAAATTTGCTAACGTCTCGTTGGTGACATTGGACCTCATCCAATTGCAAGTGATGGAGGCTTTAGGAGCTTTGGGAGGCATGGTGAAAGTCGGCAGCCTATGATAAAAGGAAATGGCCGGTCTAATTATAAGCCGGAGGAAATTTACAGTTCAATGTTAAAGTGGCGGCTTATGGAGGGGACTAATGGCATATATCTAGGTGCATCAGGTTATTTAAGCCGCCCAAGGTGTTGAGAGTAATTCGATTGTCTACGGCCTTATCACAGATGAGCCGGAAAATTCTATGGCGCGTGGTCTCCTTTGAGTCGGAAGGTTCTACGGCGTGTGGTTTCTTTAAACCGGAAACGTAAGCCGCCATGGCTCAACGAGTGCAGTTTTTTACTAAGTGTGGTGAAAACAAGTTTCACACATTGCGGTAAATAATTTGGTTCAAGTGGTCGGCAGAAAAAGAAAATTTCTAGACCTAAAAACAGACGCGAGGGAAGTTCTTGGGCTTGAGTGGGGCCTTTAGGCAGTCAAAAGAGATCTGCTTGTATTTGAAATGAGTACCAAACAGCTACCGCGGCAGGTCTATACAGGTCTAAGATCAAGGACAGTAAAAACCAAATCTACCGAAGGCCCGCGATGAACTACGAAAAACAGAGGAAGAACTATGGAGCCCTAGCGCGGATCTGCCCTAGGGAGTAACGAGGACTCACCGGTGCTGAAGAGATGCGGAGGTTGCCGCCGTTTGTCTGGACCGAGTCAGGGTGATGCAGCGGCCAAGGTTGACGAAGACCGGGGGCTTGGCGGCGGCAGCGGAGTTCGAGCTCGAGCGGAGGAACAGTGGCGCGAGGAGGAAGAAGAGTGGCTGAAGGCCCGTCGGGCCGGGCTATTTATAAGGCCGAGTTCATAAGTGGGCGCGAGAAACGAGGAGACCGCGGCGTGGTTATCTCCCCATGAAACGCCTCGATTTTCGGGATGGCAGTAAAGGATAAGATCCGTTGCGGATCTGGTGGAGTAAAAAATGGACTTAATGGAAGATGACGTCACGGCGGATTACCCGGAGTCCAGAGGATGACGTCACGCCGGGTTATGGCCTTCACACAATTGTAAGCCGGAGGTTTTCTGTCGAAAGAATTGAAGATTGACATGAGCCGGCTCAAATCAATCTGGGGCCTAATGTTGAGGATATAGACCTTAGAGTCACCCGCCAGAAGGGGCCGGGTTACTCTTAATGGTCACTGCCAGAAGCCCGGCGCCAAGCTTAAAGACGGTGGGCCAAAGATGGGCTTAAGACTCGGATATGGCTTAAGGCCCGTAGTTACAATCATTATTATGGTAGAACTTGTAGTGTAAGGCAAGGATAGTTGAGAGTCCGAGCCGGACACTCTTATGAGCCGGCCGGGACTCTGAGAGCTGATGGGCGTCAACCTCCCTATATAAAGGGACGACCCGGCGGCGGTTTAGGGACAAGAAAGATCTCATCGAGAGCCAGGCATAGCAGTCAAGCTCCCTGGTCATCGAAACCCTAATCAATACCACCTCAACTGGACGTAGGCTTTTACCTTCACCGTAAGGGGCCGAACCAGTATAAACCCTCGTGTTCCTTGTCCCATTAACCCCTTCAAGCTTCCTAGTGGCGATGGCTCCATGACTAAGTCCTAGCTTGAGGACATCTGCCGTGACAATTCCACGACAAACTCCGAGATGCTTGCACCAGTCCATAGATGGATCGCTGGAGCTTGCACATTTTGTTAACACCTTTAGGATTGACAAAACCTTCTGGTTGCATCATATCCAACTCTTCTTTAATAAATCCATTAAGGAATGCAGTTTTGTTTATCCATTTGCCAGATTTCATAAAATGCGGCAATTGCTAACATGATTCGGACAGACTTAAGCATAGATACGAGTGAGAAACTCTCATCGTAGTGAACACCTTGAACTTGTCGAAAACCTTTTGCGACAATTCTAGCTTTGTAGATAGTAACACTACTATATGTGTCCGTCTTCCTCTTGAAGATCCATTTAATCTCAATGGCTTGCCGATCATTGGGCAAGTCAATCAAAGTCCATACTTTGTTCTCATACATGGATCCCATCTCAGATTTCATGGCCTCAAACCATTTTGCGGAATCTGGGCTCATCATCGCTTCCTCATAGTTCGTAGGTTCATCATGGTCTAGTAACATGACTTCCAGAATAGGATTACCGTACCACTCTGGTGCGGATCGTACTCTGGTTGACCTACGAGGTTCGGTAGTAACTTGATCTGAAGTTACATGATCATCATCATTAGCTTCCTCATTAATTGGTGTAGGAGTCACAGGAAAAGATTTCTGTGATGAACTACTTTCCAATAAGGGAGCAGGTACAGTTACCTCATCAAGTTCTACTTTCCTCCCACTCACTTCTTTCGAGAGAAACTCGTTCTCTAGAAAGGATCCATTCTTAGCAACGAATATCTTGCCTTCGGATCTGTGATAGAAGGTGTACCCAATAGTAACTTTTGGGTATCCTATGAAGACGCACTTTTCTGATTTGGGTTTGAGCTTATCAGGATGAAACATTTTGACATAAGCATCGCAACGCCAAACTTTAGGAAATGACAGCTTAGGTTTCTTGCCAAACCATAGATCATACGGTGTCGTCTCAATGGATTAGACGGTGCCCTATTTAATGTGAATGCAGCTGTCTCTAATGCATAACCCCAGAACGATAGTGGTAAATCGGTAAGAGACATCATAGATTGCACTATATCCAATAAAGTACGGTTATGACGTTCGGACACACCATTATGCTGTGGTGTTCGAGGTGGCACGAGTTTGTGATACTATTCCACAATGTTTTAATTGAAGACCAAAGTCGTAACTCAAATATTTGTCTCGGCGATCAGATCGTAGAAACTTTATTTTCTTGTCACGATGATTTTCCACTTCACTCTGAAATTCTTTGAACTTTTCAAATGTTTTAGACTTATGTTTCATCAAGTAGATATACCCATATCTGCTCAAATCATCTGTGAAGGTCAGAAAATAACGATACCCGCCGCGAGCCTCAACACTCATCGGATCGCATACATCAGTATGTATTATTTCCAATAAGCTAGTTGCTTGCTCCATTGTTCCGGAGAACGGCGTTTTACTCATCTTGCCCATGAGGCATGGTTCGCAAGTACCAAGTGATTCATAATCAAGTGGTTCCAAAAGTCCATCAGTATGGAGTTTCTTCATGCGCTTTACCCCGATATGACCGAAATGGCAGTGCCACAAATAAGTTGCACTATCATTATTAACTTTGCATCTTTTGGCTTCAATATTATGAATATGTGTATCATTACGATCAAGATCCAACAAACCATTTTCGTTGGTGTGTATGACCATAGAAGGTTTTTTTTCATGTAAACAGAACAACAATTGTTCTCTAACTTAAATGAATAACCGTATTGCAATAAACATGATCAAATCATATTCATGCTCAACGCAAACACCAAATACCACTTATTTAGGTTCAATACTAATCCCGAAAGTATAGGGAGTCTGCGATGATGATCATATCAATCTTGGAATTACTTCCAACACACATCGTCACTTCACCCTTAACTAGTTTCTGTTCATTATGCAACTCCCGTTTCGAGTTACTACTTTTAGCAACTGAACCAGTATCAAATACCGAAGGGTTGCTACGAACACTAGTAAAATACACATCAATAATCTGTACTCAAATATAACTTTGTTCACTTTGCCATCCTTCTTATCTGCCAAATACTTGGGGTAGTTCCGCTTCCAGTGACCAGTTCCTTTGCAGCATAAGCACTTAGTCTTAGGCTTAGGTCCAGACTTGGGCTTCTTCACTTGAGCAGCAACTTGCTTGCCGTTCTTCTTGGAGTTCCCCTTCTTCCCTTTGCCCCTTTTCTTGAAACTAGTGGTCTTGTCAACCATCAACACTTGATGTTTTTCTTGATTTCTACCTTCGCCGATTTTAGCATTGCGAAGAGCTTGGGAATTGTTTTCGTCATCCCTTGCATACTATAGTTCATCACGAAGTTCTACTAACTTGGTGATGGTGACTAGAGAATTCTGTCAATCACTATTTTATCTGGAAGATTAACTCCCATGATTCAAGCGATTGTAGTACCCAGACAATCTGAGCACATGCTCACTGCTTGAGCTATTCTTCTCCATCTTTTAGCTATAGAACTTGTTGGAGACCTCATATCTCTCAACTCGGGTATTTGCTTGAAATATTAACTTCAACTCCTGGAACATCTCATATGGTCCATGACGTTCAAAACGTCTTTGAAGTACCGATTCTAAGCCTTTAAGCATGGTGCACTAAACTATATGTAGTCATCATATTGAGCTAGCCGAACGTTCATAACGTCTGCATTTGCTCCTGCAATAGGTCTGTCACCTAGCAGTGCATCAAGGGCATAATTCTTCTGTGCAGCAATGAGGATAATCCCCAGATCACGGATCCAATCCGCATCATTGCTACTAACATCTTTCAACTTAGTTTTCTCTAGGAACATATCAAAATAAACATGGGAGCTAAACGCGAGCTATTGATCTACAGCATAGATATGCTAATATTACCAGGACTAAGTTCATGATAAATTAAAGTTCAATTAATCATATTATTTAAGAACTCCTACTTAGATAGACATCCCTCTAATCCTCTAAGTGATCACGTGATCCATATCAACTAAACCATGTCCGATCATCACGTGAGATGGAGTAGTTTCAATGGTGAACATCACTATGTTGATCATATCTACTATATGATTCACGCTCGACCTTTCGGTCTCAGTGTTCTGAGGCCATATCTGTTATACGCTAGGCTCGTCAAGTTTAACCTGAGTATTCCGCGTGTGCAACTGTTTTGCACCCGTTGTATTTGAACGTAGAGCCTATCACACCCGATCATCACGTGGTGTCTCAGCACGAAAAACTTTCACAACGGTGCATACTCAGGGAGGACACTTGTACCTTGATAATTAGTGAGAGGTCATCTGTCACGACCGGATTTTGGGATACAAATTCCCAGAAAAACGGCCTTTGTGCTCACCAGCCCCAGGATTACTGTTAGCTGATGAGGCACCAACTTGATACAAGAATTCCAAGCAAGTACATAAATATGTAGTACAAGACCATTGTGGCCTAGGGTACAACATTTGGTTTCTAATGGTTGAGGGCGGAAGCGATTGGGTACATCTGCGTCTATGGGACTCCATTTCCCACAAGAACAGCTGACCAGGATAACTCCTATCTTCGCGAGGCTGCACACGTCAACACGTAGGCTCCGAGGGTGTCACCGCGATGCATACCTCCACGCAAGGCAATCTGGCCAAGACAATAGCCAGGGACAAGCCAGTGAGTACGTTTGAATGTACTCGCAAACATTAAGAACACGGGTATAATATATCCAACATATTCCAGATTTAATAGTCGAACATACATCCGTCACGAAAATATACGAGAAGCCATGATGCACACATATGGATAAAAAAATATACCAAAATAAAATACTGGGTGCCAAACGAGTGTCTGAATGACTCCTCGAGCGGAAAATGCAGAAATAATAATACTGGTACCAAACGAGTGTCTGAATGACTCCTCGAGCGTAAAATGCAGAAATAATAATACTGGTACCAAACGAGTGTTTGAATGACTCCTCGAGCGGAAAATGCAGAAATAATAATACTGGTGCCAAACGAGTGTCTGAATGACTCCTCGAGCGGAAAATGCAGAAATAATAATGCCGCAGTCGGGCGTCTGAGCGACACCACATAAAGGGCTTATAAAAGAAAAATCACAGTGAATATCCAGGAGGTAGAACCATCCCAGGGATACTCAATAAAAATGCATGATATAAATGGTTAGTCCAAAACAATAAAGATCACAATACATATGTGCCATAATCATAAACAATATTTAGCACAGTCGTTTCTCCATCCGAAAACCGATAAATTAGCCAAGTCGTATCTCCATCCGAATACCGTTGCAGAGTTCTAGTTAAATCGTTCTCCATCCGAATACCGTTACAGAGCTCTAGTTAAACCGTTCTCCATCCGAATACCGTTATCAAGATTTAACCCAGACTGTGGTCCTATACTCAAGAACATTACTATCCTACAGGATATATCCTCTGCAGAGGGAGTACCATTTTCCACGAGTAACGGGATTACTCAGTCCCTCGGGACTAATTCCGTCTACGGTCTTTTGATTGAAAACACGCCTGACCTGCACACACCAGCTTAACTCACCAGTGCCTGGAATCACCCACGACACCTGCCAAGCAAAACTCTAAGTGGGGAGGCTACAACCTCGACGAAGCATGGGATCACAAAATTTATACCGCGCGCAAACTGGGGAAGCTATCCCCTTCGGCTACAACCGAAAACACCCATGCCCCCGGACCGAATGACATGCTTTAATCCGCAGCCGCGGGACCTTCATCACGGCCTCTCTGTACGGTGTGTGCTTTGGAAAGGGGTTGACAACCTACTGAACCATACCCTGTCCCCTGCAGGGACAAGTGGTGGTACCGACAAAAGGAAGCTACTGAACAAGACTCGGTCTACAACCGACTCATGTGATCCAAGTATCCACCAACAATATTACCACTAGTGAAATAAATCACCACTCCTCGAGCCTCACCATGCTATGCCGGGCATACTCGTCACAACGAGGGATTAGGGACAAGCTCGTGTCTACCCAAGACCACGACTTTCCCGCTTCCTACCGGTGTGCAAGAGAAGCTCACGAGGGCGATCCAAATCCTTAGGGTATCCATTGCTGGCCACAAACAACTCCAAAGTGCACTCATGCACGAGACTACATCGATACATAAACTGTCGCATATACTCCAAGTCAAAAGGTGCTGTGATCGCATCAAAACACCACAACAAAATATTATGCCAGAGTTCAGAAATGCTTGCCTTCAAGAGTATGCAAAGGATGCACTTATTGGAAGCTTTCCTTTTCCTCCAAAAATCCTATTTTGCAAAATACACAAATACAACTATTACAAACACAGTACCAAAACCTGTCTCAAATATTTTTTAAATAAATCTTAAAATAAACTAGATGAAATTTGAGAGAGGTAGGAAAAAGAATCAACTCATTTGGAGTTTTATTTTAAAAGTTATAGCCAGTCAAAGTTTGGTCAACTCTGTTTTTAAAATAAAACCAGAAAAAAGGAAAACGCTTCGAGGGAAATACGCTTACGCAGCAGGGAAACGCACTCGGGGGTTTGCGCCTCCACTTAAACAGAGAGATGGCGCTGCGCGGGTCACTGACAGTGGGTCCAGAGGGCCCACTGGTCAGGTTTGACTGGTCTTCCCTCCATCTCTTCTCTTCTGCCTGACGGGAGCGGGGCTCCGGCGATCGCCGGCGACAGACGGCGGCTCCTCGAGGGCATCTGTGGGCGGGGATGGAATGGCTAGACCGAGGCGGTCCCTTGGGTGGTTCAAGGGTCGTCGAAGGTGGAAGGAATCACCGGCGGCGAGCTCCTCGGCGGGTGAAGGCTACGGTGGTGAAGTGACTATTGTGCTCCGGTGGTCTCCGATCGAGCTTGAGCAGCTGGGCAGCTCCGCAAGACCACGGGGAGGTTCTTGGTGGCGCTGGAATGGCGAAAGGGTGGCTGGTTGCGACGAATCGCACCGGAGTTGGGCGGCGGCCGAGCTGGCCGGAGTTGGGGAGGACGGCCCTCTCCGGCCAATCTACTGCTAGGGGAGCTCCACGGGGTGGTTCTGAGGACGCGTGAGTGCTCGGAGGGGCTCGGGGACCCTTTATATAGCACTCGAGGCAGGTTCCCGCGATGGCCGAGGATAGGATCGCCGGCGACAGCCGTTGCTGTAGGTGCAGGGCATCTTGGCGGCGACGAACGCGTTCCGACGAGTGGGAGGATAAGCACGGCCTTGTGCTCGGGGCAGCTGTCGCGCTGGCGTGGTTTGGGCGGTGCCGAACATGGCAGAGCCCGCTGCCGACGCCGGCGTGCCGCCAAGGGTGCGGCCAACGGCGCAGCCGGGCACCAGAGGAATCGTGGAGCAGGGGGGGCGGCTAGTGCGTGGTTCAGCGATGCAGAGGGAGCCAGGGTCGGGTCACGTCGCGTGTGGCAGTGCGGCGTGTCGGCGTAGTGCGCGCGCGTGCAAAACGTGCGCTCTGGGCGCGCCCAGAGCACGCACGGCAGGTGCTCGACGGAATGCCAGCGTGGTCTAGAGCGCGAGGGTGGAGCTGGCAAAGCACAGATCGAGGGTAGGGGTGGCTAGGCACTCTGTGGACAAGGTTGATAGGCCAGGGGTCCAAGTCCACAATGCAAACCAGAGAGCTTGCCAAAACTGACTGTGCACCCCAGGTGTTCGACAGAATGCCAGATGCACATAGGCAAATCCTGGAGTGGCCAAACTCTCCAGACCAGTGTCTCTCTAAATGCAGGAGATGATGGCAAGGTTAGTTTGGAAAACACAGAAAGTTGATAGTGCAAGTTTTGCAAAACTCCAGTTTTGGGCAGAAAGAAAAGGGGTTTAGAACATGCACTTCAAAATCTCCAATGAGCCCAATCTCCTGGACTTAAGAGTTTGGTAGGGAGGGCTACAAGTAGGAGAAAGCTCAGGGTTGCTAGAGCAAAGAAAATTAAGTTTGCTGTACAAATCATCAAATTGGACCAGAATGCAAAAGAGGTTGATCCACTCAAATTTTTCAAAGAACATCCTTGGTTTTTTTGCTTGAAGATGAATTGTATGCATCCACTGTCATCTCCAAACACTTGGAAGAATTTTTGAAGAAATATTTAAATGGGTTGTAGTGCAAAAGTGCCTACTGGACCAGATTGGAAAAATTGGTGTAGGGCTCAAAATCTCCAATGGCCAGAAGGTATCTTTGCATAAAAGTGATGTGGAAACATCACATGACATCCCCAAATTTTGGTGGAATTTTTAAAAGCATTTGTCAAGAGGTTGTAGTGCAAATAGGCCCCAAATGCAAAAGGAATCATTTTAAAGAAAGAAAGCTTTTTGAATAAATAAATCTTGCAACATTTGAATCCACTGAATAAATAATTGTTTTATTTTAGAGAGAAATCAGTTCCAACAATACCTTTGAAGGTTTCTCCCACTAGAGGCAAAAATCCAATATCACAAAAGGTAAAACTTGACAATTGGAAAAGTTTTATTTCCTGGCAATATTTTAATAAACAAAACAAGGCCAAAAATTTTGGGTGTCACAACACTAGCCCCCTTTAGAAAAAATCTCGTCCTCGAGATTTGTTAAAAGTTGTTTTGGACAAGAATTGTTTTTGAAAAAAAATCGTTTTTATGAATGAAATCCTTTAGTTGCACAAAAACCAAAAGGCTACAGTGAGAGGGCAATAAGTGGTGTAAAACCACAGTGTGCTACACTGGCGCAGTGTGGAAAAAAAAATCCACGGTTAGGGAAAACGAGATATTTCTACTGGATACAGTAATTTAGAATAAATTCTAAATTACTAAAATACGCTGGTCGCACCCGGGAGCACAGTGCTCTCTCTGGCTGACAGGTGGGCCCAGGGCCCACTGTCGGCCTCTTCTCCTTCCTCTGGCTCTCTCTTCTCTCTCGCACGCTCTCCCGCGCTTCCTCCACCGGCGATGCCTAGCTCGTAGGGCATCGAGGCCGTACCATGGTAGTGCGCGGCGTGCGTGCTGCTGGTGCAGCGTGCACTCACCTCGCGGGCCAGGGCGCTGTCGGCACTGCTCGCGGACTCGCCTCCGAACATCGGCGGTCGAGCGACGAGTGTCGCTGGTGGACCTCGCCCACCGTACACCGATCTCGGGCTATAAGACGCTCGCGGTGCTCCTCTCTACTCCCTCACACCCGGCCTCGCTCCTTCTTCTCCTTCCTTCTCCTCCATAGCTGCTGGCAGGAGCTCGAGCCGAGGCTCTAATGGCGGAGGCAATGCCGGACTGGTATGTGGTCCTGGTGTGTGGAGGCCTGGCGGTGCTGCTGGGGTTCTCCGTGCTCCTGTGCGCGATGATCCTGGATGATCGTCGTGATGCTGCCGCTCGAGTGTTAGCTCGTCGCGGTGGCGGCGATCACGTGGATTAGGCGCGGCATCGGGGCTGACTGCTCTCGGAGTGCTGGGGCGGCTCGCGTTTGAAGGAACACTCGCAAAACTCTCTTACTGGGACGGTGGTGTCCTCGAGTGTAGTTAGATAGGCGCAAAAAAAAATATAGTGTGCTCAAGAATCTGTAACAGTGCTGGAGGTCGAGTGGTGGCTGTTGAGAGTAACGGTGTTGCGCGAATAAAGATCCACGTTGAGAAAATGCATATATACGCGGCAATAACTCGGGGAAAAGAAATCCCCTCGAAAACATGTTGCGAGAAGAAAATAATTAAAACAACCCTAACAGCAGTAACACTGCTCACAAAACAGGAACTAAAGAAAAATCGGATCCGTCGCACGAGGATTTTACGAACATGCTGCAACACATAAATACAAGTACTGGACAATAAATACATTGGAGGCGTTCACAAGGAAAACGGTAAAGCGACAGGGTCCTGTGAAAAAGCCTCTGGCACTGGGGCACACTCCTCTTCTATCGGGGGAAGCGGGTTGACCAGACGATGGATGCGCCCTTCTTGGTCAGGCCTCAGTGGTCTGCCAATAGCGATCCGAGGATTTAAATCAGCAAGGCTCTGGAGATAACCCATTACTCGCTGAGTTAAACGCTCCTGAGCGATGACGTACTGGGCAAGGTTGGCCAGTACTGGATCTCTCTCAATGCGCCCACCGGGAAAAGATGCAACTTCTCCGGGTGCTGCACGGCTCGGAAAATAATAGTACCCTCGCTCACTGGCGTAGGGTACCGCGAATCGAAGGCGGGTGAGCGCCTCGTACGCGGCAGCTTCTATGGCCATCTGCGGAGTCGGCATGGATTTCCCCACGAAGGAGACTTCCGTTGGATCTTGGTTTGGGTAGGCGGGAGGGATGTGCACCACTGCCCAATATTTCGAGGTGGAAGGAGTGATCCTCGATTTGAGCAACTCGTACTGGGGTGGACGGGTGGCACTCATAGTACTGCAGGTAAAGTCCCACAATAATTTGACAAAACTGCCCGGGGTTGCGTCTGGGGTTCTCAGATAAATGCTGGGGGTCGACATGGCAGGGAAAGGCTGTGAGTGCTGCGCACAAAGGTGAGGGGGTGCTCGGCAAGGTCACGGAGTGGCCCTTATATAGCACCGGGGCTGGGATCAAACACTGGAGGAGAGGTGACTGGGTGACGATCCTGTACTCGGGTCAAAGCCACAGATATACACATCACATAAATGTGACGCATTACTATGGGCGCTGACGGGGTTGGTCTAGGTAGCTGCGCCCGAGAAATAAAAAAAAACAATGCAATCGTACGCCAACGTACACATGCATAGCTACTACTCCCAAAAATAAGAGTGCTCAAACAGACAGCATGCAACAAAAGCGATGCAAGGCCACACATTACAAAGCGTAGGAAAACTAAGGCTCGATACAACTTTGAGCGACTTAGTCTACTTCGTTAATGTCCAAGTGGGCTGGCCTTGCGGACGCCGATGCCTCTCCACGGTTCTCACCGTCGGGATTTGCTGGTTGAGGCTGTGGTGCTGCAGGGTCGGGGAGATGGTGATGACCATCTCGAGGGCTGTTGGCCCAAATCCCGTTGGAATGGGTTTCCAAAAGGCGACGAAGCGCTTCTGGGGTCACCAAAGTGCTCTGGTTGAGGGTTGGCGCAGACCTCAAGGGATCGATCGGGTGTCCGAACAGCACGACTGGGTTGTCGGTGTCAGGCTCCGCTTCTCTCCTCGCCGGGGCTCGGCGAACCAGCTCTCCACGAGCTGCGATCAGATCGAAAGTGACCTGATCGAACAGTTGCTCCAGTGCGCTTACATAGCGCACCAGATGCAATAGCGCAGGATCCGTCTCGTGGTCTCCGTTGGCAACTTGGGGCGGCCTACCATACCCGTCACGACTGGGGTAGTAGTAGAACGAGCGACAGTTAACTCTGGGCGACAAGTGCCGGAGTTGAACTATAGCTTCTCGGGCTGCCAGTTGGATGGCTTGAGGCTCGAAGGGAGTTGTCCTTCCAGTGAACCTGTAGGGGCGTTCTGGCGACAGGCCCCTACCATAGATGTGTACAGTGGCCCAGAACTGACGGCTTTCACCGTACATGGGTCCTTGGTACACAACATACTCAGGAGGTTCTTCTAACGCGCAGGCGCGGCGGGTGAGGTTTGCGAGCACGGTCACAAAACCTCCAAGGTTGGTCGCTGTGGTCTCGTTGTGAACAATGGGACCAGGCATCGTGGTTGGGCTTGGGGGAAAGAGGCTGTGCTGTGCTGAGGCTAGCGTGCCCTTTTTATAGGGAAAGGGGATGGAGTCTTCCTCCGCACGCTTGCGATAGAGACGGGTTGGGTATCGGTCACTGGCGCGTGATCGACGGGCTAGGCTGATAGGTTGGGCACCGTCCGCCGAAAGGGCGTCGGGTCACTGTGGAGCTACCTTACGCGGGAAGCTCGACCGGGGTCAGGCTAAGGTCTGATGGTTTGGGTTAACCTAGGTTTATTGACCCGGCTAAGATAGGATTAGCCAATGGTCAGCCTGGCTCTGATACCAAGTCTGTCGACCGGATTTTGGGATACAAATTCCCAGAAAAACGGCCTTTGTGCTCACCAGCCCCAGGATTACTGTTAGCTGATGAGGCACCAACTTGATACAAGAATTCCAAGCAAGTACATAAATATGTAGTACAAGACCATTGTGGCCTAGGGTACAACATTTGGTTTCTAATGGTTGAGGGCGGAAGCGATTGGGTACATCTGCGTCTATGGGACTCCATTTCCCACAAGAACAGCTGACCAGGATAACTCCTATCTTCGCGGGGCTGCACACGTCAACACGTAGGCTCCGAGGGTGTCACCGCGATGCATACCTCCACGCAAGGCAATCTGGCCAAGACAATAGCCAGGGACAAGCCAGTGAGTACGTTTGAATGTACTCACAAACATTAAGAACACGGGTATAATATATCCAACATATTCCAGATTTAATAGTCGAACATACATCCGTCACGAAAATATACGAGAAGCCATGATGCACACATATGGATAAAAAAATATACCAAAATAAAATACTGGGTGCCAAACGAGTGTCTGAATGACTCCTCGAGCGGAAAATGCAGAAATAATAATACTGGTACCAAACGAGTGTCTGAATGACTCCTCGAGCGGAAAATGCAGAAATAATAATACTGGTACCAAACGAGTGTCTGAATGACTCCTCGAGCGGAAAATGCAGAAATAATAATACTGGTGCCAAACGAGTGTCTGAATGACTCCTCGAGCGGAAAATGCAGAAATAATAATGCCGCAGTCGGGCGTCTGAGCGACACCACATAAAGGGCTTATAAAAGAAAAATCACAGTGAATATCCAGGAGGTAGAACCATCCCAGGGATACTCAATAAAAATGCATGATATAAATGGTTAGTCCAAAACAATAAAGATCACAATACATATGTGCCATAATCATAAACAATATTTAGCACAGTCGTTTCTCCATCCGAAAACCGATAAATTAGCCAAGTCGTATCTCCATCCGAATACCGTTGCAGAGTTCTAGTTAAATCGTTCTCCATCCGAATACCGTTACAGAGCTCTAGTTAAACCGTTCTCCATCCGAATACGTTATCAAGATTTAACCCAGACTGTGGTCCTATACTCAAGAACATTACTATCCGACAGGATATATCCTCTGCAGAGGGAGTACCATTTTCCACGAGTAACGGGATTACTCAGTCCCTCGGGACTAATTCCGTCTGCGGTCTTTTGATTGAAAACACGCCTGACCTGCACACACCAGCTTAACTCACCAGTGCCTGGAATCACCCACGACACCTGCCAAGCAAAACTCTAAGTGGGGAGGCTACAACCTCGACGAAGCATGGGATCACAAAATTTATACCGCGCGCAAACTGGGGAAGCTATCCCCTTCGGCTACAACCGAAAACACCCATGCCCCCGGACCGAATGACAGGCTTTAATCCGCGGCCGCGGGACCTTCATCACGGCCTCTCTGTACGGTGTGTGCTTTGGAAAGGGGTTGACAACCTACTGAACCATACCCTGTCCCCTGCAGGGACAAGTGGTGGTACCGACAAAAGGAAGCTACTGAACAAGACTCGGTCTACAACCGACTCATGTGATCCAAGTATCCACCAACAATATTACCACTAGTGAAATAAATCACCACTCCTCGAGCCTCACCATGCTATGCCGGGCATACTCGTCACAACGAGGGATTAGGGACAAGCTCGTGTCTACCCAAGACCACGACTTTCCCGCTTCCTACCGGTGTGCAAGAGAAGCTCACGAGGGCGATCCAAATCCTTAGGGTATCCATTGCTGGCCACAAACAACTCCAAAGTGCACTCATGCACGAGACTACATCGATACATAAACTGTCACATATACTCCAAGTCAAAAGGTGCTGTGATCGCATCAAAACACCACAACAAAATATTATGCCAGAGTTCAGAAATGCTTGCCTTCAAGAGTATGCAAAGGATGCACTTATTGGAAGCTTTCCTTTTCCTCCAAAAATCCTATTTTGCAAAATACACAAATACAAATATTACAAACACAGTACCAAAACCTGTCTCAAATATTTTTGAAATAAATCTTAAAATAAACTAGATGAAATTTGAGAGAGGTAGGAAAAAGAATCAACTCATTTGGAGTTTTATTTTAAAAGTTATAGCCAGTCAAAGTTTGGTCAACTCTGTTTTTAAAATAAAACCAGAAAAAAGGAAAACGCTTCGAGGGAAATACGCTTACGCAGCAGGGAAACGCACTCGGGGGTTTGCGCCTCCACTTAAACAGAGAGATGGCGCTGCGCGGGTCACTGACAGTGGGTCCAGAGGGCCCACTAGTCAGGTTTGACTGGTCTTCCCTCCATCTCTTCTCTTCTGCCTGACGAGAGCGGGGCTCCGGCGATCGCCGGCGACAGACGGCGGCTCCTCGAGGGCATCTGTGGGCGGGGATGGAATGGCTAGACCGAGGCGGTCCCTTGGGTGGTTGAAGGGTCGTCGGAGGTGGAAGGAATCACCGGCGGCGAGCTCCTCGGCGGGTGAAGGCTACGGTGGTGAAGTGACTATTGTGCTCCGGTGGTCTCCGATCGAGCTTGAGCAGCTGGGCAGCTCCGCAAGACCACGGGGAGGTTCTTGGTGGCGCTGGAATGGCGAAAGGGTGGATGGTTGCGACGAATCGCACCGGAGTTGGGCGGCGGCCGAGCTGGCCGGAGTTGGGGAGGACGGCCCTCTCCGGTCAATCTACTGCTAGGGGAGCTCCACGGGGTGGTTCTGAGGACGCGTGAGTGCTCGGAGGGGCTCGGGGACCCTTTATATAGCGCTCGAGGCAGGTTCCCGCGGTGGCCGAGGATAGGATCGCCGGTGACAGCCGTTGCTGTAGGTGCAGGGCATCTTGGCTGCGACGAACGCGTTCCGACGAGTGGGAGATAAGCACGACGTGTGCTCGGGGCAGCTGTCGCGCTGGCGTGGTTTGGGCGGTGCCGAACATGGTAGAGCCCGCTGCCGACGCCGGCGTGCCGCCAAGGGTGCGGCCAGCGGCGCAGCCGGGCACCAGAGGAATCGTGGAGCAGGGGGGGCGGCTAGTGCGTGGTTCAGCGATGCAGAGGGAGCCAGGGTCGGGTCACGTCGCGTGTGGCAGTGCGGCGTGTCGGCGTAGTGCGCGCGCGTGCAAAACGTGCGCTCTGGGCGCGCCCAGAGCACGCACGGCAGGTGCTCGACGGAATGCCAGCGTGGTCTAGAGCGCGAGGGTGGAGCTGGCAAACAACAGATCGAGGGTAGGGGTGGCTAGGCACTCTGTGGACAAGGTTGATAGGCCAGGGGTCCAAGTCCACAATGCAAACCAGAGAGCTTGCCAAAACTGACTGTGCACCCCAGGTGTTCGACAGAATGCCAGATGCACATAGGCAAATCCTGGAGTGGCCAAACTCTCCAGACCAGTGTCTCTCTAAATGCAGGAGATGATGGCAAGGTTAGTTTGGAAAACACAGAAAGTTGATAGTGCAAGTTTTGCAAAACTCCAGTTTTGGGCAGAAAGAAAAGGGGTTTAGAACATGCACTTCAAAATCTCCAATGAGCCCAATCTCCTGGACTTAAGAGTTTGGTAGGGAGGGCTACAAGTAGGAGAAAGCTCAGGGTTGCTAGAGCAAAGAAAATTAAGTTTGCTGTACAAATCATCAAATTGGACCAGAATGCAAAAGAGGTTGATCCACTCAAATTTTTCAAAGAACATCCTTGGTTTTTTTGCTTGAAGATGAATTGTATGCATCCACTGTCATCTCCAAACACTTGGAAGAATTTTTGAAGAAATATTTAAATGGGTTGTAGTGCAAAAGTGCCTACTGGACCAGATTGGAAAAATTGGTGTAGGGCTCAAAATCTCCAATGGCCAGAAGGTATCTTTGCATAAAAGTGATGTGGAAACATCACATGACATCCCCAAATTTTGGTGGAATTTTTAAAAGCATTTGTCAAGAGGTTGTAGTGCAAATAGGCCCCAAATGCAAAAGGAATCATTTTAAAGAAAGAAAGCTTTTTGAATAAATAAATCTTGCAACATTTGAATCCACTGAATAAATAATTGTTTTATTTTAGAGAGAAATCAGTTCCAACAATACCTTTGAAGGTTTCTCCCACTAGAGGCAAAAATCCAATATCACAAAAGGTAAAACTTGACAATTGGAAAAGTTTTATTTCCTGGCAATATTTTAATAAACAAAACAAGGCCAAAAATTTTGGGTGTCACATCATCTTATAAAGCTACCGTCGAACTAAGCAAAATAAGATTTATAAAAGATAAACATCACATGCAATCAAAATATGTGACATGATATGGCCATCATCATCTTGTGCCTTTGATCTCCATCTCCAAAGCATCGTCATGATTTCCATCGTCACCGGCATGACACCATGATCTCCATCATCTTGATCTATATCAATGTGTCGTCACATGGTCGTCTCGCCAACTATTGCTCTTTCAACTATTGCTATCGCATAGCGATAAAGTAAAGCAATTATTTGGCGCTTGCATCTTATGCAATAAAGAGACAACCATAAGGCTTTTGCCAGTTGCCGATAACTTCAACAAAACATGATCATCTTATACAACAACTTATATCTCATCACGTCTTGACCATATCACATCACAACATACCCTGCAAAAACAAGTTAGACGTCCTCTACTTTGTTGTTGCAAGTTTTACGTGGCTGCTACGGGCTGAGCAAGAACCGTTCTTACCTACGCATCAAAACCACAACGATAGTTCGTCAAGTTAGTGATGTTTTAACCTTCTCAAGGACCGGGCGTAGCCACACTCGGTTCAACTAAAGTTGGAGAAACTGACACCCGCCAGCCACCTGTGTGCAAAGCACGTCGGTAGAACCAGTCTCGCGTAAGCGTACGCGTAATGTCGGTCCGGGCCGCTTCATCCAACAATACCGCCGAACCAAAGTATGACATGCTAGTAAGCAGTATGACTTGTATCGCCCACAACTCACTTGTGTTCTACTCGTGCATATGACATCTACGCATAAAACCAGGCTCGGATGCCACAGTTGGGGAACGTAGTAATTTGAAAAAAAATCCTACGCACACGCAAGATCATGGTGATGCATAGCAACGAGAGGGGAGAGTGTTGTCCACATACCCTCGTAGACCGAAAGCGGAAGCGTTAGCACAACGCGGTTGATGTAGTCGTACGTCTTCACGATCTGACCGATCAAGTACCGAACGCACGACACCTCCGAGTTCAGCACACGTTCAGCCAGATGACGTCCCTCGAACTCCGATCCAGCCGAGTGTTGAGGGAGAGTTTCGTCAGCATGACGGCGTGGTGACGATGATGATGTTCTACCGACACAGGGCTTCGCCTAAGCACCGCTACAATATTACCGAGGTGGACTATGGTGGAGGGGGGTACCGCACACGGCTAAAAGATCAAACGATCAATTGTTGTGTCTCTGGGGTGCCCCCTGCCCCCGTATAGAAAGGAGCAAGGGAGGAGGAGGCCGGCCCTAGGAGGGGCGCGCCAAGGGAGTAGGATTCCTACTCCTAGTTGGAGTAGGTTTCCTCCTTTCCCAGTCCAACTAGGAGAAGGGGGGAAAGGGGGGAAGAGGAGAAGGAAGGCAGAGGGGGGCCGCGCCCCAAACCCCTTGTCCAATTCTGCTGGGCTTGGGAGGGGCGCGCGCCACCTCCTGGCTGCTGCCTCTCCTTCCCACTAAGGCCCATTAAGGCCCAATACTTCCTTCCCGTATTCCCGTAACTCCCCGGCACTCCGAAAAATACCCGAATCACTCGGAACCTTTCCGATGTCCGAATATAGTCGTCCAATATATCGATCTTTACGTCTCGACCATTTCGAGACTCCTCGACATGTCCCCGATCTCATCCGGGACTCCGAACTACCTTTGGTACATCAAAACACATAAACTCATAATATAACCGTCATCGAACTTTAAGCGTGCGGACTCTACGGGTTCGAGAACTATGCAGACATGACCGAGAGACGTCTCCGGTCAATAACCAATAGCAGAACCTGGATGCTAATATTGGCTCCCACATATTCTACGAAGATCTTTATCAGTCAGACCGCATAAGAACATACGTTGTTCCCTTTGTCATCGGTATGTTACTTGCCCGAGATTCGATCGTCGGTATCTCAATACCTAGTTCAATCTCGTTACCGGCAAATCTCTTTACTCGTTCCGTAATACATCATCCCACAACTAACTCATTAGTTGCAATGCTTGCAAGGCTTGAGTGATGTGCATTACCGAGAGGGCCCAGAGATACCTCTCCGACAATCGGAGTGACAAATCCTAATCTCGAAATACGCCAACCCAACAAGTACCTTTGGAGACACCTGTAGAGCACCTTTATAATCACCCAGTTACGTTGTGACGTTTGGTAGCACACAAAGTGTTCCTCCGGTAAACGGGAGTTGCATAATCTCATAGTCATAGGAACATGTATAAGTCATGAAGAAAGCAATAGCAACATACTAAACAATCGAGTGCTAAGCTAACAGAATGGGTCAAGTCAATCACATCATTCTCCTAATGATGTGATCCTGTTAATCAAATGACAACTCATGTCTATGGCTAGGAAACATAACCATCTTTGATCAATGAGCTAGTCAAGTAGAGGCATACTAGTGACACTCTGTTTGTCTGTGTACTCACACATGTATTATGTTTCCGGTTAATACAATTCTAGCATGAATAATAAACATTTATCATGAAATAAGGAAATAAATAATTACTTTGTTATTGCCTCTAGGGCATATTTCCTTCATTGGCGTCAATGGACGACCAATGCTGATGAGTTCGATGTTCATAAGAACAGGCGATGATACCACGTTGTGCTCGATCTGAGGAAGGACTTCATCATCTTCAACATTGTCTTGATGACCAATGTCTTCAGCTGCGGTGGGGTCAACAGCTGGAATGTCTTCAGCCTCAGGAGCCTCCGTGGAAGCAGGCTCATGAACTATCATTCGACGTTCTTGTTGTGCAGATTCAGGACGAGCAACAGAAATCGGCTCGACTACAAGGGGCTCTGTGGGAGCAGACCGATCTCTCTTCTTGGTCTTGCGCTTCTTGGTGGGTGGAGCATCATCAGTGGTGTTCTTGGTCTTGCGCTTTCTGGCCTTGGCTTCAGCTGCCCTTCTCTTCTGAAGCTCTGAAGCCACTGTGGGGACCTTAGGCTTCACGCCTGTCATACTGGCTGGGAAGACAATGCGAAGTTCTTCCCGCCTGGATGGTTCAGTTTGGTCCACAGATGGCTTCTTCTTCTGCTTGGCAACCATCTTAGGGTCGATGCCAGGACGCCCAAGTGCCTTGCGCTTCTTAGCTTCATTGTAAGCTTGAACACACTTGGCAGCAAGTATCTTCATCCACTCACGAGAACCTTTGGCTTCATCACGTTTCTTGTGAAACGCTTCCTTGAGCTCATGCAGCATGACCTTGAAGTTTTGGACGTCTGTCACGCTGAGCTTGGCCATGTGCTTCTTGAACTGAGCCTTTTCATAATCGGTCTTGTGCTTCAGCTCAACAATTTTCTGTGCAAGAGCCATCTCAGGAGCAATGGCGCCATGGAAGGAGACGCTCAGGCCAATGGGAAGTTGTAGATCGTCAAAGCTGAGATTGGGGGTGTCAAACCACTCATCAATGAAGTTGTTCAATACTTCCACTTCATAGAGAGGCAAATCATTGAAGATTTCCGCATCTTGCTTGCTCTTTATCAGCTGTTCAAGAGCGTCATCAGCAAGATCGTCGTCACTTGACAGATCAATGGCGTCATTCTCGTTCCTCAGAACAGCAGCAGGGGTCAGAACTGAACCAGTGGTGTGCATAGGCTTCTTGTTCTTCTTCTCGGTGTTGGAGACGCGTGAGAGATCTTCAGACTGCACACTTGGTGCAGGAGGAGCAGTGACCAGAGGCTTCACTCGCGAAGCGTTTGGTGCAGGGGAAGGCTTCGAAGCTTTAGGTTTGTTCAGCTTCTTTGGCTTCGGTGGTGTAGGCGCTTCGTCAGAATCAGCGTCGTCTGCAGGCTCATCCACGGCTGTCCCTTGAACCATAATATGAGTGATGAGACCCTCTAGGTTGTAGAAGGGCCCAATAAAGATTGGGTTCAGTTTCGGGTGTGCCATCGGCACGAGGAGCAGAGGGGCCTGGATTGAAGTCTAATCCCCGCGACTTCTTGTTTTCTTTGGCAGAGTTCTTGGCAAACTGGAAGTTGCGCTTGAACAGATTGTCGTCACGACACCATAGCAATGAAGATGGGTCGGCATCTTCAGGCTGTGGTCCACGGACCATGCAAGGGTAGAAGCCTTGTTCAATGGCTTCAGCTCTGGACCTGGTGGAAGATTTTTGTACAAAATGTCTCCCCATGGTCGCTTGATGGCATTCTTCTCAGCATATTCCAGGGTCACGAACCTGTACTTGTACCATTGTTCTACCCAATATCTTCGAATCCACTGGATTTGGCTTTTTCGATGATTGTAGTCCTCCTCTGGATCTGTCTTGTACAGCTCATAGAGGTCAGGAGGCAAATCTCTTGAGGTGTTCCCATGGTGCTGTCTGCCACCCTTCTTCCTTGCAGACTTCTCGGTTGCCATGAAGTTCGGACTGAATGGATTCAACACTGTGAAGGGCTTCCGTCTGCTGGTCAGACAGGAACTGGCTTCGGGAGAGTTGATGTGATGCTGTAAGAATTCTGCAAAAGAATGCAGACTATGAGAACCAAGGGATTCTCCCACGGACATCTACCTGTGACATCATTAGAGATGCGAGGGAAGGGGAAGAGGTCATATGTATTCTCAGAAGATTTTGAAGATAAATCAGTTTAGAAGACATTGACCTCATAGCGCAAAGACATTCACTTATATGTTGAGAGTTGGTTCCAGATTTGTACGAATCCAAGAATAAGTACAAGTGAGGAATCTAACTATGTGTGAAGCATAAGTGTATATACTAGGCATTATATGAGATGCAGACATGATAGATCCAAATTCGTGGACGCAGAAACCACTTTTGGTAGAAAGGATGAATCTATAGGATCAAAAAGACGGTAAAAAGAGGGTTTTAATTTACCACACGATGAACTGCTAGACGGAGTAGAAGATGAGGCCGAGCAGTTCGATCTTCCGTGCCCTAACTTGGCGATGGAGGACACCTACGGCGGCGGTGGAGAAGATGATGTCCGCGGCCGGGGTGAAGACGGCGTCGGTGAGGTCGCGGCAGCTAAGCGCTTCGTCGCCGGCGTCGTCGAGAGCTAGCGGTGGCCCTAGGGTTTGTCGAGGTGGAAGAAGGATTTTGACCGCGATTGGACATGTATTTATAGGGAAAGGGGACGACACAGCGCAATTACGCAGGTGCCCCTGGCGGTTCACATCTGAGGGACACGTGGCGAACATGCAACACATTTGGAATTGTCTCACGTTCCCACGCCCGCCTGGACTGTCGGATGGTTGTTCCGGCTTCTCCGGGTTCAGGCAATAAGAGTTGAACATTTAAAACATATTTAATGTTTGTCTCTGTATCTTCTGCTGACAAGGACGCAGAGAAGACATTCGACAGTTTCAACAGAATGCATATGATTTGGATAGACAGAGTTTGAGGTAGGAAGCATAGAGAGGTTAGGGTCCGATCACATTCATTAGTTCAAAAGATTCAAACGAGAAGACATAGCTATAAGTGAATGTTGTAGAGGACAGAACACTAATATACGTATATATCAGAATGCAACCAAATCAACATAGTGAAGATAATCATGAGGACAAGTTGAAATTGAAGACAAACCAAATGCGAAGACATAGCAAATGTAACGCCATGAGAAAAACACTTCAAACAGAAGAATTTGGTGGTGGCGTTACCAACCCTATAGGACGTATTAGACCCAGACACGGCGCACAATTATCGTGGCGCTCTGAAGTCAAATTCCGTGTTAATGTATTCACACTTAGAATGTAAGTCTTCATTGATTCAAGATATACTTTACTTCGTGTGTTGCACATCGAAGTCATCAACATGCATGAGTGTTAGGATGTGTGCCTGATCACAGGACATTTGAGGATTCCAAGATATTTAGCTCACACCGTAACTTGCAGAACCTTTTCTCATCCAAGGGCTTTGTGAAGATATCTGCCAGTTGGTCTTCAGTGTTGACGTGTATGATATCAATATCTTCCTTCATGACATGATCTCTGAGAAAGTGATGACGAATTTCAATGTGCTTTGTCTTCGAGTGCTGAACTGGGTTGTTGGCAATCTTGATGGCGCTTTCGTTATCGCATTAGAGTGGTACTTGTTTCAGATAGATGCCATAGTCCTTGAGAGTTTGCTTCATCCATAGAAGCTGAGCTCAGCAAGATCCAGCAGCAATGTATTCAGATTCAGCAGTGGAGAGTGATACACAGTTCTGCTTCTTTGAAGACCAACAGACAAGTGATCGTCCCAGAAAGTGACATGTGCCTGATGTAGACTTGCGATCCACCAATCAGCATCCGAGAATCCAACTAGATCAAACTCTGAGCCCTTTTGATACCATAATCCTAATGTTGGGGTGTAAGCCAAATATCGAAGAATTCACTTCACAGCTAAGTGATGCGATTCCTTTGGTTCCGCTTGGAATCGAGCACACATGCAAACACTAAGCATAATATGTGGCCTAGATGCACATAAATAAAGTAAAGAACCAATCATGGAGCAGTATACCTTTTGATCAAACTCTTTACCATTGACGTCAGGACCCAGATGACTCTTGGTTGGCATTGGCGTCGTGTAACCTTTTGCAGTCTTGCATTCCAAACTTCTTCACACAATATTTGAGGTATTTCTCTTGAGATATGAAGATGCCATTTCTTTGTTGACAGATTTGAAGACCAAGGAAAAACTTCAGCTCACCCATCATTGACATTTGATATTGCTCTTGCATCATGTGTCCCAATTCATCACTGTATTTCTGGTTGGTGCAGCCGAAGATAATGTCATCCACGTATATTTGGCACACAAACAGTTCACCATCATATGTCTTCGTAAAGAGTGTGGGATCCAGGGAACCAGGTTTGAAGCCTTTGCTCTTCAGGAAGTCTTTGAGCGTGTCATACCAAGCGCAAGGGGCTTGTTTGAGGCCATACGGTGCCTTGTTTAGCTTGTACACCATATCAGGATGTTTTGGATCTTCAAAGCCAGGAGGTTGTGCGACATACACTTCTTCTTCAATCGTGCCGTTGAGAAATGCACTCTTCACATCCATTTGATACAGCAAGATGTTGTGATGGTTAGCATAGGCTAGCAGTATGCGAATAGCTTCAAGCTAGCCACAGGAGCAAATGTTTCATCAAAGTCAATCCCTTCAATTTGAGTGTATCCTTGAGCAACAAGACGAGCCTTATTTCTGACAACTTGACCATGCTCATCTTGTTTGTTGCGATATATCCATTTTGTGCCTATTATGTTGTGCTTGCGGGGGTCAGGACGCTTGACAAGTTCCCAGACATTGTTCAGCTTGAACTGTTGAAGCTCTTCTTGCATAGCTTGAATCCATTCAGGTTCCATGAAGGCTTCAGCAACTTTCTTGGGTTCAGATATTGAGACAAATCCAAAGTGCCCACAGAAATTTGCTAGCTGTGTTGCTCTTGAACAAGTGAGTGGACCAGGCACATTGATGCTGTCAATTATCTTCTCAATCTGTACTTCATTTGCAACTCGAGGATGAACTGGACGAAGATTTTGCTCTTGCTGATCATTGTCATCGTTAGGAGGATTGTCTTTAGGCTGAGCATTGTCTTCAGGTTGATTAGGTGCAGAAATGATAAGTTCCTCTTCAGGCTGTGCATCAGTCGGTATGATTTCTCCAGTTCCCATTAGCTTGATGGATTCACTAGGTGGAACTTCATCTAGCACATTTGGCAGGTGCTCTCTTTGCGAGCCGTTAGTCTCATCGAACCACACATCTACAGGTTCAACCACTTTATAGTGAAAGAGGTTGAAGACTCTGTAGGACTGTGAATCCTTTCCGTAACCAAGCATAAAACCTTCATGTGCTTTCGGTGCAAATTTTGAAGTGTGATGTGGATCCTTGATCCAGCACCTAGCACCAAATACTCTGAAGTAACTGACATTTGGCTTCTTACCAGTGAGGAGTTCATAGGATGTTTTCTTCAGAAGCTTGTGAAGATAAACACGGTTGATGACATGGCATGCAGTATCAATAGCTTCAGGCCAGAACTTTCTTGGTGTCTTGTATTCTTCGAGCATCGTCCGAGCCATCTCAATGAGTGTTCTGTTCTTGCGCTCCATGATGCCATTCTGCTGAGGTGTGTACGGAGCGGAGAACTCATGAGTGATTCCCAATGTATCCAAGTAAAGGTCGAGGCCGGTGTTCTTGAACTCTGTGCCGTTGTCACTCCTGATATGCTTGATCTTGACGCCATAGTTGTTCATGGCACGGTTGGCGAAGCATCTGAAGACATCCTGCACTTCAGTCTTGTAGAGAATTATATGCACCCATGTATATCTTGAATAATCATCAACAATGACGAAGCCATAGAGACAAGCAGTAGTAGTAGTGAGAGTAGAGTAGTGAGTAGGGCCAAATAAGTCCATGTGTAGCAGCTCGAATGGTTGAGATGTCATCATGATTGTCTACGAGGGATGCTTGGCCCTAGTCATCTTTCCAGCTTCGCAGGCACCGCACAAGTGATCCTTCTTGAACTTGACGCACTCGGTGCCTATGACCTGCTTCTTCTTTGCGAGAGTGTGTAAGTTCCTCATGCCAGCATGCCCTAGCCTCCGATGCCAGAGCCAGCACTCTGAAGCTTTTGCAAGAAGGCATATGGCAAGCTGTGGCCCTGCTGAGAAATCTATCATGTACAGATCATCTTTCCGGTCCCTTCAAAGACTAGAGACTTGTCAGATTCCATTAGTACAAGGCAACGATATTTTCCAAATATCACAATCATGTTCAAGTCACAAAGCATTGAGATAGACATTAAGTTCAAACCAAGGGATTCAAAAAGCATCACTTTATCCATGTGTTGATCCTTTGAGATTGCAACTCTACCTAGACTCAATACCTTGCTTTTACCAGTGTCAGCAAATGTGATGTGACTCTTGTCAGATGGACGTAAGCTTGAGTCCATGAGAAGACTTCGATCACCAGTCATATGATTAGTGTATCCGCTGTCCACAATCCGTTATGAAGCATGAGGTGTCATACCCTACAGTACAGTTAGGGGGATAGAGGATTATCAAAGCTCAGATGAAGATTAGGATTGATAGGATGATTGGCAAATGATTCTGGAACAAAATACATAGTGAGACCATTTGGGCATTTGATCTTGCGTCCTACAAGATGTTTTAGGTCCCCAGCAATAGCATCAGACGCCTTTGATTTCCGGCTGGAGACCTTTCCCTGCAAAAGAAATTTAATTCTTCTTAACCACCCACATCTTCAGGGGTGGCTAAGAAGCAATGAGTCTAAGTGCAGCATCTGAGAACTTCGGCTTTGGAGCCTTAACAAATAGCCTTGCAGGAGAAGAATGATACTCATATGAATAAGCAGAAAAGTTCTTAGTTTTATGAACATAGCGGTTTGAAGACACATGCTCATATTCATAAGTCTGAGTATGGTTTTCCTGCAAAACATTGTCGTTAGGGTGACTCAGTTGAGTCCTGTATCAGTATGAAGCCATTGGACCATATGAAGCCTTTGGTGTGGGATTTGTCTTCTTCCCAGGTGGTGTCATGATGACATTCACGGGAAGATTCTCAAGAGAACTTTTGGGAACCCAGATCTTCTTCATAGGTGGCCCATGCCTGCAGTTAGTACCAAAATATCTGGCAAACACTTCACCATTCTGATTCTTAAACAGTTTATAGTTTGCATCAAAGGATTCATCAATGATAATAGGGTTAGCACAGGTGAAGCCAGATAAGGTGGATGGATCCACTGAAGGTCCCTTTGCAGCAACCCATGTGGTTTTGGGGTACTGCTTAAGCTTCCAGTAGGAGCCATCAACATTCATTTTCCTCTTGAACCCAACACCCTCTTTCCTAGGGTTTTCGGTTCAGAATCTGCTTTTTGAGGACATCGCACAGTGTCTGATGCCCTTTGAGACTTTTGTACATCCCTGTTTCAAGCAATGTCTTCAACCTAGCATTTTCATCAGCAATAGTGGTGGTATCCTCAGCAGAGGGGTTAGTTACCACATCAGCAGTTGAAGATATTGCAACAGTAGCAGCAGTAGAACATTCAGCAACAGAAGTAGCGTTATCACACTGAAAGCATTTTAGACATGGTGGTTCAAATCCTTCCTAAGCGGAACTGATCTGTTGAGCGTGAAGTGACTCATTCTCTTTTTGAAGATCTTCATGAGCCGCTCTCAATTTCTCAAGCTCTTGCTTCCTTTGAAGATAATCATAGGAGAGCTTTTCATGAGTTGTTGAGAGCGTTTCATGACGACTTTCAAGTTCCTGGTACTTAACATGAAGATTTTTTATGTCTTCAATTAAGGACTGAGAACGGGTCATTTCAGCATCCAACAGGTCATCGCTTTTATCTAACAGTTTTTGAGTATGTTCCATAGCTTTCTGTTGTTCAGTTGCAATTTTCGCAACTGTTTTGTAGCAGGGTTTGGATTCACAATCAGAGTCATCTTCACTAGATGTTTGAAAGTAAGCATCGCGTGATTTTACCTTGGCACCACGTGCCATGAAGCAGTAGGTGGGAGCAGAGTCGTCCTTGTCATTAGCTTCAGCGTTGGTAAAGGAGCCATTGTCTTCAGTGTTGAAGATGGACTTGGCAACGTAGGCTGTAGCTAGAGCCAGACTTGCAACGCCAGGGTCAGACTCCTCCTCAGACTCCACCTCCGCCTCCTCAGAAGCAGACACCTCCTCTGAATCCATCTCCTTGCCGACAAAAGCACGAGCCTTGCGAGATGAGCTCTTCTTATGAGATGAAGACTTGGATCAGGACTTGGAAGAAGACTTTGAGGATCTCTTCTTCTTCTTGTCATCAGAATCATATTCTTTGCTCTTCTTCTTCTTGTTGTTCTCATTGTCCCACTGTGGACACTCAGAGATGTAGTGTCCAGGTTTCTTGCACTTGTGACATGTTCTCTTCTTGTAGTCATGAGTGGAAGCTTCATCATTTCTTGAGCTACATCGTGAAGACTTTCTGAACCCTTCTTCTTAGTGAACTTCTGGAACTTCTTCACAAGCATAGCAGGTTCCTTTCCAATGTCTTTAGGATCATCAGAACTGCAGTCAGATTCTTCGTCAGATGAGGAAACAGCTTTTGCCTTCAAAGCACGAGTTCGGCCGTAGTTGGGACCATAGATATCTCTTTTCACAGATAGCTGGAATTGATGTGTGTTGAGCCTCTCAAGTATATCAGACGGATCGAGTGTCTTGAAGTCAGGGCGTTCTTGTTTCATGAGGGCAAGGGTGTCGAACGAGCTGTCAAGTGATCTCAGTAGTGTCTTGACGATTTCATGCTTGGTGATCTCAGTGGCGCCGAGAGCACGAAGCTCATTTCTGATGTCAGTGAGCCGATCAAACGTGAGCTGGACATTCTCATTGTCGTTTCTCTTGAAGCGGTTGAAGAGGTTGCAGAGAACACTGATCCTTTGATCTCTCTCGGTTGAGACGCCTTCGTTGACCCTGGAGAGCCAGTCCCAGACTAGCTTCGCGTTTCCAGAGCACTCACACGCCCATACTGTCCTTTGGTCGGATGACCACAGATGATGTTCTTGGCAGTAGAATCCAGTTGAATGAACTTCTTGACATCAGCAGGGGTGACACCTTCACCAGTCTTGGGAACGCCATTCTTGATGACATACCAGAGGTCGACATCAATTGCTTCAAGATGCATGCGCATCTTATTCTTCCAGTAGGGATATTCAGTTCCGTCAAAGACGGGGCAAGCAGCGGAGACTTTGATTATCCCTGCAGTCGACATAGCTAAAACTCCAGGTGGTTAAACTGAATCACAGAGAACAAGGGAGAACCTTGCTCTGATACCAATTGAAAGTGCTAGTTATCGACTAGAGGGGGGGTGAATAGGCGATTTTTATGAAAGTCTTCAAAACATGAGAGTATCGAAGACAAACAATAGAAATGAACCTATTGATATGTAGCAGAAGGTAAACTACACTAAGCAACCCATAGTCAAGTATGCAATGAAGTGAAAGCACGAAGACTAATAGCAGCTAGGTAGTAAGGATCAGGATGGAAGATGGTATGAAGCCAAACAACGATAGTAGTCACACAGTGAAGACAAATAGGTAAAGCAAATAGGCAATGACTTCACGAAGACGAACTGTAAGTAAGGAGAGGGAGAGGATAGAACCAGTCACTTGTTGAGGACACATGATTTGTTGGACCAGTTCCAGTTGCTGTGACAACTGTACGTCTGGTTAGGGAGGCTGAGATTCAACTCAGAAGACCGCGTCTTCACCTTATTCCCCTTGAGCTAAGGACACCCAGTCCTCGCCCAATCACTCTGGTAAGTCTTCAAGGTAGACTTCCAAACCTTCACAGACTTCGTTCATCGGTGATCCACAATGACTCTTGGATGCTCAGAACGCGACGCCTAACCGGCTATTCGATTCACAGCCCTCAAGTGTAACAAGTCTTCAGGTCACGCGGACAGAAAGACTTCAGTGATGACTAACACTCTTTGGCTCTCGGTGTTTGGGATTTGTCCTCGCAAGGATTTCTCTCTCTCAAAAGCTTCGGAGGTGGGTTGCTCTCAAACGAAAAAAGTCGTGCACTAACTCTGAGCAGCCACCAATTTATGGTGTAGGGGGTGGGCTATTTATAGCCACTAAGCAACCCGACCTAATTTGTCCGAAATGACCCTGGGTCACTAAGGAACTGTCACGTGTTCCAACGGTCAGATTTCAAACACACGCAGCAACTTTACTTAGGCTACAAGTAAAGCTGACTCATCCAGCTCTGAATAAGATTTCCTCTCATTGTCTTCGCTCGAACACATAGGATTTTGGTTGAGCATCACTTCAGTCACTCTGACTTTCTTCACTCGGACCCCACTTAACAGTACGGTGGTTCCTACGACTCGACAAAGAAGAAAAGGAAACAACGAAACAACTAAGTCTTCGTGCTCCATAGTCTTCACGCAATGCCTTCTCTTGTCATAGTCTTCAATGTGAATATCTTCACATACCACCATTGTCTTGAATGTCTTCATACATTTTTAGGGGTCATCTCCGGTAGGTAAACCGACTCAATGAGGGACTACTACCTGTGTTATCCTGCAATTCTCACAAACACATTAGTCCCTCAACCAGGTTTGTCGACAATACTCCAAAACCAACTAGGGGTGGCACTAGATGCACTTACACTAGTAGTGATGGCATGAATCCATTTGGCAACCAGAACACCAATCATAGCACACGGCCCGTGTTTTTATGGATGTACAACCTCCCCCTGGTTGTGCATGAAGGAAAAATACATACACATGGCTATGCTTATTCAAGGGCCGAGACAACCGGGAAATGATATAAATTTGTATCTCGGGTTACTGGAAGAGGAGCTACATACCTTATGGACAACGCCGGCCAAGACATGGGATGCAAGCAAAGGAGAGTATTTCTACATGAGAGCCGCGCTGATCATGACCGTGCAGGACTATCTCGGTTACGGCTATCTCTCCGGCCAGGTGTACCACGGATATTGCGGATGCACGAGGTGCATGGATGATACAACTTCTCTGCAGCTATCGAAAGATGGCGGGTCTTTGAAAATCATTTACATGGGGCATCGAAGATGGCTCGAGAAGGATGTCCCGTGGAGAAAGCGTGGAGATCTATTCAATGGTAAGGCTGAGAATCGAGGTCCTCCACGTAAGCGTAGCGGTGCAGAAATATATAAGTTATTGAAGAACTGGGAAGAGTGCCCCTCGCGGGGAAAGACGAATAAAAAGGCGCCGGAGCCCCTGCTGATGGTATGGAAGACGAGATCTGTTTTCTGGGACTTGGAATACTGGCCCATACTCGACACGCCTCATAGCCTTGATCAAATGCATATCACAAAAAATATCCTTGAGAGTTTGCTTGGAACATTGATGAACAAGCCAGAGAGGACCAAGGATGGGCCGAAGGCAAGAAAAGACTTGGAATTTTTGAATATCAGGAAAGATCTCCAAATGCCCGGTAAAAGGTCGTCACAGGAGACCGAGACGGAGACAGAGACGGAAGATATGGGCAAAAAAGTACACAAGAAGGAAGAAGAATATTGCCCCCCCCCCTCTTGCTTCACCTTAGATCCGAAGTAGGTCGATCAATTGTTCAAGTGTCTTGCCGGAATCAAAGTTAGTTCTAGATACTGTGGGAAGATAAGCAGATATCTCATCACTAAGAAAAAAAGGTTCAGTGGGATGAAGTCTCACGACTGACATGTGATGATGACGCAGTTACTCCCGGTTGCACTTAGAGGGGTTATGGACATACATGTGCATGAGATGCTTACTGACCTATGCCACTTTTTTGATCCTATCTCTCGAAAGTCGATCAGTGTGAAGCAACTCCATAGGCTACAGGAAGAGATCGTTGTCATACTGAATGAGCTAGAGATGTACTTCCCGCCGGCGTTCTTTGATGTCATGGTGCATCTATGTGTCCACATCATGGACGACATCATTGACCTAGGGCCGACATTCCTGCACAACCTGATGCCGTTCGAGAGGCTGAATGGCGACCCTGTTGTTGGTTTGCCCGTCAACAAGCACTGTGGAAAGCTCGATGGCGAAGGTCACATCAACGGTCATAGGGATGTGATTGTGTTACACTCGGGCCGACAAAATGACCTTGACAGGGCAAACTTAGTAGTGCTACAACACCTAGATGTGCTAGAAGATTTCGTGACAATGCACGAAGAGACCATCGCAAAGAATTACCGTGACCGTGGGGTGCACAGGACGGTCGCTGAAGTTATTAGAGAGCACAACTCCACTTTCTTGCGTTGGTTCAAAGAGCGAGTTCTGGCTAATCCCCCGGAAGAGGGTTGTCCGAACAGAATGCTATATACGCCTTAGCACATGGCCCCTCGACCAACCTCGCGACTTATCAAGCATACGGTATCAACAGATACATGATCTACACGGAGGAGAAAGATATAAACAGTGATGACCAAAACTCAGGGGTGACGATGGAAGCCATGACCGGGAATGTAATTGAAAGATATTACGGAAGGGTCGAAGAGATATGGGAGCTTGGATGATACAACTTCTCTGCAGCTATCGAAAGATGCTGGGTCTTCGAAAATCGTTTACATGGGGCATCGAAGATGGCTCGAGAAGGATGACCCGTGGAGAAACCGTGGAGATCTATTCAATGGTAAGGCTGAGCATCGAGGTCCTCCACGTAAGCGTAGCGGTGTAGAAATATATAAGTTATTGAAGAACTGGGAAGAGTGCCCCTCGCGGGGAAAGACGAATCAAAAGGCGCCAGAGCCCCTGCTGAAGGTATGGAAGACGAGATCTGTTTTCTGGGACTTGGAATACTGGCCCATACTCGACACGCCTCATAGCCTTAATCAAATGCATATCACAAAAAATATCCTTGAGAGTTTTCTTGGAACATTGATGAACATGCGGGAGAGGACCAAGGATGGGCCAAAGGCAAGAAAAGACTTGGAATTTTTGAATATCAGGAAAGATCTCCAAATGCGCGGTAAAAGGTCGTCAGAGGAGAGCGAGACCGAGGCGGAGACGGAAGATAGGGGCAAAAAAGTAAACCAGAAGGAAGAACAATATTGACCCCCCCCTCTTGCTTCACCTTAGATCCGAAGTAGGTCGATCAATTGTTCAAGTGCATTGCCGGAATCAAAGTTAGTTCTGGATACTGTGGGAAGATAAGCAGATATCTGGTCACTAAGAAAAAAAGGTTCAGTGGGATGAAGTCTCACGACTGTCATGTGATGATGATGTAGTTACTCCCGGTTGCACTTAGAGGAATTATGCACACACATCTGCGTGAGATGCTTACTGACCTATGCCACTTTTTGATGCTATCTCTTGAAAGTCGATCAGTGTGAAGCAACTCCATAGGCTACAGGAAGAGATCGTTGTCATACTGAATGAGCTAGAGATGTACTTCCCGCCGGCGTTCTTTTTATGTCATGGTGCATCTATGTGTCCACATCGTGGACGACATCATCGACCTAGGGACGACATTCCTGCACAACATGATGCCGTTCGAGAGGCTGAATGACGTCACCAAAGGATTCGTTCGTAACATGTCCCGGCCAGATGGAAGCATAGCGCAGGGATATCTGACCAAAGAGTGCATCCCTTTCTGTGAGAGTTATCTAGTAGGCACCGGAGACCCTGTTGTTGGTTTGCCCGTCAACAAGCACTGTGGAAAGCTCAAAGGCGAAGGTCACACCAACGGTCATAGGGATGTGAATGTGTTACACTCGGGCTGACAAAATGACCTTGACAGGGCAAACTTAGTAGTGCTACAACACCTAGATGTGTTAGAAGATTTTGTGACACTGCACAAAGAGACCATCGCAAAGAAGTACCGTGACCGTGGGGTGCACAGGACGGACGCTGAAGTTATTAGAGAGCACAACTCCTCTTTGTTGCGTTGGTTCAAAGAGCGAGTTCTGGCTAATCCCCCGGAAGAGGGTTTTCCGAACGGAATGCTCATATACGCCTTAGCACATGGCCCCTCGACCAACCTCACGACTTATCAAACATACGATATCAACGGATACACGTTCTACACGGAGGAGAAAGATATAAACAGTGATGATCAAAACTCAGTGGTGACGATGGAAGCCATGACCGGGAATGTAATTGAAAGATATTACGGAAGGGTCGAAGAGATATGGGAGCTTGGATGATACAACTTCTCTGCAGCTATCGAAAGATGGCGGGTCTTCGAAAATCGTTTACATGGGGCATCGAAGATGGCTCGAGAAGGATGACCCGTGGAGAAAGCGTGGAGATCTAATCAATGGTAAGGCTGAGCATCGAGGTCCTCCACGTAAGCGTAGCGGTGCAGAAATATATAAGTTATTGAAGAACTGGGAAGAGTGCCCCTCGCGGGGAAAGACGAATAAAAAGGTGCCGGAGCCCCTGCTGAAGGTATGGAAGACGGGATCTGTTTTCTGGGACATGGAATACTGGCCCATACTCGACACGCCTCATAGCCTTGATCAAATGCACCTCACAGAAAATATCCTTGAGAGTTTGCTTGGAACATTGATGAACAAGTCGGAGGGGACCAAGGATGGGCCGAAGGCATGAAAAGACTTGGAACTTTTGAAAATCAGGAAAGATCTCCAAATGCTCGGTAAAAGGTCGTCAGAGGAGACGGAGACGGAGACGGAAGATAGGGGCAAAAAACTAAACACGAAGGTAGAACAATATTGCCCCCCCTCTTGCTTCACCTTAGATCCGAAGTAGGTCGAGCAATTGTTCAAGTGCCTTGCCGGAATCAAAGTTAGTTTTGGATACTGTGGGAAGATAAGTAGATATCTAGTCATTAAGAAAAAAAGGTTCAGTGGGATGAAGTCTCACGACTGTCATGTGATGATGACGCAGTTACTCCCGGTTGTAATTAGAGGGATTATGGACACACATGTGCGTGAGATGCTTACAGACCTATGCCACTTTTTGATGCTATCTCTCGAAAGTCGATCAGTGTGAAGCAACTCCATAGGCTAGAGGAAGAGATCGTTGTCATACTGAATGAGCTAGAGATGTACTTCCCGCCGGCGTTCTTTGATGTCATGGTGCATCTATGTGTCCACATCGTGGACGATATCATCGACCTAGGGCCGACATTCCTGCACAACATGATGCCGTTCGAGAGGCTGAATGGCGTCACCAAAGGATTCGTTCGTAACATGTCCCGCCCAGATGGAAGCATAGCCCAGGGATATCTGACCAAAGAGTGCATCTCTTTCTGTGAGAGTTATCTAGTAGGCACCGGAGACCCTGTTGTTGGTTTGCCCGTCAACAAGCACTGTGGAAATCTCGAAGGCGAAGGTCACACCAACGGTCATAGGGATGTGACTGTGTTACACTCGGGCCGACAAAATGACCTTGACAGGGCAAACTTAGTGGTGCTACAACACCTAGATGTGCTAGAAGATTTCGTGACACTACACAAAGAGACCATCGCAAAGAAGTACCGTGACCGTGGGGTGCACAGGACGGACGCTGAAGTCATTGGAGAGCACAACTCCACTTTCTCGCGTTGGTTCAAAGAGCGAGTTCTGGCTAATCCCCGGAAGAGGGTTGTCCGAACGGAATGCTCATGTATGCCTTAGCACATGGCCCCTCGACCAACCTCGCGACTTATCAAGCATACGATATCAATGGATACACGTTCTACACGGAGGAGAAAGATATAAACAGTGATGACCAAAACTCAGGGGTGACGATGGAAGCCATGACCGGGAATGTAATTAAAGATATTACGGAAGGGTCGAAGAGATATGGGAGCTTGGATGATACAACTTCTCTGCAGCTATCAAAGATGGCTTGTGTTCGAAAATCGTTTACATGGGGCATCGAAGATGGCTCGAGAAGGATGACCCGTGGAGAAAGCGTGGAGATCTATTCAATGGTAAGGGCGAGCATCGAGGTCCTCCACGTAAGCGTAGCGGTGCAGAAATATATAAGTTATTGAAGAACTGGGAGGAGTGCCCCTCGCGGGGAAAGACGAATAAAAAGGCGCCAGAGCCCCTGCTGAAGGTATGGAACGAGTTCTGTTTTCTGGAACTTGGAATACTGGCCCATACTCGACACGCCTCATAGCCTTGATCAAATGCATATCACAAAAAATATCCTTGAGAGTTTTCTTGGAACATTGATGAACATGCCGGAGAGGACCAAGTAAGGGCCGAAGGCAAGAAAAGACCTGGAATTTTTGAATATCAGGAAAGATCTTCAAATGCCCGGTAAAAGGTCGTCAGAGGAGACCGAGACCGAGACGGTGACGGAAGATAGGGGCAAAAAAGTAAACAAGAAGGAAGAACAGTAGTGCCCCCCCTCTTGCTTCACCTTAGACCCGAAGTAGGTCGATCAATTGTTCAAGTGCCTTGCTGGAATCAAAGTTAGTTCTGGATACTGTGGGAAGATAAGCAGATATCTAGTCACTAAGAAAAAAAGGTTCAGTGGGATGAAGTCTCATGACTGTCATGTGATGATGACGCAGTTACTCACGGTTGCACTTAGAGGGATTATGGACACACATGTGCATTAGATGCTTACTGACCTATGCCACTTTTTTGATGCCATCTCTCGAAAGTCGATCAGTGTGAAGCAAGTCCATAGG
Organism: Aegilops tauschii subsp. strangulata; assembly: GCF_002575655.3. Classification (NCBI taxonomy): domain Eukaryota; kingdom Viridiplantae; phylum Streptophyta; class Magnoliopsida; order Poales; family Poaceae; genus Aegilops; species Aegilops tauschii. Next base: position 20,538,946 of record NC_053039.3, read on the forward strand.
CTACAGGAAGAGATCGTTGTCATACTGAATGATCTAGAGGTGGACTTCCCGCCGGCGTTCTTTGATGTCATGGTGCATCTATGTGTCCACGTCGTGGACGACATCATCGACCTAGGGCCGACATTCCTGCACAACATGATGTCGTTCGAGAGGCTGAATTGCGTCACCAAAGGATTTGTTCGTAACATGTCCCGGCCAGATGGAAGCATAGCCCAGGGACATCTGACCAAAGAGTGCATCTCTTTCTGTGAGACTTATCTAGTAGGCACCGGAGACCCTGTTGTTGGTTTGCCCGTCAAGAATCACTGTGTCGAAGGCGAAGGTCACACTGTAACACCTCGGATGTAACTTTCCATATTTGTAACTCCAACTCTTGCCATTTTCGGCTATGTGTTTTGATATTCCCTTCGTGGTTGGGTTTTGTTTTTCGTTTTGCATTTTGGTCATGTCATGCATCTCATATCATGTCATCATGTGCATTGCATTTGCATACGTGTTCGTCTCAGGCATCTGAGCATTTTCCCCGTTGTCCGTTTTGCAATCCGGCGCTCCCACCTCCCCCGGGGCACCCCTCTTGTTTTCTTTCGTGAGCGGGTATCAAACGTTCTCGGAATGGACCGAGGCTTGTCAAGTGGCCCTAGTATACCACCGGGAGACCACCGGTCAAGTTTCGTTCCATTTGGAGGTCGTTTGGTACTCCAACGGTTAACCGGGTAACCGCAGATGCCTTCTGTGTGTTGCAGCAAAACCCCCTCTCTAAACCACCCAAAACCCACCAAACTCTCTTCCATGCTCTAGGTCGTTCGATCACGATCGTGTGGGCGAAAACCGCACCTCATTTGGAGCCTCCTAGCTCCCTCTACCTCTATATTTGCATCCCTCCCAAAATATTTCGCAGATGAAACCCTAGCAAAATTCCCCCGCCGCCACCGGACGTGCCCGTCCCGCGCCGGACGGAGCCGCTGCCGCCCGCAGCCAGCCGCCGCCCGACACGTGGCCCCGGCTACCGCGCGCGCCCGCGGCCCGCTGGGTCCGTACGCCGCCCCCGCCGGCCAGTCTCCGCCCACTTCCGCGCGCCGCCGCCCTCGCGCCCTCGCCGCCTCGCCGCCGTCGCCCGCCGGCGCCACGCCGTCGCCGCCCTCACACCCTCGCCGCCTCGCCGCCGCACCACCGCGCCGCCGCAGACGCGCCACCGCGCCGCTCTCGCGCCCTCGCCGCCTCGCCGCCGTCGCCCGCCGGCGCCACGCCGCCGCGCCACCGCACCGCCTCCGCCCGAGCCCGGCGTCCCCCTATTCTCCCCCACCGGCCGCCGTCCCTCTCCCTCCGGCAGAGCTCCGGCTGCCCCGCAAACTCCGGCCGCCGCGCCTTCGAACCCTAGCCCGATCCGATCTGGTCAAACGCCGGAGGTTGACTTTTCTCGTATCCCGAAAATTCTTTAAGTCTTTTATCTTCACAGTATATTGACATGTTCATTGCATCATAACTCTATGCATATAGCTCCTATTCGCGCGTGAAATATATCGAATTGTTCGTCTCGTGATGCTCTTCATTTTATTTCATTGCAGTATGTTCATTTGAGTCCATCTTGATGCCCAAATCTCTGATGCAAGAGTGATGCTCCTAGCTCCCTCTACCTATATATTTGCATCCCTCCCGAAATTTTTCGCAGGTGAAACCCTAACAAAATTCCCCCGCCGCCACCGGACGTGCCCGTCCCGCGCCGGACGTGTATGTCCCGCGCCGGACGGAGCCGCCGCCTCCCGCAGCCAGCCGCCGCCCGACACGTGGCCCCGGCTACCGCGCGCCCGCGGCCGCCGGGCCCGTACGCCGCCCCCGCCGGCCCGTCTCCGCCAGCGCCCGCGCGCCGCCGCCCTCGCCGCCTCGCCGCCGTGCCACCGCGCCGCCCTCGCGCCCTCTCCGCCTCGACGCCGTCGCCCGCCGGCGCCACTCCGCCGCGCCACCGCGCCGCCTCCGCCCGAGCCCGGCGTCCTCCTCTTCTCCCCCACCGGCCGTCGTCGCTCTCCCTCCGGCCGAGCTCCGGCTGCCCCGCAAACTCCGTCTGCCGCGCCTTCGAACCCTAGCCCGATCCGATCTGGTCAAACGCCGGAGTTTGACTTTTCTCGTATCCCGAAAATTCTCCAAGTCTTTTATCTTCACAGTATATTGACATGTTCATTGCATCATAACTCTCTGCATATAGCTCCGTTTCGCGCGTGTAATATATCGAATTGTTCGTCTCGTGATGCTCTTCATTTTGTCCCATTGCACCATGTTCATTTGAGTCCATCTTGATGCCCAAATCTCTGGTGCAAGTGCTAGTTGATGTTATCTGCTGTTACTTAGCAGAACTTGGAGATTTGTTATTTTTGTTGCATTTAATCTGTGCATCTTATGGGCATGAGCTCTACATGTGTTTTGTTGTATGCCATGCAATCTCTTCAAGGGGGTATGCCATGTATTTTTGTGAACTCTATGGTGACTAGCACAAGCATGCAAACTAGGCTCCGTAATGTTTCTGATTTCAGGGACTTGGTAAATTTACTGAGTCTTTGTCTGCTGTTATTTTGTTGCCATGTAAACTTGATGCTACAGACAGATCCATGCATATTTTGGAGATGTTCAGTAAGGATGTTTTGTATATACTGTTGTAATTGATCCATTCCTGACCTTGTTTACAATTATGGAGTGCCATAGAATGACTCAACCTTGCTCTACTTTTGCTATAAAATACTTCTGGCAGATTCTTAGCATGATATGCAATTTTGCCAAGCTTGTTGTAGTTGTTCCATACATGCTATGTATTTATTCTTGCAATGGATAGCTCCATAAACATGCCATCTTGCTGTAGGTATGCTTGTTTTGTCATGCATTGCCTTGTGGTGAGTGCATCAAGCTCACCAAGATGCCTTCATATTATTGTTTCTGCCATGCTCTGTTTTCTGCTAAGTCTGAAACCTGGTAACGAAACTTGCTATGTTTACATGGTTGCCATCATATCTTCTGGTCCTTTTTGTCTTATGGTCAGTAAGGGATTTTTGTCATATGTATTTAGTAGAATACTGCCATGCCTTGTTTTGCCATGTTAAGTTCCTGTAGAATGTTCAATTCGTGCTCTGAACATTGCTACCTGATGCTGTTTCAGGCATGTCCAGTAATTTCAAGAGTCTGTGAACCTGTTATCTTTTGCACTTTTGCGATGCTTGTTTGAGCTTGTTATGTTGTGATCTAGCCGTAGCTCAGTGTTCATCTTTTGTCAAGCATCTCCTGTATATTATTGTCATATGCGTTGTTCCTATGTTGGGGTGTTGTAGCATTGTTACTTGTTGCATTCTAAGTGCTAGCATGCTGTTAATCGCAGATTCGTGTCATTCTTGTTTTGCTTGCCATTTGCAAACTGTGCATCCGTTTCCGGAGAACTTTATATCGATTTCGACAGAAATCATCTCATCTTTCCAGTGGCACGCTTGGTTTGCCAAGTTACTGCCTTGTTCATCATTTTCCTCCCGGAGCACGCATACGCATCGCATATCATATCTTGCATATCATTCATGTATTGCATCATGTTGCTTGTGCATTTCCCGTGATTGATTGTGGTTCCATTGCTTGTGTTCTTGTCTTGGGTAGAGCCGGGAGACGAGTTCGTGAACGAGGAACCTGTTGAGTACGCTTACGAGGATCAAGTTTTCGACAACTTTGAGAACCTTGCAGGCAAGATGACCATACCCTCGAAATCACTTCTATCTTTGCTTTGCTAGTTGTTCGTTCTGTTGCCATGCTCCGCTACCTACCACTTGCTATACCATGCCTCCCATATTGCCATGTCAGCCTCTAACCATCCTTTTCCTAGCAAACCGTTGTTTGGCTTAGTTACCGCTTTTGCTCAGCCCTTCTTATAGCGTTGCTAGTTGCAGGTGAAGATGAAGTAGGTTCCATGTTGGAACATGGATATTTTGGGATATCACAATATCTCTTATTATATTAATGCACCTATATATTTTGGTAAAGGGTGGAAGGCTCGCCCTTATGCCTGGTGTTTTGTTCCACTCCTGTCGCCCTAGTTTCCGTCATGCCGGTATTATGTTCCTTGAGTTTGCATTCCTTACGCGGTTGGGTGATTTATGGGACCCCCTTGACAGTTCGCCTTGAATAAAACTCCTCCAGCAAGGCCCAACCTTGGTTTTACCATTTGCCAGCTAAGCCTTTTTCCCCCGGGTTTTCTAGAGCCCGAGGGTCATCTTTATTTTAAACCCCCGGGCCAGTGTTCCTCTGAGCGCTGGTCCAAACTAGAGCCCTTTGCAGCGCCACCTTGGGGAAACTCGAGGATTGGTTTCAGTTGTACGGACTGCTCATCCGGTGTGCCCTGAGAACGAGATATGTGCAGCTCCTATCGGGATTTGTCGGCACATTCGGGCGGCTTTGCTGGTCTTGTTTTACCATTGTCGAAATGTCTTGTAGACCGGGATTCCGAGACTGATCGGGTGTTTCCGGGAGAAGGTTTATCCTTCGTTGACCGTGAGAGCTTATGATGGGCTAAGTTGGGACACCCCTGAAGGTATTATTTTTCGAAAGTCGTGCCCGCGGTTATGAGGCAGATGGGAATTTGTTAAAGTCCGGTTGTAGAGAACTCGTCACTTGACTTAATTAAAATACATCAACCGTGTGTGTAGCCGTGATGGTCTCTTCTCGGCGGAGTCCGGGAAGTGAACACGGTTTGAGTTATGAATGGCGTAAGTAGGAGTTCAGGATCACTTCTTGGTCATTATTAGTTGACGACCGTTCCGTTGCTTCTCTTCTCGCGCTCATTTGCGTATGTTAGTCACCATATATGCTTAGTGCCTGCTGCAGCTCCACCTCTTTACACCATGCTTTCCTTTAAGCTTAAATAGTCTTGATCTCGCGTGTGTGAGATTGTTTAGTCCTCGTGACTCACAGATTCTACCGAACAGTTGCAGGTGCCGACGATGCCAGTGCAGTTGATGAGATCGACCTCAAGTGGGAGTTCGATGAGGAACGTGGTCGTTACTATGTGTCTTTTCCTGATGATCAGTAGTGGAGCCCAGTTGGGACGATCGGGGATCTAGCATTTGGGGTTATCTTATTTTCATTTGGATCTTGACCGTACTCGGTCTATGTGTGTATTTTGGATGATGTATGAATTATAGTTATGTATTGTGTGAAGTGGCGATTGTAAGCCAACTCTTTATCCCATTCTTGTTCATTACATGGGATTGTGTGAAGATAACCCTTCTTGCGACAAAACCACAATGTGGTTATGCCTCTAAGTCGTGCCTCGACACGTGGGAGATATACCCGCATCGTGGGCGTTACAAGTTGGTAATCAGAGCCATCCCCGACTTAGGAGCCCCCTGCTTGATCGAATCGCTGGCGTTGTTGAGTCTAGAACAAAAATGTTTTGAGTCTTAGGATTATATATATCGGAGAGTAGGATTCTTTTACTCCTCAGTCCCTTCGTCGCTCTGGTGAAGTCTCCTGACGTAGAAGTTTTGACTCTTCTGTCCTCAAATTTCACTAAATAAATTTTTTTGGATCACGCGGGTATCTTAGAATCATTCCGATGGTTTTGTGACGAGAACATTGTTCTTGGTGCCTCCTGACATTTAGGGGTTGTGGCAGTGTCCCGGGGAGTTGAGCTACGAGGTGTTGTCGTCACAATTTTATCGTTGCAGTTCTGGAATACCTGAGTTTCGCCAACATCGAAATCTCTTTTATGCAGTTGTTGGTGAGATCACCTCGACGCCACCCAGTACTGGGGCGGGAGTTCGGGAGTATTGCCATAACTCGTATAACGGATGCTTTTCGAAGGTTGAGGTACACGATTTCCGAAGGTTTCTTGGTTATGTGTTGACGGATGGATACAGCTAGATCTAGGGATTGCTAGTTTGGGTGATATATTTTGTGTCCCCTATATCCCCAACACCAGATTGCATAACCAGAAAGTTTCGGGAGTTTATAAGTGGGAATTCTAGTAGCTCTTAGGATATCTTTCCGACAGACGCATGATATGAGATTGGGGTTCGACGTCTAGTGGTCCGCCTTTCCACGGTTGGTTTTACAGTGGTCTCGTAGTCTCTTAAAGAGTCCTTGGCTATCCCGACTCGGGGACACTTCGTATGTCATGTGCATAGCCTTGTACATGATGGTGCTGTACGATCGAGCCCATGTGGGCCCCACCACGAAAACTTCGAAGGAAATATCTATCATATGTTTGTTCCGGCTTATTCTGCAAGCCAATACTTTGTTTTGTTTTCAATTGTGGTATTCGAGTTGCTTCAAAATCAAATGTTGATTCCATATCTTTTTCAAGTGGCTTCTCAATTTATGGAAGTGCGATGATTTACTATGAATTCATTCGTTCATCCTCGTTCGAATGTTTATTGTGAAGACTATATGTTGCAATTTCCATCCGTTGATTCTACTTGTCTATTTGTCTATCAAGATGCTAACGGATGTCACCCTCTTCAGGATGGCTCCGCCAACGCGTCAGAATCCGGATCGCAATGAAGGGAGTCAAGCAAACCCTCCTCCACCACCTCCACCTCCGGAGGCATGGCAAGCTATCATGGCAGCCACCAACGCCAATGCTCAGATGATTCTGCAACTCTTGCAAGAACGCACCCAAGGGCAAGGCAATCAAGGTCAAGGCAACAATCAGCCTCACTTCGCTACCCTCAACCAGTTTCTCGCAAATCAGCCCAAGTCTTTCCGCTACTGTGCCGAGGCCACGGATGCCGATGATTGGCTCGTGGACATCAACAAGCATTTTGAATGTAGCAATGTCAGGCCTGAGGACTATGTCAAGGACCATGCTGCTGATTGGTATCAACAATACAAAGATTCCAGAGGAGGTCGTGTGATCACTTGGACTGACTTCTGTCGGGATTTCAAAGCGCACCACATTCCACAAAGTGTTGTTGAGAGCAAGCGTGAGGAGTTCCGCAATCTCAAGCAAGGCAACATGTCTGTGTATCAATTCAACATCCAGTTTTAGAAACTCGCTCGCTTCGCTAAACAAGACGTTCCTGATGAAAAGAGCATGATCTATCACTTCAGAGGTGGCCTTAGAGAGGATCTGCAGTTAGCTCTCGTTCTTGTTGAGCCTACTCAGTTTGATCAATTCTATAACATGGCACTGAAGCAAGAGGCTGCTCAGCTAAAGTGTGAGGCTTCTAAGAAGAGAGTCAGGGACGCAGTTCAGTCTTCTTCTTCCTCACTAGTGGCTGCTATGCAACAGAAGTTCTGGTTGCCTCCTCCTCCGTTTCGTCAGCCTTACCAGTAGAAGAACAAAGGTGGCCATGGATCTTCCCACTCTTCCAACCCTGGCTATCAGAACAAGTCTCAGAATCAAGCTCCAAAGTCGAATGCTCTTTATCATCGTCCACTCTCAGAGGTGACTTGCAACAAGTGTCAGCAGAAAGGTCACTATGCTGACAAGTGCTTCAACCAAAGGCGTCTTCCGCCTCCTCCTCCTGTCAGATCTTCCAGCAATGCAGTGGTCAAGCATAATCCCAAGTCTACAAAGGTGAACATGATGAATGCAGCTCAAGCAGAGGAATCTACTAATGTGATAATGGGTAATCTCTCAGTTAATGATATTCCTGCGAAAGTTCTTTTTGATGCTGGTGCATCGCATTCTTTCATTTCAAGACCTTTTGTGGCTATGCATGATCTGGTTACTGAAGAATTGCCGAGTGTTGATAACCATTGGAATCACCCGCCCAGGAGGGGCCGGGTTACTCATAATGGTCATCATGCGAAGCCCAGCATCAAACTTGAAGACGGCGGGTCAATCATGGGCTTAAGACCCGGAGGTGGCTCAAGGCCTGTAGTGTTAACTGCCGTTAGGGTGAAACTTGTAGTGTAAGGGAAGAATAGTTAAGAGTCCGAGCCGGACACTGTTATGAGACGGCCGGGACTCTGAGGGCCGCTGGGCGTCAACCTCTCTATATAAAGGGACGACCCGGCGGCGGTTCAGGGACGAGAAAAGAGAAGATCGATAACCAGGCAGGACGGTTTAGCTCCTGGTCATCGAAACCCCAATCAATACAACCTCAACTGGACGTAGGCTTTTACCTTCACCGTAAGGGGCCGAACCAGTATAACCCTTGTGTTCCTTGTCCCGATTAACCCCTTTAAGCTTCCTAGCAGCGATGGCTCCACGACTAAGTCCTTGCTCGAGGACATCTGCCGTGACAATTCCACGACAGTTGGCGCCCACCGTGGGGCCAGCGCACGGTGGATTTGAGTTCTTGAAGGGCAGCTTCGAAGGGATCAAGGGATACGCTGTGGGCCGGATGACCAAGAGTCGTCGCGGCAAGCTCTACATCGATGATGCAAATTGGGGCCCCAACGCCGGCTCAATTGAGTACGGGTACCGGGTCCCCTTCGGCGGAGTTCATGTCTTCATTGGCAAGATTGGTGAGCCGGGCCCTGAGCCGGATTTCTACGCTGATCTCATCGAGACGGCTCAGCGTGCACGACCCGCCCGGGCTCTACCTGCCTTGAAGCATGCTTTCGTGGGATGTGTCCATGGAGGACTCTCTGAAGGATCTGGATCTGGTGATGAGACGGCGGCGGGCTCTGACGGTGAGTCGTCTACGGATGAGTCAAACTCGTTGTATCAACTTCAAGATGGCAGGCTCAGGGGTTGTTCCGATGGCGACAGCATTCCGGACCCCTTTGAACCGCCGAGCCGGGTTGGAATCTTCATGGCCGGTGCGCAACCTGTTCAAAACCCCGCCTCCGGGTCAGGAAGCCTGGTGCCTTCGCCGGCTCAGGTACTGATGGATCTCACCGACAAGATGACGGTCCTGTTGACCGCTACGGTGGCTCCGGCGGATCAAGATCGACATGACACGGAGGTGGCACAGTTAAAGTGGGATCTAGCAAAGGCCAAGGAGGATCTGGCGGCGGAGGAGATCAGGATGGCTGCAGAGAGGGCGGCTCTCGATGCCCAGACTCAGCTGATTCAGGCACAGTCCTTCCGGCTCACGATGGATCAAAACGCATCCAATGAGGTCATGAGAAGGAGGCATCAAAAGGCCCAATCCCGGCTCCCTCCGGTTTACGATCCTCGAAACCTCTTCAACACGCCGGGTGCAGGGTCTAGTAACCCGCCAGAGATCATGGTGCCCGGGGCTAGGACACCAATTCAGCCCCAAGTAATGGGACCTCCCCGGGTGAGCCCTGCCCCGCCTCAGTACGTGCCAATACCACCGGGTCATTATGCCAACCCGTTGGAAAACATGGTCGCCGCGGCGGAGCGGCTGGCAGCTCTCCCAATTGATGGTGACTCTCCAACGGCGATTGAAACCCGCCGGGTCAGAGAACTCCTTCAGACGGCTCTGGCGCAGCAAGAGGCATATTTTGATAGCCGGGACAGGATTCATTCAACCCCTCGTCCAGGCCGGAGCCCGAGTTATAGCAGACACATGGTCTCAGCGACCGGCTCAAGTAATGTCCGACACCATGACTTGCCACCTGGCCACGGCCCGGCTCACAACGGAGCCTTTCAGGCAGCAGACCAAGACAGGGCACGGCAAGAGGCGGAGCAGGTGCCTCAGTTGACGGCTTACCAGCCACCCCCGGCTTATCCGACGGCTTCCATCGACGTGGGTATCCCTACGAGGACTGGAGGTGTCCCTTGTCTAGTGCCGGCTCTCCGCAATGAACGTCTGCCCAAGGATTTCAAAGGGCCTAGGAAGGTGCCTAATTACAAGGCTGATTTACAACCCGGAGCCTGGATCGAGAGTTACGAGATGGCCATGGAATTGCTGGAGGTCAGCGAAGCGGCGATGGCCAAGTACTTCACCATGATGTTAGATGGGATTGCCCGCACTTGGTTGAAAGGGCTGCCACCGAATTCTATCGGGTCTTGGGCTGAGCTGAAGGCCCGGTTCATCCAAAACTTCAAAGATACGTGTAGGCAGTCTATGTCAATTGTGTATTTGACTAACTGTAAACAGCAGGAGGGTGAGTCTATGACACATTGGGTTCGTCGGGTCAAAGAGATAATACATTCATCTGATAAGATGGATGCCGGCTCTGCAGTCTTAATGTTGGAGCAGAATTGTCATTTCCTGCCCCTGAAGATGAAACTTGGGCGGCTCAAGCGCGATTGCAATGATATGGGTACGCTGATGGCGGCTCTCGTCAAGCACGCCGACTCTAATGGTACCAAGGACCCCGCGTCAGATGATGAAAGGACAGGGAAGGGAAAGAAGAACGGCAATGGCAAGGGTCCTCAGCATAACCCGGTGAACCAAGGAGGTAACAAGCGTAAGGCTGATGGCAGCATGGAGTTTGTGGCCAATGCCAGCTCACATGGTAACAACCAGCGACGTAAGGGGAGGCCACCTCCCCGAGCAGGCGGTTCAGGCCCAACGCTTGAGCAGTTGTTGAATGAGCCTTGTCCAAGGCATGGCTCTAGGGAGAAGCCAGCTACTCATCTATGGAAAGATTGCGCAATCATGAAGGCCTTTAAGAATTCCAATGCCTTTAATGGCAACAATGGCTCGGGCGGCGGCTCAGGCACCGGCGGCTTTCATGGCCCGGCCGGCGGCTCAAATTCCAACCCTCAGAATGTTCAAGGGGGCTTTAATCAGCAGTCCGCCCAGGGTCATCAACAGCAACAGGGGGGATACCAGACCAATCCAAAGCAGCTCAATGGTGGACAGTATCATGTGTTTACCACCAGTCTGTGTAAGCGAGATCAGAAGCTTCATAAGAGGGCTGTGAATGCTGTTGAGCCGGCGGTTCCACGCTATTTAAGATGGTCTGAGCAGCCTATTGTGTGGAGTAGGGAGGATCACCCTCCCCGGGTTGATAATCCGGGTCACTTGGCCCTGGTGGTGGCTCCTCAGGTGGGAGGATATAAGTTCACTAAGGTGCTCATGGATGGAGGCAGCAGCATCAACATCCTCTATTATGAGACCTTCCGTCGTATGGGGTTGATTGATAAGGACCTCAGCCAGTCCAATACTGTTTTCCATGGTGTGGTGCCTGGTAAGTCGGCTTATCCAGTTGGTAAGATCGAACTGGAAGTGGCCTTTGGAGATGAATACAACTACAGGGTGGAGAAATTGACCTTTGAGGTGGTCAAGATAAGAAGTCCATATCATGCCATATTTGGGCGGCCGGCTTACGCCAAGTTCATGGCACGGCCGTGTTACGTATACTTACAGCTCAAGATGCCGGGTCGCAATGGGACCATTACGGTTCATGGTAGCCGAAAGATAGCCTTGGAGTGTGAGGAAGGTGACGCAGCTTATGCAGAATCTGTTTGTGCAACAGAGGAGCTGAAGTTTTACAAGGATAATGTTGACCCAACAGATATGACATCTCTGAAAAAGCCGACCACGGAGCATGAGCCGGCAATGAAATTTAAGTCAGCTGATGAGACTAAACTTGTTGATTTCGTTCCAGGTGACTCATCTCAGTAGTTTAGCATCAGCGCCAATCTGGATCCATAATAGGAAAGCGCGCTCATCGAGTTCATCCGTGAGAATAGGGACATTTTTGCATGGAAACCTTCTGACATGCTAGGTGTACCTAGAGAACTTGCTGAGCACACTCTCAATATCAATCCGAAATTTAAGCCGGTCAGGCAATTCCTTCGGCGGTTTAATGAGGAGAGGCGGAAAGCCATTGGTGAGGAGGTGGCCCGGCTCTTGGCGGCCGGGTTTATTGTCGAAGTCTTTCATCTAGAATGGTTAGCTAACCCGTTGCTCGTGCTCAAGAAGAATGGCACCTGGCGGATGTGTGTGGACTACACGGACTTAAACAAGGCGTGTCCGGCTGATCCTTTTGCTCTCCCCCGTATTGATCAAATCATTGATGCTATGGCGGGTTGTGAACGCTTAAGTTTCTTGGATGCTTATTCTGGATACCATCAGATTAAAATGGCAGTTAAGGACCAGGAGAAGACGGCGTTCATCACTCCCTTTGGAGCCTTCTGTTATGTGTCTATGCCTTTTGGACTCAAGAGTGCACAGGCGACTTACCAGCGTTGTGTGCAGAATTGTCTTCATAACCAGATTGGGCGCAATGTTCATGCCTATGTGGATGATATCGTGGTTAAATCCAGGGAAAAGGAGACTCTAGTCGATGACCTTAGAGAAACCTTTGATAATCTCCAGGTTTACAAGATGATGCTTAACCCGGCCAAGCGTGTTTTTGGTGTTCCAGCAGGCAAGCTCTTGGGTTTCCTGGTTTCTAACAGAGGCATTGAAGCTAACCCGGAAAAAATCAAGGCAATCACCTCTCTGGCTAAGCCGGCGTGTCTAAACGACGTCCAGAGTCTAGCAGGCCGCATTGCTGCTTTGAGCCGGTTTATAAGCCGCTTGGGTGAAAAGGCCATGCCACTGTACCAGTTGATGAAGAAAACTGATGACTTTATCTGGAATGATGGTGCTAATGCTGCTTTTGAGGATTTGAAGAGGCAGCTGGTTGAGCCCCCAGTCCTTGCTGTTCCGGTTGACAAGGAGCCCTTATTACTGTATGTAGCTGCTAACACACGAGCCGTCAGTGTGGCTGTGGTGGTGGAGCGCAAGGAAGAGGGTTAGGAGCACCCGGTTCAGCGGCCGGTTTACTACGTCAGTGAAGTGCTCATTGAGTCCAAACAGCGGTATCCACATTGGCAGAAGCTTGTTTATGGTGTGTTCATTGCAAGCCGGAAGCTTAAGCATTATTTCCAGGGTCACCCTATCACTGTGGTTAGTTCTGCTCCCCTTGGAGATATCATCCAAAACAGAGAAGCCACAGGGAGAGTGGCTAAGTGGGCTATAGAGCTCGGGCCTCATGGTCTGAAATACGTACCGCGCACTGCTGTTAAATCTCAAGCTTTGGTGGATTTCATCAACGATTGGACAGAGCTACAGGTGCCCGAACAAAAGCCGGATAATACATATTGGACTATTCACTTCGATGGGTCTAGGCAATTGGAGGGCTCAGGGGCTGGAGTTGTGTTGACTTCCCCTAAAGGTGACAAGTTCCTTTATGTGCTACGGTTGATGTTTCCATGCACTAACAATGCGGCTGAGTACGAGGCTTTGCTCCATGGTCTTCTGGTGGCTAAGGAGATGAGCTTGAGCAGAGTAAGGTGTTTGGGCGACTCAGATCTAGTGGCTCAACAAGTATCAGGCAAGTGGGATTCCAAGGTCCCTCTCATGGCGGCTTATCGCCGTGAAGTTGATGCCGTTGCTGGACACTTTCAGGGTTACCAAGTAGAGCACATCGATCGCAGGAAGAACGAGGCGGCTGATGCATTAAGCCGGCTGGGCTCTCAGCAAAAACCGGTGCCGCCTAATACTTTCTTGGACATCTTGCATAACCCTTCTGTTAAGTTACCTACTGAGGAAGACTTGGCTGTCCCTGACCCGGAAGCACAGTTGGTGGCGGCTCTCCACATCACCCCAGACTGGACAGTACCATACTTGGCTTACATGACCCGGGGAGATTTGCCTGAGGATGAAACTTTGGCCAGACAAATAACCCGGCGGTCTAAGTCAATGGTCATTATCAATGGCGAGCTGCATCGTCGCAGTGTTACTGGAACTTTCCAACGTTGTGTTTCCCCTAAGGAAGGCCAAGATATTTTGCGTGAGATTCAGGAGGGGGATTGTGGCCATCATGCCGGCTCAAAATCACTTGTGGCCAAGGCTTTTCGTCATGGGTTTTATTGCCTAATGGCTCATGCTGATGCGGAGGACTTGGTCCGTAAATGTGACGGTTGTCAGAGGTTCTCCCGACGGGCTCATGTGCCGGCTCAAGAGTTGAGGATGATACCAATCACTTGGCCATTTGCGGTCTAGGGGCTTGACATGGTTGGGCCTTTTAAAAGGTCCAAGGATAAGAAGACCCACCTCTTGGTGGCAGTAGACAAATTCACAAAGTGGGTTGAAGCAGAGCCAGTTAGTAAGTGTGACGAGCCACGACGGTTCAGTTCATGAAATAGGTGATATTTCGCTTTGGCTTTCCACACAGCATTATAACTGACAATGGTACCAATCTGTCTAAGGGCGCTATGGAGGAGTTTTGTCAACGAGAGCATATTCGACTTGATGTTTCATCAGTGGCTCACCCTCAATCCAATGGTCAAGCTGAGAGAGCTAATCAGGAGATCTTGAGGGGCATCAAGCCCCGTCTTTTGGTCCCTTTGCAACGGACGCCGGGTTGTTGGGTGGAGGAGGTACCCTCCGTGTTATGGATCATCAATACTACTCATAACAGGTCTACGGGTTACACGCCTTTCTTCATGGTTTATGGAGTGGAAGCAGTCCTCCCCAGTGACATCCGTCACGACTCACCTCGAGTGGCGGCTTATGTTGAGGCGGATAATGAGCGGGCGCGCCATGATGCTCTTGACTTGTTGGACGAACAGCCTGATGTGGCAGCAGCTCGCTCGGCGATTTACCAACAAGACCTGCGCCGTTATCACAGCCGCCGGGTTAAGTCCCGGGTCTTCCAGGAAGGTGATCTGGTGCTCCGGCTCATCCAAGACCAGACAGATGCACATAAGTTATCCCCGCCTTGGGAAGGGCCCTTTGTGGTCAGCAAGAACTTGCACAACGGGTCATATTACCTTATCGACGTTCGGGAGCACAAGGATTCACGTAAGTCGGAGGAAGAGACCCGTCGGCCGTGGAATATAGCTCAGCTTCGGCCTTATTACACTTGAGCCACCGACTCTCATAATGTACATATTTCTATAGCCATGTATATATTATGATAAATAATAAAGCAGGACTTCTGTCCTTTTCTCCTCCAAAGGTAAACGTGTTATTTCCATTACAACATCACATGGTCGCTTGGAGGTGGATCCGGCTTATGATCGTATTCGAATCTAGCCATAAACAATATGGTCATTTGGGGGCTTCCTGTTCAAACATAGGTCGTATTCGAACCAAAGAGAACATAGCTGTCGATACCCACTTGATTGGCAAATTGCCGAGCTCATTGGGGAGTTTTCTTTGATCATATTTGAATCATATCTCAACCCCCTTTGGGAACCGACGTGGATCGTATTCGAATCAGCGTCGTTAAACAACTCTTAAGGTCATTTGGGGGCTTCCTGTTCAAATATGGGTCGTATTCGAACCAAAGAGAACATAGCTGTCGGTACCCTCTTGATCGGCATCGCCAAAGCCACTGGGGGCTATATGATCGCATTCGAATCTTAGCTTAACCCCTTTGGGACGGTTCTCTGGTCGTATTCGAACCAGAAGCCCCTAAGTTTTGATCTTCTGACTTACAACAAGTTCTTTTGGTCACATCAGCAGTGTGCAAGGGCGGTTTTTACTTCGCCGGCTTAATTTTGATTCACAACGTTGATAACACATAGTAAAGTATTCTTGATGAAGGTAAAGAGGAGTTGAGATCTTCAACTCATTATTCAGGTTATGTCGTGGAATTGTCACGGCAGATGTCCTCGAGCTAGGACTTAGTCGTGGAGCCATCGCAGCTAGGAAGCTTAAAGGGGTTAACGGGACAAGGAACACGGGGGTTATACTGGTTCGGCCCCTTACGGTGAAGGTAAAAGCCTACGTCCAGTTGAGGTGGTATTGATTACGGTTTCGATGACCAAGGAGCTTAATTGCTATGCCTGGCTCTCGACGAGATCTTACTTATCCCTAAACCGCCGCCGGGTCGTCCCTTTATATAGAGAGGTTGACGCCCAGCGGCTCTCAGAGTCCCGGCCGGCTCATACGAGTGTCCGGCTCGGACTCTCAACTATTCTTGCCTTACTCTACAAGTCTTGCCATACGGCGGTTTATCACTACGGGCCTTAAGCAATCTCCGGGTCTTAGGCCCATCATTGACCCGCCGTCTTCAAGCACGGTGCTGGGCTTCGCGTGATGACCATTATGAGTAACCCGGTCCCTCCTGGCGGGTGACTCTAAGGGTTATATCCTCAACATTAGGCCCCAGATATATTTGAACCGGTTCATGTCAATCTTCAATTCTTTTGAGAGAAAAGAACTTCCGGCTTATGGTCATGCGAAGGTTATAACCCACCGTGACGTCATCTTCTGGATTCCTAGTAACCCGCCATGACGTCATCTTCCATTAAGTCCATTTTTTATCCCACCATATCCTCAACGGAACTTATCTTTAAAGACCATCCCAAAAATCGAGGCGTTTTTGTGGTGAGATAATCACGCCGTGGCCTCCTCGTTTCTCGCGCCCACTTATGAGCCTCACCTTATAAATAGCCCGGCCCATGAGGCTCCAGTTACTTGTCACCTCCATCGTCTTCCTCGTCTCGCCACTGTACTGCCGCTCGAGCTCCACCGCCGTCGCCGCCGCGGGTCTCCTCGTCTTCACCAACTCAGGCAACTGCATCAGCCTGACGTGACCAGATAAACGGCGGCGACCTCCGCAACTCTCCAGCACCCGTAAGCCCTTGCCACTCCATAAAGTAGATCCGCATTAGGGTTCTTTGCTGTTCTTCCCGTGTTCGTTGCCGTTCATCGCGAGCTGTTGATAGATTCCATTATTACCACCTTTTCTTGATCTTTAGACTGTACAGAACTGCCGCGGTAGCTGTTTCACGCCCGTTCCCAATATAGACAGATCCCCTTTCATTGCATAAAATCTCCGTTCAAACCCTTGAACTTTTCCTGTGTTTGTTCTAGGTCTAGAAATTTTTTCCTTTTAGCCAACCATTTGATCCAAAATAATTACTGCGATCTGTGAAACTTGTTTTCACCACACTTAGTCAAAAATTGCATCTGCTGAGCTATGGCGGCTCACATTTCCAGCTTAAAAGAAGCCACGCGCTGTAAAATTTCCGGCTCATTTATGATAAAGCTGTAGACAATTTGAATTACTCACGATACCTTCAGCGGCTTAGATAACCCGATGCACTTAACCATATGTCATTAGGCCCCTCTCATAAGCCGCCATTTGAGTATTAAACTGTAGATGTCTGCCGGCTTATAATTGAACCGGACATTTTCCTTTTTTGTCATAGGCTTCATCTTTCACAATGCCTCCCAAAGCTCCCAAGACACCCATCACGTGCAACTGGATGAGATCCAATGTCACCGACGACACTTTAGCTGATTTCGTAAAGATGGGTTACTTGCCCAAGAAGGAAATCATGTCTTATCGTGCCCCTGACCCGTCGGAGGAAAGACCCCAACCAAGAGATGGCGAGGTGGTGATATTTGCTGATCACATGAGCCGGGGCTTCGCACCGCCCGGCTCAAGATTCTTTAGAGAGGTTCTGAACTTCTTTGATCTGCGGCCGCAAGACATAGGACCCAATTCCGTGTCAAATATATGCAACTTCCAAGTATTCTGCGAAGTCTATCTTGGAGAAGAGCCCAGCCTGCTGCTCTTTAGAGAGCTATTTTATCTGAACCGCCAGAATGAGTGCACCTACGGGCCGAGCTTGGAACTTGGTGGAATCTCCATTCAGCGCCGGAGAGACTGCCTCTTTCCTTATGCTGAGCCGCCAAGCCATCCAAAGGACTGGAACTAGACGTGGTTTTATTGCCAGGACACTTCTCCGGCTGACGAGAGCCCTCTGCCCGGCTTTCGTGCCCTGCGTCTGGAGCCAAATCACCCTTTGCCAGAGAAACTCTCTCAATCTGAGCGTCAACCTCTGATCCCCACCATCAATAAGATCAAGGCTCTCCTGGGAAACGGCCTCAACGGCATTGATCTGGTCCGGGTTTGGATCTCTTGGCGGGTGATCCCCTTGAGCCGCCGCCCCAGCTTAATGTGTGCTTACACGGGCCGGAAAGATGACCCTCTGCGGCACAGCCCCAACGATCTTCCTGAGGACGTTGTCGATGACATGACCAAGTCTCTCCTGAATGAGAGCTTAGCCGACTGTGGGAGAACCGGCCTGAACCCCTTCTCCCAAGCTAACCCGGCTCCGGCGGTAAGCCACTGACCTGAACACCTTGATTTTCTTTTTAATAGTTTCCATCTGAACCTTAAAAAATCTTTGTTGTATGTTTCAGGCTAATGACAAGTTCTGGAAGGTCAAATATGACCATGAAGCGGCCAAAAAAGCCAGGAAGGCTAAGAAAGCCGCCAGGAGAGCCGCTCCCCGCAAGAAGGGAAGCAGGCCTACTGCCTCAGAGCTGCTTCAGCTATGTGACAGCTCCGAGTCAGAGGTAACCCCTGAATCTGTAGGCTCTTCTTTTGTTTCTTTTTTATTCCTATCCACCTTATCTATACTGATCATCAGCAGGATGACACCGGAGCAAGTAACCCGGTGACTGAAGAGGTAACGACACTTTCCTCCGACTCGGAGCCCTTGCCAAGGCTGAAAGTCCGAAGAGTAACCCGGAAAGTACGATTTTCACATCCTTTAGCTTATCAAGATCCTCAATTTCTTTTGAAGCAACAGATTCATGAGAGCCGGCGGCACACCCGGACCAACAAGGATGCAGACCTCTCCTCCGGCTTACCTGAAGCATCAAGGAAGCGCTAGACCGAGGTTATCTCCAACTTATATCCTTTTCACCCTTTGGCGGGCGTTACTCATCAACCGCTCAATTCTTCTGATTCAAATTATCAGGAAACTTCACCTTCCTCTGGTGATTCTATGCAATCTAACCTGCCGGCTTTCAAGACCGCACCCGGGTAACAATGATCATCTTATGTTGTACTTATCTTTACTCATGCTTCTGTACTAACCTTTTGTCCTTTCAGTGCCCATGCAAAGCTCAGCAAGAGGGCGAAGAAGAATAAACTGGTCGAAGAGCCGGTCTTGACTGAGCAGGAGGTTTCAGCTCAAGAGCCGCCAGCTGCCTGTGCTCCTGAAGCCACCGCTCCAACCGACGAGCCAATCACAGAGACTTCTGCTAACCCGGAGATCTCCAGCCCAGCTCAGCCGGCCGATGACCCGGACGTGGTAATCACCCGGACGGAATTTGTCGAGCCGGGGAGACCCACTGCGCTGGCTAAGTGCTCTGCCAAGGAACAGTTGCTAGAGCGCCGCAGGGCCAAGCTGGACTTCACCAGCTACGCTAACTTGAGCATTGGAGATATCATCTCTGGCTATGTCAATCAGGTGCACAAACGCCGGGACCTGGAGATCGACATGGTGATGCAGATACAGCAGAAATCTGAGGCACCACTCTCTTGCTTACTGCATAGTCATCTTTATCATACTAGCCCCCAAATCTACTACTTATGATAGAATATGTTGTAGACTTAACTTCCGGCTTACTTTCATGAACCGGCAATTTGTAGATAGAACCTTTCAGCATACATTAGCCCCCAAGTGCCAAGTGTCTTTGCTTGGAAAGTGCTTGGGACTTTAAAGTTGTATAATAATTATTCATACTATAACCCGGAAATTGTACAGGCTGCTTGCAAGAAATTTTAAGCTGATATCTCTGAGCTGAAGAACCGCCTGAAGACTCAGGAAACTGAGACCCGGAAGGCCAACGCTAAATTTGAGTCCAATGTTGCTGCTCAAGAGAAGCTGAAGAAGAAGTTTGAAACCGAAAGGAAGACTTGGGCCGAAGAGAAAGCTGCTCCGGTCAGCCGGGCCGAACAGGCGGAGGCGGCTCTGACGGAGAGAACCGCCGAACTCTCCGGCTTAAAGCGCCATGTATCACAGATGGTCGCCGCAATCTTTGGTAAGTCATTCTGCAGACTTTCAACAAGTTTACATTCTCTATGTCTCATAAGTCCCATCATTGCTAGCGGCTTACCTGATGTTGTAAAACAGGTCCCAGAAGCGCCAACCTCAATCGAAATGTGCTGACCAAGCTGAAGGCCGTGTACACTTTGGTGGAGCAACTCTACACCGGGTCACAGCGTGCCTTGGCCGTTGTGGCCCTGTCCAATGAGGTTCCCACTCACCTGGCGGACGTACTTCGCCGGCTTGCCGTTCTTCCTTAGCATTTCCAAGAGCTGCGACGGGCCTCTGCAAGAGCCGGAGCCATAGCTGCTCTGAGCCGGGCCAAGGCTTTCCTTCCAGAGCTAGAACCGGCTGACATCGCACTTGGATACCCCAGCCTGAAGGAAGACGGCACCCCCTTCGACCAAAAAGACTTTGCTGCCTGTGTGAAGATCGTGCGCCCGGTGGCCACCCTGTTTGGGAATGACACCGACCTTACCAAGTACCAGCCAGGCTACGACGCAGAGAATCAGAGGATCCCCACTCCGCGTTATGAAGCCATCAGCTTGGTCCCGCCGACTCGTAAGCACACCTTTGCCCCAGAAATTGACCCGGCCGGGTTAATTGACGAGGAGGCTCAATTTGAAGCTCTGAGCGGCATTGATTGGAAATCATCAACCTTCCAGGTCATGGGAACAGCCGGAGGAGCGGAGAGGGATGAGTCAGAAGCTTCGACTCCACAAGCACCTTGATCTTTAGACGGCTTATGGTTGCACCTTAGAGCAATGCCTCACCTTTTGGACTCGGGGAGTCTTGTAATAGAGTAAGATAAACACTTAATTTTGTCGTGCCATCGTGCACGTGTTGAATGCTTAACTCCATTGAAGCTGCTTCTTCTTATTCCTCCGGGTTATAATTGATCGGTTATTTTCCTTAAGCGCGAATAGCTGTCTTTAACCATCCTGCATAGAAAACAAGTCACAAGTCTCTAGGCGGCTTACCGCACTGAGAATCATAGACCTTATATATATAACCCGGAATATGAACCAAAGTCACTAAAGAGTGGCCCTCAATTATGTCTTTGATGTAACCATGATTGCATACTTACAAGCCTTCAAGTATGCTTCTGGTTTATGTAACCCGAATAATGAGATGAAGATCTCAATTCCGGTTTACTAGCATCAAGAATACTTACTATGTGCTTATCAACGTTGTGAATCAAAATTAAGTCGGCAAAATAAAAGCCGCCCTTGCACACTGTTGATGTGACCAACAGAGCTTGTTGTAAGTAAGAAGATCAAAGACTTTAAGGGGCTTCCGGTTCGAATACGACCAGAGAACCGTCCCAAAGGGGTTAAGCTAAGATTCGAATGCGATCATATAGCCCCCAGTGGCTTTGGCGATGCCAATCAAGAGGGTACCGACAGCTATGTTCTCTTTGGTTCGAATACGACCCATGTCTGAACAGGAAGCCCCCAAATGACCTTAAGAATTGTTTAACAACGCTGATTCGAATACGATCCACGTCGGTTCCCAAAGGGGGTTGAGCTATGATTCAAATATGATCAAAGAAAACTCCCCAATGAGCTCGGCACTTTGCCAATCAAGTGGGTATCGACAGCTATGTTCTCTTTGGTTCGAATACGACCTATGTTTGAACAGGAAGCCCCCAGGTGATTATATTGCTTACGGCTAGATTCGAATACGATCATAAGCCGGATCCACCTCCAAGTGACCATGTGATGGTGTAATGGAAATAACACGTTTACCTTTGGAGGAGAAAAGGACAGAGGTCTTGCTTTATTATCTAACGTAATATATACATGGTTATAGAAATATGTACATTATGAGAGCCGGTGGCTCAAGTGTAATAAGGCCGAAGCTGAGCTATGTTCCACGGCCGACGGGTTTCTTCCTCCGACTTGCGTGAATCTTTATGCTCCCGAATGTCAATAAGGTAGTATGACCCGTTGTGCAAGTTCTTGCTGACCACAAACGGACCTTCCCAAGGCACGGATAGCTTGTGTGCATCTGTTTGATCTTGGATGAGCCGGAGCACCAGGTCACCTTCCTGGAAGACCCGGGACTTAACCCGGCGACTGTGATAACGGCGCAGGTCTTGTTGGTAAATCGCTGAACGAGCTGCTGCCACGTCACGCTGTTCGTCCAATAGGTCAAGAGCATCTTGCCGCGCCTGTTCATTATCCGCCTCAACATAAGGCGCCACTCGAGGCGAGTCATGACGGATGTCACTAGGGAGGACTGCTTCTGCTCCATAAACCATGAAGAAAGGCGTGTAACCCGTAGACCTGTTAGGAGTAGTATTGATGCTCCATAACACGGAGGGTAGCTCCTCCACCCAACAACCCGGCGTCCGTTGAAAAGGGACTAAAAGCCGGGGCTTAATGCCCTTCAAAATCTCCTGATTAGCTCTCTCAGCTTGACCATTGGATTGAGGATGAGCCACTAATGAAACATCAAGTCGAATATGCTCCCGTTGACAAAACTCCTCCATGGTGCCTTTAGACAGATTGGTACCATTGTCAGTTATAATGTTGTGTGGAAAGCCAAAGCGAAATATCACCCTTTTCATGAACTGAACCGCCGTGGCTGCATCACACTTGCTAACTGGCTCCGCTTGAACCCACTTTGTGAATTTGTCAACTGCCACCAAAAGGTGGGTCTTCTTATCCTTGGACCTTTTAAAAGGCCCAACCATATCGAGCCCCCAGACCGCAAATGGCCAAGTAATTGGAATCATCCTCAGCTCCCGAGCCGGCACATGAGCCCGTCGCGAGAACCTCTGGCAACCATCACATTTACTGACCAAGTCCTCCACATCAGCATGAGCCGTCAGCCAATAAAAACCATGACGGAAAGCCTTGGCCACAAGGGATTTTGAGCCGGCATGATGGCCACAATCCCCTTCGTGAATCTCACGTAAAATTTCTTGACCCTCCTCAGGGGAAACACAACGCTGGAACGCTCCCGTAACAATGCGGCGATGCAGCTCACCATTGATAACAACCATTGACTTAGACCACCGGGTTATTTGTCTGGCCAAAGTTTCATCTTCAGGCAAATCTCCTCGGGTCATATAAGCCAATTATGGTACTGTCCAATCTGGGGTGACGCGGAGGGCCGCCTCCAAATGTGCCTCCGGGTCAGGAACAGCCAAGTCTTCCTCTGTAGGTAACTTGACAGAAGGGTTGTGTAGGATGTCCAAGAAAATATTAGGCGGCACCGGTTTTCGCTGAGAGCCCAGCCGGCATAATGCATCAGCCGCCTCGTTCTTCCTGCGATCGATGTGCTCTACTTGATAGCCCTGAAAGTGTCCAGCAATGGCATCAACTTCACGGCGATAAGCCACCATGAGAGGGTCCTTGGAATCCCACTTGCCTGATACTTGTTGAGCCACTAAGTCTGAGTCGCCGAAGCACCTTACCCGGGTCAAGCTCGTCTCCTTAGCCATCCGAAGACCATGGAGCAAGGCCTCGTACTCAGCCGCATTGTTGGTGCAAGGAAACATCAACCGTAGCACATAATGAAACTTGTCACCCTTAGGGGAAGCCAATACAACTCCAGCCCCCGAGCCCTCCAATTGCCTAGACCCATCGAAGTGAATAGTCCAATATGTATTATCCGGCTTTTCTTCGGGCACCTGTAGCTCTGTCCAATCATTGATGAAATCCACCAAAGCTTGCGACTTATCAGCCGTGCGTGGTACGTATTTCAGACCATGAGGCCCAAGTTCTATAGCTGACTTAGGCACTCTCCCTGTGGCTTCTCTGTTTTGGATGATATCTCCGAGGGGAGCAGAACTAACCACAGTGATGGGGTGACCTTGGAAATAATGCTTAAGCTTCCGGCTTGCCATGAACACACCATAAACAAGCTTCTGCCAGTGCGGATACCGCTGTTTGGACTCGATGAGCACTTCACTGACGTAATAAACCGGCCGCTGAACCGGATATTCCTTACCCTCTTCCTTGCGTTCCACCAACACAGCCACACTGACGGCTCGTGTGTTAGCAGCTACATACAGTAGTAAGGGCTCCTTGTCAACCGGAGCAGCAAGGACTGGGGGCTCCCCCAGCTGTCTCTTCAAATCCTCAAAAGCAGTATTAGCAACGTCATTCCAGACAAAGTCCTCAGTTTTCTTCATCAACTGGTACAGTGGCATGGCCTTTTCACCCAAGCGGCTTATAAACCGTCTCAAAGCAGCAATGCGGCCTGCTAGACGCTGGACGTCATTTAGACACGCTGGCTTAGCCAGAGAGGTGATTGCCTTGATTTTTTCCGGGTTAGCTTCAATGCCTCTGTTAGAAACCAGGAAACCCAAGAGCTTGCCTGCAGGAACACCAAAAACACACTTGCCCGGGTTAAGCATCATCTTGTAAACCCGGAGATTATCAAAGGTTTCTCTAAGGTCATCGACTAGAGTCTCCTTTTCCCTGGATTTAACCACGATATCATCCACATAGGCATGAACATTGCGCCCAATCTGGTTATGAAGACAATTCTGCACACAACGCTGGTAAGTCGCCTGTGCACTCTTGAGTCCAAAAGGCATAGACACATAACAGAAGGCTCCAAAGGGAGTGATGAACGTCGTCTTCTCCTAGTCCTTAACTGCCATTTTAATCTGATGGTATCCAGAATAAGCATCCAAGAAACTTAAACGCTCACAACCCGCCGTGGCATCAATGATTTGATCAATACGGGGGAGAGCAAAAGGATCAGCTGGGCACGCCTTGTTTAAGTCCGTGTAGTCCACACACATCCGCCAGGTGCCATTCTTCTTGAGCACGTGCACCGGGTTAGCTAACCATTCTGGATGGAAGACTTCGACAATAAACCCGGATGCCAAGAGCCGGGCCACCTCATCACGAATGGCTTTTCGCCTCTCTTCATTAAATCGCCGAAGGAATTGCCTGACCGGCTTAAATTTCGGATCAATATTGAGAGTGTGCTCAGCGAGTTCTCTAGGTACACCTGGCATGTCAGAAGGTTTCCATGCAAAAATGTCCCTGTTCTCACGGATGAACTCGATGAGCGCGCTTTCCTATTTTGGATCCAGATTGGCACTGATGCTGAACTGCTGAGATGAGTCACCTGGAACGAAATCAATGAGTTTAGCCTCGTCAGCCGACTTAAATTTCATCGCCGGCTCATGCTCCGTGGTCGGTTTTTTTAGAGACGTCATATCTGTTGGGTCAACATTGTCTTTATAAAACTTCAACTCCTCTGTTGCACAAATAGACTCTGCATAAGCCGCGTCGCCTTCCTCACATTCCAAGGCTATCCTTCGGCTCCCATGAACCGTAATGGTCCCATCGTGACCCGGCATCTTGAGCTGTAAGTATATGTAACACGGCCGTGCCATGAACTTGGCGTAAGCCGGCAGCCCAAATATGGCATGGTACGGACTTCGTATCTTGACCACCTCAAAGGTCAATTTTTCCACCCTGTAGTTGTATTCATCTCCAAAGGCCACTTCCAGTTCGATCTTACCAACTGGATAAGCCGACTTACCAGGCACCACACCATGGAAAACAGTATTGGACTGGCTGAGGTTCTTATCAATCAACCCCATACGACGGAAGGTCTCATAGTAGAGGATGTTGTTGCCTCCATCCATGAGCACCTTAGTGAACTTATATCCTCCCACCTGAGGAGCCACCACCAAGGCCAAGTGACCCGGATTATCAACCCGGGGAGGGTGATCCTCCCTACTCCACACAATAGGCTGCTCAGACCATCTTAAATTGTGTGGAACCGCCGGCTCAACAGCATTCACAGCCCTCTTGTGATGCTTCTGATCTCGCTTACACAGACTGGTGGTAAACACATGATACTGTCCACCATTGAGCTGCTTTGGATTGGTCTGGTATCCCCCCTGTTGCTGTTGATGACCCTGGCCGGACTGCTGATTAAAGCCCCCTTGAACATTCTGAGGATTGGAATTTGAGCCGCCGCCCGGGCCATGAAAGCCGCCGGCGCCGGAGCCGCCGCCCGAGCCATTAGTGCCATTAAAGGCATTGGAATTCTTAAAGGCCTTCATGATTGCGCAATCTTTCCATAGATGAGTAGCAGGCTTCTCCCTGGAGCCATGCCTTGGACAGGGCTCATTCAACAACTGCTCAAGTGTTGGGCCTGAACCCCCGGCTCAGGGAGGAGGCCTCCCTTTACGTCGCTGGTTGTTACCCTGTGAGCTGGCATTGGCCACAAACTCCATGCTGCCATCAGCCTTACGCTTGTTACCTCCTTGGTTTGCCGGGTTATGCTGAGGACCCTTGCCATTGCCGTTCTTCTTTCCCTTCCCTGTCCTTTCATCATCTGACGCGGGGTCCTTGGTACTATCAGAGTCAGCGTACCTGACAAGAGCCACCATCAGCGTACCCATATCATTGCAGTCGCGCTTGAGCCGCCCGAGTTTCATCTTCAGAGGCAGGAAACGACAATTTTTCTCCAACATTAAGACTGCAGCGCCGGCATCCATCTTATCAGATGAATGTATTATCTCCTTGACCCGGCGAACCCAATGCGTCATAGACTCACCCTCCTGCTGTTTACAGTTAGTCAAATCCACAATTGACATAGACTGCCTACAGGTATCTTTGAAGTTTTGGATGAACCGGGCTTTCAGCTCAGCCCAAGACCCGATAGAATTCGGCGGCAGCCCTTTCAACCAAGTGCGGGAAGTCCCATCTAACATCATGGTGAAGTACTTGGCCATCGCCGCTTCGCTGACCTCCAGCAATTCCATGGCCATCTCGTAACTCTCGATCCAGGCTCCGGGTTGTAAATCAGCCGTGTAATTAGGAACCTTCCAAGGCCCCTTAAAGTCCTTGGGTAAACGTTCATTGCGAAGAGCTGGCACTAAACAAGGGACACCTCCAGTCCTCGTAGGGATACCCACGTCGGCGGAAGCCGTCGGATAAGCCGGGGGTGTCTGGTAAGCCGTCAACTGAGGCACCTGCTCCGCCTCTTGTCGTGCTCTGTCTTGGTCTGCTGTGTGAAAGGCCCCGTTATAAGCCGGGCCGTGGCCAGGTGGCAAGTCACGGCGTCGGACATTACTTGAGCCGGTCGCTGAGACCATGTGTCTACTATAACTCGGGCTCCGGCCTGGACGAGGGGTTGAATGGATCCTGTCCCGGCTATAAGAATATGCCTCTTGCTGCGCCAGAGCTGTCTGAAGGAGTTCTCTGACCCGGCGTGTTTCAACCGCCGTTGGAGAGTCGCCATCAATTGGGAGAGCCGCCAGCCGTGCCGCCGCGGCGACCATGTTTTCCAGCGGGTTGGCCTAATGACCCGGTGGTATTGGCACGTACTGAGGCGGGGCAGGGTTCACCCGGGGAGGTCCCATCACTTGGGGCTGAATTGGTGTCCCTGCCCCGGGCACTATGATCTCCGGCGGGTTACTAGACCCTGCACCCGGCGTGTTGAAGAGATTTCGAGGATCGTAAACCGGAGGGAGTCGAGATTGGGCCTTTTGATGCCTCCTTCTCATGACCTCATTGGATGCGTTTTGATCCATCGTGAGCCGGAAGGACTGTGCCTGAATCAGCTGAGTCTGGGCGTCGAGAGCCGCCCTCTCTGCAGCCATCCTGTTCCCCTCCGCCGCTAGATCCTCCTTGGCCTTTGCCAGATCCACCTTTAACTGCGCCACCTCCGCGTCATGCTGAACTTGATCCGTCGGAGCCACCGTAGCGGTCAACAGGACCGTCAACTTGTCTGTGAGATCCATCAGCACCTGAGCCGGTGAGGGCACCGGGCTTCCTGACCCGGAGGCGGGGTTCTGAACAGGTTGCGCGCCGGCCATGAAGATGCCAACCCGACTCGGCGGTTCAAAGGGGTCCGGAATACTGTCGCCGTCGGAACAACCCCTGAGCCTGCCATCTTGAAGTTGATACAACGAGTTTGACTCATCCGTGGACGACTCACCGTCAGAGCCGGCAGCCGTCTCATCGCCAGATCCAGACCCTTCAGAGAGTCCTCCATGAACACATCCCATAATGTCACGACCGGTTTTTCAATAAAATATTTATTGAGAGACCAATCCCTTTTACGGACCAGTAAAGAAGAATTCCTTCACACTGGTAGACACTATCTTGGTCACAGAAGAAAAATACCAGGAGTATTGAATATAATACAAGGTTGAGCGGGGACTGCTCAACAATTTATTACATGCACGCCGAATAGACATAACGGCGGATAGGGTGGCATAACTCCTAACTCACGATAACAACGGTGGTGGAAATATCACCGCGAAGTGGGTGATATGACTCCTAAAAACTACAGCTCTTCGAGCGTCGGAGTGAGGCTCGAGGAGACTTATTGCGGGTGGCGGAAGCGTTTATAATACAAGTGACCAATATCCAGGATCGCACAGGACTGACTGGGATTCCTCTAGGCGTCGGACTCACTATCGAATTCTTCATCCAAGAGATCACCTTCGTCAACATCTTGCCAAATCAACAAGCCAGGTGAGTACTATGAAATTACTCGCAAGACAGTTCGGACATAAGATATAACAAATGCAAACATGAAGCATAAGAGCAGAATGACAAGTTCGTTCAGGCATAGAGACAATATTGCATGGGGAAATAACAGAGAAGTCGGGCGGTAGTCCTCCCGAAATCCCAAAATAAATACTGGGTGCCAAACGAGGGTCTGAATGACTGCTCGAGAGGAAACTGCAAGAATAGTAATACCGGTGCCAAGCGAGGGTCTGAATGACTCCTCGAGAGGAAACTGCAAGAATAATAATGCCGGTGCCAAACGAGGGTCTGAATGACTCCTCGAGAGGAAACTGCAAGAATAATAATGCCGCAGTCGGACGTCTGAGCGACATCACATAAAGGGCTTATATTGGGAATAAAATGCAAACATGCCACAGTCGGACGTCTGAGCGACATCACATAAAGGGCTTATATTGGGAATAAAATGCAAACATGCCACAGTCGGACGTCTGAGCGACATCACATAAAGGGCTTCATAATTTAACATCTTATTAACTCAAGAATTTAAATCATATCTAGAGAATAATCAGGCATGAGATAAACAACCGGGTTGGTCTATCCACCGGGGTAACGTTCAACTAAGTCTACTACTCATGCTCACTTACCGGGAAGAAGAACATACCACGAGGACTTGACATAGATATGGATACACTGATCACGATACTTGACCATGGATACGATGACTCGGAAGGATTTGACTTTGCAGAGTTTGTACTTTAACCACAGCCAACGGATTTCAGTAGTCACGGGGACTAGTTCCGTCTACGGTGTTTTGGAAGAAACACGTCTAACTAGTACACACCCATTCAACATTCCGAAGCCAGGAATCACCCTCGGCAATGTTCAAGAAAAACCTTGAGACGGGGAGGCTACAACCTCATGTAGCATGGGATCAAAATTTCTATACGCGCGCTCTAAGGGGTGCCCCCCTCTCGGTCCCAACCGGAAACACCCATGCCCCCTGACCGGATGACTGGCTTTAATCCAGGGCCATGGAACCATCATCCCGGCCCCTCTGTTTGGTGTGTACACGGAAAGAGGTTACCAACTTACTAAACCGCATTCTGGCAGAAAACATGTGGTAGCACGGAAGGGGGAAGAACGATAACGTGACTCCGTCCACGTTAACGTCAGAATTTAACGGATGACGTAAGGCTGGCATGCTACAACAGTACCACCTTACTGCCCTTCATGTCACCACATGATTAGCCCATCTCTCACTAGAGATCATCGCAACTTTGGAACGTGCGGGTAGTTGCCTCACAAGCAACGAGGTACTCACCGACACTCATATGCCACGCACAACCTCTCACGCAAACATGCAAGACACCTATCATATCAAAGATTCAAACATGCTTGCCTGGTTCGGAGAAGTCGGAGTCTAGCTCGGCGAAGTTCGCGGCTCCGTCACCTCTTCCGGAACCTACGGTATATCCAAAAAAGCATACTAACGTGAAAACCAACGCGTGCATAAAAGTTGTCCCAAATTTTTTTCAGCTAAATCCCATAAAAAACTAGACAAAATTTTAAGACTGTCAGAAAAAGAATCACTCAAAAATCACTTTTTATTTAAAAGTTATAAGGGTTTCTGTCCAGGGACTCATCTGTAATGAAACAGAGAAGTTCCAGGGGCTTAACTGAAAAAACAGAAAACGCTTCGGAAAGAAACGCGCCAGCTCAAAGCGAAAGCGTATTTGCCCGAAGGCGCCAACAGAAAACGTTTCGAGGGAGAAGAGAATAGAGGCTGACAGGGGGGGTCCACATGTCAGGTTTAAAAAGTTCGCCGGCGCCCGAAGACTGCGGTGGTCGCCGGCGTCGAACCATGGCGAGACAGGGAGATCGGAGTGTACCAAGGGCTTCAGCGTGTCCTTCCGCGTCGATGGGTGGTGGACTCGACCGTCGGAGAACACCACGTCGACGGCGACACTTTCTCCGGCGGACGGCGGCTCGGGTGATGGTGGAGAACTCCGGTTGGTGCTACAAACTCCGAATTGAAGCGCGGGTCAGGAGAGTGGATGCATAGGGAAGCTACTGGCAAGAGATGGGAGGCAGACGTGCACGCACGGGAGCAAATCGAGCTGGATCCCGTGGCGGGTCGCGGCGGCCGGAGTTGAGCAAGAAAGCTCCCTCGGGGCTCTTCCAGTGGCTTGGTGTGGTCTAGGTGGAGTGCAGAGGTGGTGTGGGTTCGAGTTGAAGCTCGGGGCCTCTATTTATAGGCGGATCGAGGGGATGGCCGTGAACGGGAAATCTCCGGCGAGCGATTACGGCGAGGCAGTGGTTGAGCAGAGGGTTTGAGTGGCCAGGCAGCATCAGGGAGGTTTACTGGTGCCGTTCCACTGCTAAACTGGGTCGGGCTTGGCGTAATGGCGCCTGTCCATGCTGTGGTGGCCGCACGGGCACGACGGCGGCAGAGAGCGCGCTCCGCGCCCAGCGGTTCACGACGAGAGTGGCAGCGCGTTCCGGGGAGTGGAAGACCACGCGGCGATCTCCGGTGGCTTGGGCGGCGCTGGGTGGCGCCGTCTGCGCCGCGCCTCTCTCTGGCGGCCGCAAAGCCACCGCTGGCATCGGTCACGGGGCGGCGCACCTCCTCCAGCACGTCGCCGACGTCCGCAAACGTCCAGGCGCTCGTGCGGTGCAGGGACAAGGGGGAGGGGACGGGGAGCAAGGCGCCAACGGGGCACTGTCGAGATCGACAACAGTTTCTGAAGAAAACGACAGTAGATCACTGAACTGCATTTCTGAATCTCTGAACTTGACATTGACAATGCTCTGCAGGTGTTCGACAGAATGATTTGGCATGAAGAAAATTTTTCCTGGGGCTGGGACTTGGTGAGGTGACCTCTCAATGCACCCAGAGGCTGCCTGATTTTACTCAGAATTTTTGAAGAAGAATTTGAATGAATTTCATCAAATTTGGCAAATCTGGTCCAAACTTGCACCAAGTATAGTTTGAAAAATTTGAACTGGAGACCAGTGGATCTTCATGGATCTTGGTTGAGGGTTCAAAGGACTAGGAAGGGAAATTGGTTTGGGGGCAAAAATCGAAACAGAAATGGTAGCTCCTTTGTAAATCTCCAAGGGCTAGAATAGAAGGCAGAAATTGTTTTTGCTAAGAAATAAATGGAAATAAATATATGGAGGGGTCCAACTTGCTGGATTTGAAGTAAATCATGATCCAAAGGTGAGGGAAGGCTTAGGAGAGTGGATTTGCACTAAGGCCATGGCAAGAGAGATTTGTTGAAAGGGGCAAGGAATCATTCCAAAAGCCATAGGGCATTTTCAAAGGAATTTTCAAAAGGCATTTTTCTCAAGTGAAAAGCATTTTGGTTTGAGTCCAAATAAAAGAAAGAACCTCCAAGACCAACATCAAGTCTTGGGTGAATCCAAATAAAACCCTTGCCATAAAAAAATATTTTGAAAGGGAGGGTTCCTTTGAAGAAAAATCTAAAACACCTCCCTCAAGTTAAATAAATTTTTTGAAAAGGCCAAATAAAATTTTGGGTGTCACACACAAAAGCGTGCTTCAAGGCAGGTAGAGCCCGGGCGGATCGTGCACGCTGAGCCGTCTCGATGAGATCGGCGCAGAGATCCGGCTCAGGGCCCGGCTCACCAATCTTGCCAATGAAGACATGAATTCCGCCAAAGGGGACCCGGTACCCGTACTCAATTGAGCCGGCGTCGGGGCCCCAGTTTGCATCGTCGATGTAGAGCTTGCCGCGACGACTCTTGGTCATCCGGCCCACAGCGTATCCCTTGAGCCCTTCGAAGCTTCCCTTCAAGAACTCAAATCCACCGTGTGCTGGCCCCACGGTGGGCGCCAACTGTCGTGGAATTGTCACGGCAGATGTCCTCGAGCTAGGACTTAGTCGTGGAGCCATCGCAGCTAGGAAGCTTAAAGGGGTTAACGGGACAAGGAACACGGGGGTTATACTGGTTCGGCCCCTTTCGGTGAAGGTAAAAGCCTACGTCCAGTTGAGGTGGTATTGATTACGGTTTCCATGACCAAGGAGCTTAATTGCTAAGCCTGGCTCTCGACGAGATCTTACTGATCCCTAAACCGCCGCCGGGTCGTCCCTTTATATAGAGAGGTTGACGCCCAGCGGCTCTTAGAGTCCCGGCCGGCTCATACGAGTGTCCGGCTCGGACTCTCAACTATTCTTGCCTTAGGCTACAAGTCTTGCCAGACGGCGGGTCAATGATGGGCCTAAGAACCGGAGATTGCTTAAGGCCCGTAGTGATAAACCGCCGTATGGCAAGACTTGTAGCGTAAGGCAAGAATAGGTGAGAGTCCGAGCCGGACACTCGTATGAGCCGGCCGGGACTCTGAGAGCCGCTGGGCGTCAACCTCTCTATATAAAGGGACGACCCGGCGGCGGTTTAGGGATAAGTAAGATCTCGTCGAGAGCCAGGCATAGCAATTAAGCTCCTTGGTCATCGAAACCGTAATCAATACCACCTCAACTGGACGTAGGCTTTTACCTTCACCGTAAGGGGCCGAACCAGTATAACCCCCGTGTTCCTTGTCCCGTTAACCCCTTTAAGCTTCCTAGCTGCGATGGCTCCACAACTAAGTCCTAGCTCGAGGACATCTGCCGTGACAATTCCACGACAGGTTACATAAACCGGAAGTATACTTGAAGGCTTGTAAGTATGCCATATGATTACGTCAAAGATATAATTGAGGGCCAGTCTTTGGTGGCTTTTGTTCATATTCCGGGTTATGTATGTAAGGTCTACGATTCTCAGTGTGGTAAGCCGCCTAGGGACTTGTGACTTGTTTTTTATGCAGGATGGTTAAATACGGCTATTCGAGCTTAAGGAAAATAACTGATCGATTATAACCCGGAGGAATGAGAAGAAGCAGCTTCAATGGAGTTAAGCATTCACCACGTGCACGATGGCACGACAAAATTATGTGTTTGTCCTACTCTATTAGAAGACTCCCCGAGTCCAAAAGGTGAGGCATTGTTTTAAGGTGCAACCATGAGCCGCCTAAGAATCAAGGTGCTTGTGGAGTTGAAGCTTCCGGCTCATCCCTCTCCGCTCCTCTGGCTGATTCCATGACCTGGAAGGTTGATGATTTCCAGTCAATGCCGCTCAAGGCTTCAAATTGAGCCTCGTCATCAATTAACCCGGCCGGGTCAACTTCTGGGGCGAAGGTGTGCTTACGCGTCGGAGCGATCAAGCTGATGGCTTCATAACGTGGAGTGGGGATCCTTTGATTTTCCGCGCCGTAGCCCGGCTGATACTTGGTAAGGTCGGTGTCATTCCCAATCAGGGTGGCCACCGGGCGCACGATCTTCACACAGTCAGCAAAGTCTTTTTGGTCGAAGGGGGTGCCATCTTCCTTCAGACTGGGGTATCCAAGAGCGATGTCGGTCGGGTCTAGCTCCGGGAGGAAAGCCTTGGCCCGGCTCAAAGCAGCTATCGCTCCGGCTCTTGCAGAGGATCGTCTTAGCTCTTGGAAGCGCTGAGGAAGAACGGCAAGCTGCCTGAGTAGGTCCGCCAGGTGAGTCGGAACCTCATTGGATAGGGCCACAACGGCTAACGCACGCTGTGACCCGGTGTAGAGTTGCTCCACCAAAGTGTACACGGCCTTCAGCTTCGTCAGAACATTCTGGTTAAGGTTGGAGCTTCTGGGACCTGTTTAAACAAAGTCAGGTAAGCCGGAGACAGTAGGGAGACTTATGAGACATGAAGAATGAAAGCTTGGTAAAAGCTTGCAGAATGGCTTACCGAAGATGGCAGAGACCATCTATGACACATGGCGCTTTAAACCGGCGAGTTCGGCGGTTCTCTCAGTTAGAGCAGCCTCTGCTTTTTCGGCCCGGCTCAGCAAGGCGGCTCTCTCTTCAGCCCATGTCTTCCTCTTTGTCTCAAACTTCTTCTTCAGCTTTTCTTGTGTAGCAACACTAAACTCAAATTTGGCGTTGGCCTTCCGGGTCTCGGTTTCCTGAGTCTTCAGGCGGTTCTTTAGCTCGGAGATTTCAGCTTCAAATTTTTTGCAGGTAGCCTGTACAAATTCCGGGTTACAGCTTGAGTAATTGTTATGAAACATTAAAGTCCCAAGCAACTTGCAAGCAAAGACACTTGGCACTTGGGGGCTAATGTATGCTGAAAGATTCTGTTTCTAATTGCTGGTTAATGAAGGTAAGCCGGAAGTTAAGTCTACAACATATTCTATCATAAGTAATAGACTTGGGGGCTAGTATGGTAAGGAGACTATGGAGTAAGCAAGAGAGTTGAGAGTTGTACCTCAGATTTCTGCTGTATCTGCTTCACCATGTCAATCTCTAAGTCCCGGCTGTTGTGCACTTGACCAATATAACTTGAAACAATGTCTCCAATGCTCAAATTCGCATAGTCAGTGATCTCCAGCCTGGCCCTGCGGTGCTCTAGCAGCTCGTCCTTGGCAGAGCATTTTGCCAGTGCAGTGGGCCTCCCCGGCTCGACAAATTCCGTCCGGGTGATTACAACGTCCGGGTCATCGGCCGGCTGAGCTGGGATGGAGATCTCCGGGTTAGTTGAAGTCTCTGTGACTGGCTCGCCAGTTGGAGCGGTGGCTTCAGGAGCTGAGGCAGATGGCGGTTCTTGGGCTGAAGCTTCCGGTTCAGTCAGGACCGGGTCTTCGACTGGTTTATTCTTCTTCTCCCTCTTGCTGAGCTTCGCTTGAGCACTGAAAGGACAAAAGGTTAGTACAAAAGCATGAGTAAAGATAAGCACAACATAAGATGATCATCATTACCCGGGTGCGGTCTTGAAAGCTGGCAGGTTCGATTGCATAGAATCACCAGAGGAAGGTGAAGTGTCCTGATAATTTGAATCAGAAAAATTGAGCGGTTGACGAGTAACGCCCGCCAAAGGATGAAAAGGATATAAGTTGGAGATAACCTCGGTCCGGCGCTTCCTTGATGCTTCAGGTAAGCCGGAGGAGAGGTCTGCATCCTTGTTGGTCCGGGTGTGCCGCCGGCTCTCATGAATCTGTCGCTTCAAAAGAAATTGAGGATCTTGATAAGCTAAAGGATGTGAAAATCTTACTTTCCGGGTTACTCTTCGGACTTTCAGCCTTGGCAAGGGCTCCGAGTCGGAGGAAAGTGTAGTTACCTCTTCAGTCACCGGGATACTCGCTCCGGTGTCCTCCTGCTGATAATCAGTATTGATAAGGCGGATAGGAATAAATAAGAAACAAAAGAAGAACCTAAAGATTCAAGGGTTACCTCTGACTCAGAGCTGTCACTTAGCTGAAGCAGCTCTGAGGCAGTAGGCCTGCTTCCCTTCTTGCGAGGAGCGGCTCTCCTGGCGGCTTTCTTAGCCTTTCTGGCTTTTCTAGCCGCCTCATGGTCATATTTGACCTTCCAGAACTTGTCATTAGCCTGAAAAATACAGCAAAGGTTTATTAAAGTTCAGATCAAACTATTGAAAGAAAAATCAAGGTGTTCAGGTCAGTGGCTTACCGCCAGAGCCGGGTTAGCTTGGCAGAAGGGGTTTAAGCCGGTCCTCCCACAGTTGGCTAAGCTCTCATTCAGGAGAGACTTGGTCATGTCGTCCACGACGTCTTCAGGAAGATCGTTGGGGCTGTGCCGCAGAGGGTCATCTTTTCGGCCCGTGTAGTCACACATTAAGCCGGGGCGGCGGCTCAAGGGGATCACCCGCCAAGAGATCCAGACCCGGACAAGATCAATGTCGTTGAGGCCATTTCCCAGGAGAGCCTTGATCTTATTGACGGTGGGGATCAGAGGTTGGCGCTCAGCTTGAGATAGTTTGTCTGGCAGAGGGTGATTTGGCTCCAGACGCAGGGCACGAAAGCCGGGCAGAGGGCTCTTGTCAGCCGGAGAAGTGTCCTGGCAATAGAACCACGTCTTGTTCCAGTCCTTTGGATGGCTTGGCGGTTCAGCGTAAGGAAAAAGGCAATCTCTCCGTCGTTGAATGGAGATTCCGCCGAGTTCCAAGCTAGGCCCGTTGGCGCACTCATTCTGGCGATTCAGATAGAACAACTCCCTAAAAAGCAGTAGGCTGAGCTCTTCTCCAAGATAGACTTCGCAGAATACTTGGAAGTTGCAAATATTCGACACTGAATTGGGTCCTATGTCTTGCGGCCGCAGATCAATGAAGTTCAGAACCTCTCTAAAGAATTTTGAGCCGGGTGGCGCGAAGCCCCGGCTCATGTGATCAGAAAATATCACCACCTCGCCATCTCTAGGTTGAGGTCTTTCCTCTGATGGGTCAGGAGCACGATAAGACATGACCTCCTTCTTGGGCAGGTAACCCGTCTTCACGAAATCGGCTAAAGTGTCATCAGTAACATTGGATCTCATCCAGTTTCACATGATGGGTGCCTTGGGAGCCTTAGGTGGCATTGTGAAAAATGAAAGCCTATGACAAAAGGAAATGTCCGGTTCAATTATAAGCCGGAGGAAATTTACAGTTCAACACTCAAAATGGCGGCTTATGAAGGGGCCTAATGACATATGGCTGATTGCGTCGGGTTATCTAAGCCGCTGTGGGCGTCGTGAGTAATTCAAGTTGTCTACAGCTTGATCATAAATGAGCCGGAAATTTTACAGTGTGTGGCCTCTTTTAAGCCGGAAATATGAGCCGCCATAGCTAAACAGATGCAATTTTTGACTAAGTGTGGCGCAAACAAGTTTCACAGATCGCAGAAATTATTTTGGATCAAACGGTCGGCTAAAAAGAAAAAATTTCTAGACCTAGAACTGACACAGAAGGAGTTCATGGATTCAGAACGAGATCTTATTGCAGACAAAGGGGATCTACTAGCATAAAAATGGATGCGCAACAACTACCGCATGAGCTTCGTACTACTTTTGGATCAAACATGAATGTAGTGGAAGAACTACAAGGAACTCGAGAAGAACAGCGAAGAACAGAGGAAGAACAGCGGAACCCTAAATGCGGATCTACGGTGGAGAGGAGTAGGGACTTACCGGTGCTGAGGAGTTGCGGAGGTCGCCGCCGTTTCTCTGCACAAATCAGGGTGATGCAGCGGCCGAGGTTGACGAAGGCCAGGAGAGCGGCGGCGACGGCGGAGCTCGAGAGGCAGTACAGTAGCGAGAGGAGGAAGACGATGTAGGCGACAGGTGAAGGAAGGCTCATGGGCCGGGCTTATTTATAATGAGCGGATAGTAAGTGGGCGCGAGAAACGAGGAGGCCACGACGTGATTATCGTGCCACGAAAACGCCTCGATTTTTGGGATAGCCATTAAAGATAAGATCCGTTGGGATATGGTGGAATAAAAAACGAACTTAATGGAAGATGACGTCATGGCGGGTTATCAGGAATCCAGAAGATGACGTCACGGCGGGTTATAACCTTCGCATAAGCCGGAAGATTTATTCTCTCAAAGGAATTGAAGATTGACATGAACCGTTTCAAATCAATCTGGGGCCTAATGTTGAGAATATAACCATTGGAATCACCCACCCAGGAGGGGCCGGGTTACTCATAATGGTCATCATGCGAAGCCCAGCATCAAACTTGAAGACGGCGGGTCAATCATGGGCTTAAGACCCGGAGGTGGCTCAAGGCCCGTAGTGTTAACCGCCGTTAGGGTGAAACTTGTAGTGTAAGGCAAGAATAGTTAAGAGTCCGAGCCAGACACTGTTATGAGCCGGCCGGGACTCTGAGAGCCGCTGGGCGTCAACCTCTCTATATAAAGGGATGACCCGGCGGCGGTTCAGGGACGAGAAAAGAGAAGATCGATAACCAGGCAGGACGGTTTAGCTCCTGGTCATCGAAACCCCAATCAATACAATACCACCTCAACTGGACGTAGGCTTTTACCTTCACCGTAAGGGGCCGAACCAGTATAACCCTCATGTTCCTTGTCCCGATTAACACCTTTAAGCTTCCTAGCAGCGATGGCTCCACGACTAAGTCCTTACTCGAGGACATCTGCCATGACAATTCCACGACACCGAGTCCTCTGTCTATTGTTTCTCCGGCTCGACAACTGACTTCTCGAGCATTCGTTCGGGATTCTGTAATCAAGATGGGCGACTATAAATTTCTGGCCAAATCAATTGTTCTCAGTGACTCGGATATTGATCTTATTCTCGGGATGGACTGGCTTTCTAAGCACAAGGCTCAACTTGATTGTGCTGCCAGGGAAATTCAATTGACAGACTCTTCTGAGGATGTTATCATTTATGCCGCTCGTGATGAAACCATTCAGTTGTTTTCTCTCAATGAGAAGGGCGAATTGAATGTCATCTCTCAGATTCCAGTCGTTTGTGAGTACCAAGATGTCTTTCCAGAAGAGCTTCCGGGTATGCCTCCTCACCGGCCAGTTGAGTTCGTTATCGATCTTGAGCCTGGCACTAAACCCGTTTGCAAGCGTCCATACAAGCTTGGACCCAAGGAGCTGAAGGAATTGAAGAAACAGCTCGATGAACAAGAGCGTCTGGGTTTGATCAGACTGAGTTCATCTCCATGGGGTTGTGGTGTTCTTTTTGTCCAGAAGAAGGATGGCACGGACCGACTTTGTGTCGACTACCGTCCATTGAACAAGAAGACAATCAAGAACAAGTATCCACTTCCCAACATCAATGAGCTATTCGAGCAACTCAAAGGTGCTAAAGTATTCTCCAAGCTTGACCTTCGTATGGGTTATCATCAGATTCGCATTCGTGAAGAAGATATTCCCAAGACAACATTCAGAACAAGCTTTGGTTCTTATGAATATACTGTCATGTCTTTCGGCCTTGTCAATGCTCCTCCAACATTCTCTCGGATGATGAATTTCATCTTCAACCCCTATACCAATGAATTCGTCCTGGTGTATCTCGATGATATATTGGTCTTCTCCAAGAATAAGAAGGATAATGCCAAACATTTGCGATTGGTGCTCGACAAGCTCAGAGAGTATCAATTTTATGCGAAGTTTTCCAAATGCGAGTTTTGGCTTGATGAAGTTCTTTACCTTGGTCACATCATCTTTGCCAAGGGCATCGCTATTAACCCCGAGAAGGTGTCCGCAATTGTGAATTGGGAACCTCCTCAGAATGTCAAGCAGCTCCGCAGTTTTCTTGGTCTTGCAAGCTATTGCCAAAGATTCGTTGAGAATTTCTCCAAGA
This sequence comes from Aegilops tauschii subsp. strangulata, assembly GCF_002575655.3. Taxonomy (NCBI): domain Eukaryota; kingdom Viridiplantae; phylum Streptophyta; class Magnoliopsida; order Poales; family Poaceae; genus Aegilops; species Aegilops tauschii. The sequence goes on from NC_053039.3 coordinate 20,578,171, forward strand.
TTGAAAAGCCTCTTTCCAACCTCCTCCAGAAGCATGTGAAGTACGTCTGGTCTCCTGAGTGTGATGTTGCTTTCAACACTCTCAAAGAGAAACTCATCACATCTCCTGTCTTAACTCCTCCTGACGAATCCAAGCCATTTGAAGTTTTCTGTGATGCTTCTCTTCAAGGTCTCGGTGCTGTGTTAATGCAAGAGAAGAAAGTTGTGGCCTATACCTCTCGTCAGTTGAAGCCCAATGAGAAGAACTACCCCACTCACGATCTTGAGTTGGCGGCAGTTGTCCATGCATTAATAACGTGGAGACATCTCTTGTTGGGAAGAAAAGTGGCCATATTCACCGATCACAAGAGTCTCAAGTACATCCTCACTCAGCCCAACCTCAACCTCAGGCAGACTCGATGGGTCGAAATGATTCAAGAGTGCAATTCGAGTATTGAATATACTCCAGGAAAGGCCAATGTCATTGCAGATGCTTTAAGCAGGAAGGCTTATTGCAACAGCTTAATCCTCAAGCCATTCCAACCGGATCTTTGTGAAGCTTTCCGCAAGCTGAATCTCCAAGTTGTTCCTCAAGGCTTTCTTGCCAACCTCATAGTATCTCCTACTTTGGAAGATCAAATTCATGAGGCACAACCTCTTGATGCCATGGTGAAGAAGGTGAAACGTGGTATAGACAAGGGTCTTTCCAAATACAAGTGCTATCGCATTGATGACAGAGACACTTTATTCTTCGAGGACCGGATTGTGGTTCCTAAAGGTGATCTAAGGAAAGTCATAATGAACGAGGCGCACAATTCTCTCCTTTCCATTCATCCTGGAAGTTCGAAGATGTACCATGACCTCAAGCAGTCGTATTGGTGGACTCGAATGAAGCGAGAAATTGCTCAGTTCGTGAATGAATGTGATGTCTGTCGAAGGGTGAAAGCAGAACACCAACGACCAGCTGGTCTCCTCCAACCTCTTGCTATCCCAGAGTGGAAGTTTGGTCATATCAAAATGGACTTCGTGACTGGTTTTCCAAAGTCCAAGCATGGAAATGATGCTATCTTCGTTGTCATTGACAAGCTTTCTAAAGTGGCTCATTTTCTTCCAATCAAAGAGTCTATCACAGCAGCTCAGTTGGCAGAGCTACACACCTCCAGGATTGTCTCCTTGCACGGCATTCCACAATTGATTTCTTCAGATCGTGCAAGCATCTTCACCTCCAAGTTCTGGGACTCCTTCCAGAAGGCCATGGGCACAAACATTCGCTTCAGCACAACTTTCCATCCTCAAACTAGTGGCCAAGTCGAGCGAGTTAATCAAATTCTTGAAGATATGCTCAGGGCTTGTGTCATTTCCTTTGGCATGAAATGGGAAGATTGTCTCCCATATGCCGAATTCTCCTACAACAACAGCTTCCAAGCAAGTCCGGGCAAGGCCCCATTCGAGATCCTCTATGGCCAGAGACTGGTGAACGCCAACTTCTTGGCAATGACTTAATCACAGAAGCTGAAGAAATGTGTAAAGTCATCCGTGATAATCTCAAAGCCGCGCAATCGCGCCAGAAGAGTTACTATGATAGTAAGCACCGTGATGTGCCTTTCGAGATCGGAGACCATGTCTACCTCCGCACCTCTCCAATGAAAGGCACTCGTCGCTTCGGTATCAAAGGAAAGCTTGCCCCTAGATACGTGGGTCCTTTCAAGATCATTGGCAAAAGAGGCGACCTCGCCTATCAACTTGAGCTTCCTTCCAACTTTGCGAATGTGCACGATGTGTTCCACGTGTCACAGCTTCGCAAGTGCTTCAAGACGCCTGAGCGCACTATCAACTTCGAAGAGATTGACCTTCAAGAAGATCTGTCTTATCATGAGCACCCAGTTGCTATTCTTGAAGAAACTGAGCGCAAGACTCGCAACAAGTCAATCAAATTCCTGAAAGTGAAGTGGTCGCACCATTCCGACGGAGAATCCACCTGGGAACGCGAGGACCATCTCCATTCCGAGTATCCAGAGTTCTTTCAGTCCTAGATCTCGGGACGAGATCCTCTCGTAGTGGTGGAGTGTTGTAACACCCCGGATGTAACTTTCCATATTTGTAACTCCAACTCTTGCCATTTTCGGCTATGTGTTATGATATTCCCTTCGTGGTCGGGTTTTGTTTTCCGTTTTGCATTTTGGTCATGTCATGCATCTCATATCATGTCATCATGTGCATTGCATTTGCATACATGTTCGTCTCAAGCATCCGAGCATTTTCCCCGTTGTCCGTTTTGCAATCCGGCGCTCCCACCTCCCCCGGCGCACCCCTCTTGTTTTCTTTCGTGAGCGGGTGTCAAACGTTCTCGGAATGGACCGAGGCTTGTCAAGTGGCCCTAGTATACCACCGGTTAAGTTTCGTTCCATTTGGAGGTCGTTTGGTACTCCAACGGTTAACTGGGTAACCGCACATGCCTTCTGTGTGTTGCAGCAAAACCCCCTCTCTAGACCACCCAAAACCCACCAAACTCTCTTCCATGGTCTAGGTCGTTCGATCACGATCGTGTGGGCGAAAACCGCACCTCATTTGGAGCCTCCTAGCTCCCTCTGCCTATATATTTGCATCCCTCCCGAAATTTTTCGCAGATGAAACCCTAGCAAAATTCCCCCGCCGCCACCGGACGTGTCCGTGCCGCGCCGGACGGAGCCGCCGCCGCCCGCAGCCCGCCGCCGCCCGACACGTGGCCCCGGCTACCGCGCGCCCGCGGCCCGCCGGGCCCGTACGCCGCCCCCGCTGGCCCGTCTCTGCCCGCGCCCACGCGCCGCCGCCCTCGCGCCCTCGCCGCCTCGCCGCCGTCGCCCGCCAGCGCCACGCCGCCGCTACCGCGCCGCCCACGCGCCCTCGCCGCCTCGCCTCAGTCGTCCGCCGGCGCCACGCCGCCGCGCCACCGCGCCGCCTCCGCCCGATCCCCGCGTCCTCCTCTTCTCCCCCACCGGCCGCCGTCCCTCTCCCTCCAGCCGAGCTCCGGCTGCCCCGCAAACTCTGGCCGCCGCGCCTTCGAAGCCTAGCCCAATCCGATCTGGTCAAACGCCGGAGGTTGACTTCTCGTATCCCAAAAATTCTCCAAGTCTTTTATCTTCACAGTATATTGACATGTTTATTGAATCATAACTCTCTGCATATAGCTCCGTTTCACGCGCGTAATATATCGAATTGTTCGTCTCGTGATGCTCTTCATTTTGTTCCATTGCACCATGTTCATTTGAGAACATATTGATGCCCAAATCTCTGGTGCAAGAGTGCTAGTTGCTGTTATCTGCTGTTACTTAGCAGAACTTGGAGATTTGTTATGTTTGTTGCATTTAATCTGTGCATCTGATGGGCATCAGCTCTACATGTGTTTTGTTGTATGCCATGCCATCTTTCGAAGGGTGTATGCCATGTATTTTTGTGATCTCTGTGGTGACTAGCACAAGAGGGTGGAGGGCGCGCCTGGGAGGGGGGTAGGGGCGCCCCCTGCCTCGTGCTCTCCTCGTTCCTTTCTTTATGTGGACTCCATGTCCTCTGGATCCCGTTTGTTCCGAAAATCACGTTGCCGAAGGTTTCCTTCCGTTTGGACTTCAGTTGATATTCTTTTTCTGCGAAACACTGAAATAGGCAAAAACTAGCAATTTGGGCTAGGCCTCCGGTTAATAGGTTAGTCCCAAAAATAATATAAAAGTGTATAATAAAGCCCATTAAACATCCAAAACAGAATATAATATAGCATGGAACAATAAAAAATTATAGATACGTTGGAGACGTATCAAGCATCCCCAAGCTTAATTCCTGCTCGTCCTCGAGTAGGTAAATGATGAAAACATAATTTTTGATGTGGAATGCTACTTTAGCATAATTTCAATGTAGTTCTTCTTACTGTGGCACGAGTGTTCAGATTCGATATGATTCAAGATAAAAGTTTAATGTTGACATAAAAACAATAATACTTCAAGCATGCTAACCAAGCAATTATGTCTTATCAAAATAACATAGCCAAAGCAAGTTATCCCTACAAAATCATATAGTCTGGCTATGCTCCATCTTCCCCACAGAAAATATTCATATCATGTACAACCCCGGTTTTAGCCAAGCAAGTGGTTCATACTTTTGAACGCGCTTCAGCCTTTTCAACTTTTACGCAATACATGAGCGCAAGCCATGGATATAGCACTATGGTGGAATAAGGTAAAATGATAGGGGTTATGTGGGAAGACAAAAAAGGAGAAAGTATGAACGGATCACACGTACGACCCCACCGCCCCGTAACAGCAGCCTGCCCCACCGCCCCATAAAAATACAGACGGAAGAGTTCGGTGTCACACGTACAACCTCCGGCAGACCCTGGACAGTAGAGCAGGACATACAAGATCGATCTACGGATCGCGAGGACGTGCCTCGAGGCACGACGATGGCTACATGTTCGGACGTGACAAACCTAACCACGCCCGGGCCGAATGCCGCAGACGGACTCCATCAGAGCTCCGCCGTGATGCGGCCGCTATAGAGGCGCCACACACCCTCTCTACTTCATAGACAAGGTGCTGGATCACGAATTACCCGAGGGGTTCAAGCCTGTCAACATTGAATCATACGACGGCACAACCAATCCGGCAGTATGGATCAAGGATTTTATTCTCCATATCCATATGGCTCGAGGAGATGACCTCCACGCTATCAAATACCTCCCATTAAAGCTCAAAGGACCAGCTCGACACTGGTTAAATAGCCTGCCTGAGAATTCCATTGGCAGCTAGGAGGACATGGAAGAGGCTTTCCTTGATAACTTCCAAGGAACTTATGTCCGGCCAAGAGATGCCGATGACTTAAGCCACATAGTTCAACAACCTGGAGAGTCAGCCAGAAAATTCTGGACTAGGTGCCTAACCAAAAAGAACCAGATGGTTGACTGTCCGGATGCCGAGGCACGAGCAGCCTTCAAACACAACATCCGTGATGAATGGTTAGCACGCCACCTCGGCCAAGAAAAAGCCGAAGTCCATGGCAGCCCTCACAGCACTCATGACCCGCTTTTGCGTGGGTGAGGACAGTTGGCTGGCTCGTAGTAACAACACAACCAGCAAGACAGGCCCCTCCGAGGCCAAGAATAGCACTGGCAAGCTCCGGCGCAATAGACACAATCGCTGAAGCAATGGCGATAACACCGATGATACCACAGTCATCGCCGGATTCACTGGCTCCAAGTCCGGCCAACGGAAGAAGCCCTACAAAAGAAACAATGAAGGACCTTCCAGCCTGGACCGCATACTCGACCGTCCGTGCCAGATACACGGCACCCCTGATAAGCATGCCAATCATACCAACAGGGATTGTTGGGTTTTCAAGCAGGCTGGCAAGTTAAATGCCGAAAACAAAGAAAAGAGATCACAAAGTGAGGACGAGGATGAAGAGCCCCGGCAGCCGAACACTGGGGGGCAGAAGAAATTTTCCCCTCAAGTCAAGACGGTGAACATGATATACGCCACACACATTCCCAAAAGGGGGCGCAAGCGAGCACTTAGGGACGTCTACGTGGTAGAGCCAGTCGCCCCAAAATTCAATCTGTGGTCGTCGTTCCCGATCACCTTCGATCGTCGAGATCACCCAACTAGTATCTGCTACCTCTTGAGCACTGCGTTGGTTTCCCCTTGAAGAGGAAAGGGTGATGCAGTAAAGTAGCGGAAGTATTTCCCTCAGTTTTTGAGAACCAAGGTATCAATCCAGTAGGAGACCACGCGCGAGTCCCACGCACCTACACAAACAAACAAGAACCTCGCAACCAACGCGATAAAGGGGTTGTCAATCCCTTCACGGTCACTTACGAAAGTGAGATCTGATAGAAATGAGAAGATAATATTTTTGGTATTTTTATAATAAAGAGAAATAAAGATGCAAAGTAAAATAAACGGCAATGGAAATAGCTAAGTGTTGGAAGATTAATATGATGGAAAATAGACCCGAGGGCCATAGGTTTCACTAGTGGCTTCTCTCAAGAGCATATATATTACGGTGGGTGAACAAGTTACTTTCGAGCAATTGATAGAATTGAGCATAGTTATGAGAATATCTAGGTATGATCATGTATATAGGCATCACGTTCGCGACAAGTAGACCGAAACGATTCTGCATCTACTACTATTACTCCACACATCGACCGCTATCCAGCATGCATCTAGAGTATTAAGTTCATAAGAGCAGAGTAATGCTTTAAGTAGGATGTCATGATGTAGAGGGATAAACTCATGCAATATGATATAAACCCCATCTTTTTATCCTCGATGGCAACAATACAATACATGCCTTGCTGCCCCTGCTGTCACTGGGAAAGGACACCGCAAGATTGAACCCAAAGCTAAGCACTTCTCCCATTGCAAGAAAGAGTAGGCCAAACCAAACTGATAATTCGAAGAGACTTGCAAAGATAACCAATCATACATAAAAGAATTCAGAGGAGATTCAAATATTGTTCATAGATAAACTTGATCATAAACCCACAATTCACCGGATCTCGACAAACACACCGCAAAAGAAGATTACATCGAATAGATCTCCAAGAAGATCGAGGAGAACATGGTATTGAGATCCAAAGAGAGAGAAGAAGCCATCTAGCTAATAACTATGGACCCGAAGGTCTGAGGTAAACTACTCACACATCTGCGCGGGTGAGGACAGTTGGCTGGCTCGTAGTAACAACACAACCAGCGAGACAGGCCCCTCCGAGGCCAAGAATAGCACTGGGAAGCTCCGGCGCAATAGACACAAACGCCAAAGCAATGGCGACAACACCGATAACACCACAGTCAATGCCGGATTCACTAGCTCCAAGTCCGGCCAACGGAAGAAGCCCTACAAAAGAAACAATGAAGGACCTTCCAGCCTGGACCGCATACTCGACCGTCTGTGCTAGATACACAGCACCCCGGATAAGCAAGCCAATCATACCAACAGGGATTGTTGCGTTTTCAAGCAGGCTGGCAAGTTAAATGCCGAAAACAAAGAAAAGGGATCACACAGTGAGGACGAGGATGAAGAGCCCCGGTAGCTGAACATTGGAGGACAGAAGAAATTTCCCCCTCAAGTCAAGACCATGAACATGATATGCGCCACACACATTCCCAAAAGGGAGCGCAAGCGAGCACTTAGGGACGTCTACGTGGTAGAGCCAGTCGCCCCAAAATTCAATCCGTGGTCGTCGTTCCCGATCACCTTCGATCGTCGAGATCACCCAACTAGTATCTGCTACCTCTTGAGCACTGCATTGGTTTTCCCTTAAAGAGGAAAGAGTGATGCAGTATGGTAGCGTAAGTATTTCCCTCAATTTTTGAGAACCAAGGTGTCAATCCAGTAGGAGACCACGCGCAAGTCCCAAGCACCTCCACAAACAAACAAGAATCTCGCAACCAACACGATAAAGGGGTTGTCAATCCCTTCACGGTCACTTACGAAAGTGAGATCAAATGAGAAGATAATATTTTTGGTATTTTTATAATAAAGAGAAATAAAGATACAAAGTAAAATAAACGGCAATGGAAATAGCTAAGTGTTGGAAGATTAATATGATGGAAAATAGACCCGGGGGCCATAGGTTTCACTAGTGGCTTCTCTCAAGAGCATATATATTACGGTGGGTGACCAAATTACTGTCGAGCAATTGATATAATTGAGCATAGTTATGAGAATATCTAGGTATGATCATGTATATAGGCATCACGTCCGCGACAAGTAGACCGAAACGATTCTGCATCTACTACTATTACTCCACACATCGACCGCTATCCAGCATGCATCTAGAGTATTAAGTTCATAACAACGGAGTAATGCTTTAAGTAAGATGACATGATGTAGAGGGATAAACTCATGCAATATGATATAAACACCATCTTTTTATCCTTGATGGCAACAATACAATACGTGCCTTGCTGCCCCTGCTGTCACTGAGAAAGGACAACGCAAGATTGAACCCAAAGCTAAGCACTTCACCCATTGCAAGAAAGATCAATCTAGTAGGCCAAACCAAACTGATAATTCAAAGAGAGTTGCAAAGGTAACCAATCATACATAAAAGATTTCAGAGTAGATTCAAATATTGTTCATAGATAAACTTGATCATAAACCCACAATTCATCGGATCTCGACAAACACACCGCAAAAGAAGATTACATCGAATAGATCTCCAAGAAGATCGAGGAGAACATGGTATTGAGATCCAAAGAGAGAGAAGAAGCCATCTAGCTATTAACTATGGACCCGAAGGTCTGAGGTAAACTAGTCACACATCATCGAAGAGGCTACGGTGTTGATGTAGAAGCCCTCCGTGATCATTGCCCCCTCCGGCAGGACGCCCGAAAAGGCCCCAAGATGGGATCTCACTGGTACATAAGGTTGCGTCAGTGGAATTAGGTTTTCGTGGATGCCTCTGATGGTTTGGGGGTACGTAGGTATATATAGGAGGAAGAAGTACATAGGTGGAGCAACGTGGGCCCCACGAGGGTGGAGGGCGCGCCTGGGAGGGGGGTAGGGGCGCCCCCTGCCTCGTGCTCTCCTCGTTCCTTTCTTTATGTGGACTCCATGTCCTCTGGATCCCGTTTGTTCCGAAAATCACGTTCCCGAAGGTTTCCTTCCGTTTGGACTTCGGTTGATATTCTTTTTGTGCGAAACACTGAAATAGGCAAAAACCAGCAATTTGGGCTAGGCCTCCGGTTAATAGGTTAGTCCCAAAAATAATATAAAAGTGTATAATAAAGCCCAATAAACATCCAAAATAGAATATAATATAGCATGGAACAATAAAAAATTATAGATACGTTGGAGACGTATCAAGCATCCCCAAGCTTAATTCCTGCTCGTCCTCGAGTAGGTTAATGATGAAAACAGAATTTTTGATGTGGAATGCTACTTTAGCATAATTTCAATTTAGTTCTTCTTACTGTGGCACGAGTGTTCAGATTCGATATGATTCAAGATAAAAGTTTAATGTTGACATAAAAACAATAATACTTCAAGCATGCTAACCAAGCAATTATGTCTTATCAAAATAACATAGCCAAAGCAAGTTATCCCTACAAAATCATATAGTCTGGCTATGCTCCATCTTCCCCACAGAAAATATTCATATCATGTACAACCCCGGTTTTAGCCAAGCAAGTGGTTCATACTTTTGAACGCGCTTCAGCCTTTTCAACTTTTACGCAATACATGAGCGCAAGCCATGGATATAGCACTATGGTGGAATAAGGTAAAATGATAGGGGTTATGTGGGAAGACAAAAAAGGAGAAAGTATGAACGGATCACACGTACGACCCCACCGCCCCGTAACAGCAGCCTGCCCCACCGCCCCATAAAAATAGAGACGGAAGAGTTCGGTGTCACATGTACGACCTCCGGCAGACCCTGGACAGTAGAGCAGGACATACAAGATCGATCTACAGATCGCGAGGACGTGCCTCGAGGCACGACGACGGCTACATATTCGGACGTGACAAACCTAACCACGCCCGGGCCGAATGCCGCAGACGGACTCCATCAGAGCTCTGCCATGATGCGGCCCGCTATAGAGGCGCCACACACCCTCTCCGCTTCATAGACAAGGTGCTGGATCACGAATTACCCGAGGGGTTCAAGCCTGTCAACATTGAATCATACGATGGCACAACCAATCCGGCAGTATGGATCAAGGACTTTATTCTCCATATCCATATGGCTCGAGGAGATGACCTCCACGCCATCAAATACCTCCCATTAAAGCTCAAAGGACCAGCTCGACCCTGGTTAAATAGCCTGCCTCAGAATTCCATCGGCAGCTAGGAGGACTTGGAAGAGGCTTTCCTTGATAACTTCCAAGGAACTTATGTCCGGCCACCAGATGCCGATGACTTAAGCCACATAGTTCAACAACCTGGAGAATCAGCCAGAAAATTCTGGACTAGGTGCCTAACCAAAAAGAACCAGATCGTTGACTGTCCGGATGCCGAGGCACGAGCAGCCTTCAAACACAACATCCGTGACGAATGGTTAGCACGCCACCTTGGCCAAGAAAAGCCGAAGTCCATGGCAGCCCTCACAGCACTCATGACCCGCTTTTGCGTGGGTGAGGACAGTTGGCTGGCTCGTAGTAACAACACAACCAGCAAGACAGGCCCCTCCGAGGCCAAGAATAGCACTGGCAAGCTCCGGCGCAATAGACACAATCGCCGAAGCAATGGCGATAACACCGATGATACCACAGTCAACGCCGGATTCACTGGCTCCAAGTCCGGCCAACGGAAGAAGCTCTACAAAAGAAACAATGAAGGACCTTCCAGCCTGGACCGCATACTCGACTGTCCGTGCCAGATACACGGCACCCCGGATAAGCATGCCAATCATACCAACAGGGATTGTTGGGTTTTCAAGCAGGCTGGCAAGTTAAATGCCGAAAACAAAGAAAAGAGATCACAAAGTGAGGACGAGGATGAAGAGCCCCGGCAGCCGAACACTGGGGGGCAGAAGAAATTTTCCCCTCAAGTCAAGACGGTGAACATGATATACGCCACACACATTCCCAAAAGGGGGCGCAAGCGAGCACTTAGGGACGTCTACGTGGTAGAGCCAGTCGCCCCAAAATTCAATCTGTGGTCGTCGTTCCCGATCACCTTCGATCGTCGAGATCACCCAACTAGTATCTGCTACCTCTTGAGCACTGCGTTGGTTTCCCCTTGAAGAGGAAAGGGTGATGCAGTAAAGTAGCGGAAGTATTTCCCTCAGTTTTTGAGAACCAAGGTATCAATCCAGTAGGAGACCACGCGCGAGTCCCACGCACCTACACAAACAAACAAGAACCTCGCAACCAACGCGATAAAGGGGTTGTCAATCCCTTCACGGTCACTTACGAAAGTGAGATCTGATAGAAATGAGAAGATAATATTTTTGGTATTTTTATAATAAAGAGAAATAAAGATGCAAAGTAAAATAAACGGCAATGGAAATAGCTAAGTGTTGGAAGATTAATATGATGGAAAATAGACCCGGGGGCCATAGGTTTCACTAGTGGCTTCTCTCAAGAGCATATATATTACGGTGGGTGAACAAGTTACTTTCGAGCAATTGATAGAATTGAGCATAGTTATGAGAATATCTAGGTATGATCCTGTATATAGGCATCACGTTCGCGACAAGTAGACCGAAACGATTCTGCATCTACTACTATTACTCCACACATCGACCGCTATCCAGCATGCATCTAGAGTATTAAGTTCATAAGAGCAGAGTAATGCTTTAAGCAGGATGACATGATGTAGAGGGATAAACTCATGCAATATGATATAAACCCCATCTTTTTATCCTCGATGGCAAAAATACAATACATGCCTTGCTGCCCCTGCTGTCACTGGGAAAGGACACCGCAAGATTGAACCCAAAGCTAAGCACTTCTCCCATTGCAAGAAAGATCAATCTAGTAGGCCAAACCAAACTGATAATTCGAAGAGACTTGCAAAGATAACCAATCATACATAAAAGAATTCAGAGGAGATTCAAATATTGTTCATAGATAAACTTGATCATAAACCCACAATTCACCGGATCTCGACAAACACACCGCAAAAGAAGATTACATCGAATAGATCTCCAAGAAGATCGAGGAGAACATGGTATTGAGATCCAAAGAGAGAGAAGAAGCCATCTAGCTAATAACTATGGACCCGAAGGTCTGAGGTAAACTACTCACACATCATCGGAGAGGCTACGGTGTTGATGTAGAAGCCCTCTGTGATCAATGCCCCATCCGGCAGGACGCTGGAAAAGGCCCCAAGATGCGATCTCACGGGTGCAGAAGGTTGCGGCGGTGGAATTAGGTTTTCATGGATGCCTCTGATGGTTTGGGGGTACGTAGGTATATATAGGAGGAAGAAGTACGTCAAGGGAGCAACGTGGGCCCCACGAGGGTGGAGGGCGCGCCTGGGGGGGTAGGGGCGCCCCTGCCTCGTGCTCTCCTCATTGCTTTCTTTACGTGGACTCCAAGTCCTCTGGATCACGTTTGTTCCGGAAATCACGTCCCGAACGTTTCATTCTGTTTGGACTTCGTTTGATATTCTTTTTCTGTGAAACACTGAAATAGGCAAAAAACAACAATTTGGGCTAGGCCTCCGGTTAATAGGTTAGTCACAAAAATAATATAAAAGTGTATAATAAAGCCAATAAACATCCAAACAGAATATAATATAGCATGGAACAATAAAAAATTATAGATACGTTGGAGACGTATCAAGCATCCCCAAGCTTAATTCCTGCTCGTCCTCGAGTAGGTAAATGATAAAAACAGAATTTTTGATGTGGAATGCTACTTTAGCATAATTTCGATGTAGTTCTTCTTATTGTGGCACGAATGTTCAGATTCGATATGATTCAAGATAAAAGTTTAATGTTGACATAAAAACAATAATACTTCAAGCATGCTAACCAAGCAATTATGTCTTATTAAAATAACATAGCCAAAGCAAGTTATCCCTACAAAATCATATAGTCTGGCTATGCTCAATCTTCCCCACAGAAAATATTCATATCATGTACAACCCCGGTTTTAGCCAAGCAATTGGTTCATACTTTTTAACGCGCTTCAGCCTTTTCAACTTTTACGCAATACATGAGCGCAAGCCATGGATATAGACCTATGGTGGAATAAGTTATAATGATAGGGGTTATGTGGGAAGACAAAAAAGGAGAAAGTCTCACATTGACGAGGCTAATCAACGGGCTATGGAGATGCCCATCAATTGATGTCAATGCAAGTAGTAGGGATTGCCATGCAACGGATGCACTAGAGATATAAGTGTATGAAAGATCAAACAAAAGAAACTAAGTGGGTGTGCATCCAACTTGCTTGCTCATGAAGACCTCGGGCGTTTGAGGAAGCCCATCATTGGAATATACAAGCCAAGTTCTATAATGAAATTTCCCACTAGTATATGAAAGTGACAAAATGAGAGACTCTCTATCATGAAGATCACGGTGTTACTTTGAAGCACAAGTGTGGTAAAAGGATAGTAAAATTGTCCCTTCTCTCTTTTTCTCTGATTTTTTTATTTGGGCCTTTTATCTTTTTTATGGCCTCTTTTTTTATTAAGTCCGGAGTCTCATCCCGACTTGTGGGGAAACCATAGTCTCCATCATCCTTTCCTCACTTGGGACAATGCTCTAATAATGATGATCATCAGACTTGTATTTACTTACAACTCATGAATTACAACTCGATACTTAGAACAAGATATGACTCCATGTGAATGCCTCCGGCAGTGTACCGGGATATGCAATGAATCAAGAGTGACATGTATGAAAGAATTATGAACGGTGGCTTTGCCACAAATATGATGTCAACTACATGATCATGCAAAGCAATATGACAATGATGGAACGTGTCATGATAAACGAAACAGTGGAAAGTTGCATGGCAATATATCTCGGAATGGCTATGGAAATGCCATAATAGGTAGGTATGTTGGCTGTTTTGAGGAAGATATAAGGAGGTTTATGTGTGATAGAGCGTATCATATCACGGGGTTTGGATGCACCGACGAAGTTTGCACCAACTCTCAAGGTGAGAAAGGGCAATGCACGGTACCGAAGAGGCTAGAAAATTGCGGAAAGGTAAGTGTGCGTATAATCCATAGACTCACATTAGTCATAAAGAACTCATATACTTATTGTAAAAAATTATTAGCCCTCGAAGCAAAGTACTACTACGCATGCTCCTAGGGGAAGGGTTGGTAGGAGTTAACCATCGCGAGATCCCGACCACCACACGAAGGATGACAATCAACAAATACCTCATGCTTCGACTTCATTACATAATTGTTCACCATACGTGCATGCTACAACAATCACAAACTCCAACACATGTATTTCTCAATTTCACAATTACTCAATTAGCACAACTATGATATTACCACCTTTATATCTCAAAACAATTATCAAGCATCAAATTTCTCATGATATTATAATTAAAGCAAATTGCCATGCTGTTTTAAGACTCTCAAAATAATATAAGTGAAGCATGAGAGATCAATAATTTCTATAAAATACAACCACCACCGTGCTCTAAAAGGTATAAGTGAAGCACTAGAGCAAAAACTATATAGCTCAAAAGATATAAGTGAAGCACATAGAGTATTCTAATGAATTCCAATTTGTGTGTGTCTCTCTCAAAAGGTGTGTACAGCAAGGATGATTGTGGTAAACTAAAAAGCAAAGACTGAAATCGTACAAGACGCTCCAAGCAAAACACATATCATGTGGTGAACAAAAATATACCTCCAAGTAAAGTTACCGATGGAAGTAGACGAAAGAGGGGATGCCTTCCGGGGCATCTACAAGCATTGGCTTTTCAGTGTCCTTACATTATCTTGGGGTGCCATGGGCATCCCCAATCTTAGGCTCTTGCCACTCCTTGTTCCATAATCCATCAAATCTTTTACCCAAAACTTGAAAACTTCACAACACAAAACTTAGCAGAAAATCTCGTGAGCTCCGTTAGCGAAAGAAAGCAAAACACCACTTCAAGGTACTGTAATGAACTCATTATTTATTTATATTGGTGTTAAACCTACTGTATTCCAACTTCTCTATGGTTTATAAACTCTTTTACTAGCCATAGATTCATCAAAATAAGCAAACAACACACGAAAAACAGAATCTGTCCAAAACAGAACAGTCTGTAGTAATCTGTAACTAACGTACACTTCTGGAACTCAAAAAAATCTACCAGAATAGAAAGACCTAGAATTTTTTTTATTGATCAGCAGCAATTGGAATCAGTATTTTATCATGTTCTGGTGATTTTTAACAATTGTTTTCGTGAACAGAAAGTTTCTGGAATTTTTAGCAAGATCAAATAACTATCATCCAAGAAGATCCTATAGGTTTAACTTGGCACAAACACTAACTAAAACATAAAAACAAATCTAACCAGAGGCTAGATCAAATATTTATTCCCAAACAGAAGCAAAAAGCAAAAAAACTATAATAAAATTGGGTTGCCTCCCAACAAGCGCTATCGTTTAACGCCCCTAGCTAGGCATAAAAGCAAGGATAGATCTAGGTGTTACCATGTTTGGTAGGCAATCCATAAGTGGCTCTCATAATATATTCATAAGGCAATTTAATTTTCTTTCTAGGGAAGTGTTCCATGCCTTTCCTTAATGGAAATTGGAATCTAATATTCCCTTCCTTCATATCAATAATTGCACCAATCATTCTAAGGAAAGGTCTACCAAGAATAATAGGACATGAAGGATTGCAATCTATATTAAGAACAATAAAATCTACGGGCACATAATTCCTATTTGCAACAATAAGAACATCATTAATTCTTCCCATAGGTTTCTTGATAGTGGAATCCGCATTGTGCAAGTTTAAAGAGCAATCATCAAATTCGCGGAAACCTAACAAATCACACAAAGTTTTTGGAATCGTGGAAACACTAGCACCCAAATCACACAAGGCATAGCATTCATGATCTTTAATTTTAATTTTAATAGTAGGTTCCCACTCATCATAAACTTTTCTAGGGATAGAAACTTCCAACTCAAGTTTTTCTTCATAAGATTGCTTCAAAGCATCAACGATATGTTTAGTAAAAGCTTTATTTTGGCTAAAAGCATGAGGAGAATTTAGCACGGATTGTAACAAGGAAATACAATCTATCAAAGAGCAATTATCATAATTAAATTCCTTGAAATCCAAAATAGTGGGTTCATTGATATCTAAAGTTTTGACTTCTTCAATCCCACTTTTACAAATTTTAGCATCAAGATCTAAAAACTCCGAATTTTTGGGACGCCTTCTAGGTAAAGGTGGCTCATATTCAGTCCCATCATAATCAAGATTCATATTGCAAAACAACGATTTAATAGGGGACACATCAATAACTTTTAGATCCTCATCTTTATTCTCATAGAAACTAGAAGAAGATGCTTTCACAAAGCAATCTTTCTTAGCAAGCATCCTAGCGGTTCTTTCTTTGCACTCAATAATGGAAATTCTCATGGCTTTGAGAGACTCATTGATATCATGCTTAGGTGGAATAGATCTAAGTTTCAAAGAATCAACATCAAGAGAAATTCTATCAACGTTCCTAGCCAATTCATCAACTTTAAACAATTTTTCTTCAAGCAAAGCATTGAAATTCTTTTGTGAATTCATAAACTCCATAACACTAGTCTCAAATTCAGAGGGCATCTTATTAGAATTTCCATAAGAGTTGTTTTAGGAACCACCATAATTATTAGAGGAATTACTAGGGAACGGCCTAGGAAAGTTTCCTCTATACGCGTTGTTACCAAACCTATTCCTACCAAAAAAATTCACATCCATAGATTCATTATTATTCTCAATCAAAGTAGACAAAGGCATATCATTAGGATCAGAAGAAACACTTTTAGTAGCAAATAATTTCATAAGTTCATCCATCTTTCCACTCAAAACATTAATTTCTTCTATCGCATGCACTTTTTTATTAGTAGATCTTTCGGTGTGCCATTGAGCATAATTAACGATAATATTATCTAGGAGTTTAGTAGCTTCTCATAAAGTGATTTCCATAAAAGTGCCTCCCGCGGCCAAATCTAAAAGATTTCTAGAAGCAAAATTCAATCTGGCATAAATTTTTTGTATAATCATCCAAAGGTTCGAACCATGTGTAGGGCAATTACGTATCATTAATTTCATCCTGTCCCAAGCTTGTGCAACATGTTCATGATCAAGTTGGTTAAAATTCTAAATATCGTTTCTAAGAGAGATGATTTTAGCGGCAGGAAAATACTTAGAGATAAAAGCATCTCTGCACTTATTCCATGAATCAATACTATTTTTAGGCAAAGATGAAAACCAAGCTTTAGCGCGATCTCTAAGCGAAAAAGGAAATAGCTTCAATTTAACAATATCATTGTCCACATCTTTCTTCTTTTGCATATCACACAAATCAACGAAGCTATTTAGATGGGTAGCGGCATCTTCACTAGGAAGGCCGGCGAATTGATCTTCAATGACAAGTTCAACAAAGCACCATTAATTTCGCAAGATTCAGTATCGGTAAGAGGAGCAATCGAAGTGCTAAGAAAATCATTGTTGTTGGTATTGGTAAAGTCACACACTACTAGGAAAAGGCCTGCTAGTGGCGCACCTGTTTAGCCTACTAATGGCGCACTATAGGTGCGCCACTAGCATCACGCCATTAGATTTTTTACTAATGGCGCACCAGGTTGTGCGCCATTAGTATACCATACGGTGCGCCATTAGTATGCCTCCCAGGGGGCCATATTTAACCATGTGTTCTGGCTTACTAATGGCGCACTGGTTGGTGATGCGCCACTAGTGTGCATGTTGCAGTGCGCCACTAAAGTGCTGGGTGGTGCGCCACTAGGATGAATATTAGGGATTTTTTTTTCTTTTCTGATATTTGCACAGGTTACAAAACATATTACAGCACAGAATATAGACAACACAACATATAAACAACAGAGTTATCGAATACAATAGAAGATTAGTCTCCGAATACAATTCATTATATTAGTCTCCGAATTCAAAAGACCAAACAAAGTTAGAACATTACAAGTCTCAAAACCGCGAGTAGCGAGTTTTTCTTCACATTACAAGTCGATATCGATCATCTAAACTACCATCACATAGAAGAGAGCTGCGGTCATCACGATTAGCATCATCGCGATGAAACTGGTCTTCATCCGGTTCCTCCTCCGCTCCCTCCTCTCTCCCACTAGATAGCGCGCATATCTAGCTTCCGCCTCCGCCCTATTGGTGTACCCTTTGTAACTGTTACCGCTGAAACGGTGAACCTGTCTCCGACACTCCTCCCAGTCGTCGTAGACTCCGGGAACCTTACCCTTGTACACGACATACGATGGCATCTCTATGCACTAGCCAAACAAAACGTTAGTAGCAATATAAGTATGCAACAAAAGGATTGGAAGAGAAAAGCAACACATTAATAGCACGATTCATGGTCCTACTAATAAATAGCATCGATTACATATAAGTTGAACGACTGTCCAAACCAAAGAGACATACAAGTTCATTAAAGTTTAAGATTACAACATGAGCCAATCGACATTTCAGAACTACATAGCATCACTACTTTCCACTGGACTCAGGGACCGGAGCATGGATGAAGCCGCCGTCTTTCGTGATGGTCATGAAATCGCGGGCGTTGTTAGCCTGCATTTGTAGTGTTGTTTATATCTCACTGTTGGACCGTTGATATCTGAGATAGAACTGCCCCGAGGTACGAAGGACATCTTGATGGATGATTTCCGCAAACTCCGACTGGATGCGAAAGAATTCTTGTGTGATGTCCGCGTCCTGGATTGCCGACAAGCATGCGGCCCAATCTTTGAGATTCTTTGGTAGCAGAAGGTGATGGAGGGCGTAGTAGGCATCCTTCTGACCGCCAGGAGGCTGCTTGACGCAGGGGAACGTCGTATTGTGGGTGAAGATGTGCTTTCCGTACCTACGAACTAGCCTGCTGAAGGTGCCTCCAGATCTGGCGTAGCTGGGGAGAACATCATCAAGAACTTTCTTGATATTTGTGTAGTCTTTCTTCGACTGACGGTCCGGGTCGAAATACGTGGCCATGGAATATTTCGGGCTTAAGAGGATCAGTGTGCAATGTGTGTCACTGCACAAAACACGGAATGTTAGAAAAAACAGAACGATCGAAATCTAAGAAATCATATGTTACGGGGCGGTGAGGGGATGGCTTACTCGGGAAAGTAAGGCACGAGGAAGTTATCTGTAACATCCCAAATTTTCAATTTGGTATGTTATACATAGATCATCATTGCATATCATGTTTTATTGCATTTTGTCAAATCCTCGATAAACCCTAAGCAACTCAAGGACCCTCGGAGAGAGTTGGGGATTTTCTCAAATTTTCATATTTGATGTTCATCAAATAATAAGACGAGGATTTTGGTTTTAATGATTTTCTCTCCGGAAAAATATTTCATTTTAAATAAACGAGAGGAGAAAACATGACTTCTCCAAAAACAAGTGAAATACTGGAGGAAAAATGTTAAAATCATTATTTGGAATTTATTTGGATTTTATTTGCAAATTTTATTGCATTAAAAATATTGCATGTTTTCAAAATATTTATTTTGATTTAAAAAAAATGTTCACCCTATTCTAGATTTTCTAACGAGACGGGGAAAATTGATTTTATATTTTTCTGATTTTTATTTATTTTTCTGACAATTATTTTCGGCGGAACTTAAGAAAAAAACTGCGCGACGCCCGACCGGGCCGAAGCCCAGCCGAGCGCCGGCCCAACCCCCGCGCCCGTCTCCTTCCTGGAGACCGAGCGGACCACGCCGCCGCCGCCGAGTCTCGCTCCCGCACGGCACCCACCGGCCGCCCCCTTCCCCAAGCCTCCGACCCCCTCCCTCCTTAAATACCCCCCCTCTCTCTTTTCCCCACACCGCCACCGCCGGAGTCGCACCCGCCGCCGCCGCACTCATCCCGCGCCGCCGCCGCTCGCCGGAGCCGCCGCCCCTCACCTCGCCCGCACCCCGCGCCCCGCGCCCTCGCCCGAGCCCCGCACCCCGCCGCCAAGCCCCGCGCCCGCCGGAGCCTCGCCGGAGCCGTCCCCGAGGTACTGCCGCCGGCCGTTGACTTTGCCGGTTTTCGTTTTTTAAAAAAGAAGGTCTTCGTTAAAAAAAAACCCTAGATCGGTTTTTTTTCGGTTTTATTATTTTGCGAGCGTTCACCGAACCGTTCGTTTTAACGAACGCGTTCGTCGGTTTTTCTCTGTTAACGAACGTCCATTCTTTAACCGTTCGTCCGTTTTTCTTTTGCGTCGGATTTTTCTGCGATTATCTCAGATTCGATTTCTGATCGAATTTTCGAATCTGTTTAACTTCTCGCTCGTTTATCGGAATCAGGCGATTCAAGCGCCTAGAGTTTTGTCTCGAAATTCTCTTTCCGTTTAACCTACTCAAACAAGTTTTTGCTACAGTAAAATTTGACATAGATCCAGATTAGCAAACGAAGTTTCTTTCTTTCGCCGTTTGACTTTCGTTGCTTCTTTCGAGTTGATTGTTTTTGCAAACCGGAGTTCTTAAGTTGAACTTTCTGGTTGGATCTTTCATTCGAGTTTTACCTGTGCATTAGATGAGTACTGATTGTATGCTTGTTTGTTTGCGATAGAGTACCCGGAGTGTGCCGCTTGTTACTTCGAATCGCTAGGTTTTGCGGATCATCGGCAAGGCAAGTAACACTTTGATCATATACCTTCCATACCCAGTTTTTATTGCATTAGATCTGTTTTCCTCAAACACTTGCATGATTAGGATCTAATTAAATTGTGGGTATTGGGAAGTAGTTGAGGTAGTACCTATTACCTGTTTACAATCAAACCCTTGGGAGTTACTTCTACGTTGCTATTATTATTGCCATGCTATGCTCGTAGACGTGGATTGGGTTTGAGTGAAATTCATGACAGATGTGAGATTGTTAATAATGGTTTACTTAAGGTGGCAACTTAAACTCACATCTGGGTGGATTGAGGTACCTGGGTATTCCAGGATGGCCTGTTTTTCTTTTGGACCGCCACCCAGGTTCAAAGGGATCATGAGATTTTTCATGCGAGAAACTTCCGTGTGCAGCCGCAAGCTATTATGGGCTCTAGCATAGTTGACTAAGTTGTGTGAACTCTTACAGTGGTAGACTAGCAGATGTAGGGGAAAGTAGGTGTAACTGTCTACCCATACGTAAGGTGCAAACACTTCTGAAAGACTGTGTCTTGGTCATCCGTTACTCAAACACCATGTAGTGCGAGTAATCCAACGGAGGAGATCAAGTCTTGTGGGGAAAAGTGCACAAACCTCTGCAGAGTGTACAAACTAATCATGATTAGCCGTGTCCCCGGTTATGGACAACTTGAGTATCTAGTACTTGGATTATCATGTGAATCTCATCACTATGTTACTACTAATTAATTTTGTTGGGTTAATTGATGACTTTTTAATTGGGATTGAGATGCTGTTAACCATCTCAATGTTTCACAACCACCATGATAGTTAAATAAAATTTATTCCTTTGAAGTAGGATAAAATTGGCTTTTCGCAAAACTATAACCATAGAGCTTTCCACCAGCCTTATATGCATGATATTTTAATCTTTTCCAAGGATGTTTTTATGACCATAGAGCTTTCCAACGGAGGAGATCAAGTCTTGTGGGGAAAAGTGTTTATGGAGTTTTTGGATAAGTTCGTCGTGGTGTTCATTGATGATATTTTAATCTTTTCCAAGGATGAAGAAGAGCATGAGGAGCATTTACGATTGGTACTTGAGAAGCTCAGAGAACATCAGTTATATGCCAAGTTCAGCAAATGTGAGTTTTGGTTGAAGGAAGTTGGATTCCTTGGACATGTTATTTCTGGAGAAGGAATAGCAGTAGACCCTGCCAAGGTTGACACAGTGACAAGTTGGGAATCACCCACGACAGTTGGAGAGATCCGGAGTTTTCTTGGACTTGCAGGATACTACCGGATGTTTATCGAGAATTTCTCAAGGATTGCTAAGCCCATGACTGAGCTATTGAAGAAGGACACCAAATTCAATTAGACTGAGGAATGTGAAGCTAGTTTCCAAGAGTTGAAGAAACGATTGGTTACCTCACCAGTGTTGATTCTGCCAGATCAACGCAAGGACTATGAAGTTTATTGCGACGCTTCTCGTCGAGGACTTGGAGCAGTGCTTATGCAGGAAGGAAGAGTTGTGTCATATGCTTCACGACAACTTAAACCCCATGAGAAGAATTATGCTACGCATGATTTGGAGTTAGCAGCCGTGGTGCATGCATTGAAGACATGGAGACATTTTCTCATCGGAAACCATTGTGAGGTGTACACGGATCACAAGAGTTTGAAGTACATTTTCACGCAAAAGGAATTAAATCTCAGACAGAGGAGATGGTTGGAGCTCATTAAGGATTATGATATGAGATTGCAATATCACCCTGGAAAGGCTAACGTAGTAGCAGACGCGTTGAGCCGCAAGAGTCATGTCAACACTCTCATGACAGGAGAGTTACCTCAAGAATTAGCCAAGGACCTTCGCGAGCTATGTTTGGAGATAGTCCCAAGAGGCTATCTAGCGACATTGGAGATTCAGTCTACCTTGATGGAAAGGATCAGAGAAGCTCAGAAGACAGACAAGGAGATTGAAGAGATAAAGGAGAAATTGAGCAAAGGAAAAGCCAAGGGATTTCGTGAGGATGAGCACGATACCTTATGGTTCGAGGACCGCGTATATGTGCCAAATGATCCGGAGATCAGGAAGTAGATTTTGCAGGAAGCCCATGATTCACCGTACTCGATTCACCCAGGGAATACCAAGATGTATTTGGATTTGACTTTCTGGTGGACCGGAATGAACAAGGATATTGCAGAGTATGTAGCAGTTTGTGATGTATGTCAGAGAGTGAAAGCAGAGCATCAGAAGCCAGCAGGATTGCTACAGCCATTGCTGATACTCGAATGGAAGTGGGATAAAATAGGCATGGATTTTATCACCGGATTACCCAGGACTCGTACAGGCTATGACTCAATATGGGTTGTAGTCGACCGTTTGACGAAAGTGGCTCATTTCATTCCAATAAAGACCCCTTACACCAGTGCTAAGTTGGCAAAGATATACATGACCAGGATCGTATGTTTGCATGGAGTTCTGAGGACCATTGTATCAGACAGAGGAACCCAATTTACCTCGAAGTTTTGGAAGCAGTTACATGAAACGTTGGGAACCAGGCTGGAATTTAGTACAGCATTTCACCCGCAGACAGATGGACAGACCAAGAGAGTCAACAAGATTTTGGAGGACATGTTGAGAGCATGTGCACTAGATTATGGATCTAGTTGGGACGACAATTTTCCATATGCGGAGTTTTCTTATAACAACAGTTATCAAACCAGTTTGAAGATGGCCCCTTTCGAAGCCTTGTACGGAAGGAGTCTGAACAGAAAGTGAGGATGATTCGCGATAGGCTCAAGGTAGCCCAGTCCAGACAGAAGAGTTATGCTGATTCTAAACGAAAGGAGCACGAAGTCAGAGACCGAGTGTATCTTCGAGTATCACCACTTCGAGGAGTGAAGCGCTTTGGAGTTAAAGGAAAGTTAGCGCCCCGTTTTATCGGACCATACAGAGTGTTGGGACGTATGGGAGAAGTTGCTTACAAGCTAGAATTGCCCGAAGGATTGTCTGGAGTTCATGATGTATTTCACGTTTCGCAGTTCAAGAAGTGCCACGCAGAGATGGCTGAGATACCATTGAGAGATACTGTGCCACTGGAAGCAATTCAGCTGGAAAGTGATTTGACTTATGAGGAGAAGCCAGTTAAGATTCTCGAGTATGCCAGCCGAGTTACCCGCAGTAAGGTTATCAAGTTTTGCAAAGTCCAGTGGAGTCACCACACGGAGGATGAAGCCACCTGGGAGCGAGAGGAAGATCTACGGAAAAACCACTCCCACCTGTTTTCTAGCCAACCCGAATCTCGAGGGCGAGATTCATCTTAAGGGGGGTAGGTTTGTAACATCCCAAATTTTCAATTTGGTATGTTATACTTATTGCATTTTGACAAATCCTCGATAAATCCTAAGCAACTCAAGGATCCTCGGAGAGAGTTGGGGATTTTCTCGAATTTCCATATTTGATGTTCATCAAATAATAAGACGAGGATTTTGGTTTTAATGATTTTCTCTTCGAAAAAATATTTCATTTTAAATAAACGAGAGGAGAAAACATGACTTCTCCAAAAACAAGTGAAATACTGGAGGAAAAATGTTAAAATCATTATTTGGAATTTATTTGGAATTTATTTGCAAATTTTATTGCATTAAAAATATTGCGTGTTTTCAAAATATTTATTTTGATTTAAAAAAAATGTTCACCCTTTTCTATATTTTCTAACTAGACAGGGAAAATTTATTTTATATTTTTCTGACTTTTATTTATTTTTCTGCGTATTATTTTCCGCGGAACTTTAAAAAAAAACTGCGCGACGCCCGACCGGGCCGAAGCCCAGCCGAGCGCCGGCCCAACCCCCGTGCCCGTCTCCTTCTTGGAGACCGAGCGGACCACGCCGCCGCCGCACGGCACCCGCCGGCCGCCCCCTTCCCCAAGCCTCCGGCCCCCCCTCCGTCCTTAAATACCCCCCTCTCTCTTTTCCCCTCACCGCCGCTGCCGGAGTCGCACCCGCCGCCACCGCACTCACCCCGCGCCACCGCCGCCGCTCGCCGGAGCCGCCGCCCCTCACCTCGCCGGCACCCCGCGCCCCACGCCCTCGCCCGAGCCCCGCACCCCGCCGGCAAGCCCCGCGCCCGCCGGAGCCTCGCCGGAGCCGTCCCCGAGGTACTGCCGCCGGCCGTTGACTTTGCCGGTTTTCGTTTTAAAAAAAACCTCTTCGTTAAAAAAAACCCTAGATCGGTTTTTTTCGGTTTTATTATTTTGCGAGCGTTCACCGAACCGTTCGTTTTAACGAACGCGTTCGTCGGTTTTTCTCTGTTAACGAACGTCCGTTCTTTAACCGTTCGTCCATTTTTCTTTTTCGTCGGATTTTTCCGCGCTTATCTCAGATTCGATTTCTGATCGAATTTTCGAATGTGTTTAACTTCTCGCTCGTTTATCGGAATCAGGCGATTCAAGCGCCTAGAGTTTTGTCTCGAAATTCTCTTTCCGTTTAACCTACTCAAACAAGTTTTTGCTACAGTAAAATTTGACATAGATCCAGATTAGCAAACGAAGTTTCTTTCTTTCGCCGTTTGACTTTTGTTGCTTCTTTCGAGTTGATTCTTTTTGCAAACCGGAGTTCTTAAGTTGAACTTTCTGGTTGGATCTTTCATTCGAGTTTTACCTGTGCATTAGATGAGTACTGATTGTATGCTTGTTTGTTTGCGATAGAGTACCCGGAGTGTGCCGCTTGTTACTTCGAATCGCTAGGTTTTGCGGATCATCAGCAAGGCAAGTAACACTGTGATCATATACCTTCCATACCCAGTTTTTATTGCATTAGATCTGTTTTCCTCAAACACTTGCATGATTAGGATCTAATTAAATTGTGGGTATTGGGAAGTAGTTGAGGTAGTACATATTACCTGTTTACAATCAAACCCTTGGGAGTTACTTCTACATTGCTATTATTATTGCCATGCTATGCTCGTAGACGTGGATTGGGTTTGAGTGAAAGTCATGACAGATGTGAGATTGTTAATAATGGTTTACTTAAGGTGGCAACTTGAACTCACATTTGGGTGGATTGAGGTACCTGGGTATTCCAGGATTGCCTGTTTTTCTTTTGGACCGCCACCCAGGTTCAAAGGGATCATGAGATTTTTCATGCTAGAAACTTCCGTGTGCAGCCGCAAGCTATTATGGGCTCTAGCATAGTTGACTAAGTTGTGTGAACTCTTACAGTGGTAGACTAGCAGATGTAGGGGAAAGTAGGTGTAACTGTCTACCCATACGTAAGGTGCAAACACTTCTGAAAGACTGTGTCTTGGTCATCCGTTACTCAAACACCATGTAGTGCGAGTAATCCAACGGAGGAGATCAAGTCTTGTGGGGAAAAGTGCACAAACCTCTGCAGAGTGTACAAACTAATCATGATTAGCCGTGTCCCCGGTTATGGACAACTTGAGTATCTAGTACTTGGATTATCATGTGAATCTCAGCACTATGTTACTACTAATTAATTTTGTTGGGTTAATTGATGACTTTTTAATTGGGATTGAGATGATGTTAACCATCTCAATGTTTCACAACCACCATGATAGTTAAATAAAATTTATTCCTTTGAAGTAGGATAAAATTGGCTTTTCGCAAAACTATAACCATAGAGCTTTCCACCAGCCTTATATGCATGTAGTATAGCATTGTTATTGTTCATTATTCTCTATGTGTTACATTGCCAGCATATTCTATGTGCTGACCCGTTTTCGGGCTGCAACCTTTCATGTTGCAGACTTTTCAGACGACGAGTAAGGTGCCTTAGGTCGTGGTCTTATACTCAGTGATGCCGCTGGAGTTGATGGACTCACTTATCTTCCAAGTCTTCCGCTGTTATCGTTGTTAGATGGCCTTAAGCCATGTTTATTATACTTATTCTCTTCAGAGATATTCGATGTAATAAGTGTGTGATTGCTACTCTGTTATAAATCCTCCATTTGTACTGTGCGTGTCAGCATTACTTATCCAGGGATGACACTGGTGCACAGCAGCACAGACCATTTGAGGCCTGGTCGCTACGTTATCCTTATCTGGGTTTGCCAGAATGACGCCTTCGAGGTATGAACTCACGACTTGCCGGTCCCCAGCGCTGCCCAAGATCTTGGCACGCATGTAGAAGGGGTCAACTATCACGATGTCCGGGGTCTTGTCTCTAATGATCCGCATCTCCATACTCAGTGAAAATAGCCGAACGAAGGTGTAGTGCAGCGGATGAAGGTTAAACATAGCGAAGATGTCATCAACCCGCAGGACGATCGTACCCCCGATGGCGCTATCCACAAAGCCCTTGCCCTCTGGCACCTTGCCATGAAAACCGCGTATGCCACATCATTCTCGGAGAGATGCCGCTTCTCCAAAGAAAGAACACTGTCATGCAGACTCCACATAACACCGGTTGCAGCATTGAGCAGATTAGTCTGTAGCACCGGCCTACCCGCCACATGCACCCTGCTCGAGATATCCTTAGGTGAAGGTGGCCCGTCCTGAGCACGGATCGTACTCGGTGCTGGCTGGCTCGCACCGCCCTTGTTATTCTTTCGTTTCCGTCCCTTCTTCCTCATCTGCTGTAATGGGATCGAGTTCTTCTTAGAGACTGCCTTCTTGAGTGAGTTGGGGCTGATAATATTCTGCACCTCGGCTATCTGAGGCTCGGTGAAGGCGGCAGCTGGAGGCGCCTCCTGAGAACTGAACGCCAGACGACGCCTGTTGCAATTGGGTTTCTCCGTGGTACCAGCTAGATCGCGGTCGTCTTTTTCAGGGTTGGGTTCTTGAGAAGGAGGCCCGAAGAATTCGTCACTGTACCCAAGTTCGGCATAGTACTTATCGACTTTGGTAAATGTACCATCGTCATTGTCGTCGTCGTCCGGATCCTGTGCCATATGCATGTCCGGATCCTGTGCCATAGGGATGTCCGGCATGTCCGGTAGCGTTGTGGCGGTCTTGCCATGGCTTGGCGCCGGCACGACTGGCGGTATTGTCTGTGGGGTGGTGTCCCCCGCCCCCAAACGAATCTGGCTCTTCGGCCAAAGCAGGGGCCAGCTTACGCAGGCAATGAGGGTCATCACATCATCTTCGTCGGCCCCAGCTGTCACGCCCAATATGCGACCCTATCCGCGAGGAACTCGAAGGTCCCACCAAGGATAGACCAACATATATAAACGCTTTTGTAAGGTGGATATCATTACATCAACATTACATAATATATGGGGATACATACAAGGCATACAAATGCCGCAAGAATACATCAATACATCATACATAAGATCAACATCCGACTACGGATGAAACAAAAACAGAAGCTCAAACGACATCCACCCTGCTAGCCCAGGCTGCCGACCTGGAACCTATCCCCTTATCGAAGAAGAAGCAGAAGAAGAACTCCAAAACAAGTAAACATCGCTCTCGTGTCATGATCATCGCAAAACCTGTACCTGCAACTGTTGTTGTAGTAATCTGTGAGCCACAAGGACTCAGCAATCCCATAACCATGGGTATCAAGACTAGCAAAGCTTAAAGGGTAAGGAAGGGGTAAAGTGGTGAGGTTGCAGCAGCGACTAAGCCAGATATGGTGGCTAACTTACGCAAATAAGAGCGAGAAGAGAAGCAATGGAACGGTCGTGAAACTAGCAATGATCAAGAAGTGATCCTGAACTCCTACTCACGTCAAACATAACCCAGAAACCGTGTTCACCTCCCGGACTTCGCCGAGAAGAGACCATCACGGCTACACACGCGGTTGATGCGTTTTAATAAGTCAAGTGTCAAGTTCTCTACAACCGGACATTAAGAAATTCCCATCTGCCACATAACCGAGGGCACGGCTCTCAAAAGTTTATACCCTGCAGGGGTGTCCCAACTTAGCCCACTATAAGCTCTCACAGTCAACGAAGGATATTCCTTCTCCCGGGAAGGTCCGATCAGTCTCGGAATCCCGGTTTACAAGACATTTCGACAACGGTAAAAGAAGACCAGCAAAGCCGCCCGATGTGCCGACAATCCCGATAGGAGCTGCACATATCTCGTTCTCAGGGCAACACCGGATAAGTCAAGCTACGAGTAAAACCAGGCCTCGAGTTTCCCCGAGGTGGCCCCGCAGGCTGCTCGGTTCGGACCAACACTTAGAGAAGCACCTGCCCGGGGGGGTTAAATAAAGATGACCCTCGGGAGAGCGACTCCCTAGGGAAAAGAATAGGTGATAGGCAAATGGTAAAACCAAGGTTGGGCCTTGCTGGAGGAGTTTTATTCAAAGCGAACTGTCAAGGGGGTCCCATAAATCACCCAACCGCGTAAGGGACGCAAAATCAAGGAACATAACAGCGGAATGACAGAAACTAGGGCGGCAAGAGTGGAACAAAACACCAGGCATAAGGCCGAGCCTTCCACCCTTTACCAAGTATATAGATGCATTAATAATATAAGAGATATTGTGATATCCCAACATAAACATAATCCAACATGGAGCAATCTTCATCTTCACCTGCAACTAGCAACGCTATAAGAGGGGCTGAGCAAAGCGGTAACATAGCCAAACAACGGTTTGCTAGGAAGGGTGACAATGGTTAGAGGTGGTATCATGGCAATTTGGGAGGCTTGAAGAGCAAATGATAGGTAGCGCAGCATAGCGATAGAACGAAGCAACTAGCATAGCAATGATAGTAATGAGATCCAAGGTGACGGTCATCTTGCCTGAAATCCCGCTAGGAAGAAGAACGAGTGCATGAAGAAGATGAAGCCATGAAGACGAACCAAGTGTAGACGAACGAATCCTCACGATCGCAACGAAACGAGAACTATCGAGAAGAAGCACACAACATGGTAAACACACCACACATGAACAAGACATGATGCTCAATCAAGTATGATGCATGACAAGGCTACATGAGTCTACTCATGGCAAGAGATGATGCATACAAGAGCAACACATCAAAGCAAGTTTAAATGAGGCCGGGAACAACATATAACAATTCCGGTAAGTCCTCATATGCAAATTTCAAAATTGGTCCAGACCTGAATAAACCTTATGTTCAAGTTGTTAAACAGCAAGTTAAGATGCACCAAGATGATCTACATGAAATTCTAGTCAAGTTACATATAAAGTTCATTAGATTCGGAGCTACGGCCTAAAAGATATGAGCAAAACAAGTTAAACATGACATTGGTGCAAAATGCATACAAACATCAAGCAAACACCTTCAAAACAAGGATGCAACAAGGTAACATGAAACTACATGCAAAACTAAGCAAGTTACATATAGAACATGCTCAAAACGGAGCAACGGTGCAACACATACACACCAAACAAGATATAGCAACAATCTGTTTAAAACAGCAACTAGGCATATTGCAAGCATCAAAACAATATGCTATAGCACGACAACATGAAAACAAAAGGCATGGACATGATGTACAGGTAAAGCATGACAAAACATGAACACTGAGGTATCTCTAGAAATCACTAGAGCATGCTCAAAACGACATGGCAAGATTGCAATTAATAACAGATTCACAGACTGCAGAAAATCACTGGACATGGCAGAAATAACATCAGGTTGCAAAGTTTAGAGCTATCAAACAACATGCTACAGGAACTTATCATGGCAACAAAAGGCGTCGCATGAATCTACTAATTGCATAGAACAAAAGTCTCTTACTGATCACGAGCCAAAAAGGCACAGAAGATATGATGGCACCCATGTAAACATAGCAAGTTACATAAACAGATTCAGACAAACAGATTCAGGCATAAACAGAATTATGAAGGCATCTTTGCGAGCTCAAATCACTCATCACAAGCATTCCATGGCATGTGAAGTGAACCAACAGTAAGATGGCATAAATATGAAGCTAAGCATGGCAATAGCATAGTCATAGGGTGCATGGATCACTAGCAAAACACATGGCAATAACGAACTTCATGTAAACAGGCTGACAGAAACATTATTTAGCAAGTTTGGAGCATGCTAACAACAATCTACAGCAGGCTATAAATGCAAACAAGGGCATGGATGGATAGAGCATAACATTTATAACAAAACATCCTTAGTGAACATCTCCAGAATATGCAAAGAACTCATGGTGACAGCAGGTTTACATGGCATAACAATGCTACAGCTACAGACTTGGCAGAAATGACTTAAGTCACAGAAATCAGCAACATCACGGAGGCTACTTTGCATGCTTGTGCTAGTCACCACATAAATCCTAAAAATACAAGACAAGCACCTCTGCAAATATGGCATGATTTAGTTCAAAACACATGTAGAGGTCATGCTCATAAGATGCACACACAAAATGCAATAAAAAAGACAATCATCAAGTTCTGATAATAGACAGCAGTTAACAGCATATAGCACTCTTGCAAAGATGATTAGGGCATCAATATGAACTCAAACAAGCATGGCACAATGGAACAAAATGAAGAGCATCTCATGATGAACATTTTGATATATTACACGCACAAAACGGTCACACATGTACAAAGTTACGCCCATCCAAACATGCACACATGAAGTTTTCAGGAAAAGACAGGCGAAAAAAATAGACCTCGCGGGGGTAGGCTGGACGGGAAGACGAGGTTGCGGCCATGGGAGCCATGTCTGGCGGCGGCCCGATCGCCGGCGAGGCTGTGGGGCACGGAGGAGGCCTGAGGAGGGCGGATCTGGTCGTCAGGGGCCGGATCCCGCCGGATCCGTGGCCGGAGCAGGGCGACAACACGGAGGCGGGGCAGCACGGGGCCGGCGGCGAGCTCCTCCGGGCAGCGGGGCGAGAAGGGGCGGCGAGCACGGGGCGCCAGAGGAAGGAGAAGGGCGGCGCGGCTCCTGAGGTCGGCGGGGTTGGCGGCGACGTGAGGCACGACGGGGAGGAGCGGGCGGCGGGGCGCAGGGACGGGCGAGCGGTGGCGCGCGCGGGCCGGGGCGCAGCTCAGATCGATGCCCCCTGGCGGGTCGCACCTGGGCTCCGCGGGCCGCGACAGCGGGGAGCGGGGCTGGGGCGACGTGGCGCCTTCCTGTTGGCCCGGGGCGCTGGCTGCGGCGGCGGAGGCCAGTGGGGGCGCGCCACTTCCGGCGGTGGGCTTGGCCGGCGCGGAAAACGAGGAGGAGGGTGGAGGCTGCGGCAGGAGGTAGGTGGAGGGCTAGGTTTAGGCTAGGGATGTCCAAAAATGGACTAGGGTGTCCATATATAGCAGATTTGCTAGGGTTAGGGGGGTTCAGGGGGTTTTGGATCCCTCCGATCTCGATCGGACAGTTCCGGACACGAGGGGGCTGGGCCTAGGAGGTATTAGTGGGCTATGAAGAGAGGGCTTGGGATGAGGGGAGAGAAGAGAAGTGCATCCCGGCAACTGTTTCCGAAGACCGAAAACGTCCGATGATAGACCGGCTATACTGCCGCTATAGTTATCCGTTGGGGCATCAAACGGACTCCGAATGCGATGAAACTTGACAGGCGATCTACCTACACTATAATAAGACCGCACGCCAACTTTCATCCCCATTCCGAGTACATTTTTCAGCCACTTATAAAATAATATTTCGGAGGTGCCGCGGGCGCGTGCGAGTGTTGTTGGGCTCAGAACGGACAACGGAGAGAACCGGGGGAACCCGAATGGACGCAAGTTTTGAAAGACATGCAAATGAAATGTAGATGATGACATGGAAAAATGCAACACGCAAGCAAATGACATGGCAATGATGGTGAATAACTGGCGGACACCTGGCGTGTCGAATCCGGGGCGTTACACCAGCGGGTCGAATCGGAGGTAACCACTCGTCGCAGCCTGGCAGCACCCGAACCAGTTCAACCCTATACACGGTGGGTGGCATCGGATTACCGTGGAACACGGGGTTGCCTGGTTGAACGATTCTGCCCTTGGCGACATCGATCAACTCACCGCCCATGAAGTGCAGGAGAGTGCATGGAACGTCGGCGGCGCCCTGCGAAAACATGTAGGGCGTCAGGGATGCCCGGTCAAAGGCAAGGAGATGAAGTCATCGGCCGAGAGGCTTAGTTACCGTGATGGCGTCGAGCTCGGCTAATGTCGAGGCACCGCCAACGGCGGGCGTGCAACTGACGGAGGGGCCGCTTGCTGCCGAGGTGCCGGCCGGCATACACCCGGGTGCATTAAGCTCCAATGCCCGTGCCGGCGCCGGATACACCAATACCGCCTCCGCCGGAGACACCAATGGCGCCGCCTGCGCATTGTGCGAGTTGCTGGCCGTGAAGCTGGGAACCGGGGGCGACCCCTGTTGGCCGCCCGCAATCCACGTCTGCAGCCCCTGAATTAAGGTAGGTACAATGGCGGTGAGCGTCGTTCCCAGTTGTTGTTGCACTTGCTCTTGGACAATCTCCGGAATCCGCGCCACTTGTGCCTTGAGTTCTTGAACCTCGCGCGACTGGCTTTCCGAGCTGGTCTTTTTCTCCTTTCGCCCACCAGCGTTATAGTATGACGACCATTTTGTGGACAAGCCTTTGTCGGCCACACGACCAGCTGACGAAGGCTTACTGAGCTTATCCTTGTTTTTCATTATGTTCAACGCCCTACTTAGAGTGTTGTCCCAAGGGGAGCTCTAAGAAGACCCCGCGCTACTGCTTTCAGTCTCCTGTGGAAGGAATGTGAACCATTTAGAAATTTGGCTTCATTAATTAGAATGCAACCATATGGAGCTAATTACGCGGGGGTGTATTCCCTACCAGAACATGCTCAAGCGCCTTGGTCTTTGGATCTGTGGTAAGCTCCTTTGTTACCGGGTCCTCCTTGTACCGGGCGCTGACATAGTTCCTGGTCTGCTTCTCACGGTATTTCTCGAAGCGGGGCGGTAGGCCTTGCTCGGCACGCTCCGCGTCCTCCTTGTCCCATATAGGTTCCGCCACTCTGTAACCGCCGGGACCGAGTTTGTGGACCCCTAAGTTCAAGTCCCGCATCTCTTTCCCCCACTGACTTGATTCCTCAGATGCGCCGCTCTCGCACTTGATCTTGAACTCCTTGTAGTCATCTTCGCTGATCGAAGGATTTTTCGCCTTGATCTTCTCATAACTATCACCTTTGTTAATCATTCTCTTCACCGCACTTCTCCAAGTAGGCAGGGCCGTGCTCATCTTTGTGAGGGCGGTACTGTTCACTTTATTCCCTGAGAGGCATGTGTTTGCAAAGTCAGCGGGGAACTTGTATCGTTCGTGCAGCTTCGTGAAGAGGAGGTTGCGCAAATTCCCTCGGTCCTTATGCCTTAGGTTCTCGGTGTTGATCGAGATGGTGCTCCGGAGAATGCACCCGAGCTGAACCGAGTACCCCTTGACTAATTCTTTGGGCGCCGTTGGATCCCCGTCGCAGTTCACTTCAGTAAATTCCTCCTTGACGGTGCCGAGCACGTTCGGGCGCCGGTCCTTCCGTTGCCTCTTTGGTTGGCTGCCATCTGTGCATGCGCTGCCATCATCAGTGGTGGCATCCTCGGCGGCACCATTAGTGGTGTCATCCCCGACGCCACTAGGGGTTGTGTAGTCAGGATCGGTGTCTTCCGCGGCGTCCTCATAGCGGTGAGGTTCTTCCTCCATCTCCTGGGACAGCTCCCAGAATGCCTTGTCGCCCGAACCGCCGGCCTCATCGTTGTGGGCCATGTTTCGCTCTAAATAGGAAAAAAGTTTGGTCAAAAAGTTGGTTATTGTCAAGGAACAAGATCATGGTCTCATCATTTAGGGTTTGTCGACACCGAGGCATCCTAAAAGCTAAGCTTTTATCATTTAGGGTTTGTCGACGCCGAGGCACCCTAAAAGCCTAAGCTTTCATCATTTAGGTTTTTATCGACAGCGAGGCACCCTAAAAGCCAAGGTTTTATAATTTAGGGTTTGTCGACGCTGAGGCACCCTAAATGCTAAGTTAAGTTTTCATCATTTAGGGTTTATTGATGCCGAGGCACCCTAGGTTGACTGATATATATGGGTGTAACACCCACGATGCGGCTATATCTCCCACGTGTCGAGGCACGACTTAGAGGCATAACCGCATTGTGGTTTTGTCGCAAGAAGGGTCATCTTCACACAATCCCATGTAATGAACAAGAATGGGATAAAGAGTGTTGGCTTACAATCGCCAATTCACACAAAACATTAATAAATTCATACATCATTCAAAATACACACATAGACCGACTACGGTCAAATCCAAATGAAAAAGAAGATAACCTCAAATGCTAGATCCCCGATCGTCCCAACTGGGCTCCACTACTGATCATCTGGAAACGAAACATAGTAACGACCAAGGTCTTCATCAAACTCCCACTTGAGCTCAGTTGCGTCACATGCACTGGTATCATCGGCACCTGCAACTGTTTGGAAGTATCTGGTGAGTCACGAGGACTCAGCAATCTCACACCCGCGAGATCAAGACTATTTAAGCTTATGGGTAGGAAAGGGTAGTGAGGTGGAGCTGCAGCAAGCACTAGCATGTGTGGAGGCTAACATACGCAAATAAGAGCGAGAAGAGAAGCAACGCAACGGTCGTAAAGCTAGAAGTGATCAAGAAGTGATCCTGAAACTACTTACGCACAACCATAACACAAGAACCGTGTTCACTTCCCGGACTCCGCCGAGAAGAGACCATCACGGCTACACACGCGGTTGATGTATTTTAATTAAGTCAAGTGTCAAGTTCTCTATAACCGGACATTAACAAATTCCCATCTGCCACATAACCGCGGGCACGGCTCTCGAAAGTTTATACCCTGCAGGGGTGTCCTAACTTAGCCCATTATAAGCTCTCACGGTCAACGAAGGATATTCCTTCTCCCGGGAAGACCCGATCAGTCTCGGAATCCCGGTTTACAAGACATTTCGACAATGGTAAAACAAGACCAGCAAAGCCGCCTGATGTGTCGACAATCCCAATAGGAGTCGCATGTACCTCATTCTCAGGACACACCGGATGAACACTACGTACAACTAAAACCAGCCCTCAAGTTTCCCTGAGGTGGCGCTGCAAGTGGCTCTAGTTTGGACCAACACTCTGAGGAGCACTGGCCCGAGGGGTAAAATAAGATGACCCTTGAGTCTGCAGAACCCAAGGGAAAAAGTCTTAGGTAGGAAAATGTTCAAACCAAGGTTGGGCCTTGCGGGAGGAGTTTTATTCAAAGCGAACTGTCAAGGGGGTCCCATAAATCGCCCAACCGCGTAAGGAACGCAAAATCGAGGAACATAACACCGGTATGACAGAAACTAGGGCGGCAAGAGTGGAACAAAACACTAGGCATAAGGTCGAGCCTTCCACCCTTTACGAAGTATATAGATGCATTAATTAAATAAGAGATATTGTGATATCCCAAAATATCCATGTTCCAACATGGAACAAACTTCATCTTCACCTGCAACTAGCAACGCTATAAGAGGGGCTGAGCAAAAGCGGTAACATAGCCAATCAACGGTTTGCTAGGAAGGGTGAAAAAGGTTAGAGGCTGACATGGCAATAAGGGAGGCATGATATAACAAGTGGTAGGTAGCGCAACATAGCGATAGAGCGAACAACTAGCAAGCAAAGATAGAAGTGATTTCGAAGGTATGGTCATCTTGCCTGAAATCCCGCAAGGAAGAAGAATGAGTCCATGAAGAAGACAAACAGATCTAGTCGAACGAATCCTCACAACTCCGGAATGAAAACCGAAGCTAACGAGAGAAGCAAACCGGAAAGAAGCAAACAACATGGTAAACAACCATCACATAAACATGGCATGATGCACAATCAAGTATGATGCATGTCTGGTTTGATGATTCATGGCATGGCAAATGCAACAAACAACACTACAAATTAAGTGGAGCTCAATATGCAACGAGTTGCATATTGACGAAAGACCACATCAATTATTTAGTTCGCTCTTGTTTATGCTACTCATCAATATTAAATGTTGGTTAACATGGCAAGAGGTGAATCATATGAAAACTACCTATGTAGGCAATTTTAAATGAGGCCGGAACAGCAAACAACAATTCCGGAAAATCCTCATGTCCATATTTTAATGTTGTCAAACGGTAAAACAAAGGGCATCATGTTAATCTATGCATTTTTCTACCCCATTTACATATAAAGTTTACTAAATTCTGGGTTACGGTTAATTAGTTATGAAATAAATCATTTTAACATGGCATTTAAGCAAATTAAATCAAACAGCACATTTAAACATCTTTAGCATGGATGAAAGTGGCATATTATGAAACTAGATGAAAAACTAAGCATTTTACATATATAAATTATTTACAAATGATGCACGGTTTGTGAGTTATTAAATGCATGACCTAGAGGGACTTTTCTGCAAAACTGTCAACTCTGGATAATTAGCTAAATTCGCAGAACCAGGAAAAAACATATACGGGCCGAAACTAATGCATTTCTGGGCTGAGCAGAGAGGAGGGGGGCTGGATTTGGCGCTCACCCATGGGCTTCGGCCCAGTCGGTGGAGAGATGAGGCCGGCAGGGGGGCTGTTGGGCCTGGCGACGCGGTCAACGCCAGACTGAATCGAGCGAGCCACTACTGCTCTCGTTTTTGAAGAAACAGAAGTAGCAGCAGGAGCATGGCAATGGAAAAGACGACGGCATGGGGCCCTGGCGACGGGGTCGGCGGGAACCGGACGGAACGGGCGGATCGAGTCATCCGGCCTCGGTTCCGGGCAATGGCGGCGGCCAACGGAGCTCGGGCGCGGGGCACAGCCATCCATGGCGGCGGCGGTGGTCCTGCTCGAACAGAGAGACACAAGCGACAGAGAGGTGAGAGAAGGAGAAAGAGCGCGACGCGAAGGGAGAGGGAAGCGGCGGTAGGGCTCACGGGAGCGCATGGGGCGGCGAGGAGCAGCTGCTTGCTCCGGCGGCGGGATCCTGGTGGCTTCGGTGGGCAGAGTCGGGGCGAGCGCACAAGCAGGGGTGCGGGGCTCCATGCGTGAGGCTGGGGATGCAGCGCGAAGCAGAGGGCGACGGGGAAGCGGTCTTGGCGCGGCAGGAGCAGGCCGAGTGCGGTTCGCGTGGGTGCAGAGGAGCGTGGGACGGCTCGATGAACAGCAACGGGCGGCGAAGCTTGAACTTGCTGCGGCGATGGCGACGAGTGGCAGGCCACAGGCGCAAGGAAGGGGTGTGGAGCACGAGATCCGAAGCAGGGGAACGGGAGGAGGTCGGATTCGTCGCGGCTCGCGGAATCTTGCCGGAGATGGTGGCGAAGCATGGACGAGGCTGCTGCGGTGTTGCTCCTCGAGGTGCTCCCATGGCTGTCCTCCTACACGGGACAGAGAGAGAGCACTGAGAGAAGAGCGGGATAGGGGAAGAAGAAGGAAGAGCAGGGGCGCGGGGCTGGCCTGGTGTTCGTCCAGTGAGGAAACAGCCCCGGTCGATGGATCAAGGGTGGGTGCACGGCGACGATGAGGTAGGCGCTGGCATGGGGAGGAGCTGCTGGTTGGATCGAGGGGAGATGGTGGTTCGCCCGGGATGGATCTGGGAGGATCCCAAGGTGGGAGGTGAGTGGGTGGATGGCTGGCGGCGGGTGAGGGGATTTGGTGGATGGGACAAGCCTCCTAAAACTAGGGTTAGGCTGTTTAAATAGCTAGGTGGACTAGCTTAAGGCAAAACGGACCCTCCGATCAAAATCAAATGGTCGAGATAATAGGCTAGGAGAGTCCAACAAAGAAAACGGTGATGTTTTATAGATGTTTGGGGATGATCCGGACCCAATGGTCATGACTGAGCGGTTCTGGATCGGGACAGCTTCGGACGCGCACACAAGGGGGTTTGTGCACTGTACAGAGAGGCTCCGGTTTAGGCAAGAGGGCAAACGAATAACAAGGTTGGTCTCGGAACGGTCAACGAAAGCAAGGGGGAACACGACAACTACGAGTGGATGCAAGTTTTAAGAAAACATGCGGATGTTATGCGGATGATGCAATGATAAATGCAACAAATAAATAAATCACAAGGCGAACACAAAAAACAAGGAAGGCATCTGGAGCGTCGGTCTCGGGGCGTTACAACACTCCACCACTACAAGAGGAGCTCGTCCAGAGTTCTAGGATGGCACCGGAGAAAAAAGGAAGGGGAAGAGATAAAACAAAGTTGCTTCTTTGACAAACGAGTGAAACCACGAACCTTGAGAGATTGAGCGAACGAAAAGAGAGAATACAAGGGAGATCAACGAGATTGAAAACACTCCGTTATCAAACAGGAACAAGGAACATTGCGAGAACCTTTGTAGGTTGAAGAATATGAAACAAGAGCTTAACGGATCAAAAGGGATATGAAAGCACACCGGTAGAAAAGAGAAACAAGGAACACCATGTGAACCTTGGAATTTGCAAAGCTATGAATGACGAGAACAATGGACGAGAACTACATGCAAGCACTCCGGTTGAAACGAGATGTACAAGGAACGATAAGGATCAATTACGATAACGCTCCGGTTGGAAAATGGAAGTGATAGAATATGAACTTGGCAAAATGAAAGCACTTGGATGAGACTCCGGCTAAAAGAGGAATGATAGACACAACACTCCGGTTAAATGCATTAGTAAGAAAATAACACGATCCTCACAATTCGAGATGATGAGCGAAGAGAGCAACATCACCATGCCTCCGGAAGAAAGAATAGAAGATAGATCATTGCAATAAAGGAATGGAGAAGAAAAAGACAACTTCTGCCGCAAATGAGCTTGGAAAGCACCCTTCCAAGAAGGTTATAACGGAGTTGTTGGAAAATCAACAACTAAAAGAACAATCTTGTTGAGGGCTTATCGAACACATCTCAAAATTATGAGGTGACAACCTGCCACTAACGGAAACAGTTGATTGGATTGAGATCAACAAGGAGATGGAAACTTCTTCACCAAGATGAGAAGGAGAAAACTTGATCATTGATTAGCACCACAATAGTAACATTCCTTAGGAAATGCTTTAAGCGGAATATGACACAAGATAACCCAAACGAAGAGATCAATGGATTTAAAATACCTCATTCTTGACAACATGTGAATCATGAAGCACGAAAAGGAATTGTCAAGAATGATGTATTACCATCTCAAAAGATAAGGTAGGAAGAATTGCACTTTAGAATCCAAGATGAAGAATGCTTGGACTCCACAAAACAAAACATGTGTTGAACACCATGTTAATTTTAGAGTATAGCTTAGCGGATCTTAACTCCGAGAGAATTCTTCAAAAACAATTGAAGAATGAAAAGAATCCTTGACGAACCACCATGTCGAACCTCCATGAAGAACTCCGATAATAAAAGAATGATCAAACAAAATGGAAAGTTGAAAAGGACTCCGGGAGAAGCCTTGCAATGATTAGATGAAGTTTTGAAATGATATAATTGAAATAACTTGGAGCTCCGGAAAGAAAAGATGAACAACTTGGAACCGAGAATTTGATATCATGAACGAACTCCGGAAGAAGGAATTAATCACTTGGAGGAAACAAGAATAACAATTACATTACGCATATCCTTCACCAATTTAGATTGATGATAAGCAACGGATTTGGCATACTACTTATTCTCGTAGAAAGGATTAAGATAGATATAGAGCAAACTTGGGAAGGTCTTCAACGAACCACCGGTAGGATTGGAAAGAACGAATGAATTGATATGATAACCAAGGAAGAGAACTCTTGAACGAACCACCGTAAGAATTGAAAATGAACGAAGAAAAGATAAAGAAACACCGGGAAGAATTAGGAAATGAACGAAGATACTTGAATGATGCACCGGTAAGATTTGCAGAACTAGTGAACGCAGAGATCCCGAGCTGATTAGATAATACTTGAATGATGCACCGGTAAGATTTGGAGAACGAGAGCTGAAAGCTGGAATAAATAATCATTCTGAGATGATGGCCTCCAGATAATCAAACTGAAAAGACTCCTGAAAGCTCCAGATGGTTATGAAAAGAATTCTCGCAATCGAAAACAATTATGGGAGGATGGCATCAAGCTAGAACCATGAATCTTCAAGAGAATGGACAAGATTTAGGAGAAATCCTTCTTCAGTCTTCAAATGTTGAGAATGATGATGAGAAACACCACCATGAGTTGTTGAGGCACTCCGGAATGAAAATTAGAAAGATTGAACCAACAATGAAAAGAATTTGAAAGATCTCGGAGAAAGACATTTGACTGATGATAATTCATTCTTACGTCAAACTTTGAAAAGAATTTTAGAAGCTCCGGGAAAATTAGAAGAGTCAGGTAAGATCCTGGGAAAAGACCTGTGGGTTAGGGCCCACTCAAAAGAAACACGGTTGAATGATTACTTGAAAAGGAGATAGCACCGGTTGAATTAAATGGCTTGAATGAGGTAACAACCTCGAAATAGTTAGAATTGATGCAGAGTGGAAACACGAATCTTCAGAGATATCTTCAGCACTCCAGATAAACATGAATAGCAAGAGGTGGATGATTAAGAGGTGCACCGGCATGAGCAAACATTTTAAACAAGGAAAGGAATGTGATTAACACCGAAAAACTGAATTGAATCCACCGGAGAAGAAAAGAGAATGATGAACTTGAAGCTCCGTTAGTATCTTCCTGAGAATCACCGGATAGGAACATTGATGGAAAAAGATGGAGCGGCTTCCCATCAATAAAAGGATACATGATTGAGAAATCTGAGTCCTTGAAGAAAGAGGGTGGGAGGGCGGGAAAACAAAGGCAACTTGGGACGGATGAAGCAAACACCGTTGCAAAGAACTGAGAATTGATCTCGCAAATGTTGAAATGATCGGATCCACTTGAAAAAGAGCACGTCCGTTGGACAGAATTGGCATGACAATCTCGATGATCAAGAAGGATTAGTATTTGCATAGCAATATGAGAACACCATTTAGGATGAGGTATGGAATCCACACTTGACCTGAAAGCAACTCGAATACCACAAACCTAAACAAAACAAAGGATTTGGCTTGCAGAATAAGCCGGAAACAAACATATGATAGATCCCATATCGTATCATGTGTCTGTTGGAAAGATATTCTAGGAGCTTCTTGAATTCCCACTTATAAACTCCCGAAACTTTCTGGTTATGCAATCTGGTGCTGGGGATACAGGGCACACAAAATATATCACCCAAACTAACAATCCCTAGATCCAGCTGTATCCATCCGTCAACACATAACCAAGAAACCTTCGGAAATTGTTTACCTCAACCTTCAAAAAGCATCCGTTATACGAGTTATGGCAATACTCCCGAACTCCCGCCCCAATACTGGGTGGCGTCGAGGTGATCTCAC
This sequence comes from Aegilops tauschii subsp. strangulata, assembly GCF_002575655.3. Classification (NCBI taxonomy): domain Eukaryota; kingdom Viridiplantae; phylum Streptophyta; class Magnoliopsida; order Poales; family Poaceae; genus Aegilops; species Aegilops tauschii. The sequence goes on from NC_053039.3 coordinate 20,619,673, forward strand.
CAACAACTGCATAAAGGAGATTTTTGATGTCGGCGAAACTCAGGTATTCCAGAACTGCAACGATAAAATTGTGACGACAACACCTCGGAGCTCAACTCCCCGGGACACTGCCACAACCCCTAAATGTCAGGAGGCAACAAGAACAATGTTCTCGTCACAAAACCATCGGAACAATTCCAAGATACACGCGTGATCCTAAATTTTTTTTTTGTGAAATTTGAGGAGAGGAAAGTCAAAACATCTACGTCAGGAGGCCTCACCAGAGCGACGAAGGGACTGAGGAGTAAAAAGAATCCTACTCTCCGATATATATAATCCTAAGACTCAAAACATTTTTTTTCTAGACTCAACAACACCAGCGATTCGATCAAGCAGGGGGCTCCTAAGTAGGGGATGGCTCTGATTACCAACTTGTAACACCCAGGATGCGGCTATATCTCCCACGTGTCGAGGCACGACTTAGAGGCATAACCGCATTGTGGTTTTGTTGCAAGAAGGTTCATCTTCAAACAATCCCATGTAATGAACAAGAATGGGATAAAGAGAGTTGGCTTACAATCGCCACTTCACACAAAACATTAATAAATTCATACATCATTCAAAATACACACATAGACCGACTACGGTCAAATACAAATGAAAAAGAAGATAACCCCAAATGCTAGATCCCCGATCGTCCCAACTGGGCTCCACTACTGATCATCTGGAAACGAAACATAGTAACGACCAAGGTCTTCATCGAACTCCCACTTGAGCTCAGTTGCATCACATGCACTGGTATCTGTAGGAGATATGCCCTAGAGGCAATAATAAATGTTCTTGATTATCTCCCTGTTCATAATTATGTTTATGTTCCATGCCATAACTGCAATGATTCTCGAGTCTGCAATATCCACGAGGCTCGGAGGAAGACTCATATGCACTTGTGGAATAATAAACGGTAAGAAGTATTCCTAGTCTGGCCTCTAAGACTAGCTCAAGTGTTGCATGATGATTCTGTTTTCCTGGTCATGGGCATGTCTATGCCAGCAACTTTGAGGGCACAATGTTAAGAGAACATTTGTGTTGAATCGACCCGGATTGATGTTATGCTATGAGATTCATTCGTCACAAGTTTATTGGTACATAACATAGAGATGGTTAATGTTTGCACGATTCCTTACACCATGAGAGTATCGATTTTCTTCATGCTTGCTTCATGAACTTTGGGGTTTGTTAAACGTCATCGGTAAATGGGTGGCTATTACGGCGGCTTACGGGTTCATGGAAAAGTGTGTCAAGTAACTTGATAGCTCAATATTGGGATTTGCTCCCCCGACGATGGAGAGATATCTCTGGGCCCTCTCGGTGTTACGGTATCCATCATCGTCTGGCCAGACACTATGTGATTTGACCACGGGGATGCCGGAACACGATAACGAGAAAAGGGAACAATACCGGTAACGAGGTATCTAGCATAGTGGACAAGTTGTTGATCCACGGGAATGCCAACATGTCTCACGTCGGGTATTTGTAACATATCGCGAAGCAACAGGAATAGCACACGGCAACTGGAGGTTCACTTGAATATTTATTCGTGTGGGTATAGGGGTCAATATGGGTGTCCACGGCTCCGATGTTGATCATTGATCAGAAGGGGTTCCGAGTCATGTCTATACTTCACCGAACCTATAGGGTCACACGCTTAAGGGTCATCTATCTACTGAATACTAGACAGGGAGTCTGAGAGAAAATCACCGAAAAAGCTTCGGGCACCGAAAAGTTTCGGACAGCGGAATCGTACTGCAGAGAGAGGTCATCGGATAAGTTTTGATGATACCGAAAAGTTGTTTCGGGATACACCATTAAGTCAAATTGGTTTCAGCACATGCCTGATAACTCTTGGAGGATGCCAGAATCATTCTGGAAGCTTTTTGGAATTTTCTGAGATAAAAACCGGAAATGTTCCGGAGCTGCCGGAGCCACTTCAGATGCGTTTCGCAGATGAAAATCACTAAAACCGGAATTGTTTCGGAACGCGTTGAAAATCATTTTATTGGGTACTGGAAATGTTCTTAGCCCACATAAATATTTTCAGTTCGATCAGACGCTGAAAAATGTCGTCGTGAATAGTGAAAATCAGCTTTATGGTTACTTTATGGAAAGCCACCTTTTGGGGCTTTGCTCCAAAAGATCTTGGGGATGACATGGATGGATAGGAGCCATTTTTTGGGCCCCTCATGGGGGTGTGGCCGGCCACATGGGGTATCCCCCCTTGGGGACCCTCTTGTTCCTTGGTTTCACTCCTAGGTCCTTGTGGAAGGACTTCATTCATGTGCATTTTGGGTTTTTTTGTGAAACTACCCTACGCCCTTGGGATTTCCTATAAATAGAGGTGGAGGGGCAGCCCTCCACACTCATCCCTTGCTCTCATACACATGCCATGTATTATCTGGCTTCTTCTCTCCCTCCCACGAAAAGAGTTTCGTAGAGCCGTAAGGCTGTCTAGGTTCCGGCAGGAACTAGTTCTGGACGGCGAAGCCCTGCCGGATAGATGACACCGTATGTGTGCAACTCTGTAGAGAGATCATAGTTTCGGTCTTAGTTTGTGAGTGCCTCCCGAAGGGCTGTCCGTGTGACTGTCCGAGTTTCGAAGGTCCTCCCGAAGGGCTGTCCAAGTGACCGTTCGAGTTTCGAAGGTCCTCCCGAAGGGCTGTCCAAGTGACCGTTCGAGTTTCGAAGGTCCTCCCGAAGGGCTGTCCGCGACACCGTCCGGGGGACTGTTCGACCACCTCCCGGAGGGCTGTCTGAGGAGCAGATGAGGGTATACATCCTCGCGGTTAGGAGGTTGTAAATCCTAGCTGCGGGGATCTGCACCGCCGATCATCATCGACTCTACTTCCCGCTGCGCTACGAGTCGGTAACGAAAAAGATCAAACCTTGTATGCAGTCTCCATAGTGGTCCTGGGCTGGTGCGTAGGTCAGAAATTTTTTGCTTTCTGCTGCGTTACCCTACAGTGGCATCATGAGTCGTGCTATGCGTAGATGCAGGTTGCGATCTAGAATACATAGAGATGTATGGGTATTGCATAATATAATTAGGTAGTAGATGAGATCTATTGCTGAAAAAAATTTATGCGGGTGACAGATGAAATCTGTTACCCGATGTTCTTGTTGCTTCCCTAGAATTTGCGTTTGCTCAATCTCGAGACAGCATGGTGTAATTTGACAAAGTTCTGGCAATCCGTGATCCTGATTGATCATGGAAGTGCTATCAGTTCTTTGGGTTCTGCCGTAGTCAAAAGAAAGATGAAATTCGCAGAGGACAGGGCAATGCAGATATGATCTGCACGGGGGTCATGCGTATGACGAAGTTTAGTATGGGGTTCGAGATTTTATTGTCTTGTGCTTCATAAACCTTGCAAAGTTAATCTAGCGACATGAACTATCATACTTGACGATGAACATTGGTCGCTGCGGTTTAAGTCAAAACCTTAAAAGCCACGTAAAATAAATTTTGCATAAACCGATTAGAGGCGTCTAACTTGGTTTTGCAGGATGTGCATGTGATGTGGTATAGCAGTGCTCATACTAATTCGATTATGTATGAGATGACCATATGATGTAATTTGATTAAACATGACCTGCGTGTCATGATTCGGCATGATGGCTGGAGCCATATGATTGCACTTTAATGACCTGCGTGTCAACCTTAAGTAATGCATTAATTTTATACGCTATGGAGATAGCAATATTATCTGGTGCATCGACAAGGTGGTGGCAATCTTCGCGAAGGTGAACACCAACACGAATGCCGAAGACCAAGAAATGAAATAGTTCTCCGTCAGAAAGGGCTATACAATATCATGCTATTATGAATTGCCTGAGATGTTTATCCCTTATGATGCACCCTTCTTGATTGCGCGGTAGTCGCTTCTTATTAGGGTGATCTCTCACAAAAATACCAAGTAGTTAGTGTTCTCCCAAGTGTAGCACCGTCATGGCACCTATCTTTTCGGGGTGCGCCGTGTCACACGGGTACGAACGATTAGAGAAGTGTGAGGCGGGTGAGTTGAGACCTGGCAGCGAGATCACTTGGTTGTCTTGACGTTCAGGCATGACCGTCATGAGCTCGGAACACAAGCATCGAAAGATGTACAAGAGTCACATAGAGATGTGATTGGCAAGTTGGCCTAACGGTTGAGATTTTTCGTCATCAGTGGTTTTTACACCAATGGCGAACAATTGAAATGTGGGTCTTGTATCACTCACAATCAATTTTGAGAGATATTGATTTGAGTGGGAGCGCACTGTTGAATTAACATGTTTAATTCTCAATGCAATTAATTTTGAACACTGTCTAAGTGTGGTTTGCATAATAGTTGTAGAATAATGGCTCGCATTTCCACCTTCCCTATTAAAATTGAATAGCTGTTAAATATCTGGTTAAAACTTTACGATTGGTAACGTAATATGAGGATTGTCCTCAAAAGTGCCGAGAAGGACTTTGTCCTATCGCATGCTTTCCGTGTCCTCCCGCTAATGCTATGGATCATGTGACTCTCGTCCTTTGATCCAAAAGCTATAATTCTGTTACGGTCAAGTGGAATATGTTTGCTTCCATGAAACCCAAACTTCGAAAGTTGGGATAGTTATATGATATTCATGGAACTGAAAATTATTTTCAGATACAAACAAAGCAATGTTTGTTTGCAAGTATTAGTAAAAGTGTTTACTATGCATTTGACTGTTGGGAAAGGGATCCAGAAGAACGCCTGTCATATAATGAAAGGTGAAGAAAACAACAACTTAATGAGAAAGGAAGTGTCCAAAGGGTGTTAGTATGACTTACACGCCTAGGAAGTCCGGGGCTAATGCCACTCTTAAGTTGGGTGCTTCTTCTGAGCGTAGGAGAAATACTAAAAGTTAAACTGTTAGAAGTATAAAGGCAAATGGAAAGAAGACTGGAATATCCAGCTCATGTATGAATGTCATACAAGTTTTTGATGTATAGAAGGCTGGTCAAAGATATAGTTCTTGCGAATTATGGTTAAACATGTTAATCACTAATTCTTGGGTATTGTGAGTTCATCACAAAAATGCCCGCTCGATTGCATTCTGTTGCAACTCGATGTAAGAACTACTATGGCCTGAAAGACTAGCTAGAAATGAGGTTAAGGTATACACAGGGAACATAGTAAATGTTACTATACCTTCCATCGGTGTATTGCCGTCTATATTTATTTTCATAATTCATTTAGAGTTTTACAAACTCTATCCCATTGCATAAGGTATCTTGCAAGAAGGTTGTTCATAAGAGAACTTTTTATGTTCGATGTTATGAATAACACAAGGGCCATACTTTCATAATGAATGAAATGTATGTTATGAATATTGATAATAATACAATACCTCTGGGTTTACTTTCATAATTCATTTTAGAGTTTCATACACTCTAGCCCATTGCACAATGTTTGTTGCAAAAGAGTTGTTCATAAAAACAACAATTGTTGTTAAGTATTATGAATAACATAAGGGCCATACTTCCATCATCGATGGGACGTATGTTATGAATATTGATGGTAATATGATACATCCATAACACTGACGCTAAATGTCGCAAGACTAAAAGAATACCACACAAGTGTGGCACTACATTTGGTCACATTGGAGAAACCGCATGGAAAATTCCATTATGATGGATTTTGAAGTCTTTTTGATTTTGAATCATCTGACACTTGCAACTTTCCTCCGAAAAGTGAAGTGACTAAAATACCATTCACAGGCCATAAGGAACGAACAACAAACTTATTAGTGATCATACATTTGATGTGTGTAGTTCGATAAGTGTTGTTAGTGGTGGATTTATTTATCTTCAGAAATGACTCAAGTAGATATATGGATATTTACTTGATGAGACGTAAGTCTGGATCTTTTGAAATCATTCGAAAGGTTCTCAAAATGAAGTAGAAGTTATTGTAACAAGAAAATTATGTTTCTGCAATTTGATTGCACAAAGGAATATTTGAGTTACATGTTTAGCGAATGTCTGATGAGTTGTGAAAGGGGTTTCATAACTTGCGCCTCCCGGAACACCACTGCAAGTGGAAAGTCCGTGGAGATGTAATCAAACCATTTATGACATGGTAAGGTCAAAGATGACATAAATAAATTTGCCATTATCCCTTTTAAAGTGATGCTTTAGAGACTGCGGCTTTTACACTGAAAAGAGCTACATCGGGTCTGTTGAAATGAAGCCATGGTATGGTACGCCCAACCATGTTATATCTTTTCTTAACATTTGGAATATGGGGCTTGTGTAAAAGGTTACAAACCTATTCAAAATCAGACAAGTGCTACTTTGTAGGTTATACCAAAATGTTGGGTATTCCTCCCTCACTATACCGAGGCAAATAGTTTTGTCGCAAAACGGTGTGCTTTTAAAGAGAATGGTTCTTTCAAAAAGGTGAGTGGGAGAATAGTGCAACTTGACGAGATAAACAGTATCTACGTCATCAGATCAAAGGAAAGAGACCTTGGAAGTAATTCCAGAGTTTCCTACTGCGACTGATACGGAAGTCTCTACAATAAAATGTATGAACTTCGGTCGAACTTGTAGCTGAACCACGTAGGCAAGGCTCGTGCAAACCTCTCAGGTGCGCAAACGAGATATTGTTGTTAGACAACATTATACCTACGATACACAAGGAAGCGTTGATGGGCCCTGACTCCAGAATTGGCTAAATGCCAATACAACCCGAGTTAGTTTCCATATAAGTGATTCAAGATTAAAACCTTGATACACCTTTCGGAAGACTTAGAGTCTAACGAATATTTATGGAACTTTAAACTGATACGGATAAAAATGTTTTATCCATAAAGCTCGACTTGTTGAAATAACAAGTTCAAGAGTTGACTACGATGAGGTTGTTTTCATTGTAGCGATGCTTAAAGTCGGTTCGGGTTGAACTAGCAATTAATACATATTTGAATCATGAGATATGAAACATGGATAACAATAGGATTTCCATCTGATGGAAATGAAACCAAGGACTTGCATGTGTTACAGTCCAAGGCATTTTGTCTATCCAGAGGATGCTCGTAAGGGTGCAAACTTCAGAGTTCCAGCTATGGACAGAAGAGAGCAAAATGGAGTTGGAATCTTCGTGCTTTGATGAAATGGTCAAAGTGGTTTGACTTCATCAATGGGTAACGAAGATGCTTGTAATTCAAGAAAGTAAGTGGGAGCGTAATAATACTTCTAAAAACCTTATGTGCTTGGCACATTGGTAATTGGAAATAAATTTCTTGACACGAATTAGGACTTCATTTGAAAATAGTTTTTCGATGAAGTGCTTAGGCTAAATAGCCTCAATATTAGGCATGATGATCTCTGGAGATAGATTTACCTAATGGGGCTAATCAATGAATACATATTGACAAGATGCTAAAACCTATTAGCATTTAAAATGCCAAGGAGTGATTCTTGCCGAAGTCACATGGAAAGAGTTTTTGCGAGACTCGGTGTCCCAAAACACTGATGAGTAAAATATATGATGGAGATTCCACACACTCTTGTGTTTGGATTAATCATGTATTCCATGGTATGTAAAACAACCAGATATGTCCGATACTCCCAAGGTGTTGCGAGTATGGATACCAAAGTGATCAAATTACTGATCATGGGACAACAGTGAAAGATGTCACAGAGTACTAGAGTAAGTACTGATGACATGGTTTTCTCGCAAGCAAAGATCATGAAGAGTTCGTTGTAAAATGTTACATTGATACAGTCTTCATCTTTTCTCCATGCGATTTTCGATTTAAATTAAGGGTTTTGTGTAACACACAATGTGGTGGCTCAGTTAGTTGGAATTTGTTCAAACTAGTTACTGTGGCGAATTCTATAACAAGGGCTAAGTATGTTGACGCTTTAGAAGCGACAAAGAAGATGTTGAATCATATAGTTCATTCATGAACTTAGTATGGTTCCAAGATGGCTTTTGACAATGGGACACTACTGCAGATAGTTGCTCCATAACTCAGTCTGAGGAATCCAGGTTCGACCTGTGATTCACATACATACAAAGCCAAGTCCACAGAAAATATGAATTTTGTGAAAACGTGAAAACGCGAGGACATGCAAAGATACATACGGAGCTGAAGTCGTCAGATCCGTTGGACATCAGGCTATACCATAAGCGAATCATATTTACACCGGTGTGCCACAGGTGTGAAGTGCATTAGCATAAGCTAGATTATTGTCTCTAGTGCAAGTGGGAGTCTGTAGGAGATATGCCCTAGAGGCAATAATAAATGTTATTGATTATCTCCCTGTTCATAATTATGTTTATGTTCCATGCTATAACTGCAATGATTCTCGAGTCTGCAATATCCATGAGGCTCGGAGGAAGACTCATATGCACGTGTGGAATAATAAACGGTAAGAAGTATTCCTAGTCTGGCCTCTAAGACTAGCTCAAGTGTTGCATGATGATTCTGTTTTCCTGTTCATGGGCATGTCTATGCCAGCAACTTTGAGGGCACAATGTTAAGAGAACATTTGTGTTGAATCGACCCGGATTGATGTTATGCTATGAGATTCATTTGTCACAAGTTTATTGGTACATAACACAGAGATGGTTAATGTTTGCATGATTCCTTAGACCATGAGAGTATCGAGTTTCTTCATGCTTGCTTCATGAACTTTGGGGTTTGTTAAACGTCATCCGTAAATGGGTGGCTATTATGGCGGCTTACGGGTTCATGGAAAAGTGTGTCAAGTAACTTGATAGCTCAATATTGGGATTTGCTCCTCCGACGATGGAGAGATATCTCTGGGCCCTCTCGGTGTTACGGTATCCATCATCGTCTGGCCAGACACTTTGTGATTTGATCACGGGCATGCCGGAACACGATAACGAGAAAAGAGAACAATACCGGTAACGAGGTAACTAGCATAGTGGACAAGTTGTTGATCCACGGGAATGCCAACATGTCTCACCTCGGGTATTTGTAACATATCGTGAAGCAACAGGAATAGCACACGGCAACTGGAGGTTCACTCGAATATTTATTCGTGTGGGTATAGGGGTCAATATGGGTGTCCACGGCTCCGATGTTGATCATTGATCGGAAGGGGTTCCGGGTCATGTCTATACTTCACCGAACCTATAGGGTCACACGCTTAAGGGTCATCTATCTGCTGAATACTAGACAGGGAGTTTGAGAGAAAATCACCGAAAAAGTTTCGGACAGCGGAATCGTACCGCAGAGAGAGGTCACCGGATAAGTTTCGATGATACCGAAAAGTTGTTTCGGGATACACCATTAAGTCAAATTGGTTTCGGCACATGCCCGATAATTCTCGGAGGATGCCAGAATCATTCTGGAAGCTTTTTGGAATTTTCTGAAATGAAAACCGGAAATGTTCTGGAGCTGCCGGAGCCACTTCAGATGCGTTTCGCAGATGAAAATCACTAAAACCGGAATTGTTTCGGAACGCGTTGAAAATAATTTTAGTGGGTACTGGAAATGTTCTTAGCCCACATAAATATTTTCAGTTCGATCAGACGCTGAAAAATATCGTCGTGAATAGTGAAAATCAGCTTTATGGTTACTTTACGGAAAGCCACCTTTTCGGGCTTTGCTCCAAAAGATCTTGGGGATGACATGGATGGATAGGAGCCATTTTTTGGGCTCCTCATGGGGTTGTGGCCGGCCACATGGGGTATCCCCCCTTGGGGACCCTCTTGTTCCTTGGTTTCACTCCTAGGTCCTTGTGGAAGGACTTCATTCATGTGCATTTTGGGTTTTTTGTGAAACTACCCTACCCCCTTGGGATTTCCTATGAATAGAGGTGGAGGGGAAGCCCTCCACACTCATCCCTTGCTCTCATACACATGCCATGCATTATCTGGCTTCTTCTCACCCTCCCACGAAAAGAGTTTCGTAGAGCCGTAAGGCTGTCTGGGTTCCGGCAGGAACTAGTTCTGGACGGCGAAGCCCTGCCGGATAGATGACACCGTATGTGTGCAACTCTTTAGAGAGATCGTAGTTTCGGTCTTAGTTCGTGAGTGCCTCCCGAAGGGCTGTCCGTGTGACCGTCCGAGTTTCGAAGGTCCTCCCGAAGGGCTGTCCGAGTGACCGTTCGAGTTTCGAAGGTCCTCCCGAAGGGCTGCCGCGACACCGTCCGGGGGACTATTCGACCGCCTCCCGAAGGGTTGTCTGAGGAGCAGATGAGGGTATACATCCTCGCGGTTGGGAGGTTGTAAATCCTAGCTGCGGGGATCTGCACCGCAGATCGTCATCGACTCTACTTCCCGCTGCGCTACGAGTCGGTAACGAAAAAGATCAAACCTTGTATGCAGTCTCCATAGTGGTCCTGGGCTGGTGCGTAGGTCAGAAATTTTTTTTTCTGCTGCGTTACCCTTCAGTATCATCGGCACCTGCAACTATTTGGAAGTATCGGGTGAGTCACGAGGACTCAACAATCTCACACCCGCGAGATCAAGACTATTTAAGCTTATGGGTTGGAAAGGGTAGTGAGGTGGAGCTGCAGCAAGCACTAGCATGCATGGAGGCTAACATACGCAGATAAGAGTGAGAAGAGAAGCAACGCAACGATCGTAAAGCTAGAAGTGATCAAGAAGTGATCCTGAAACTACTTACGCACAACCATAACACAAGAACTGTGTTCACTTCCCGGACTCCGCCGAGAAGAGACCATCACAGCTACACACGCGGTTGATGTATTTTAATTAAGTCAAGTGTCAAGTTCTCTATAACCGGACATTAACAAATTCCCATCTGCCACATAACCGTGGGCACGGCTCTCGAAAGTATATACCCTGCAGGGGTGTCCCAACTTAGCCCATTATAAGCTCTCACGGTCAATGAAGGATATTCCTTCTCCCGGGAAGACCTGATCAGTCTCGGAATCCCGGTTTACAAGACATTTCGACAATGGTAAAACAAGACCAGCAAAGCCGCCCGATGTGTCAACAATCCCGATAGGAGTAGCACGTACCTCGTTCTCAGGACACACCGGATGAACACTACGTACAACTAAAACCAGCCCTCAAGTTTCCCCGAGGTGGCGCTGCAAGTGGCTCTTGTTTGGACCAACACTCCGAGGAGCACTGGCCCGGGGGGTAAAATAAGATGACCCTTGAGTCTGCAGAATCCAAGGGAAAAATGCTTAGGTAGGCAAATGTTAAATCCAAGGTTGGGCCTTGTTGGAGGAGTTTTATTCAAAGCGAACTGTCAAGGGGGTTCCATAAATCACCCAACCGCGTAAGGAACGCAAAATCAAGGAACATAACACCGGTATGACGGAAACTAGGGCGGCAAGAGTGGAACAAAACACCAGGCATAAGGCCGAGCCTTCCACCCTTTACCAAGTATATAGATGTATTAATTAAATAAGAGATATTGTGATATCCCAAAATATCCATGTTCCAACATGGAACAAACTTCACCTTCACATGCAACTAGCAACGCTATAAGAGGGGCTGAGCAAAAGCGCTAACATAGCCAAGCAACGGTTTGCAAGGAAAGGTGAAAAAGGTTAGAGGCTGACATGGCAATAAGGGAGGCATGATATAACAAGTGGTAGGTAGCGCAACATAGCGATAGAGCGAACAACTAGCAAGCTAAGATAGAAGTGATTTCGAGGGTATGGTCATGTTGCCTGAAATCCCGCAAGGAAGAAGAACGAGTCCATGAAGAAGACAAACGGATGTAGTCGAACGAATCCTCACAACTCCAGAACGAAACCGAAGCTAACGAGAGAAGCAAACCGGAAAGAAGCAAACAACATGGTAAACAACCATCACATAAACATGGCATGATGCACAATCAAGTATGATGCATGTCCGGTTTAATGATTCATGGCATGGCAAATGCAACAAACAACACCACAAACTAAGTGGAGCTCAATATGCAACGAGTTGTATATTGACGAAACACCACATCAATTATTTAGTTCGCTCTTGTTTATGCTACTCGTCAATATTAAATGTAGGTTAACATGGCAAGAGGTGAATCATATGAAAACTACCTATCTAGGCAATTTTAAATGAGGCCGGAATAGCAAACAACAATTCCGGAAAATCCTCATGTCCATATTTTAGATTAGCTACTGTCCTGCCCTAAAACATATTTTAATGTTGTTAAACGGTAAAACAAAGGGCATCATGTTAATCTATGCACTTTTCTACCCCATTTACATATAAAGTTAAATAAATTCCGGGTTACAGTTAATTAGTTATGAAATAAATCATTTTAACATGGCATTTAAGCAAATTAAATCAAACAGCACATTTAAACATTTTTAGCATGGATGAAAGTGGCATATTATGAAACTAGATGAAAAACTAAGCATTTTACATATATAAATTATTTACAAATGATGCACGGTTTGTGAGTTATTAAATGCATGACCTAGAGGGACTTTTCTGCAAAACTGCCAACTCTGGATAATTAGCTAAATTCGCAGAACCAGGAAAAAACATATACGGGCCGAAACTGATGCATTTCTGGGCTGAGCAGAGAGGAGGGGGGCTGGATTTGGCGCTCACCCATGGGCTTCGGCCCAGTCGGTGGAGAGATGAGGCCAGCAGGGGGGCTGTTGGGCCTGGCGACGCGGTCAACGCCAGACTGAACCGAGCGAGCCACTACTGCTCTTGTTTCTGAAGAAACAGAAGCAGTAGCAGGAGCATGGCAATGGAGAAGACGACGGCGGGGGGCCCTGGCGACGGGGTCAGCGGGAACCGGACGGAACGGGCGGATCGAGTCGTCCGGCCTCGGTTCCGGGCAACGGCGGCGGCCAACGGAGCTCGGGCGTGGGGCACAGCCATCCATGGCGGCAGCGGTGGTCCTGCTCGAACAGAGAGAGACAAGCGACAGAGAGGTGAGAGAAGGAGAAAGAGCGTGATGCGAAGGGAGAGGGAAGCGGCGGCAAGGCTCACCGGAGCGCATGGGGCGGCGAGGAGCATCTGCTTGCTCCGGCGGCGGGATCCAGGTGACTTCGGTGGGCAGAGTCGGGGCGAGCGCACAAGCAAAGGTGCGGGGCTCCATGCGTGAGGCTGGGGATGCAGCGCGGAGCAGAGGGCGACGGGGAAGCGGTCTTGGCGCGGCAGGAGGAGGCCGAGTGTGGTTCCCCTGGGTGCAGAGGTGTAATGCCCACGATGCGGCTATATCTCCCACGTGTCGAGGCACGACTTAGAGGCATAACCGCATAGTGGTTTTGTTGCAAGAAGGGTCATCTTCACACAATCCCATGTAATGAACAAGAATGGGATAAAGAGTTGGCTTACAATCGCCACTTCACACAATACATAAATATTATCATACATCATCCAAAATACAAGCATATAGACCGACTACGGTCATAATCCAGATGAAAATAAGACAACCCCAAATGCTAGATCCCCGATCGTCCCAACTGGGCTCCACTACTGATCATCAGGAAAAGACACATAGTAACGACCACGTTCCTCGTCGAACTCCCACTTGAGATCGACGCCTTCATCTGCACTGGCATCGTCGGCACCTGCAACTGTTTTGGTAGAATCTGTGAGTCATGGGGACTCAGCAATCTCACACACGCGAGATCAAGACTATTTAAGCTTGAAGGAAAGGATGGCGCAAAGAGGTGGAGCTGCAGCGGCAAAAGCATAAATGGTGGCTAACTTGCGCAAATGAGAGCGAGAAGAGAAGCAACGGAACGGACGTCATCTAGCAATGACCAAGAAGTGATCCTGAACACCTACTTACGTCATACATAACACAGACCGTGTTCACTTCCCGGACTCCGCCGAGAAGAGACCATCACGGCTACACACGCAGTTGATGTATTTTACTTGGGCCAAGTGACAAGTTATCTACAACCGGACATTAACAAATTCCCATCTGCCTCATAACCGCGGGCACGGCTTTCGAAAGATAATACCCTGCAGGGGTGTCCCAACTTAGCCCATCATAAGCTCTCACGGTCAACGAAGGATAAACCTTCTCCCGGAAAGACCCGATCAGTCTCGGAATCCCGGTTTACAAGACATCTCGACAATGGTAAAACAGGACCAGCAAAGCCGCCCGAATGTGCCGACAAATCCTGATAGGAGCTGCACATATCTCGTTCTCAGGGCACACCGGATGAACACTACGTATAGCTAAAACCAATCCTCGAGTTTCCCCAAGGTGGCGCTGCAAGTGGCTCTAGTTTGGACCAGCACTCAGAGGAACACTGGCCCGGGGGTTTAAAATAAGATGACCCTTGGGCTCGCGAAAACCCGGGGGAAAAGGCTTAGGCGGCAAATAGTAAAACCAAAGTTGGGCCTTGCTGGAGGAGTTTTATTCAAGGCGAACTGTCAAGGGGGTCCCATAAATCACCCGACCGCGTAAGGAACGCAAACTCAAGGAACATAATCCCGGTATAACAGTAACTAGGGCGGCAAGATTGGAACAAAACACCAGGCATAAGGCCGAGCCTTCCAACCTTTACCAAATATATATAGGTGCATTAATTAAATAAGAGATATTGTGATATCCCAACATATCCATGTTTCGACATGGAACAAGCTTCAACTTCACCTGCAACTAGCAACGCTATAAGAGGGGCTGAGCAAAAGCGGTAACTTAGCCAAACAACGGTTTGCTAGGACAGGATGGTTAGAGTCTGACATGGCTAAAATGGGAGACATGATAAAGCAAATGATAGGTAGCGGAGCATGGCAATAGAGCGAACAACTAGCATAGCAAAGATAGAAGTGATTTCGAGGGGTGGTCATCTTGCCTGCAAGATTCTCAGAGTTGTCGAAAGCTTGATCCTCGTAAGTGTACTCGACAGGTTCCTCGTTCACGAACTCGTCTCCCGGCTCTACCCAAGACAAGAACACAAACAAACGGAACCACAATCAACAACGAGAAATGCGCAAGCAACATCATGCAAAACATGTATGATATGCAAGATATGATATGCGATGCATATGCGTGCTCCGGAAGGAAAAAGATGAATATGTCAGTAACTTGGCAAACCAAGCATGCCACTGGAAAGATGAGATGATTTCGGTCGAAATCGATATAAAGATCACCGGAATCGGATGCACGGTTTGCAAATGGCAAGCAAAACAAGAATGACACGAATCTGCGATAAACAGCAAGATAGCACATAAAATGCAACAAGCAACAATGCTACAGCACCCCAACATAGCAACAAAGCACAGGGCAGTAATCTACAGGAGATTCTTGACAAAAGATGAACACTGAGCTACAGCTAGTTCACAGCATATCAAGCTCAAACAAGCATGGCAAAAGTGCAAAAGATTACAGGTTCACAGACTTGGTGAAAAACTGGACATGGCAGAAAACAACATCAGGTAGCAATGTTCAGAGCATGGAACCAACATTCTACACGAACTTAACATAGCAAAGCAAGACATGGCAGTGTTCTACTAAATGCACATGACAAAAGTCCCTTACTGACCTTAAGCCAAAAAGGACTAGAAGATATGATGGCAAGCATGTTAACATAGCAAGTTGGCCTCTTTGTGAGCTTGATGCACTCACTACGGAGCAATGCATGACAAACCAAGCATACCTACAGCAAGATGGCATGTTTATGAAGCTATCCATGGCAAGAACAATTGCATAGCATGTATGGAACAACTACAATAAGCTTGGCAAAAATGCATATCATGTTAAGAATCTGCCAGAAATATTTTATAGCAAAAGTAGAGCACGATTGAGTCACGCTATGGCACTCCAAAATTGCAAACAATTGCAGGAATGGAACAACTACAAATATAGCTACAAAACATCCTTACTGAACATCTTCAAAATATGCATGGATCTCTCTGTAGCATCAAGTTTACATGGCAACAAAATTACAGCAGACAAGGACTTAGAGAAATCACTAAGTCCCTGAAATCAGAAATATTACGGGGCCTACTTTGCATGCTTGTGCTAGTCACCACAGAGATCACAAAAATACATGGACTACACCACTGGAAATATGGCATGGCATACTTCAAAACACATGTATAGCTCATGCCCAAAAGATGCACAGATTAAATGATACAAAAATGACAAATCTCCAAGTTCTGATAAGAACCAGAGAATAACAGCAACTAGCCCTCTTCCAACAGAGATTTGGGCATCAAGATGACCTCTAATGAACACGGTGCAATTTAACAAAATGAAGAGCATCACGAGACGAACTATTTGACATATTACACGCGCGAATCAGAGCTATATGCACGGAGTTATAGCAATACGAACAGAGCAAGATGCTGAAGAATTTTGAGGACTGAGAAAAATTAGGGCACGGGAAGAAGTCAACGGCAGCAACCTCAGATCGGATCGAGCGTTGCTCGTGCTCGCGCTCGGGGCTCCGGCCGCCAGAGCTTGCCGGAGGGGAGGAGGAGGCGAGGCCGAAGGAGAGGAGGCCAGAGACAGGGTCGCCGGCGGCGGGGGCGGCGCGGTCGGCGGGGCCGGCCGGCGAGCTCGGCGGCGCCGGCGGTGGCTCGGCGAGCGCGCGGCTTGGGCGGAGCCAGGCGCCGGGGCTCGGGTGCGCGGAGGCGGAAGGGCGGCGGCGGTATGGGCCGGCGGGCCCGCGGCGGGCTTCGCGGGCCGGCGGCGGGGCGAGGACGGCGGGCGACGTGGAGGGAAAATTTCTAGGGTTCGTCTGCGATTTCGTTGCGGCGGGGCGAGGACGGCGGGCGACGGCGGACGGCGGTTCCGGACTGGTTGGTTGCGGCGGCGGACGTGTCCGGCCGACGGCGGACGCGTCCGGCGGCGCGGAGGGAAAATTTCTAGGGTTCGTCTGCGATTTCGTTTTTCGGGATGCCCACATATAAATAGGTAGAGGGAGCTAGGAGGCTCCAAATGAGGTGCGGTTTTCGCCCACACGATCGTGATCGAACGACCTAGAGCATGGAAGAGAGTTTGGTGGGTTTTGGTGTGGTTTTAGAGGGGGGTTTGGCTGGACACTCAAATGGACTTTGCGGATGCCCGGTTAACCGTTGGAGTACCAAACGACCTCCGAATGGAACGAAACTTGACCGGTAGTCTCCGGGTGGTATAAGAAGACCACTTGACAAGCCTCGGTCCATTCCGAGAAAGTTTGACACACGCACACGAAAGAAAGCAAGAGGGGTGCACCGGAGGAGATAGGAGCGCCGGATTGGAAAACGGACAACGGGGAAAATGCTCGGATGCATGAGACGAACACGTATGCGAATGCAATGCACATGATGACATGATATGAAAATGCATGACATGACAAAATACAAAACGAAAGACAAAACCCGACAACGGAGGGAAAATCATATCACATAGCCGGAAATGGCAAGAGTCGGAGTTACAAACATGGCAAGTTACATGCGGGGTGTTACAACACTCCACAACTACGAGAGGATCTCGTCCAGAGATCTAGGACTGAAAGAACTCCGGATATTCGGAACGGAGATGGTCCTCGCGTTCCCAGGTGGCTTCCCGGTCGGAATGGTGCGACCACTTCACTTTCAGGAATTTGATAGACTTGTTGCGAGTCTTGCGCTCAGTTTCTTCAAGAATAGCAACGGGGTGCTCATGATAAGACAAATCTTCTTGGAGGTCAATCTCTTCGAAGTTGATAGTGCGCTCAGGCGTCTTGAAGCACTTGCGGAGCTGTGACATGTGGAACACATCGTGCACGTTCGCGAAGTTGGAAGGAAGCTCAAGTTGATAGGCGAGGTCGCCTCTTTTGCCAATGATCTTGAAAGGACCCACGTATCTAGGGGCAAGCTTCCCTTTGATACCGAAGTGACGAGTGCCTTTCATTGGAGAGACGCGGAGGTAGACATGGTCTCCGATCTCGAAAGCCAAATCGCGATGCTTACTATCATAGTAGCTCTTCTGGCGCGATTGCGTGGCTTTGAGATTATCACGGATGACTTTACAGATTTCTTCAGCTTCTGTGATTAAGTCATTGCCAAGCAGTTGGCGTTCACCAGTCTCTGACCAATTAAGAGGAGTACGGCACTTTCTGCCATAGAGAATCTCGAATGGGGCCTTGCCCGAACTCGCTTGGAAGCTGTTGTTGTAGGAGAATTCAGCATATGGAAGACAATCTTCCCATTTCATGCCAAAGGAAATGACACAAGCCCTGAGCATATCTTCAAGAATTTGATTGACTCGCTCGACTTGGCCACTAGTTTGAGGATGGAAAGCTGTGCTGAAGCGAATATTTGTGCCCATGGCCTTCTGGAAGGAGTCCCAGAACTTAGAGGTGAAGATGCTTCCACGATCTGAAGAAATCAATTGTGGAATGCCGTGCAAAGAGACAATTCTAGAGGTGTAGAGCTCTGCCAGCTGAGCTGCTGTGATGGATTCTTTGATTGGAAGGAAAAGAGCCACTTTAGAGAGCTTGTCAATGACAACAAAGATAGCATCATTTCCGCGCTTGGACTTGGGAAAACCAGTCACGAAGTCCATTTCGATATGATCAAACTTCCATTCTGGGATAGCAAGAGGTTGGAGGAGACCAGCTGGTCGTTGGTGTTCTGCTTTCACTCTTCGACAGACATCACATTCATTCACGAATTGAGCAATTTCTCGCTTCATTCTAGTCCACCAATACGACTGCTTGAGGTCATGATACATCTTCGTACTTCCAGGATGAATGGAAAGGAGAGAATTGTGCGCCTCGTTCATTATGACTTTCCTTAGATCACCTTTCGGAACCACAATTTGGTCCTCGAAGAACAAAGTGTCTCTGTCATCAATGCGATAGCACTTGTATTTGGAAAGACCCTTGTCGATACCACGTTTCACCTTCTTCACCATGGCATCAAGGAGTTGTGCCTCACGAATTTGATCTTCCAAAGTAGGAGAGACTATGAGGTTGGCAAGAACGCCTTGAGGAACAACTTGGAGATTCAGCTTGCGGAAGGCTTCACAAAGATCCGGTTGGAAAGGCTTGAGAATTAAGCTGTTGCAATAAGCCTTCCTGCTTAAAGCATCTGCAATGACATTTGCTTTGCCTGGAGTATATTCGATACTCGGATTGTACTCTTGAATCATTTCGACCCATCGAGTCTGCCTGAGGTTGAGGTTGGGCTGAGTGAAGATATACTTGAGACTCTTGTGATCGGTGAAAATGTCCATTTGTCTTCCCAACAAGAGATGTCTCCATGTTATTAATGCATGGACAACTGCCGCCAACTCAAGATCATGAGTGGGGTAGTTCTTCTCGTTGGGCTTCAACTGACGAGAGGTATAGGCCACAACTTTCTTCTCTTGCATTAACACAGCACCGAGACCTTGGAGAGAAGCATCACAGAAAACTTCATCTGGCTTGGATTCATCAGGAGGAGTCAAGACAAGAGCTGTGACTAGTTTCTCTTTGAGAGTGTTGAAAGCAACGTCACACTCAGGAGACCAGAAATACTTCACATGCTTCTGTAGGAGGTTGGAAAGAGGCTTTGCAATCTTGGAGAAATTCTCAACGAATCTTCGGCAATAGCTTGCAAGACCAAGAAAACTGCGGAGCTGCTTGACATTTTGAGGAGGTTCCCAATCCACAACTGCGGACACCTTCTCGGGGTTAACAGCGATGCCCTTGGCAGAGATGATGTGACCAAGGAAAAGAGCTTCATCGAGCCAAAACTCACATTTGGAGAACTTCGCATAGAATTGATACTCTCTGAGCTTGTCAAGCGCCAATCGCAAATGTTTGGCATGATCCTGCTTATTCTTGGAGAAGACCAAGATATCATCGAGATAGACCAGAACGAATTCATTTGTATAGGGGTTGAAGATGAAATTCATCATCCGAGAGAACACTAGAGGAGCATTGACAAGGCCGAAAGACATGACAGTATATTCATAAGAACCAAAGCTCGTTCTGAATGCTGTCTTGGGAATATCTTCTTCATGAATGCGAATCTGATGATAACCCATACGAAGGTCAAGCTTCGAGAATACTTTAGCGCCTTTGAGTTGCTCAAATAGCTCATTGATGTTGGGAAGTGGATACTTGTTCTTGATTGTCTTCTTGTTCAATGGACGGTAGTCGACACAAAGTCGGTCCGTGCCATCCTTCTTCTTGACAAAAAGAACACCACAACCCCATGGAGAAGAACTCGGTCTGATCAAACCCAGACGTTCTTGTTCATCGAGTTGCTTCTTATATTCCTTCCGCTCGTTAGGTCCAAGCTTGTATGGACGCTTGCAAACGGGTTCAGTGCCAGGCTCTAGTTCAATAACGAACTCAACTGGCCGGTGCGGAGGCATACCCGGAAGCTCTTCTGGAAAGACATCTTGATACTCGCAAACGACTGGAATTTGAGAGATGGCATTCAACTCGCCCTTCTCATTGAGAGAGAAAAACCGAATGGTTTCATCACGAGCAGCATAAATAATCACATCCTCAGACGAGTGTGTCAATTGAATCTCCCTGGCAGCACAATCAAGTTGAGCCTTGTGCTTAGAAAGGCAGTCCATCCCGAGAATAAGATCAATATCCGAGTCACCAAGAACAATTGGAGAAGACTGAAATTTATAGTCGCCCATCTTGATAGTAACATTCGGAACCATGGAACTTGCATTCATGAATTTACCCGGAGAGACAACTGATAACGGTCTAGGCAAATCTTGATAAACCAACTCATGCTTGAAAGCAAATGGTCTTGAAATGAAAGAAAGAGATGCACGAGTATCAAAAAGAACTTTTGCAGGAATATCATAACACATAGCCGGAAATGGCAAGAGTCGGAGTTACAAACATGGCAAGTTACATGCGGGGTGTTACAAGAGGAGCATGGGACGGCTCGATGAACAGCAACGGGCGGCGAAACTTGAACTTGCTGCGGTGATGGCGACGAGCCGGAGGCCGCAGGCGCAAGGAAGGGGTGTGGAGCACCAGATCCGAAGCAGGGGAACGGGAGGAGGTCGGATTCGTCGCGGCTCGCCGAATCTTGCCGGAGATGGTGGCGGAGCAACGACGAGGCTGCTGCGGTGTTGCTCCTCGTGTTGGGTTACGTAGTAATTTCAAAAAATTTCCTACGCACACGAGGGGAGAGTGTTGTCCATGTACCCTCGTAGACCGACAGCGGAAGCGTTATCACAACGCGGTTGATGTAGTCGTACGTCTTCACGATCCGACCGATCAAGTACCGAACATACGGCACCTCCCAGTTCTACACATTCAGGTCGATGACGTCCCTCGAACTCCGATCCAGCCGAGTGTTGAGGGAGATTTTCGTCAGCACGACGGCGTGGTGACGATAATGATGTTCCACCGACGCAGGGCTTCGCCTAAGCTCCGCGACGGTATTATCGAGGTGTAATCTGGTGGAGGGGGGCACCGCACACGGCTAAAATATCGTATATCAAAGTGTGTCCTTAGGTGCCCCCCTGCCCCCGTATATAAAGGAGCAAGGGGGAGGCCGGCTGCCCTAGGCGCGCCAAGGAGAGAGGGGGAGTCCTCCTCCTAGTAGGAGTAGGACTCCCCTTTCCTAGTCCTACTAGGAAAGAAGGGGGGGAAGGAAAGAGAGGGAGAGGGAGAGGGAAAGGGGGCTGCGCCCCCCTCTCCTAGTCCAACTAGGACTCCCCTTGGGAGGGGGCGCGCCACCTCCTGGCTGCTGCCCTCTCTCTCCCCTCAAGGCCCACCAAGGCCCAATACTTCCCCGGGGGGTTCCGGTAACCCTCCGGCACTCCGGTTTAATCCGAAACTTCTCCGGAACACTTCCGGTGTCTGAATATAGTCGTCCAATATATCAATCTTTACGTCTCGACCATTCCGAGACTCCTCGTCATGTCCGTGATCACATCTGGGACTCCGAACAACCTTCGGTACATCAAATCACATAAACTCATAATATAACTGTCATCGTAACATTAGGCGTGCGGACCCTTGGGTTCGAGAACTATGTAGACATGACCGAGACACCTCTCCGGTCAATAACCAATAGCGGGACCTGGATGCCCATATTGGCTCCCACATATTCTACGAAGATCTTTGTCGGTCAGACCGCATAACAACATACGTTGTTCCCTTTGTCATCGGTATGTTACTTGCCCGAGATTCGATCGTCGGTATCTCGACACCTAGTTCAATCTCGTTACCGGCAAGTCTCTTTACTCGTTCCGTAATACATCATCCTGCAACTAACTCATTAGTCACAATGCTTGCAAGGCTTATAGTGATGTGCATTACCAAGTGGGCCCAGAGATACCTCTCCGACAATTGGAGTGACAAATCCTAATCTCGAAATACGCCAACCCAACAAGAACCTTTGGAGACACCTGTAGAGCACCTTTATAATCACCCATTTACGTTGTGACGTTTGGTAGCACACAAAGTGTTCCTCCGGTAAATGGGAGTTGCATAATCTCATAGTCATAGGAACATGTATAAGTCATGAAGAAAGCAATAGCAACATACTAAACGATCGGGTGCTAAGCTAACAGAATGGGTCAAGTCAATCACGTCATTCTCCTAATGAGGTGATCCCGTTTAATCAAATGACAACTCATGTCAATGGCTAGGAAACATAACAATCTTTGATTAACGAGCTAGTCAAGTAGAGGCATACTAGTGACACTCTGTTTGTCTATGTATTCACACATGTATTATGTTTCCGGTTAATACAATTCTAGCATGAATAATAAACATTTATCATGATATAAGGAAATATATAATACTTTATTATTGCCTCTAGGGCATATTTCCTTCAGGCTCCCACTTGCACTAGAGTCAATAATCTAGTTCACATCGCTATGTGATTAACACCCAAAGAGTACTAAGGTGTGATCATGTTTTGATTGTGAGATAATTTTAGTCAAGGGTCTGTCATATTCAGATCCGTAAGTATTTTGCAAATTTCTATGTCTACAATGCTCTGCACGGAGCTACTCTTAGCTAATTGCTCCCACTTTCAATATGTATCTAGAACGAGACTTAGAGTCATCTAGATTAGTGTCAAAAACTTGCATCGACGTAACCCTTTACGACGAACCTTTTTGTCACTTCCATAATCGAGAAACATATCCTTATTCCACCAAGGATAATTTTGACCGATGTCCAGTGATCTACTCCTAGATCACTATTGTACTCCCTTGCCAAAATCAGTGTAGGGTATACAATAGATCTGGTACACAGCATGGCATACTTTATAGAACCTATGGCCAAGGCATAGGGAATGACTTTCATTATCTTTCTATCTTTTGATGTGGTCTGGCTTTGAGTCTTTACTCAATTTCACACCTTGTAACACAGGCAAGAACTCTTTCTTTGACAGTTCTATTTTGAACTACTTCAAAATCTTGTTAAGGTATGTACTCATTGAAAAACTTATCAAGCGTCTTCATCTATCTCTATAGATCTTGATGCTCAATATGTAAGCAGCTTCACCGAGGTCTTTCTTTGAAAAACTCCTTTCAAACACTCCTTTATGCTTTGCAGAATAATTCTACATTATTTCCGATCAACAATATGTCATTCACATATACTTATCAGAAATGCTTTAGTGCTCCCACTCACTTTCTTGTAAATGCAGGCTTCATCGCAAGTCTGTATAAAACTATATCCTTTGATCAACTTATCAAAGCGTATATTCCAACTCCGAGATGCTTGCACCAGTCCACAGATGGATCGCTGGAGCTTGCATATTTTGTTAGCACCTTTAGGATTGACAAAACCTTCTGGTTGCATCATATACAACTCTTCTTTAATAAATCCATTAAGGAATGCAGTTTTGTTTATCCATTTGCCATATTTCATAAAATGCGGCAATTGCTAACATGATTCGGACAGACTTAAGCATAGATACGAGTGAGAAACTCTCATCGTAGTCAACACTTTGAACTTGTCGAAAACCTTTTTGCGACAATTCTAGCTTTGTAGATAGTAACACTACTATCAGCATCCGTCTTCCTCTTGAAGATCCATTTAATCTCAATGGCTCGCCGATCATTGGGCAAGTCAATCAAAGTCCATACTTTGTTCTCATACATGGATCTCATCTCAGATTTCATGGCCTCAAGCCATTTTGCGGAATCTGGGCTCACCATCGCTTCTTCATAGTTCATAGGTTCGTCATGGTCAAATAACATGACCTCCAGAACAGGATTACCGTACCACTCTGGTGTGGATCTCACTTTGGTTTACCTACGAGGTTTGGTAGTAACTTGATCTGAAGTTACATGATCATCATCATTAACTTCCTCACTAATTGGTGTAGGAGTCACAAGAACAGATTTCTGTGATGAACTACATTCCAATAAGGGAGCAGGTATAGTTACCTCATCAAGTTCTACTTTCCTCCCACTCACTTCTTTCGAGAGAAACTCCTTCTCTAGAAAGGATCCATACTAAGCAACGAATGTCTTGCTTTCGGATCTATGATAGAAGGTGTACCCAACTGTCTCCTTTGGCTATCCTACGAAGACACATTTCTCCGATATGGGTTTGAGCTTATCAGGATGAAACTTTTTCACATAAGCATCGCAACCCCAAACTCTAAGAAACGACAACTTTGGTTTCTTGCCAAACCTCAGTTCATAAGGCGTCGTCTCAACGGATTTTGATGGTGCCCTATTTAATGTGAATGTAGTTGTCTCTAATGCATAACCCCAAAACGATAGTGATAGATCGGTAAGAGACATCATATATCGCACTATATCTAATAAAGTACGGTTACGATGTTCGGACACACCATTATGCTGTGGTGTTCCAGGTGGCACGAATTTGTGAAACTATTCTACATTGTTTTAATTGAAGACCAAACTCATAACTCAAATATTTGTCTCCGCGATCAGATCGTAGAAACTTTATTTTCTTGTTACGATGATTTTCTACTTCACTCTGAAATTATATGAACTTTTCAAATGTTTCGGACTTCTGTTTCATTAAGTAGATATACCCATATCTGCTCAAATCATCTGTGAAGGTCAGAAAATAATGATACCTGCTACGAGCCTCAATATTCATCGGGCCACATACATCTGTATGTATGATTTCCAACAAATCTGTTGCTCTCTCCATAGTTCCGGAGAACGACGTTTTAGTCATCTTGCCCATGAGGCACGGATCGCAAGCATCAAGTGATTCATAATCAAGTGATTCCAAAATCCCATCAGTATGGAGTTTCTTCATGCGCTTTACACCAATATGACCTAAACGGCAGTGCCACAAATAAGTTGCACTATCATTATTAACTTTGCATCTTTTGGATTCAATATTATGATTATGTGTATCACTACGATCGAGATCCAACAAACCATTTTCGTTGATGTGTATGACCATAGAAGGTTTTTATTCATGTAAACAGAACAACAATTGTTGTCTAACTTAAATGAATAACCGTATTGCAAAAAACATGATCAAATCATATTCATGCTCAACGCAAACACCAAATAACACTTATTTAGTTTCAACACTAATCCCGAAAGTACAGGGAGTGTGCGATGATGATCATATCAATCTTGGAACTACTTCCAACACACATCGTCACCTCGCCTTTTACTAGTCTCTGTTTATTCTGCAACTCCCGTTTCGAGTTACTACTCTTATCAACTGAACCAGTATCAAATACCGAGGGGTTGCTATAAACACTAGTAAAGTACACATCAATAACATGTATATCCAATATACCTTTGTTCACTTTGCCATCCTTCTTATCCACCAAATAGTTGGGGTAGTTCTGCTTCCAGTGACCAGTCCCTTTGCAGTAGAAGCAATTAGTCTCAGGCTTAGGTACAGACTTGGGATTCTTCACTTGAGTAGCAACTTGATTGCCGTTCTTTTGAAGTTCCCCTTCTATCCCTTTGCCCTTTTCTTCAAACTAGTGGTCTCGTCAACCATCAACACTTGATGTTTTTCTTGATTTCTACCTTTGTCGATTTCAGCATCACGAAGAGCTCGGGAATTACTTTCGTCATCCCTTGCATACTATAGTTCATCACGAAGTTCTACTAACTTGGTGATGGTGACTAGAGAATTCTGTCAATCACTATTTTATCTGGAAGATTAACTCCCACTTGATTCAAGCGATTGTAGTACCCAGACAATCTGAGCACATGCTCACTAGTTGAGCGATTCTCCTCCATCTTTTAGCTATAGAACTTGTTGGAGACTTCATATCTCTCAACTCGGGTATTTGCTTGAAATATTAACTTCAACTCCTGGAACATCTTATACGGTCCATGAAGTTCAAAACGTCTTTGAAGTCCCGATTCTAAGCCGTTAAGCATGGTGCACTAAACTATCAAGTAGTCATCATATTGAGCTGGCCAAACGTTCATAACGTCTGCATCTGCTCCTGCAATAGGTCTGTCACTTAGCAGTGCATCAAGGACATAATTTTTCTGTGCAGCAATGAGGATAATCCTCAGATCACGGATCCAATCCACATCTTTGCTACTAACATCTTTCAACATAATTTTTCTCTAGGAACATATCAAAAATAAACAGGGAAGCAACAACGCGAGCTATTGATCTACAACATAATTTGCAAAATACTATCAGGACTAAGTTCATGATAAATTTAAGTTCAATTAATCATATTACTTAAGAACTCCCACTTAGATAGACATCCCTCTCATCATCTAAGTGATTACGTGATCCAAATCAACTAAACCATGTCCGATCATCACGTGAGATGGAGTAGTTTCAATGGTGAACATCACTATGTTGATCATATCTACTATATGATTCACGCTCGACCTTTCGGTCTCTGTGTTCCGAGGCCATATCTGTACATATGCTAGGCTCGTCAAGTTTAACCTGAGTATTCCGCGTGTGCAACTGTTTTGCACCCGTTGTATTTGAACGTAGAGCTTATCACACCCGATCATCACGTGGTGTCTCAGCACGAAGAACTTTCGCAACGGTGCATACTCAGGGAGAACACTTTTATCTTGAAATTTTAGTGAGGGATCATCTTATAATGCTACCGTCAATCAAAGCAAGATAAGATGCATAAAGGATTAACATCACATGCAATCAATATAAGTGATATGATATCGCCATCATCATCTTGTGCTTGTGATCTCCATCTCCGAAGCACCGTGCTCGTGATCTCCATCTCCGAAGCACTGTCATGATCACCATCGTCACCGGCTCGACACCTTGATCTCCGTCGTAGTATCGTTGTCGCCTCGCCAACTTATTGCTTTTACGACTATCCCTACCGCTTAGTGATAAAGTAAAACTATTAAATGGCGATTGCATCTCATACAATAAAGCGACAACCATATGGCTCCTGCCAGTTGCCGATAACTCGATTACAAAACATGATCATCTCATACAACACATTATATCACATCATGTCTTGACCATATCACATCACAACATGCCCTGCAAAAACAAGTTAGACGTCCTCTACTTTGTTGTTGCATGTTTTACGTGGCTGCTACGGGCTTAGCAAGAACCGTTCTTACCTACGCATCGAAACCACAACGATAGTTTGTCACACTCGGTTGGTGCTCGCCGTCACTCGGTTGTTGCATGTTGGTGCTGTTTTAACCTTCGCAAGGACCGGGCGTAGCCACACTCGGTTCAACTAAAGTGAGAGAGACAGACACCCGCCAGTCACCTTTAAGCAACGAGTGCTCCGAATGGTGAAACCAGTCTCGCGTAAGCGTACGCGTAATGTCAGTCCGGGCCGCTTCATCTCACAATACCGCTGAACCAAAGTATGACATGCTGGTAAGCAGTATGACTTATATCGCGCACAACTCACTTGTGTTCAACTCGTGCATAGCATCAACGCATAAAACCCGGCTCGGATGCCACCGTTGGGTTACGTAGTAATTTCAAAAAAATTCCTACGCACACGCAAGATCATGGTGATGCATAGCAACGAGAGGGGAGAGTGTTGTCCACGTACCCTCGTAGACCGACAGCGGAAGCGTTATCACAACGCGGTTGATGTAGTCGCACGTCTTCACGATCCGACCGATCAAGTACCGAACGTACAGCACCTCCAAGTTCTACACACGTTCAGCTCGATGACGTCCCTCGAACTCCGATCCAGCCGAGTGTTGAGGGAGAGTTTCGTCAGCACGATGGCGTGGTGACGATGATGATGTTCCACCGACGCAGGGCTTCGTCTAAGCTCCGCGACGGTATTGTCGAGGTGTAATCTGGTGGAGGGGGGCACCGCACACGGCTAAAATATCGTATATCAAAGTGTGTCCTTAGGTGCCCCCTGCCCCCGTATATAAAGGAGCAAGGGGGAGGCCGGCTGCCCTAGGCGCGCCAAGGAGAGAGGGGGAGTCCTCCTCCTAGTAGGAGTAGGACTCCCCTTTCCTAGTCCTACTAGGAAAGAAGGGGGGAAGGAAAGAGAGGGAGAGGGAGAGGGAAAGGGGGTTGCGCCCCCCTCTCCTAGTCCAACTAGAACTCCCCTTGGGAGGGGCGCACCACCTCCTGGGTGCTGCCCTCTCTCTCCCCTCAAGGCCCACCAAGGCCCAATACTTCCCCGGGGGGTTCCGGTAACCCTCCGGCACTCCGGTTTAATCCAAAACTTCTCCGGAACACTTCCGGTGTCCGAATATAGTCGTCCAATATATCAATCTTTACGTCTTGACCATTTTGAGACTCCTCGTCATGTCCGTGATCACATCCGGGACTCCGAACAACCTTCGGTACATCAAATCACATAAACTAATAATATAACTGTCATCGTAACTTTAAGCATGCGGACCCTTTGGGTTCGAGAACTATGTAGACATGACCGAGACACCTCTCCGGTCAATAACCAATAGCGGGACCTGGATGCCCATATTGGCTCCCACATATTCTACGAAGATCTTTATCGGTCAGACCGCATAACAACATACGTTGTTCCCTTTGTCATCGGTATGTTACTTGCCCGAGATTCGATCGTCGGTATCTCGACACCTAGTTCAATCTCGTTACCGGCAAGTCTCTTTACTCGTTCCGTAATACATCATCCCGCAACTAACTCATTAGTCACAATGCTTGCAAGGCTTATAGTGATGTGCATTACCGAGTGGGCCCAGAGATACCTCTCCGACAATCGCAGTGACAAATCCTAATCTCGAAATACGCCAACCCAACAAGTACCTTTGGAGACACCTGTAGAGCACCTTTATAATCACCCATTTACGTTGTGACATTTGGTAGCACACAAAGTGTTCCTCCGGTAAACGGGAGTTGCATAATCTCATAGTCATAGGAACATGTATAAGTCATGAAGAAAGTAATAGCAACATACTAAACGATCGGGTGCTAAGCTAAAGGAATGGGTCAAGTCAATCACGTCATTCTCCTAATGAGGTGATCCCGTTTAATCAAATGACAACTCATGTCTATGGCTAGGAAACATAACCATCTTTGATTAACGAGCTAGTCAAGTAGAGGCATACTAGTGACACTCTGTTTGTCTATGTATTCACACATGTATTATGTTTCCGGTTAATACAATTCTAGCATGAATAATAAAAATTTATCATGATATAAGCAAATATATAATACTTTATTATTGCCTCTAGGGCATATTTCCTTCACCTCGAGGAGCACCCATGGCTGTCCTCCTACACGGGACAGAGAGAGAGCACTGAGAGAAGAGCGGGATAGGGGAAGAAGAAGGAAGAGCAGGGGCGCGGGGCTGGCCTGGTGTTCGTACAGTGGGGAAACGGCCCCGGGCGATGGATCAAGGGTGGGTGCACGGCGACGATGACGTAGATGCTGGCATGGGGAGGAGCTGCTGGTTGGATCGAGGGGAGATGGTGGTTGGCCCGGGATGGATCTGGGAGGATCCCAAGGTGGGAGGCGAGTGGGTGGATGGCTGGCGGCGGGTGAGGGGATTTGGTGGATGGGACAAGCCTCCTAAAAACTAGGGTTACGCTGTTTAAATAGCTAGGTGGACTACCTTAAGCCAAAACGGACCCTCCGATCAAAATCGAACGGTCGAGAAAATAGGCTAGGAGAGTCCAACAAAGAAAATGGTGATGTTTTATAGATGTTTGGGGATGATCCGGACCCAATGGTCATGACTGAGCGGTTCGGGTTCGGGACAGCTTCGCACGCGCACACAAGGGGGTTTGTGCACTATACAGAGAGACTCCGGTTTAGGCAAGAGGGCAAACGAATAACAAGGTTGGTCTCGGAATGGTCAACGATAGCAAGGGGGAACACAGCAACTACGAGCGGATGCAAGTTTTAAGAAAACATGCGGATGCAATGCGGATGATGCAATGATAAATGCAACAAATAAATAAATCACATGGCGAACATGAAAAACAAGGAAGGCATCTGGAGCGTCGGTCTCGGGGCGTTACAATGGGTATCTTCTAATAATATACCCTATCAAGAAAAGGGAAGCAGAATTCTAAGATGGGCCTAATCACTTGGCTCTATTGCCACCTATGGTTTAATGCAGCAAGAATAAAGGTGCAGTTGATCCTACTTAATTAAGTACTAAGA
This sequence comes from Aegilops tauschii subsp. strangulata, assembly GCF_002575655.3. Taxonomy (NCBI): domain Eukaryota; kingdom Viridiplantae; phylum Streptophyta; class Magnoliopsida; order Poales; family Poaceae; genus Aegilops; species Aegilops tauschii. Next base: position 20,650,088 of record NC_053039.3, read on the forward strand.
TACCCCGACCCTTGCATTAGTTGCAAGTACCCCATATGTTTTATTTTTAGCAAAGTCAAGCTAAAATTCACGGAAAATTTCAGCATGACCTTTGCTGAAAATAGGACATATGGAGTACCCGAATTTGCCGGAACGGAAGTTAATCGACATTCCGGCAAACTCAAGGGCCTCTCGGGGTACAGCAGTAGCATCACAAGTTGACAAAATTCCCAAGTACTACAACAGCAGCATCACAAGTAGTACCAATGAACATATAGTCCAGCACATTCTGAATTTCGATAAATGACAGCAAGTTAACTCATGCTGACAGCAACAAACTTATAACAATATAAATGAAATTGCAGTTGTACGATCATAAACTTATAACAACATAAACTCATGCTGACAGCAACAAATTGCAATGATCAAGCTATCTAAAAACAGAGTACTTGTTGATTAACTATCAACCTATCCGAAAACTGAGTACTTGTTTATTAATTGGCAGGATAGATAATAGACTGCAAATTAAATAGCCATATATCCATCTTTTGAGCTATGAGCCATGGACCATCCACCCCATGAACTAGGAGTGTCATGCAGCATAAAAACTGCCAGTGGCCAGAAGAACTGCACCAAAGCAACTGGAGTTTTGCAACTATGTGATACTGAACAACACAAGAGGTGCTGCTGCTCAGGGCTTCAATTTGAAATACTACTAGAAGATAACTAACTAAAAATATGTGGAAGTGGAGCATTACTACTCTACAGAAAGATAACGCAATGTAACAAAAGTGTAACTCTATCTATCTACAATCAGTGGAAATGGCCAAGCCTAAACAACTTACTACTTAACCAATTCTCAGGCAGGCCATACACAACACGGTGGCTCACAACGCACCAACCAGTCAGATAACAAGAGCAATTCAGCACCACTGATACGGTGCTCCAGCTACCAAACCAAACAAGTAAATCAATTACCACACCAGTAGAACCATACAGTCAGTCCCGTGACCCTCACCATACATGTCACTATGATAGAGCATTTGAACGGAAAATCACATGTTAGGCACGCATAGTGATATGGGGCACATTCAGATGCATACTAGTACATCATGCACATAGAAATGGTGCTCTGTTTTACTATCTGATTCTGTCAAAATGCAAGCATGTGATGCAAACAAGTAGGTAGCTCTGCTCGCGCGCGCCGTCTGTAAAGAAAGAAGAGTGGATTACTAGATTACAAAATTCCCTTGAGAGCTCCAACCGGCGCAAGCACAGCAACAGCAATGTGGGGGGCAAGGCACAGTCGTCGCTAAAAAGATGGACAATTGAACCGACCTACAACAATTTCAGACTACAATTGCCGATAATTACCAACTCCTGACAGTTTCAGACTACAGCAGTTTCAGTTAACTATTTTTTAGACTACAACAATTTTAGTGAACTTTACCAACTCCTGGAATATTACATGTCTGTCTTGGATAGGATGCAGGTGTACATGGACCAGAAAGAAATCTAGTACTAAGGAATTTACAGAAGATGTGCAGTGCAATGCAAGAACCCCAAGTCTGCGACTTACCGTGGCCGATGCACAAAATTTGGTTGTAGCTGAGGTTGAGCACGCGAAGCTTCGTCAGTTCCTGGAGCCCCTCGACGTTGGCGATCTTGTTCCGCGATAGATCCAGCGAGTGCAGGCCCTTCGGCAGCGATCCGGGGGAGATATGAACTGCATGACGAACCGAACAGCCCAAATTCAGCAACGGAAGCTGTACTATCTATCTACTAGGTACTTAATGTCTGAAGATGCTACTGTCTAGTACGGGAGCGCGCGAGCACGCGGGAACGGCGGCCGCACCTAACCCTAGGTCGCCGCCCCGTTGGGGCATGGCGATGAGCGGGGGAGAGAGAGAGGGAGGGAGAGAGACTAACCAGGCCGCGTGGGGAGGCTCGCGCCGCCGTCGAGGAGCGCGTCCGACGAGGCTAGCCGCCGTCGGGGGGCAGCTGCGACGAGAGAGATTTGGGGGCGGCGGAGGTCTGGTGGGGGTCGGGGGCGTCGGGGGGTGGGGGTCGGCGTCGGGGGCGGTGGGGCGACGGGCAGCGAGGCGCCGGGGCGTTGGGGGGCGGCGGTGGTCGGGTGCAGCGGGGGCAGCGAGCACGGCCGGGGACGGCAAACACGGGGGCGGCGCGGGTGAGGTGTGGCAGTGGGGGGGCTGGTGAGGTGAGGCAGAGAGAAAAATGTGAGATTGGGGATAGATTTTAGTGGGGGGTAGGGTTAGCAATGGCGCACCTCCTGGCGGTGCGCCATTAGTAACCTTTTTTTTCTGATAGCAATGGCGCACCTCCTAGCGATGCGCCATTAGTAACCTTTTGTTCTGATAGCAATGGCGTACCTCCTAGCGGTGCGCCATTAGTATTTGGTTCAGTTTGCGAATTAATATTAACTAAATATTAACTAAAATTTATATGCAGTGGCGATCCCGGCCGACCCGTTGGCGTACTCGATGCAGACGGAGGAGGCACGGCTCCTGGAGTGGACGGAGGGGGGCCACAAAGGGTTCGGCCGGCTGGACGCGCCGCGGCGGAGGGCCGGCAGCGGCGGCTTGAACCCTAGGTCTCGCTCAGGGGGGAGGGAGGGGGTAGGTGGTGCGCTCGGCCGATTCCGTTCGGGGGAACCGAGCGAGGAGACAGGGGAGGGCGCAGGGGGTCGTCGGCGGCGGCGGAGCGGGGAAGGGTGCGGGGGGTCGTCGGCGGCGAGGGGTATCTGGCAAGGGGGGATAGCGCGCGATCGAGATGGAGGGGGATCTTGCGCGGGGGGCGAGGGGGAAAGGGATAGATGGGGGAAGGTTAGCAATGGCGCACCTCCCAGGGGTGCGCCCTAAGTATATCCATAGCAATGGCGCACCACTGAGGGGTTGCGCCATAAGTAACTTTTTTTAGTTGCGTCTAATAATTTTTTATTTGTTATTTCAAAATATTTATCAAATTTGTTATTTGTTATTTCTAAATATTTATGAAGATGAAAAAATATCAACAAATTTGTTATTTAAAAATATCATCAATGTTTTTTTTGGATTTTTAGTTGCATTCATTTGTGAATTGGTAAAACATTTATGAATATGAAAACATTTATGAATACAATCGAGAAATGAAGGCTACAATTTAAATACAATCGATCTTAGCTAGCTATCTGTTCACAATCTTCTTGCCCTTATTTTTCGTAAATGGAGTTCTTCTCTTGAACGGACGTCCTTTAGGTAGGGTGGTCCTGCTTCTTCTTTTGGTGTATGCTGGTACTTCATCGTCGTCGTTATGTTCCATCTTCGGGTCGCCGTACGTGTCGAAGTCTTGCTCATTGGCGACTCCATCCATTCCGATGATCTTCCTTTTGCCTCTCCTCATGACAACACGACTGGGCTTTGACGGGTCGGTAATGAAGAAGCATTGGTCCACTTGGGAAGCCAGTACCCATGGCTCATTTTTCTTGGTGACGTTTGCGCCCGCGGTCTTGGATTTGGCTTCGGGTATAACCATGGTGGTGAAATACCGGTCTTCTCTTAGGACGCTCTTGGCCCATCTGACACGGAACATCGGGACCTTCTCTTCAGCGTAGCTCAGCTCCCATATCTCCTCGATCCTTCCGTAGTATCTGTCCTTGTCGTTACCGGTGTAGGATTCCATCGTTACGCCGGAGTTCTGATAACGATCGCTCTTCATGGCCTTTCCCTCGGTGTAGAATGTGTAGCCGTTGATATCGTACGCCTCATACGTCATCATGTTGTGCTCGGCGCCCTGTGACAAGGCGAATATGAGTTGTTCTTCCACGGAAGAATCCTCATGTAAAGGGTACGACAAAAGCTTCTGCTTGAACCAACGCGTGAAACATGAGTTGTGCTCTTTGATTATATCTCCGTCCGTCCTCTGTTGGCCTCGGTCATTGTACGTCTTCTCAATAAAGGTTTTGTGCTCTACCACCCAAGGATCGACCACATCTATGTGTTGTAGCGTGACTAGGTTTGCTCTTTCAAAGTCGGCGAGTCGACCCTCGAAGTCGACATGCATTTCGCGGCGACCCTCACGGTGACCCCATCCAGCGAGCCTGCCGAGGTGCCTGTTGACGGGCAGACCAACGGGGTTCTCAATGCCCAGATAATTCGTGCAGTAGGAGATGCACTCTTCGGTCAGAAAGACCCTGGCTATGCTTCCCTCTGGACATGACATGTTGCGAACGTATCCTTTGATGACACCATTCATCCTTTCGAACGGCATCATGCTGTGCAGGAACGTCGGCCCGAGTTGGATGATATCCTCCATCATATGGACCAGCAGATGCACCATAACGTCGAATAATCCGGGCGGGAAGTACATCTCAAGCTCGCATAGTATCACCACGATCTCTTCCTGTAGCCTTCTGAGTTGCCTCACGCCAACCGACTTCCGAGAGATGACGTCAAAAAAGTTGCATAGGCCAAATAGTGTTTCATGGACGTGCGCGTCCATGATCCCACGGATTGCAACTGGAAGTATCTGCGTCATCAGCATGTGACAGTCGTGAGACTTCATCCCGCTGAACTTCTGCTTCGCTGAGTCAAGGTATCTGCTTATCTTCCCCGCGTAACCGTAAGGAAGTTTTACTCCTACGAGGCAGGTGAAAAACTAATCGATCTCCTCCTGACTTAGAGTGAAGCACGCGGGAGGGAAGTCATTTCCAGTCTTCTTGGCATTTTTGCCTTCGCGACGACTTTCCGTGTCCTGCTTCGCCTCATTATCATCATCATTAACGTGAAGCTCCTCCCTGATGCCCATTGATTTCAAGTCTGCCCTTGCTTTCGGCCCATCTTTGGTCCTCTATGGCATGTTGAGCAGGGTACCAAGCAGACTCTCGCACACGTTCTTCGTGATATGCATGACATGAAGGCTGTGAGGCACACGGTGGATCTTCCAGTACAGCAAGTCCCAGAAAACAGACCTTGTTTTCCATACCTTCAGCAGCGGCTCTAGCGCCTTTCGCTTCTTTCCCGGCTCTGGCGCCTTTTGCTTCTTTCCCGGCAGTGGGCAATCTTTCCAATTTTTCAACAGCTCATCTATTTCCTCGCCGCTCCTCGTACGCGGGCGTCTTCGGGTTTCGGTTTCACCATCGAACAGATCCTTGCGTTTCCTCCATGAGTCATCGTCACGAAGCCACCTTCGATGTCCCATGAACACGGTTTTCGAAGACCTGGGATCTCTATCTAGCTGGCGATACGTTGTGTCATCCATGCACCTGACGCATCCAGAAAATCCGTGGACCACCTGCCCCGCGACATATCCGTAACCGAGATAGTCGTGCACCGTCGTGAGCAGTGCGGCTCTCATAGGGAAATATTCTTTCATTGCGGCGTCCCACGTATTGGCTGGCGTTTTCCACAGCGTGTCTAGCTCCTCTTTCAGCAGCCCCAGATACAGATTGATGTCGTTCCCTGGTTGTTTCAGCCCTTCAATTAGCATACTCATGTGAATGTACTTCCTCTTCATGCACAACCAGGGGGGAAGGTTGTACATCCACACAAACATAGGCTAGGTGCTACGTGTGCTTCTCTCGCTGCCAAACGGATTGACTCCATCGGTGCTCGCGCCCAGCACGATGTTCCTTGGATCGTTCCCAAATTCTGGGTGTTCGAAGTTCAACGCTTGCCACTGGCTCCCATCCTTAGGGTGACTCAGCATCTTGTCTTTTTTATTTATTTCCGGATCATTTGCGTCATCTTCTCACTTCTTCTCCTCCCTATCCGCGTGCCAACGCAAGACCTTTGCTACTTTAGGGTCCGCGAAATACCGCTGGAGACGAGGAGTGATCGGAAAGTACCACACCACTTTTCGAGGAGCTTTCTTCCTCTTCTTGTATCGAGTGACGCCGCACACCGGACATATGGTAGACTCCGCGTGCTCGTCCCGATAAATGATGCAATTGTTCATGCACACATGGTATTTCACATGCGGTAAATCCAGAGGACACACGATTTTCTTCGCCTCCTCAAAATTGGTCGGGCACTTGTTCCCCTTGGGAAGACGTTCATGCCAGAATGACATGTTCTCGTCGAAGCATGCGTCGGTCATTTTGTGTTTTACCTTCATCTCCAGAGCCATGAGCGTTACTTTCAGGCGGGTATCCTCGGGACTGCATCCTTCATACAATGGAGTAACCATGTCTATCTCCAGTTGATCCAGCTTGGCTTTCTCTCGGGCGGCAGCTCTTGCGTTATCCGTCTGCTTGAGAAGTAGCTCTTGAATATGAGCGTCCTGCACCCAGCCCATGGATGGTCCATCGTCGTCTGCTCCGGCATCTTCATCTTCATGATCATGCCCTTCGTCTGCTCCGGCATCTTCCTCATCATCATGTCCGACATCTTCTACATGATGACTGTGTACTGCATCTACTTCGTGATCATGTCCTGGAGATTGTTCGTCTTCTCGCCCACCCTCGCCGCGGTTGTCTTGCTGCCCTTCCTCATTTCTTGCCCGGCCCCCATGGACGACTTCATAATCATCTTCATCACCTTGCCACCGATAGCCATCCATGAAACCACGCAAGAGCAGGTGGTCCCGCACCTGTACGGAATCCGGGTCCATAAGGCTCCTCAGCTTGCATCTTCGACACGGACATCTTATCTCCGTCTCGTTCTTTTGAAGCATCTCGGCCTTCGCGGAGCTCAAAAACCTATTCACGATGCCTTCGGTCATCGCGCGGACCATGGTCGCCTGCGGGGTAGAGCAAAACGGTATTTTAGAACCAAGAAAAAATTTGGCATGACTTTGCCTAAAAATAGGACAAAAAAGAATGCATAGTGCCAAAATTCTCGCCGAAACGGAAATGAATCAACATTCCGGCAAAATATTGGCAACTATCGCATTTCAAATACCGGTACGTACAAACACAAACATATATGCAGCACCACAAACATATGCAACACCACAAACATACATAGATCTAGCTAGGCCATAAAAAGTGCATGTGTGTATGTTGTGGGTGGGAGAAAAAAGTAGATCTACAACATAAAGAAAGCTTTCCCCTTACTTACCTATCAAAAAAAGGTATTTAACCACTTAATTTGGTTGAATCTATGGTGCAAATGAGGCCAGGAGGAGGAGGCAGCCGAGACAAGCTTGGAGGAGGAGGTGGAGAGAATGAAGTGGGGAAAGTGAGTGTGTAGGTGGCTGTCCAAAATATCTAGCTGGTCCCAGGTTACTAATGGCGCACCACCCACAAATGCGCCATTAGTAACCCTGGTTACTAATGGCGCACCAGCTGGCCTTCACACGGTGCGCCACTGCTATATAGTAGTGGCGCACCGCATGTCTGGTGCGCCATTAGTGTCCATATTATCTATAGCCCCTTTCCTAGTAGTGACACAATTTAGTATTATATTGAGCCATCGTGACAAGCAAGCGATCCAACACACAAGCAAAAAGTAAGCAAGCGGAAAAGAAGGCGAACGGAAAGAGAGGGCGAATAAAATGTCAAAGGTGAAGTGAGGGAGAGGAAAACGAGAGGCAAATGGCAAATAATGTAATGCGAGGGAGATGAGTTTGTGATGGGTACCTGGTATGTCTTGACTTGTGCGTAGACTCCCCGGCAACGGCGCCAGAAATCCTTCTTGCTACCTCTTGAGCACTGCGTTGGTTTTCCCTTCAAGAGGAAAGGGTGATGCAGTAAAGTAGCATAAGTATTTCCCTTAGTTTTTGAGAACCAAGGTATCAATCCAGTAGTATACCACGCGCGAGTCCCACGCACCTACACAAACAAACAAGAACCTCGCAACCAACGTGATAAAGGGGTTGTCAATCCCTTCACGATCACTTACGAAAGTGAGATCTGATAGAAATGATAAGATAATATGTTTGGTATTTTTATAATAAAGAGAAATAAAGATGCAAAGTAAAATAAACGGCAATGGAAATAGCTAAGTGTTGGAAGATTAATATGATGGAAAATAGACCCGGGGCCATAGGTTTCACTAGTGGCTTCTCTCAAGAGCATAAGTATTACGGTGGGTGAACAAATTACTATCGAGCAATTGATAAAATTGTGCATAGTTATGAGAATATCTAGGTATGATCATGTATATAGGCATCACGTCCGCGACAAGTAGACCGAAACGATTCTGCATCTACTACTATTACTCCACACATCGACTGCTATCCAGCATGCATCTAGAGTATTAAGTTCATAAGAACAGAGTAATGCTTTAAGTAAGATGACATGATGTAGAGGGATAAACTCGTGCAATATGATATAAACCCCATCTTTTTATCCTCGATGGCAACAATACAATACGTGCCTTGCTGCCCCTGCTGTCACTGTGAAAGGACACCGCAAGGTTGAACCCAAAGCTAAGCACTTCTCCCAGACCAAACTGATAATTCGAAGAGACTTGCAAAGATAACCAATCATACATAAAAGAATTCAAAGGAGATTCAAATATTGTTCATAGATAAACTTGATCATAAACCCACAATTCATCGGATCTCGACAAACACACCACAAAAGAAGATTACATCGAATAGATCTCCAAGAAGATCGAGGAGAACATGGTATTGAGATCCAAAGAGAGAGAAGAAGCCATCTAGCTAATAACTATGGACCCGAAGGTCTGAGGTAAACTACTCACACATCATCGGACAGGCTACGGTGTTGATGTAGAAGCCCTCTGTGATCAATGCCCCCTCTGGCAGGATGCCGGAAAAGGCCCCAAGATGGCATCTCATGGGTACAGAAGGTTGCGGCGGTTGAATTAGGTTTCCGTGGATGCCTCTGATGGTTTGGGGGTACATATGTATATATTGGAGGAAGAAGTACGTCGGTGCAGCAACGTGGGCCCCATGACGGTGGAGGGCACGCCTGGGGGGGGGGGGTAGGCGCGCCCCCTGCCTCGTGCTCTTCTCGTTGCTTTCTTTACGTGGACTCCAATCCTCTGGATCATGTTTGTTCCGAAAATCACATTCCCGAAGGTTTCATTCCGTTTGGACTTTTTTTGATATTCTTTTTCTGCGAAACACTGAAATAGGCAAAACAACAGCAATTTGGGCCAGGCCTCTGGTTAATAGTTTAGTCCCAAAAATAATATAAAAGTGTATAATAAAGCCCATTAAACATCCAAAACAGAATATAATATAGCATGGAACAATAAAAAATTATAGATACGTTGGAGACGTATGAGTATCCGCCATGGAGGTTCAGCCACACTAGTCCTCGACCCAATTATTGACGGGTTTCACCTAACACGAGTCCTGATGGACGGTGGTAGCAGCCTCAACCTGCTTTATCAGGACACAGTGCGGAAGATGGGCATTGACCCCTCACGAATCAAACCAACAAAGACTACCTTTAAAGGAGTCATACCAGGCGTAGAAGCCCGCTGTACGGGCTCAATCACGCTGGAGGTGGTCCTTGGTTCTCCGGACAATTTCTAAAGCGAAGAGTTAATCTTCGACATCGTCCCCTTCCGCAGCGGCTACCATGCACTTCTCGGACGAACATCGTTTGCTAGATCCAACGCAGTGCCACACTATGCTTATCTCAAGCTCAAAATGCTCGGTCCACGCGGCGTCATAACAGTCAATGGCAATACGGAACGCTCCCTTCGAACAGACGAGCACACCGCCGCCCTAGCAGCAGAGGTATAGAGCGGCCTTCTCAAGCAGCACCATAGTGCGGCTGTCGAGCCCCTAGACATCATTAAGAGGTTCTGGACTACACTACAGCAGACAGCGCGGCTCGTCAAGAGCTCGATTAGCAATTCGGCCTCTGTCCCAGTCCCGATGAAGTAGTGGCACTCGCACCACGCGTACATAATTACGCACTCAAAATCCCATAGACATCGACGGAGGTAGAAGCTAACCCGGGATCTACAGTTCGGCTAGACCGATCCCGGACACACATACTTTCACCTTTTCCTTTTTGTTTCAGGTTCCTTTTCCCACGGGCCTTCTGACCAGTCCCTTTGAAGGATCGGCATATAAAGGATGCAAGCTGCATAGGTGCGTAGAGTAACCTCTATACATCTTCTTGACGGTATTTATATTCATTTCTCAGGACCCGCACGCTGCACCCTCTTGATTGCGGCATGTTAAAAAGCCCGGATGCTTATCGCAATGCTTGTACTAGATACGCCTTGACGTATCCATCCAGTTATAATGAAAACAGTTTGCGGCCTGCTTATCGACTGCATCCGTACACTTTGGTACATTTCATATTCGCCAGGGGCCCCATCGCCCCATAATACGGCAGCAAAGTCCGAACACTTCTTATATATAAGTTCGGCACCCCGAATTTAGCATTATATGCATTGGCTCCGAATCATGTCTTTGATCAATAGTTGGGTTGCCCGGCTCCTCTACTTGCTACCCTATGTTCCGCTCTACCGGCTAGGGTAGTAAAGGGAGAACTACTGCGATTGTGCCCTAGCCTTGACCAGATGAGCACCTCAGTAGAGAAAGCCGAAATCTGTGTGTCATGAAACGGCGAGAGCCGGTCAGCTGTTCGAGGGTTACAAAATCGTTGGGGATTTCTTCCACGTTATGCGAAGGATCGGGACTTCCCGATCAGATGCTGACAGCACCCTGGCTTGGACCAGGGGCTGCGCACTTGCTTTATTATAAAACTCCTATGGCTAAGTAAGTGCGTTTAAGCCATATAGTCTGATTGCCTTGTTCGTTGCGCTAAACAGCTCCTTCAAAGGACCATATAATTGGATCAAGATTGTTTAGATTCCATCCCGAACACCTCCGTACTACCTACGCGAGGGCAGAAGGCGACGACTGGCCAACCCTCAGATTACAAATAACATGGCCGCACAGGAGGAAACAATTAAAGCATAATAAAATTACATTACAGGATTTGTTTCCATAATACAAGGCAAGGGCAACATGAATACATTCATTCAAATAAAATGTCCTGAGAACATTGAGCTACCACAAGTCGAGACCCTTCTATGACATCCACAAAATATCTCTCAGGTGTGCGATGCTCCTTGCCCTCCGGCGGCCCGCTGGCAACTTCAAAGGCGTTCATCTTCGCCCACCCACATCTTGCAACGAGCGAAGGCCATATGGGCACCTTCAATACAGGCAGAGCGCTTGACAACGTCCAGCGGCGGACAGGCTTCCACTAGCCGCCTCACGAGTCCGAAGAAGCTGCCAGGCATAGCTTCGGCTGGCCTAAGCCGGATCATCAAATCCTTCATGGCTAGTTCGACCACCCTGTGCAGCTCCAGCAGCTGCTTCAGCTGGTCGGTGAAGGACACGGGATGCTCTGGCGTCGCATACTGCGACCAGAATAGCTTCTTCGTAGAACCCCCTCCTTCGGCTCGGTAGAACTTCGCAGCGTCTGATACGCTGCATGGTAGATCCGCAAAAGCCCCTGGGAACTCCGAACCCGGGTTAGTAAAAGGTATTGCTTCTCCGCATATTTGCTTTGCATCTTAAATGCCTTACCCGCCGTGATCTTCTTGGCTTCCTGGATCTCCTCGAGGGCGTCCTGGGCCTCATTCCGTGCGGTCTCCACGCTCTGACAGGCCTTGGCGAGTTCGGCCCCTTGAACCGACTCATCATGCTCCAAGGCCTCGCATTTTTTCACCGCATTCTGGAGCTCCTGCTGGACCTCCTTGACCCGGGCCTTGAGCTTTTTCCGGGCGGCTTGCCGCTGGACAGCCTTCTCCTCGGCCTCGCCCAAGGCCTTCCTCAGGGCCTCGACCTCGGTCGCGGCTCCTGTACATATTAAGACACTACAGTCAATACACAGTGCCTATGCTTTCCGAATACACAACAAGTCGTTACTCACCTTGCTGCTCATGGAGCCGAACCTTAACCTCATCGAGCTCGCTCTCAGTCCGCTCCAGCCTCTGTCTCAGTTCAGAGACTTTGGCAACATGCGAGGTCGCGGCCAACAGCGACGCCTACTTATGCATACATATCACGTTAGTCTCCTATAATAAAAAATTGATCCTCTGTCCGGTTCTTCTCGCTGAGCACCGGACAGTGTCTCAGGGGCTACTGACTGCGTGGGGTTTTTCTCTTTCTATGTCACTTACCTCAAAACCTATCAACAGGTTGCTACAGGCTTCGTTCAGTCAACTCTTGGCGGACTGAACCTTCTCGATCACCGCGCCTGTAAGGACGCGGTGCTTGTCCATAACGGAGGCGCCTCGTAGCGCCTGCATCAGGTTATCCGGCGTCCCTGGATGGACAGGGACCACCGGCGGAAGCGGCGCACCCCCCTCCTTCAAAGGGGGCTGCTCGCTCGACTCCGGAGCCATATGGGTCTCCAGAATCGTATTCGGCGGTGGGCCAAACTGGATGCGGCCCTCTTCGCCAGTCTCCATTGGGATCGGCTCCCCCATGTGTTCGGCAGTGGAGGTCTTGCCTTGAGGCGCCTCCCGAACAGCGTCCTGGGCTCCTCCCTTCGGAGCGGCCCTCCGGGACAACACTTCGGTGTCATCCCTGGCCCCGATGGAATAAGCAGGCAGTGGCGACATGCTCGCCATCTTCGACGGAGCCAACAAACCTCGGACAAGGATCGTTGGATTAGGTCGCGGGCCGGACTGCAATAGTACAGTTAACTACGTCAATATAATGGGAGAAAGGGCTGGAAGTGCGCACGAGCTAGCCCTGTCACTTACGATGCGGCCTGGGGCTTAGTGCGGGGGCGTCGTTCCGGACTGCTGTCAACGTCCCATGTGGTGTTGACCCCTGGGGCGCCCTTCCCCTTCTTGGGCGTCTCCGCCTCCAGATGCGTCGAAGCCGCCCTCTTCTTCTTCGTCTCCTCAGGCGGAGGGTTGTTTTCTTCCTCCTCCCCCTCTTCCTCGTCATTGTCCTCAGGGACAGAGGAATGAGCTTCGTCGTCTTCGGATGCTTGTGGCGGGGGCCACTCTTGGCCCCCTTTGCCTTCTTCTTGGCCTTCTTCTCCGGTGCCTTATATGCCGCTGGTACCAGCATCTTCGCTAGACGCGGGATGACTGGTTCTTCAGGCAGCAGAGCCGGACACTTGATCCGCTTCGCCCTCCCTATCCAGTACTGAAAAAGCAACAATAAAAGCTCAGGCGTCATCCTTGAAAACAAACAAGTGGAGAATGCATGGAAAATGACATACCTCGCTAGCGGGGTGTTTAGCGTCGTGTGTAGTCTCATTGCCCTTGAAGAGCAACTTCCATGCGCCTTCGTGTGTAGTCTCGAAGAGCCTCACCAGGGTCTGGTGCTTCTTCGGATTGTACTCCCACAGCGGGCGGCTTCGGCGCTGGCACGGAAGGATCCGGCGAACTAACATCACCTAGATCACATCAATGAGCTTGACACTCTTGGTTACCATGCTCTGAACACACCTCTGCAGTGCTATCACCTCGTCAGGAGAACACCAGTCCGGACTCTTGTCGACCCAGGAGGTGAGTCGCATAGGAGCGCCGGAGCAGAATTCGGCAGCTGCAGCCCAGGTGGTGCCACGTGGTTTTCTGATGTAGAACCACTGCTTCTGCCACGCCTTTACCGTATCCAGAAAAGTGCCTTTGGGCCAGGAGACGTTGGACAATTTACTCACAATTGTCCCTCCGCACTCCGCATGATGGCCATCCATCACCTTCGGCTTGACGTTGAAGACTTTCAGCCACAGCCCGAAGTGGGTTTGGATGCGGAGGAAGGCCTCACACACGACGATAAACGCCGAGATGTTGAGGAAGGAATTCGGGGTAAGATCATGGAAATCTATCCCGTAATAATACATTAGCCCGCGGACGAAAGGGTGGAGTGGAAACCCTAGACCGCGAAAGAAATGAGGGAGGAATACTACCCTCTCATTCTGCTCCGGCGTGGGGACGATTTGTCCCTCGGCCGGCAAGCGGTGGGTGTCGGTGTCAAAACCTGCGGATCTCGGGTAGGGGGTCCCGAACTGTGCATCTAAGGCGGATGGTAACAGGAGGCGGGGGACACAATGTTTACCAAGGTTTGGGCCCTCTCGATGGAGGTAATACCCTACTTCCTGCTTGATTGATCTTGATGATATGAGTATTACAAGAGTTGATCTACCACGAGATCGTAGAGGCTAAACCCTAGAAGCTAGCCTATGGTTATGATTGTTGTTGTCCTACGGACTAAACCCTCCGGTTTATATAGACACCGGAGGGGGCTAGGGTTACACAGAGTCGGTTACAAGGGAGCAGATCTACAGATCCGAATTGCCAAGCCTGCCTTCCACGCCAAGGAAAGTCCCACCCGGACACGGGACGAAGTCTTCAATCTTGTATCTTCATAGTCCAACAATCCGGCCAAAGCATATGGTCCGGCAGTCCGAGGACCCCCTAATCCAGGACTCCCTCAGTAGCCCCTGGACCAGGCTTCAATGACGATGAGTCCGGCGCGCAGATTGTCTTCGGCATTACAAGGCGGGTTCCTCCTCCGAATACTCCATAGAAGATTCTGAACACTAGGATCGTGTCCGGCTCTGCAAAACAAATTCCACATACCACCGTAGAGAGCATAATATTCCACAAATCTAATCTGCTGACAAGTTTCATAGCATGACATCACGCCATGGCCCGATCATTATTCGAACCGTTTTTCTCAACCAGCTACTGCACATATTGCGAGGCGGTTTTCTTGGCACGTCTTGTCGAAGCAGAGATCGTGTCCCCTTATCACGGGATTCTCATCAATACGGGTGTGGGTAACCCAACTGTGCCATTAATCACAACGCTTGGGAAATAAGCGATTTTACCAGGCAGGTGAGGAGGCGCACAGTTTCCTCCGCCCTTATAAAGGGACAAGGACTTCTATTTTTCACCCACGCCTTCTTCTTCCCTGCCCATCCATTCTCGCGCACTCGAGCTCCAGCGCCCAAGTTCGCATTTTCTTCGCAAAACCACTCCAAACATGTCCGGAGCGGGAGGCAAGTGGATGGTCTCCTCCGTTATGGAGGGGGACATTACGAAGCTCCGGGAAGCCGGATACCTAGCCGCAGATATCGCGCACCGGCTCCCAGACGCGGCGCAGATCGTCCCTACTCTAGAACCCCATGAGAGGGTGGTATTTCTCACCCACTTCATCCGCGGACTAGGATTTTCCCTCCACCCATTCGTCCGCGGGCTCATGTTTTATTATGGGCTAGATTTCCATGATCTGGCCCCCAATTTCATCCTCAACATCTCGGTGTTTATCGTCGTGTGCGAGGCCTTCCTCCGCATCAAGCCCCACTTCGGCCTGTGGCTGAAGACCTTCAACGTTAAATTGAAGGTGGTGGTCGGCTAGCAAGCGGAGTGCGGAGGCGCTATGGTGGGCAAAATGCCCAACGTCACCTGGCTTGAAGGCTCCTATGTGGAGACTGTAAACGGGTGGCAATCGGGGTGGTTTTACGTCACCGAGCCGCGCGACACCAACGGGGTGGCGGCCCCCGAATTTCGATCTGGAATTCCCATCTGGCTCACCTCCTGGAAAGAGAAGGGCCTATCCTGGGGTTCATCGGTGGAGCTGACCGGACTCCAGACCTGCGTCAAAAACATGCTAAGCAAGAAAATCAAGCTTGTCAACGTGGTCCAAGTCATGCTCTTCCCCCGGATCCTCCCGTGTCAAAGACGGGCATTCAATTTGTGGGAGTTCGACCCGGCTGAGCACCAGACGCTGCGAGAGTTCTTCGACACGACGCACAAGGACGTCTGGAAGGTGCTATTCAAGGGCGCCGAGGTACCTCCTCCCTTACCGAGGACCGCGGACTCTGCGGAAAGCGCCCTGCCAATCCGGTAAGTCTTTTATATCTCATAAGATGTTCTTTTTCCCCAGTAGAACCATGCTTGGGATCTAAGCCTCCACGCCATTTAACGGGACGGGGTAGCGACGGCGGAGCAGATCGATTGTCCAGCCCCCCTGCCCGAAGATCCAGCAGATGCTCTCCTAACGGAGATGCTGGTTCCAGTTCCTTATGAGGCGCCGAAGAAGAAGGCCACAGGGACCAGGAAAGGTCTCCGGCGCAAGGTTATATCGGACTTATCGTCCGAAAACACCGAGGCGCACTCCTCCCGCGAAGACGAGGAGGAGGAAGAGGAAAGTTCTGCCCCTCAGCCGAGGGGGACAGGAAAAGGAAGGCCGCCCCATCAGGGGAGGCCGAAGGGTTCAAGAAGGGAAGGACCCTCCTTCTGGACTGCTCCACGACGGCCGCTTTCGGCGACGAGGAGTGGTTACCCAGGGAGAAGCCCCTAGCGAAGTCGTGAGTATCCGGATACCATAATAGTTCATGGTACGTTTTATTTTACTGCTTCTTATCACGCCGAACATAATTATGCAGTCCATCCGAGCCCATATCGACGTATCTTTGTCGGATGATTCTTTGGGCGCGTCGGATATGAACATCGATTCACTCCCGACCGCCTCCTCCCCCCGCCCTACGGACGATGCCGAGGTGTTGTCTCAAAGGGCACTGAACCAAGGGGAGACAGTTCTGGAGGCGCCCCAAGGTGACATTCCACGCTGGGCGCATGTGGGGCAAGACTCCCCTGGGCCCTAACACAGGGGGCGGCAAGTCTAGCCCCCAACCGAATACTGCGCCGGAACCTCTAGTGGTTCCCGATTTTGTCAGGCAACCCCTCGCTAAGGGAGGCAAGCCGTCTGTGCCGATGGCCTCTGTCCATCTAGAGGCATCAGACAACTTGCTGGAAGCGCTTCGCGGCGCTTCCATTGACGAAGAGCACCGCACTGTTATGAGTGCAGTGGTTAAGAAGGTTCAGTCCGCCAAGAGCGGACAGACTGAAGCCTATGCCAGCCTTCTAACAGGCTTTGAGGTAAGTAATCAAATTATAAGAAAATGTTACAGCATAGACAGTAGCCCTGATGCTCTGTTTGGCGTTCACGAAGAAAGGCCGAATAGAGGATCAAATAATAATCGCAGGAGTCTAATCAGAATGTGTCTATGTGAATAAGCTGGCTTCACTGCTGGCCGCCGCCGCTCGTACTGCGGAGGTCGCCGCACTGAAGTGGTACCTTGAGCGGTCCAAGGAAGAACTCGGCCTTACCAAGAGGCAGCTCGAAGAAAACAAAGGTAAGTGACACCCCATCTAGATATTGATAAAGAAAATTTTGGTTTTGGAATAATAGGATCGTCATGAATTTTGCTAGGGGCCACGACCGAAGTGGCGGCCCTGAAGAAGGCGCTGTGCGAGGCCGAAGACAAAGCGGCCAAGGAGCGCATCGAGCGAGAGAAGCAAGAGGCCCGAGTAGGCGAGGTGCAGCAAGAGCTCCAGGCTCTCGTCAAGAGCTTGCGAAGGCCCTTGAAAATGCACAACATGCCAAGGCCGAAGCCCAAAAGGCCCTCCAGGAAATTAAGGCGGTTAAGAAGATAGCGGCGGGTAAGGCATTCATTATGCAAAGCAAGCATGTGAAGAAAACTTTCTTTTTACTTACCCGAGTTCGGAGCTCTCCTGGAGCGTTCGCAGATCTACCCCGCAGTGTGTCGGATGCCGTGGAGTTCTACCGGGCCGAGGAGGGGAGCTCGACGGAGAGGTTGTTCTGGTCTCAGTATACTGGGACCGAACATCCGATGCCCTTGAGCGACCAGTTGAAGCAACTGGTCGAGCTTCACAAGGCGGCCGAATAGGCCATAAGGGGTCTTATAGTCCGGATGTGGCCTGGCGAGCCCCTGCCTGGTAGCTACTTCGGTCTGGTAAGGCGGCTTGTGAATGCCTGCCCACGGTTTGAGGTCATAAAGCGGTCCGTCTACATTGAGGGTGCGCGCAGGGCCTTTGCCTGGGCGAAAGTGCACTGGGCGAAGTTGGACGCCGAAAAGCTGATGAAGGAAGGGCCGCCGGATGGCAAGGAGCATCGCCACCCCGAAAAGTATTATGACAGTGTCTTGAAGGGTGCTCGCCTTGTGGCGGAGGTATGTGATAAGGATGTAATATTTGAATGAATGTACTCATGTGATCCTGTAATATGAAACGTGTTCATCTGCGCTATGCAACGCTTGTTAATTTAAAATATTACCTTCTGTGCGGCCGTTTATAAAATCTGAGAGTTGGCCAGTCATCGGCTTCTGCCCCCATGTAACTAGTACCGAGGTGTTCGGGATAAACCTGAGCACTCTTTATCCCAATTTTGGGTCCTTCGAAGGAGGTGTTCAGCACAACGAACCAGGCAATCGGACTATAAAGCTTTATCACTCTCACTTAGCCACAGAAGTCTACAATTTTAAATTTTGGCGAAGCCCCTAGTATTCGGAAGGCCGAATTTGGGGCGCTATATACGCCTATGTCAGACAAGGCTGACTCCTCGCCCGAAGCGGAAGAAGTCTTTAAGGACTTGAGACCTCTCGAACAGCGACTAGCTCTCGCCTCATCATGACAGTCAGTTTTCGGCTTTCTCTACGGAGGTGCTCGTCCGGAAGAACCGGGACACAGTCTCAGTAGTTCTCCCCGTGCTACCTTAGCCGATATAGCGGAACGTAGGGTACCAAAACATGGGAGCCGGGCAAACCCAACTATTGACCCAACACATGATTCAGAGCTGATGCATATAATGCTATAAGTTCGGGGTGTCGCACTGTCGAAAGTGTTCGGACTTTTCACGCCTTGTTATGGGGTATACTGAAGCCCCTGGCGCACTGGTCATACCAGAATGTACGGGTGCAATTTATCCTAAATAAGCAGACAAGGAAAAAAGGAAATGCAATAATAGGCTAACGCTATGCATTGTTATTTAAATAATATGTCAAAGCGTACGGATACAAGTCGTGCAATAAGCAAAAAATAGGATTATTTGGCATGTCCTATCCAAGGACAGGCTGCGTATGGGTATGTAAAACAAGTATTCGATCGTTATCAGAGACCACCTGGGGATTCCCTTGTACGTCAGAGCGTCTTGCTTCCTTGGTATTTCCTTCTCGCAATGAGTCAACAATCAGACCGCCGGAGAGGTCTTCTAGAGAGTAAGGTCCTGAAAGAGAAAAAAATGATAAAGGTATACGTGCCCTGGGGCTGTTGAGCCCCATTATGGGCCGTGCCACAGCCGTGCCTCCACCTATGCCCATGGTATCTTGAGTGCGTTGTAATGTACGCGCGGCACAAATTTCGCCGCTTGACTGCGACTATGACGGAGGCCAAGTTGCTATCCGAGCTCTGAACGTGCCTGGAGATCCTGTTGCAGGTTACTCCGGACTCGCTTGAAGGTGTCCGGGGGCCTTTTCGCCGAATTGGTGGTTGGCCTCAGAAGGCTGCTTTGTGCTTCTGCTGCGAGGGCTGTAGTGTGCTCCTCCGTGCGAAGCGAGCGTTCTCTGTTTCCATTAGCTGTTATAACTCCGTGAGGTCCTGGCATTTTCAGCTTGAGGTACGCATAATGCGGTACCGCATTGAATCTTGCAAATGCGGTTCGTCCGAGTAGTGCGTGATAGCCACTACGGAAGGGGACGATATCGAAGATTCATTCCTCGCTTAGGAAGTTGTCTGGAGATCCGAAGACCACTTCCAGTGTGATTGAGCCCGTGCAACAGGCCTCTACACCTGGTATGACACCCTTGAAGGTGGTTTTTGTGGGTTTGATCCTCGAGGGGTCTATACCCATTTTGCGCACTGTGTCCTGATAAAGCAGGTTCAGGCTGTTGCCACCGTCCATAAGGACTCGAGTGAGGTGAAATCCGTCAATGATGGGATCAAGAACCAATGCGGCAGAACCGCCATGGCGGATACTAGTGGGATGGTCCCTGCGATCGAAAGTGATCGGACAAGAGGACCATGGGTTGAACTTTGGGGCGACTGGCTCCATCGCATAGACGTCCCTTAGTGCACGCTTCCGTTCTCGCTTGGGAATATGAGTTGCGTATATCATGTTCACCGTTTTCACCTGTGGAGGAAACTTCTTCTGCCCTCCTGTGTTCGGCGGCCGGGGCTCCTCCTCGTCGTCGCTACGCAGCCCCTTTTCCTTCTTTACGGCATTCACCTTGCCGGCCTACTTGAACACCCAACATTCTTTGTTGGTGTGATTGGTTGGCTTATCGGGGGTGCCGTGAATTTGACACGAGCGATCGAGTATGCGGTCCAAACTGGATGGGCCCGGATTGCTTCTTTTGAACGGGTTTTTCCGCTGACCGGATTTAGAGCCACTAAATCCGGCATTGATTGTCGTGTCTGCGGCGTTTTCGCCGTTGTTGCGGCAATTGTGTCTATTGCGACGTGGTCTGCCTTTGCTATCTTTGGCATCTGAATCGCTAGGATTACTTGATGTGTTGTTGCTGCGAGCTAGCCAGTTGTCCTCGCCCGTGCAAAAGCGGGTCATGAGTGTCGTGAGGGCTGCCATAGACTTCGGTTTCTCTTGGCCGAGGTGCCGGGCGAGCCACTCGTCACGGATGTTATGCTTGAATGCCGCTAAGGCCTCTGCATCCGGACAGTCGACAATTTGGTTCTTTTTAGTTAGGAACCGGGTACAAAATTTCCTGGCTGATTCCCCTCGCTGCTGGGTTATGTGACTCAAGTCATCAGCATCCGGTGGTCGCACATAATTGCCCTGGAAGTTGTCAAGGAATGTGTCTTCCAGATTCTCCCATCTGCCAATGGAGTTTGCTGGCAAGTTATTCAGCCAATGCCGAGCCGGTCCTTTGAGTTTTAGTGGGAGGTACTGGATGGCATGTAGATCGTCGCCGCGGGCCAGTGGATGTGGAGGAGGAAATCTTCAATCCATACCGCGGGGTCTGTTGTACCGTCATATGATTCAATGTTCATGGGTTTAAATCCCTCTGGGAATTCGTGATCCATTACTTCATCAGTGAAGCATAGGGGGTGTGCAGCACCTCTGTGCCGGGCTATGTCGCGACGCAGTTCATACGAGTCTTGTCTATTGTATTCAGCCCGACCGGATTTGCTTTTAGTATATCCGGCGTGACGATCATCATCACGCGTTAGGGCACACCCCCGTGATCCGTAGATCGATCTTGTATGTCCTGCTTTGTTTTCCAATACGTGTCGCAGGTCCTGCATGTTGCCCCAGGCCTTGGTGTTTTTGTTTTGACTGGCGACGGGGTGCGGGCTGGACTTCGGGTTGATATGTCGTTCTGTCTCGGCCACGGGGTGGCCGATCAGCCGCATGATACGCTGGTAGTGTGGGGTTTAATGCTTCCTCCTCAAGTTGGGGTAGCAACCTGCGCTTTGGGTAACTCTTGGTTGGGCGCTCGAGTTCATATTCCTCGGCCGCCAGGACCTCAGTCCATCTATCCGCTAGCAGATCTTGATCAGCTTGAAGCTGTTGTTGCTTTTTCTTCAGGATATTTGCTGTGGCTATAAGCCGGCGCTTGTAGCGGTCCTGTTTGACGGGATCCTCAGGCACGATAAATTCTTCGTCGTCGAGGCTCACCTCGTCTTCGGAGAGAGGCATGTAATTGTCATCCACCGATTCTCCGTCTGCTGCCTGTTCCTGAGGGTTAGCTTGTCCATCGTCCCACTCGAGGCCTGGCTGGAGGGGATTGTCTTCGTCTTCGGCACTATCCGGAGCGTTGTTGTCTCTTGTGCCGGTATCGCTGCTTTTGCTATGGCGGGACTTAGAGTGGCGCTGGTGCTTGGATTGCTTCTTGGAGGGATTATCCTTCGTTGCCTTATCGCCATCGCCTTCTTTGGGGGTGTCCACCATGTATATATCATATGATGAGGTGGCGGTCCAGCGCCCTGTGGGTGGTGGTTCCTATTCGTCTCCTGCATCGTCCTCCATACCGTCGCTGTCTTTGGAGCCGAAATCGAGCATGTCGGTTAAATCGTCGACAGTGGCTACTAAGTGGGTGGTGGGTGGGGAGCGAATTTCTTCGTCGTCCGCATCCCACTCCAGCCGGACATAGTTCGGCCAAGGGTTTCCTGACAAGGAGAGAGACCTTAATGACTTTAGCACGTTGCCCAGTGGTGAGGGCTGAAAGATATCCGCGGAGGAAAACTCCATGACCGGTGCCCAATCAGATTTGATAGGCACGGATGCAGGCGGTTCGGAGCCCGTGACCGGGGACGAATCCAAGTGTCCGAAAAAGGGTCTCATAGGAGGTGAAGTCAGTATTCGGCTCTATCGCCGCTGCGTGCGCGGCCTCCGTGGCGGGGTCTATCCACCCGTCCTTGGACGTCACGATCTGCTCCGGATTGCGGGCCGAAGTAGCTGTAGGTGCGATCTCCAGAACACTGTCCGACGGCAGAGCTAAGTTCTGCTCGTCGTGACTGTGCGGCGCACCTGACATGGGCTCGAATCCGTCGAAGATCATGTCTCCGCGGATGTCGGCTGTATAGTTCAAGTTTCCAAACCTGACCTGATGGCCAGGGGCGTAGCTCTCAATCTGCTCCAGATGGCCAAACGAGTTGGCCCGCAGTACGAAGCCGCTGAATACGAAGATCTACCCGGGGAGGAAAGCCTCGCCCTGGATCGCATCGTTGTCGATGATCGGATGAGCCATCAAGCCTTTATCGCGACGGCACGGTGGAACTCTCAATGAAAGCACCAATGTCGGTGTCAAAACCGGCGGATCTCGGGTAGGGGGTCCCGAACTATGCGTCTAAGGCGGATGGTAACAGGAGGTGGGGGACACAATGTTTACCCACGTTCGGGCCCTCTCGATGGAGGTAATACCCTACTTCTTGCTTGATTGATCTTGATGATATGAGTATTACAAGAGTTGATCTACCACGAGATCGTAGAGGCTAAACCCTAGAAGCTAGCCTATGGTTATGATTGTTGTTGTCATACGGACTAAACCCTCCAGTTTATATAGACACCGGAGGGGGCTAGGGTTACACAGAGTCGGTTACAAGGGAGGAGATCTACAGATCCGAATTGCCATGCTTGCCTTCCATGCCAAGGAAAGTCCCACCCGGACACGGGACGAAGTCTTCAATCTTGTATCTTCATAGTCCAACAGTCCGGCCAAAGTACATAGTCCAGCAGTCCGAGGACCCCCTAATCCAGGACTCCCTCAGTGGGTGATTCCCTTCGCCAAATATCCGGCCGCCCGGAGCTCAGTAATGTCCTCCTCCTTGACGGAGGAGACCATCCACTTGCCCTGACCACCGGATCCGGACATGGTTGCTTGAGTGGAAAGGAGATGAGAACTTGGGCGCTAGAGCTCGAGATTGAAAAGGCGGAGACAGAGAGAGAGAGCGTGAGAAGAGGAAGAGGGAATCCTTATCCCCTTATAAAGGCAGCATATATTAAACGCCTCCTCACTCGCCTTAAGATCCGCCTATTCCCAAGGGCTGTATAAATGGCACGGTTCGGTTACCCATGCCCGCATTGATGAGAATCCCGCAATAAGGGGACACGATCTCTGCTTTGACAAGACGTGCCAATAGAAACCGCGTCTTGAAATGTGGGATGGCAGATGAAAAATGGTTCGAAATTATGACCGGACGGACGTGATGTTACGTTGCAGAAAGCGGTCAGTGGAGGGAACTCGTGTAAAAATATATACTCTCTCTGCGGTTGTGTGTGGTGTGTGTAACAGGTCCAGATACAATCATCGTATCCGAAGACTATCTTGGAGTTCGGAAAAAGGGGAACCCGCCTTGCAATGCCGAAGACAATCTGCGCGCCGGACTCCTCGTCATTGAAGCCAGGTTCAGGGGCTACTCAGGGAGTCCTGGACTAAGGGGTCCTCGGGCGTCCGGCCTGTTATTCATTGGGCCGGACTAATGGGTTGTGAAGATATGAAGGCCGAAGACTATACCCGTGTCCGGATTGGACTCTCCTTGGCGTGGAAGGCAAGCTAGGCGACCGACTATGCAGATTCCCTCTTATGTAACCGACCCCATGTAACCCTAGATATCTCCGGTGTCTATATAAACCGGAGAGCATAGTCTGGATAGGCATATACTCATTACCATATTCACATAGGCTAGACTTCTAGGGTTTACCCATTACGATCTCGTGGTAGATCAACTCTTGTAACACTCATATTCATCAAGATCAATCAAGCAGGAAGTAGGGTATTGCCTCCATAGAGAGGGCCCGAACCTGGGTATACATCGTGTCCCCCGTCTCCTATTACCATCTATCCTAGACGCACAGTTCAGGACCCCCTACCCGAGATCCGCCGGTTTTGACACCGACAGTGGGACCTCCCAAGCTAGTGAGGGAAAGAAGGAAAAGAGGACACAACGCCCAAATGTGCTCGGCACCGGAAGACTGGTGGTCACGGCGGTGCACCCTGGTGAGTTCGAGCCAATAGAGCCGCGGGAAGTGGCAGCGTGTTATGGCAACCAACTAGCATGCATCCTACGGGATACAGCTAACATCAACACCACGAAAATACGGAAGAATTAAAATTTGAAGAAGCTTCTCCTAACTAGGTTCCACGCAAGATTCTTGTTCCCCGGTTGGAATGACGATGTCGACCCATGGGATGATGATGCCACATGAAAAAAAATCAACAACAAAGCCCTAGGGAATTTCAGCGACGCATTGAGAGCTTGGAAAACTAGGGTGAAAAGGCGATTGAAGTAGACCATGAAACCTACACCGAGATTGTTGCAGACAATCCGAAAATTACGATAGAGGACTTTGAAAAGTTCAAGGAGACTTGCAATGAAGAACCTGCCAAGGCCAGGTCGGAGAGATGCAAGCAGCTATAGGCAAAGAACATGGGGAACCACCACCTTGGAAGTCGTGGTTACACGGGAAAGAGACCCATGTGGGCTAAGGAGGACGCAGAATATGAACGGCAGGGGATCCCAGACCCATTCGCTGAGTTCACCGACCAGCAGGAGCACGACTTCATCAGGGCCCAATTCTCTTGGGACCCCAAAAAAAGATTTTCATCACCGACGGGCCGACTAGGAAATTCATGAGAATACTGGTAATTATCCTTTTACCACCTTACATATTAGCTTCTAATCAATGAAGTCTACTACATTCTAGTAGCATTCATAAATGATTCACGGTCCATTTTGCAGAGAGAGCAACACAAGCTTGCGGCCGAAAGCGACTCGTCGACTCAGTCGTTGGCGTAGTACAAGTGGGACACTCCTTTCAACCTGGCCATGAACATAATGGTGGGACACCCGCCCCGCCAGCGGCCACAATATGGACGTGTGCACGGCGCCGGGGATGGCGCCACGTGGAAGTACTATTATAACGAGGACCCCAAGGCCAAAAGACAGAGAAAGAAGTTCAGTCAAGTGACTATCGACGAGAAGGTGGCACAGGCGATGGAGAAAGCAAAAGCTGAGACCAAAGCTGAGATAATCACTGCCTGTAGATATGACATGGTGGCTGCCTTTACAAGCTTGATTCCAACAGTGGTCACATGGGTGCAACAAAATCCAAACGCGCCACCAAGTGATTTTCCCATGCCTAGCTTCACCGGGAGCAACTCAATGAACACCGCACCCATACTCGTACCTACTATGGCAACCGCACCCGCACCTCCTCCAGCACCTGCTCCTGCACCCAGCTCTCACAGTAGCCCTAGCTCCGTCTCTGGCTTGAATGTCGGGCCGTCGACATTAGCTGAGCTCGATGCCCTCATGGTAAATACGCGTCGCACGTTCATCAACTCAACTAATTCATTAATCTTCAGCTGCCATTCTTTTTGGATCTCTGAGGCCGCACGTATATGTCTTTGTAGGCCGACTCCACTCCGTGCACCCTCCTTTACCACATGAAGGGCGGGTTGGTGGATGTGGGGAAGGGTACTATAGTAAATCCTAAGGATCGATTGTTTCACCGCCAGCAGATGCCTGATAACGCCTTAAGGGTCTCCGTGGCGAGTGTGAAAGCAGGCTACGAGGGTTTCCCTCGTCCGATACAAACCGATGGAGAGGATGACGAGACCCCGACGCAGATTGGCCAATGCAAAAATTGGACGATCCTGTGGCCGAAAAATCTTTTTCGTGTCGAGGTGGCTGGGAGCACACCAACGGGACCTCAGGAAGGTATGACCACAACACCACCTACACAAGTACAACCATCGTCTGTGCGGCTTGCTGAGATCGAGAGACATGAGGAAGGAGGGCCAACCGTTCCGGTAGATGATGCCATCTGCCCCATGGAAGAGGATAGGGATCATGACATGGAGGAGGCCGATGACCCTAACCAGTATTTCAATACTGCCTTTGACAACGAAGTAATAATGAGTCAACCATATGAATATGAGATGCATGTACCAGAGCCGGACGTCCTCGGGAGTGCAAGAAGTCTTTGTTCATGGAATCCTCGCAGGACACGCCTCCAGATGCCGGCTCCACCCAACCTCAACTAATTAGCCAGAGTCATCCAATGCTGAGCCCGACATCACTAGGGGTGGTGCTCAGGGAGGGTCTGACAGACCCACCAGCACCTGAGCCCACCAAGAAGACGCAGAGGAAGAGACTGGCAGCGAGAAAATCCAATAAAGCGGAAAATGTTGGTTCTAGCAGCCAGCCACCTTCGACCAATGTTGACCGTGTACCGATGAAACATGCGCCTTAATCCATGTCGCGGAAGAGCCAATGGTACCAGCGAATGCACTAGCTGCCATAGCAGGGGATCTTAGGAGACTCCATGACCATGTGCTTTCGACAGAGAGAAGCCTCCTCGCCTCGGATGATCCAGGATACCCACTTTATATGGTTCATGTGCCGAGAAGTTGCAAGATGTATGTCCCCACATGCCCCGCGGACCACTTCTTCCTGAGGTTTGATTACATCTTCCAGATGTTTCAAATGAGGACACTCAATTTTACGTTCGTCCGCCTGTATGCGCTGCACATGAACTACATCGTCAGGAGGGAGCAAGTCAACGGTCTTGCGGTCGCGGACCCATACTAAATGCATGAGGGTTTCTTGTCAATCAACGACGCCAACCGTCAATATGCGAGTCACTACATCGAAGAATTCTTGGTCAGCAATAAGGAGAAAGAAACGATTCTCCTACCTTATCATCCCAGGTAAGTCATCCTCAGATAGCACAATAACACATACGTGCATTTAAATAGTTACTTTGCACGCATGGAGGCTAACTTGATCGTGTATTTTGCGCAGCAGGGGGTGTCGTGCCGTTCTCATCGTTCTTTACCCGCATTACTCCCGCGCTCTATATTTGGACCCGTCAAAGAACATATAGAAGAAAGATTACACACACATAAAGTATGTTCTGGACAGAGCTATGCTGGCTTCAGCATGCGGGGTGGCTACATCCAATGCAAAAAAAAAAGGCCGGGCTTTGTTTCGGCCACAAGACTGACTTCTGTTGCATCTAGCAACCGACAAGAAGTGAGAATGATGGATTCTACGTCATCCATCTAATGATGGAGTACAGAATGGATGTGCAATCACTTTGCATGAAATCTTCATCCGGTACCCATATCCAGAGATGGGCCGAAGCCTTTGGAGCCGTGCCGGATAATCGACTTCGTAATGATTTCTACCGGATCCAGCAGGAAATTGCGTCCATCATCATGAAAGATGTCCTCGAAGATAATGGGATGTTCTACGGCGGCCCAATATCGCGAGCTGACGTCTGAACCTGCATTGACCTACAACGTCAGGACATGACGCCTTTCACTAAGCTTGGGTGCACCCTTCCGGATATGGACAGATGGGAAGAGTGCACTGCTTAAAAACAATGTGTCTGTTTAGTTACTTGTTACTTTCTGTACGACGAAACTTGGAATCTCTCAGTACGATGAAACTATTAGATGTATGGTGTCGCGCTCTAGTTAATACTTTCGCTACGATGAAATTTGTTAACTATGTTTGCTATATATGCTGCTTCTATTTCATAACTGTTTCGTTGAATTCGCTTCATGATATATATATATATGTTTGTGTGTGTGTGTGTGCATCTCTGACAGGTATATAGATCAATGATGGCGAGGAAGTGGTATGCCGTGTATGTAGGGCATGTTCCGGGTGTGTATGATGAGTGACCAGAGTGTCAGGCCCAAGTCTCTGACTTCTCCGGCGGAAGCCAGAAAGGGTTTAATAGCAGAGCGGA
Source organism: Aegilops tauschii subsp. strangulata (assembly GCF_002575655.3). Taxonomy (NCBI): domain Eukaryota; kingdom Viridiplantae; phylum Streptophyta; class Magnoliopsida; order Poales; family Poaceae; genus Aegilops; species Aegilops tauschii. Next base: position 20,677,994 of record NC_053039.3, read on the forward strand.
AGCCGAAGCTAGTTACTTGAGATTCATAGCACAATAAGGGATTCAGAACCAGCGCCACTGCAAAAACTACAACATAATACCGCTTTTGATCATCGTCATCACTCTTATCTCATATGTCATAGTAAGGTAGATGATGAAACATGTGTCTACGGTGACAATGTAAGAGACATGTGATCATTAACTTTTATCGCTATTTCGAGATGATGATGAGATTGACATCATTTGTGTTGAGACCATGTTGATATGATGAGACTATGTTGTGCCACTTCGATGATGATAATGAGACATTCCTTTTTCATATAGTTTCAGTGTATGTGTATGTTGTAATTGTATAAAACCTGTAAAAATATGAATATAGCAACATAAAAAAATACTAGCAGTAGCGTGGGGTATTGGAGTAGTAGCAGCGCTGCTTACCAGTAGCGTTGGTTGTAGGGGCACACTACTAGTATTAGTAGTAGCGATGGACAGAGGCGCGCTACTGCTGGATATAGATAGGAGTAGCGCTGGTTCAAACAAGCACTACTGCTAAAAAATAGTTGTAGCACCGTAGCAGTAGCGCGCCTGCCCGTGCTACTAATAGCCAAAAAACCAGCGCTACTAGTAAGGGTTTTCCTAGTAGTGCTTGGAATTTATGTGAAATATATGATTTTACTTGTTGTTTTGAAGACCCTAAGAAACACCTTCCCTACCAATGTGAGTTTAGTTATAATGGAATCGTATCTTCGTATGCTACGGGTGTTTATAATTACTATGATGTTCAACAAATTGAAGAATTTGTTGCTTTTAAGGGTGGTTATGAAATTTCTTCTTTGATTGGAAAGTATGATGCTACTCTTTACAAATCTGGAAATTTTGCCATACTTAAATATTGTTATGATAATTATGCTTCTAATGCCTATGTTAAACCATATATTCAGGACTCCTCCGCTGTCCAATAAGAGACTAATATTGTGCAGGAGTCTATGGAAGGAGGAATTGACGAAACTGCGGGCTCATTGGATGAAAAAGATGATGAGGAGAGCGAAGAACAAAAGGAGGAAGAACGGATTATCTACCCGTGCCCACCTTCTAAAGAGAGTAACTCTTCAACTCATACATTGTTTAATTTCCCTTCGTGCTTACCGAAGGATGATTGCTATGATGATTGATATGATCCCGTTGATTCTTTTGAACTATCCCTTTTTGATGATGCTTGCTATGCTTGTGGCCAAGATGCCAATATGAATTATGATTATGGAGGTGAACTTGCTATAGTTCCTTATGTTAAACATGAAATTGTTGCTATTGCACCCACACATGATAGTCCTATTATCTTTTTGAATTCTCCAAACTACACTATATCGGAGAAGTTTGCACTTATTAAGGATTATATTGATGGGTTGCCTTTTAACGTTGCACATGATGATTTTGATGAATATAATATGCATGTGCTTGCTGCTCCTACTTGCAATTATTATGATAGAGGAACTATATCTCCACCTCTCTATGTTTCCAACACGATAAAATTGCAAGAAACTGCTTATGCTATGCATTGGCCTTTACTTGATGTGCATGAATTGTTCTTGTATGACATGCCGATGCATAGGAAGAGGGTTAGACTTCGTCATTTCTTGATATATGTTACTTTGTGCTCACTAAATCACAAATCATTGCTAATTAAAATTGGCTTTGATATACCTTGGGATCCGGGTGGATCCATTACTTGAGCACTATATGCCTAGCTTAATGGCTTTAAAGAAAGCGCTGCCAGGGAGACAACCCGGAAGTTTTAGAGAGTCATTTATCTCTGTTGTGAGCTTTTATAAAGTTTCAAAACAAAAATAATATGCCAAGATTTGCCTTTAGGATGTTTAGATTGCTTGTTGGTTTGTGCGGTGCAAAACATAAAGTTTGGCTGTAGTGCGCCATTTTACATTTTTTACTGGAACATCAATCGGATCTGAAACTTTTTGCACTGTCTTTATATGCAAATTGTTTATTTTTCCTAATTGTTTCAGAATTTTTGGAGTAACATAAGTACGGTGAATGTTCAGATTACTACAGACTGTCCTGTTTAAGACAGATTCTGTTTTTGATGCATAGTTTGCTTGTTTTGATGAAACTATCGATTTCTATCAGTGGATTAAGCCATGGAAAAGTTATATTACAGTAGCTACAATGCAAAAGCAAAATATGAATTGGTTTGAAACATTACTTAGAGTAGTGATTTGCTTTATTATACTAACGGATCTTACCGAGCTTTCTGTTGAGTTTTGTGTGGATGAAGTGCTCGAAGATCAAGGATGTCTCGATGTGAGGAGAAGTAGGAGAGGCAAGAGCTCAAGCTTGGGGATTCCCAAGGCATGCCAAGTACATATTCAAGTAGACTCAAGAGTCTGAGCTTGGGGATGCCCCGGAAGGCATCCCATCTTTCTTCAACAAGTATCGGTATGTTTTCGGTTTTGTTTCGTTCATGTGATATGTGCAAATCTTGGAGCTTCTTTTGCATTTAGTTTTCACTTTTCTTTGATGCACCATGCTGGTATGAGATAGTCCATGGTTGACTTATAGAATGCTCTTTGCACTTCACTTATATCTTTTGAGTATGGCTTTATAGAATGCTTCATGTGCTTCACTTATATCATTTGAAGTTTAGATTGCCTGTTTCTCTTCACATAGAAAACCGCCATTTGTAGAATGCTCTTTTGCTTCACTTATATTTGTTAGAGTGTGGCCATATCTTTTGTAGAAAGAATTAAACTCTCTTGCTTCACGTATATATATTTAGAGAGATGACAGGAATTGGTCATTCACATGGTTAGTCATAAAATCCTACATTAAACTTGTAGATCACTGAATATGATATGTTTGATTCCTTGCAATAATTTTGCGATATAAAGATGGTGCTATTAGAGTCATGCTAGTGGGTAATTGTGAATTTGAGAAATACTTGTGTTGAGGTTTGCAAGTCTCGTAGCATGCACGTATGGTAACCGTTGTGTAACAAATTTGAAGCATGAGGTGTTTCTTTGATTGTCAGAGACGAGCGATGGTCTTTTCCTACCAATCTATCCCCCTAGGAGCATGCTCGTAGTGCATGGTTTTGATGACTTCTGGATTTTTGCAATAAGTATGTGAGTTCTTTATGACTAATGTTGAGTCCATGGATTATACGCACTCTCACCCTTCCATCATTGCTAGCCTCTTCGGTACCGTGCATTGCCCTTTCTCAACTCGAGAGTTGGTGCAAACTTCGCCGGTGCATCCAAACCCCGTGATATGATACGCTCTATCACACATAAGCGTCCTTATATCTTCCTCAAAACAGCCACCATATCTACCTATCATGGCATTTTCATAGCCATTCCGAGATATATTACCGTGCAACTTTCATCACCATCATATACATGACTTGAGCATTTATTGTCATATTGCTTTCCATGATCGTAAGATAGCTAGCATGATGTTTTCATGGCTTGTCCATTTTTTGATGTCATTGCTATGCTAGATCATTGCACATCCCGGTACACCCCTAGAGGCATTCATATAGAGTCATATCGTTCTAGGTATCGAGTTGTAATATTGAGTTGTAAGTAAATAAAAGTGTGATGATCATCATTATTAGAGCATTGCCCTAGTGAGGAAAGGATGATGGAGACTATGATTCCCCCACAAGTCGGAATGAGTCTCCGGACTTTACAAAAAAATAGAAGAGGCCAAAGAAGCCCACAAAAAATAAAAGAGGCCAAAGAAGCCCACCAAAAAAAAGAAAAAAAGAAAAAAATGAGAGAAAAAGAGAGAAGGGGCAATGCTACTATCCTTTTACCACACTTGCGCTTCAGAGTAGCACCATGTTCTTCATATAGAGAGTCTCTTGAGTTATCACTTTCATATACTAGTGGGAATTTTCATTATAGAACTTGGCTTGTATATTCCGATGTGGGATTCCTCAAATGCTTGAGGTCTTCATGAGCAAGCAAGTTGGATGCACACCCACTTAGTTTCCAGTTTGAGCTTTCATACAGTTATAGCTCTTAGTGCATCCGTTGCATGGCAATCCCTACTCCTCGCATTGACATCAATTGATGGGCATCTCCATAGCCCGTTGATTAGCCGCGTCGATGTGAGACTTTCTCCTTTTTTTGTCTTCTCCACACAACTCCATCATCATATTCTATTCCACCTATAGTGCTATGTCCATGGCTTGCGCTCATATATTGCGTGAAGGTTGAAAAAGTTTGAAAATACTAAAGTATGAAAAAATTGCTAGGCTTGTCATCGGGGTTGTGCATAATGGGAGCATTTTGTGTGACGAAGATGAAGCATACCAAACTATATGAATTTGTAGGGATGAACTTTCTTGGCTATGTTATTTTGAGAAGACATAATTGCTTGGTTGGTATGCTTGAAGTATTATTGTCTTAATGTCAAATGATAGACTATAGCTTTGAATCACTCGTGTCTTAATATTCATGCCATGATTAGATTACATGATCAAGATTATGCTAGGTAGCATTCCACATCAAAAATTATCTTTTTTATCATTTACCTACTCGAGGACGAGCAGGAATTAAGCTTGGGGATGCTGATACGTCTCCGCCGTATCAATATTTTTTTATTGTTCCATGCCAAAATTCTACAACTTTTATATACTTTTGGCAACTTTTTATACTATTTTTGGGACTAACATATTGATCCAGTGCCCAGTGCCAGTTCCTGTTTGTTGCATGTTTTTTGTTTCGCAGAAAATCCATATCAAACGGAGTCCAAACGGGATAAAAACTGACGGAGATTTTTTTGGAATATATGTGATTTTTGGGAAGAAGAATCAACGCACGACGATGCCCAAGGGGGCCACGAGGTAGGGAGGTGGGCGCGCCCCTAACCCTTGTGGCCACCCCATAAGGCAGTTGGTGCTCTTCTTTCGCCGCAAGAAAGCCAATATCCGAATAGAAAATGTGTACAAATTTCAGCCCAATCGAAGTTACGGATCTCCGGGAATATAAGAAACGGTGAAAGGCCAGAATTTGGGAACGCAGAAACAGAGAGAGACAGAGAGACAGATCCAATATTGGAGGGGCTCTCGCCCCTCCCATGCCATGGAGGCCATGGACTAGAGGGGAAACCCTTCTCCCATCTAGGGGGAAGGTCATGGAAGAAGAAGAAGAAGGGGGGCTCTCTCCCCCTCTCTCCCGGTGGCGCCGGAATGCCGCCGGGGCCATCATCATCACCGCGATCTACACCAACACCTCCGTCATCTTCACCAACATCTCCATCACCTTCCCCCATCTATCTACAGTGGTCCACTCTCCCGCAACCCGCTGTACCCTCTACTTGAACATGGTGCTTTATGCTTCATATTATTATCCAATGATCTGTTGCCATCCTATGATGTCTGAGTAGATTTTCGTTGTCCTATCGGTAATTGGTGAATTGCTATGATTGGTTTAATTTGCTTGTGGTTATGTTGCTGTCCTTTGGTGCTCATCATATGAGCACGCGCGTGGATCACACCATAGGGTTAGTTGTATGTTGATAGGACTATGTATTGGAGGGCAAGAGTGTTAGAAGCTTCAACCTAGCATAGAAATTGATGCATACGGGATTGAAGGGGGGCCGATATATCTTAATGCTATGGTTGGGTTTTACCTGAATGAACGTTAGTAGTTGCGGATGCTTGCTAATAGTTCCAATCATAAGTGCATAGAATTCCAAGTCAGGGATGACATGCTAGCAGTGGCCTCTCCCACATAAAACTTGCTATCGGTCTAGTAAAGTAGTCAATTGCTTAGGGACAATTTCGCAACTCCTACCACCACTTTTCCACACTCGCTATACTAACTTTATTGCTTCTTTACCTAAAACAGCCCCTAGTTTTTATTTACGTGCTCTTTATATTCTTGCAAACCTATCCACAACACATACAAAGTACTTCTAGTTTCATACTTGTTTTAGGTAAAGCGAACGTCAAGCGTGCGTAGAGTTGTATCGGTGGTCGATATAACTTGAGGGAATATTTGTACTACCTTTAGCTCCTCGTTGGGTTCGACACTCTTACTTATCGAAAGAGGCTACAATTGATCCCCTATACTTGTGGGTTATCAAGATCTCATCAGGAGTGATGTATGAGGTTCCACCCTCGGCACTCGATGGTAACTCTATAGATTCGAGCAACAAAAGGGGCGTGATGTGATGCGAGGTGTCGGGCTCTGGTCGTCGATCACGTTGATCGAGTCGTCGATGATGAAGAAGGGGCAACAAGGACAAGGTGGGGGTCACTGATGGATCACCAACCAACCTATACTAAGAAGTTTAGGATAAGCAGGTAGGTAACAATAGCAGTACAAAAGCAGGCTATGCATCAGAATAGGAGCAATCAATTACAGTAGCAAAATCTAATGCAAGCATGAGAGAATGGAATGGGCGATATCGGGAAGATCAAAGGGGGTGCTTGCCTGGATCTCCGGTGAAAGGGAAGAAGGGTCGTTGTCGACGTAGCCGATCACAGGGGCATCAACAGCGGTCTCGGGTTCTATCGGGGAAGGAGAGGGGGAAGAAACAGTAAATATAAGGCACACAGATGCAGGACATGACAATAAGCAGCACTAGGCGTGTTCTAACGTAGTACTACACGATACCGGCGAAGGGGGAAAACATCCGGGAATGTTTTCTTGAAGTTGGGCATATTCGGACAGACAAAACGGAGGGGAAAGGTTGCATCTTCGCTATGCTAGGGCATGTGTCAAATGAACGGACCGCGTATTTAGATACGTCTCGTCGTTCTGAGCAACTTTCATGTACAAAGTATTTTCATCCGCATACGGATTATTTTATATGATTTTTCAAAGTTTTAACTGATTTTCTATTATTATTATTACTATTATTTAAGTTAGTTCGAAAAATAGTATTATTACAACAGCGTGACGTCAGCATGACATCAGCAGTCAACAGGGCATTGACTGGATCAAACTGACGTGTGGGGTCATTCTGTCATAGACAAAGTTAATTGGACAGAGTTAATTGGACAGCGTTAATTGGACAGAGTTAATTAGACTAAATGTGTACATTAGACTATTTAATCAAAGTTAGTTAAGTTATTTAATTATCTAATTAATTAATTAATTTATAATTTTAACCTTTTTTATATATTTTTATTTTTGTTCATTTTATTATTATTCTAAAAGGGGGCGGGCCCCATCTTCCAAAGGCCCATAGGGCCCTAGTGGGCGCCCGGTTACGTGCGCAAGGGCGCTGTGGTGGCGGGCGCCGGCCGGCCGCGGCGAGCGAGGGCGGAGGCGAGCGGCGCCTGGTCGCGGCGGCCGTGGCGGATGCGGCGCTGGCGGGTGGCGGCGCTGGCAGAGCAGAGCCACGGCTGGAGGATGGGGTAGGCCGCTGCCGCGGCTGTGGGGGCTGCAAGCATGGGCGGTTGCCGGGGAGTGCGCGCGCAGGCGGCCAGCAGCGCGCAGCGGCGCGGCAGACGGGGGTGGCGAGTGGAGGCGCATGGCACGGAGACGCGCGAGCGCGCCCAGGGACGGCGCCGTACGGCGAACGAAGAGTGGGGGAAGGGGGAAGCGTGCTCACGGGGCCCTGTAGTTGTGCTAAAGCGAGCTTGGGGAGGCGCCGGAGCTTGGGGCGGCGACGGTCGACGACGAGGACGGCGACGGCATGATGGAGCCGCTGGGGAGGAGGACTGGGACGATCCGACGAGGGTGGTGGGGAGGTCCGGCGACGGCATGGCGTCGGTTGGTGGCGGGGTCGAGGCAGCGGTGCCTGGAGCGTCGCGGCGAGGGGGTTTCAGGAAGGAGGGGAGGCGTCAGGCAGGGGGTTCTCCGGGCGGCGGGCGGCGGCGGGAGTGCCGCGGGGTCGAGCCCCCGATCTGGATCAAGGGAGGAGGGAGAGCGGGCGATGTGGGGAGAGTGCGGGAGATTGGGGGAGTGGGGAACGTGGGGGAGTGAAGGGGATTTTCGGGGGAAAAGATCTGAGGGAGCTGACGAGGAGAGGAGGGACTCAGTCTTATCCCCACGCGGCGTGGGCTGGTAGGCCAGCTAGGCCAGTTGGCCTTGTGGGGGGAGGTCTTTTTTTGTTTCTCCTTGTTCTTTTATTTACTTTTGTTGTTTGATTTAATTTTGAATTTTGAAATCGAACATGATTGAATCATCGCGAGGTTAGCAACAGTAATTGCAGTCACGTGGCATCATTAGCATGGGATTACTGTACCATAATTATTCGGCCGTTATAATTGTCCTCCACTACAAGAAATCTCGTCCCGAGATTTAGGAGGCAGAAGGAAAAAGTTTGGGGTATTCATCACGTAGGCGATCCTCGCGTTCCCAAGTGGCTTCGTCTTCAGAGTGATGTGACCACTGTACCTTGAGGAACTTGATCGCCTTCTGACGTGTGCGGCATTCAGCTTAGTCGAGAATGCGGACCAGATGCTCTTTATAGGAGAGGTCTTGTTGCAACTCGAGCACTTCATAATCCACAGCTCGGATTGGGTCCTTGAAGCAGCGGCGGAGTTGTGACACGTGTAACACATCGTGAACCTGAGAAAGGTTCGACGGAAGTTCCAACTGATATGCCTCTTTTCCACGCCTCTCGAGAATAGTGAAAGGACCAATATAGCGAGGATCTAGCTTGCCCTTGATCCCAAAGCGGTGTGTACCCTTCATTGGTGTGACTCGAAGATAAGCCTTTTGGCCAGGTTGATAGACCATGTCTTTATGATGACGGTCATAATTACTCTTTTGACGTGACTGAGCAGTCTTGAGATTCTCGCGAATGACGCGGACTTGTTCTTCGGCGTGTTGGATAATATCCGGACCGAAGAGTGGACGTTCCCCAGTTTCTGACCAGTTCAAAGGGGTTTGACACGTTCGTCCATATAACACTTTGAAGGGAGCCATCTTCAGACTAGCTTGATAGCTATTGTTGTAAGAGAACTCAGCATACGGGAGAGATTCCTCCCATTTCTTGCGGAAGGAAATAACACAAGCTCGAAGCATGTCTTCGAGAACTTGATTGACGCGTTCAACTTGTCCCTGAGACTGGGGGTCAAAAGCGGTGCTGAATGACAGATGAGTTCCCATAGCTTCTTGGAAACTTGCCCAGAATCTTGAAGTGAATAAGCTGCCACGGTCTGAGCTGATTACCAGCGGAATACCGTGAAGTGAAACAATTCTAGACATATAGAGAGTTGCCAGCTGTTTAGGGTAACGTAGCAGAAGACAAAATATTTCTGACCTACGCACCAGCCCAGGACCACTATGGAGACTGCATACAAGGTTTGATCTTTTTCGTTACCGACTCGTAGCGCAGTGGGAAGTAGAGTCGATGACGATCGGCGGTGCAGATCCCCGCAGCTAGGATTTACAACCTCCCAACCGCGAGGATGAATACCCTCATCCGCCATACGGACAGCCCTCCGGGAGGCGGTCGAACAGTCCCCCGGACGGTGTCGCGGACAGCCCTTCGGGAGGACCTTCGAAACTCGAACGGTCACTCGGACAGCCCTCCGGGAGAACCCACGGAACTCGGACCGTCACTTGGACAGCCCTTCGGGAGGCACTCTCGAACAGCCCCTCAGGGCACTAAGATCGAAACTACGACCTCTCAACAGAGTTGCACACATACGGTGTCAACTATCCGGCAGGGCTTCGCCGTCCAGAACTAGTGCCTGCCGGAACCCAGACAGCCTTTCGGCTCTACGAAACTATTTCACTGGGAGGGAGAGAAGAAGCCAGATCATTGCAATGGCATGTATGTGAGAAGGGATGATTCTTTAGGCAGCCCCCTCCACCCCTATTTATAGGCCAAGCCCAAGGGTGGCTTCTCCATGAAGCCAAGGGGGGAAATACCAAAAAGGCCCTCAAGGTGGCTTCTCCAAGAAGCCAAGCAAAAAGCACTTTCACTATTCATGACGACATTTTTCAGCGTCCGTTCGAATTTAAAATATTTATGTGGGCTCAGAACATTTCCAGTACCCACTAAAATAATTTTCAACGCGTTCCGAAACAATTTCGGTTTAGTGATTTTCATCTGCGAAAAGCAAACAAGAATGCGTTTTCACTATTCATGAAGACAATTTTTCGCGTCCACTAAATCCAAAAACATTTCTGTGGGTCTTATAATAATTCCAGTACCCACTAAAATGATTTTGGATTGGTTCTGAAACAATTTCAGATTAGTGAATTTCATCTGCGAAAAACAGCCAAAGCGGTACCGGCAGCTCCGAAACATTTTCGGTTTTTATTTCTGAAAATTCCAAAAAGTTTCCAGAATGATTCTGGCACCCTCCAAGAATTATCAGGCATGTGCCGAAACCATTGTGACTTAATGGCATACCCCGAAACAACTTTTTCGTTTTCACCGAAACTCATCCGGTGACCTCTCTCTGCGGTACGATTCCGCTGTCCGAAACTTTTCGGTGTCCGAAACTTTTTCGGTGATTTTCTCTCAGACTCCCTGTCTAGTATTCAGCAGATAGATGACCCTTAAGCGTGTGACCCTATAGGTTCGGTGAAGTATAGACATGACCTGGAACCCCTTCCGATCAATGATCAACATCGGAGCCGTGGACACCCATATTGACCCCTATACCCACACGAATGAATATTCGAGTGAACCTCCAGTTGAGGTGAGCTATTCCTGTTGCTTCACGATATATCACAAACACCTGAGGTGAGATTTATTGCATCCCCGTGGGCCAACACTTTTTCCACTATGCAAGTTACCTCGTTACCGGTTTTGTTCTCTTTTCTCGTTTCGTGTTCCGGCATCCCCGTGATCAAATCACAAAGTGTCTGGCCAGACGATGATGGACACCGTAACACCGAGTGGGCTCGAGTATATCTCTCCATCGTCGGAGGAGCAAATCCCAATCTCGAGCTATCAAGTTACTTAACATACTTTCCCATGAACCCCTAAGCCGCCGTAATAGCCATCCAGTTACGGATGATGTTTAACAAACCCCAAAGTTCATGAAGCAAGCATGAAGAAACTCGATACTCTCATGGTCTAAGGAATTATGCAAACATTAACTATCTCTGTGTTATAAACCATTAACTTGTGACGAATGTATCTCATAGCATAACATCAATTCGGGTCGATTCAACACAAATGTCCTTCCTGACATTGTGCCCTCAAAGTTGCTTGGCATAGACATGCCCATGATTGGGAAAACATAATCATCACGCAACACTTGAGCTAGTCTTAGAGGCACAGCTGGGAATACATTTTACCGTTTATTATTCCACACGTGCATATGGGTTCTCCCCAGAGCCTTTATGGATATACGGGCTCGGGAACCACAGCAGTTATAGCATGGAACATAAACATAATTATGAACAAGGAGATAATCAATAACATTTATTATTGCCTCTAGGGCATATCTCCTACAAGCTGACTAGCAGTGATCGTTTCTTTGACGGCCAGAAATTGTGCAACTTTAAAAAGCCGGTCAATGACGACAAGAATAGCATCATTACCTTTCTGCGATTTGGGAAATCCAGTGACGAAGTCCATTTCAACATGGTCCCATTTCCATTCAGGAATAGAGATAGGTTGCAGAGTTCCAGTAGGCCTTCGATGTTTTGCTTTGATACGATGGCAAACGTCACATTCAGCAACATAACGAGCAATGTCTTGCTTCATATTTGACCACCAGAATCTCTGACGAATGTCTTGGTACATCTTGGTGCTACCAGGATGAATAGACAAAGGCGTATCATGAGCTTCTTTCATAACCTCCTTAGTCATATCCAGGTTGTCTTTTGAAGGAACTACTAGGCGACCTTTGAAGAACAAAGCGCCAGCATTATCAAAAGTGAAGAATGACGGCCTTCCTTCTGCGAGGTAGCGTTTAATCTTCTCAACTTGAGAGTCATATCCTTGAATTCTCTTGATGGAGTCCAAGAGATCTGGTTCGACAGCAAGGGTATTGAGGGAACCCTGGGAAACAATGCGGAGGTTCATCTTGCAGAATTCTGGAGGAGGGGTACGAGTGCACCAGGAGGAACAATATGGAGGTTCAGCTTTCTGAATTCTTCAACAAGCGAGGGCTCAACTTTTTGAACCTCGAGGTGATTGCAATATGACTTGCGGTTCAAAGCATCAGCCATTACATTAGCCTTGCCTGGTGTATAGGAAATACCAAAGTCAAAGTATGCTATGGTCTCCATCCATCTCTACTGACGGAGGTTCAAATCTGGCTGAGTAAACAGGTACTTCAGACTTTGGTGGTCGGTGAAGATCTCGCAACGATTACCAAGAAGGTAATCTAGCCACTATTTCAGTGCATTTATGACAGCGGCAAGCTCGAGGTCATGAACTGGGTAGTTCTCTTCGTGAGGGCGCAATTGACGAGAGGCATAGGCAATCACTCTGCGCTCTTGCATTAGGATACAGCCTAATCCTTGTCGCGAAGCATCGCAGTAAATGACGAAATCCTTCTTAGTATCTGGCGGAGCAAGCACTGGGGCAGAAGTCAGCTTGTCTTTGAGTGCTTGGAAACTTTCCTAACACTTTTCTGTCCACTCGAACTTGACGCCCTTGTGAAGCAAACCAGTCAGGGGCTTGGCGATCTTGGAGAAGTTCTCGACAAATCGACGGCAATAGCTGGCGAGTCCGAGAAAACTTCTGACTTGTTTGATATTCTTCGGAGGAGTCCAATCGAGAATAGCCTGAACTCGTTCGGGGTTGACGGCAATACCATCCTTGGAGATGACATGTCCAAGGTAGGTCACTTCAGAAAGCCAGAATTCACACTTAGAATACTTGGCATATAGTTGATGTTCTCGAAGTTTTTCCAGAACGAGTCGAAGATGTTCAGCATGTTCTTCTTTGTTCTTGGAATATACAAGGATATCATCCAGATAAACCACGACGAACTTGTCAAGGTATTCCATGAATATATTGTTCATCAGACGAGAGAATGTCGCTGGAGCATTGGTCAAGCCGAAAGACATGACGGTGTACTCGTATGAACCATAGCGAGTCACGAAAGCAGTCTTGGGAATATCCTCTTCAGGAACCCGGATCTGGTGGTAACCCAACCTCAAATCAAGTTTAGAGAATACTGAGGAACCAGCAAGTTGATCATACAGATCATTGATTCTGGGAAGCGGATACTTGTTCTGAATTGTTGCTTGGTTGATAGGTCGGTAATCTTGGACCAAACGATTTGTACCATCCTTCTTCTTGACAAAGAGAGAAGGTGCTCCCAAAGTAGAGGAACTAGGATGAATGAATCCCTTGTGAAGAGATTTGTCCATTTCCTCCTTAAGTTCAAGGAGTTCATGTGGGGGCATCTTGTAGGGTCGCTTGGCAATAGGAGTTGTGCCCGGTTTCAAGTCTATGACGAATTCAACAGCTCTAGTAGGGGGTATTCCTGGAAGTTCTTCTGGGAAGACATCCTTGAATTCATGAACAGGAATGTTCTCTATTCCCTCAAGAGGTGAAGCATTCAATGCATTCAGAACATATATTTGATTCTCGGCGTCCTGAGCTGCTCGGGCTGAGTATTGGACTGACTGTCCAGAAGGGTGAGTGAGCTGGACTGCATTGGTAGCACAATCAATAAGAGCATTATGGGCTGTCAACCAATCCATACCAAGAATGATGTCTATGTTGGAAGGTCTGAGTACAATGAGAGAAGCCGGAAAAAGTAGTCCTCTAATCTCGATTTGGTTGCGAGGGCTTACCATTGTGGTTTGCCACTTGGACCCCGGGGATTGAACCGTTAGAGGAGTGGGAAATTTTTCTAGGTATAACTCATGTGACTGAGCAAATTGTTGGGACACAAAAGCATGTGATGCTCCTCAATCAAAGAGAACAGAAGCTGGCACTGAAATAATGCAAAGGGTACCCATCATGGTTTTTGGGGACTCACGAGCTTCTTCAATTTTGACATGGGTGACTTGACCACCACTCATAGCAGGCGGTCTGACACTACAATTTCTGATAGGGTAGTTTCCACGGCCCTTCCCATGGCCAACAAGAGGATGTGAAGCATTTTCGGGTTGACCCTGGCGGCAGTTGATAGCAAGGTGCCCTGGCTGTCCACACTTGTGGCATAAACCATCATTATGGGGAGGACCTACAGCATTGCACAATCCACCCTGAATTGTTAGCTGTCTCAATGGCGGAGGCAGACGCGGTGCAACATAAGACGACCTTGGTGTTGGAGCAGGTCGATGATGAACATTGTGTGGGATCCAGACTCGAAGTTTCTGAGCAGGCTGACTCGAGGATGGGCCAACATCTCGAGTACGCTTGAGCGACTCCTGGTACTCAGTCAGACCAGTTTCAGTTCGGAAAGCTTGGGTGACAAGCGTCGCAAAGTCCGCGCAATCATGAGCAACAAGTGTGAGCTTTATATTGGGTTGCATTCCTTCACGGAATTTCTCCTGCTTGCGAGCGACTGTGCAGACGTCATTCGCAGCATAGCGAGATAATTCAAGGAATTTCCTCTGATATTCATCCACAGTCATTGTGCCATGTGAGAGTTTGCGGCACTCCTTCTTCTTCTGGTCCATCAGACCTTGAGGAATGTGCCGTGCACGGAAGGCTAACTGAAATTCCTGCCAAGTGGTTATAGTCTCTGCAAGCAGCATACCCCTGTGGCTTTCCCACCATTGAGCAGCTGAACCCTTCAGGTGCAATGTCGCAAAGGTGACATAACTTGCAGGGGCAACATTAGCAAAATACCCTTGCCGGGGTGGGGTGCTATTTGCAAAAATACCCTGACGTTCTACATTCGCTCGACACGTGGAAGACGAAGTTATTTGACGCGCAGAAGCCGAGGGGAGCGACATTGATCAACGGCCGGATACATTACTTGGAGGTAATTGGAGGAGGAACCCACCTTGCAATGCCGAAGACAATTTGTGTGCCGAACACTTCGTTATTGAAGACTGGTTCGGGGGCTACTGAGGGAGTCCTGGACTAAGGGGTCCTCGGGCGTCCGGCCTGTTATCCATGGGCCGGATTGATGGGCTGTGAAGACATGAAGGCCGAAGACTGTACCCGTGTCCGGATTGGACTCTCCTTGGCGTGGAAGCAAAGCTTGGCGACCAACTATGAAGATTCCTTCTTATGTAACCAACTCTATGTAACCCTAGATCCCTCCGGTGCCTATATAAACCGGAGGGGGTAGTCCGGAAAGGATATATTCATTACCATAGTCATACAGGCTAGACTACTAGGGTTTAGCAATTACGATCTCATGGTAGATCAACTCTTGTAATACTCATATTAATCTAGATCAATCAAGAAGGAAGTAGGGTATTACCTCCATAGAGAGGGCCCGAACCTGGGTAAACATTGTGGCCCCCGTCTCCTGTTACCATCGATCCTAGACACACAGTTCGGGACCCCCTACCCGAGATCCGCCGGTTTTGACACTGACAGCGCTTCCCCACGACCTACATTGAATGCGCGACGTGGAGGGTTGAGCGTGACGTGGGGGTCATGCGTGGGGCGGTTCCCGCACGCATGTGTCACATCATGGTAAAGATGCGGCTCGCACCTTCCCCATAAAAAGAAGGAGGCGCGGCTCATTTACTAAGTGGACTCTGGTCGCGGTCTTCAAGGCGCCCATGCCCCACGATCACGGGGCGGGGAACGGTCGCCTCACCCATCCTTTCGATACTGCCCACTTGCCACGCATCCTCCATGCAAGTGGCAGGCGGCGGGGGCCGGAAACCGGGCCGTCGCTGATTGGGGCAGCGGGTGATACGTCTCCGATGTATCTACTTTTCCAAACATTTTTTCCCTTGTTTTGGACTCTAACCTGCATGATTTGAATGGAACTAACCCGGACCGATGCTGTTTTCAGCAGAATTGCCATGGTGTTATCTTTGTGCAGAAACAAAAGTTCTCGAAATGACCTGAAACTTCATGGAGATTATTTTTGGAAATAATAAAAATATTGGCGAAAGAATCAAGGCCAGGGGGCCCACACACTGTCCATGGGGGTGGGAGGCGCGCCTGCCCCCTGAGCGCGCCCCCTGCCTCGTGGCCCCCCCAGGTGCTCCACCGACCTCAACTCCAACTCTATATATTCATGTTCGGGGAGAAAAAAATCAGGAAGAAGGATTCATCGCGTTTTACGATACGGAGCCGCCGCCAAGCCCTAAACTCTCTCGGGAGGGTTGATCTGGAGTCCGTTCGGGGCTCCGGAGAGGGGAATCCGTCGCCGTCGTCATCATCAACCATCCTCCATCACCAATTTCATGATGCTCACCGCCGTGCGTGAGTAATTCCATCGTAGGCTTGCTGGACGGTGGTGGTTTGGATGAGATTTATCATGTAATCGAGTTAGTTTTGTTAGGGTTTGATCCCTAGTATCCACTATGTTCTAAGATTGATGTTGCTATGACTTTGCTATGCTTAATGCTTGTCACTAGGGCCCGAGTGCCATGATTTCAGATCTGAACCTATTATGTTTTCATGAATATATGTGAGTTCTTCATCCTATCTTGCAACTCTATAGTCACCTACTATGTGTTATGATCCGGCAACCCCGAAGTGACAATAATCGGGACCACTCCCGGTGATGACCATAGTTTGAGGAGTCCATGTATTCACTATATGTTAATGCTTTGGTCTGGTACTCTATTAAAAGGAGGCCTTAATATCCCTTAGTTTCCAATAGGACCCCGCTGCCACGGGAGGGTAGGACAAAAGATGTCATGCAAATTCTTTCCCATAAACACGTATGACTATATTCGGAATACATGCCTACATTACATTGATGAATTGGAGCTAGTTTTGTGTCACCCTATGTTATTACTGTTGCATGAATAATCGCATCCGGCATAATTCTCCATCACTGATCCAATGCCTACGAGCTTTTCACATATTGTTCTTCGCTTATTTAGTTTTCCGCTGCTACTGTTACAATTACTACAAAACCCAAAAATATTACTTTTGTTACTGTTATCACTACTATCACACTATTTTGTTACTAAATACTTTGCTGCAGATATTAAGTTATCCAGGTGTGGTTGAATTGACAACTCAACTGCTAATACTTGAGAATATTCTTTGGCTCCCTTTTTGTCCAATCAATAAATTTGGGTTGAATACTCTACCCTCGAAAACTGTTGCGGTCCCCTATACTTGTGGGTTATCAAGACTATTTTTTGGCGCTGTTGCCGGGGAGCATAGCTCTATTCTTTGAGTCACTTGGGATTTATATCTGCTGGTCACTATGAAGAACTTGAAAGACAAGAAAACTAAAATTTATCCCTCAACTACGAGGGGAGGTAAGGAACTGCCATTAATTATATCGCATGTTAACCTGCTTCTGCTATTAATTATATCGCATGTTATTGATGATGACACTTCTGCTATGCATGATACTTATGATGAAACTACTTCCATGCTTGTTACTACTGTGCCACTAGGTTAATTTCTTGATGAACAACTTGCTAGGGCTAGAGAGAATGAAATTATTGAAACTGATAATATTGATGAAAGTGATGATGAAGATTCTCCCCCTAGATATGAATTGCCTGTTGTGCCTGAGGGTTATGTTATGGATGAAGAAACTGCTAGAGACTTTCTTTCTTGCATTGATAGAAGTGATCTTAAGAAATTATTAGCTAAGCTGAAACAAAAATCTCTGAATGCTAGAATGAAATATGATCCTGCTTATGCTACTTCACCTATCTCTTTTACTGATAAGGATTATGAATTCTCGGTCGACCCTGATATAATTACTTTGGTTGAATCTGATCCTTTCTATGGCTATGAATCTGAAACTGTTGTGGCACATCTTACGAAATTAAATGATATAGCTACCCTATTCACTAATGATGAGAAAACCCGCTACTACTGTATCCTTAAAATATTTCCGTTCTCATTAAAGGGTGATGCTAAGACATGGTTTAATTCTCTTGATCCTGGTTGTGTGCGTAGTCCCCAGGATGTGATTTATTACTTCTCTGCTAAATATTTCCCTGCTCATAAGAAACAAGCTGCTCTAAGGGATATATATAATTTTGTGCAAATTGAAGAAGATAGTTTCCCACAAGCTTGGGGGAGGCTTCTCCAATTACTTAATGCTTTGCCTGATCATCCTCTCAAGAAAAATGAAATACTTGATATCTTTTATAATGGACTAACCGATGCTTCCAGAGACCACCTGGATAGTTGTGCTGGTTGTGTTTTCAGGGAAAGAACAGTTGATCAAGCTGAATTGCTATTGAATAATATGTTGATAAATGAAAATAATTGGACACTTCCTGAACCAACTCCTAAGTCAACTCTGAAGAAAAGGGGTGTTCTATTTCTCAGTCCTGAAGATATGCAAGAGGCACAGAAACCCATGAAAGAAGAAGGCATAAAAGCTGAAGATGTTAAAAATTTACCCCCTCTTGAAGAAATACAAGGTCTTGATTTACCGCCTGTTGAAGAAACACATGGTCTTGATAACCCGACACAGGTAGTAAAGGTATATTCTCTCTATAGATTTGAGGAGGGTTCTATTCCTTGTTATAAGTCTGCTAGCCAATGCTTAGATGAGTTTGATAATTTTATTGTCAAACAAGAAAACTTCAACGCTTATGTTGGTAGACAGTTGAAACACAATACTTATATGATTGAGCACTTGAGTGATTATATGTCTATAGTTAAAGGTGAACTTAAACTCATTAGTAAACATGCTACTATGGTTACCACTCAAGTAGAACAAGTACTTCAAGCTCAGAATGCTTTGCTCAATGAATTGAATAGTAAGAATAATGACTTTGCTACGAGAGTTGCAACTAGAGGGGGTAAAGTGACTCAGGAACCTTTGTATCCTGAGGTCCACCCTAAGAGAATTAAGCAGTATTCTCAGAGAAATAATGGTGATACACCTAGTCCTTCTAAAAAGAAGAAAAAGAAGAATGATAGGACTTTGCATGCTTCTAGTGAACCTATTGTTGACACACCTGAGAATCCCAATGATATTTCTATTTCTGAGGCTGAAACACAATCTGGTAATGAACATGAACCTAGTGATAATGTTAATGATGATGTTCATGTTGATGCTCAACCTAGCAATGATAATGATGTGGAAATTGAACCTCCTGTTGATCTTGATAACCCACAATCAAAGAATCAACGTTATGATAAGAGAGACTTTGCTGCTAGGAAGCACCGTAAAGAAAGAGAACCTTGGGTTCAGAAACCCATGCATTTTCCTCCCAAATCATCCAAGAAAAAGGATGATGAGGATTTTGAGCGCTTCGTTGAAATGATTAGACCTATCTTTTTGCGTATGTGTTTAACTGATATGCTCAAAATGAATCCTTATGCTAAGTATATGAAAGAAATTGTTACAAATAAAAGAAAGATACTGGAAGCTGAAATTTCCACCATGCTTGCTAATTATACTTTTAAGGGTGGAATACCAAAGAAACTTGGAGATCTAGGGGTACCAACTATACCATGATCCATTAAAAGAAACTATGTTAGAACTGCTTTATGTGATCTTGGAGCTGTTGTTAGTGTTATGCCTCTCTCTTTATACCGTAGACTTGATTTGAATAAGTTGACACCTACTGAAATATCTTTGCAAATGGCCGAGAAATCAACTGCTATACCTGTCGGTATTTGTGAGGATGTGCCTGTTTGTGTTGCAAACGTTACAGTTTTAACGAACTTCAGTATTCTTGATATTCCCGAGGACGATAGTATGTCTATTATTCTTGGAAGACCCTTTTTGAATACTGCAGGGGCTGTTATTGATTGCAACAAGGGCAATGTCACCATTCATGTTAATGGCAATGAGCATACTGTACACTTTCCGAGGAAACAACCTCAAGTTCATAGTATAAATTCTATTAGAAAAATTCCATCGATTATTTTTGGAGGCTTTGAATTTCCTCTTCCTACTGTAAAAAAGAAATATGATATTCTTATTATTGGGGACGTGCATATCCCCGTTGAGGTAACTTAGTGCTATTCAAAAAATCTTCAATTTCATGCGATTCAGAATGAGTTTGTTAACAAGACCTGATCAACCTTGTTAGTGGATTCCTTTTGATGAGCATGAGATGGATGAAGCTAGAAAGCACAAACTTCTGTACCCTCCTTTTACTTTCTGTTATTTAGTTGAAATAAAGTAAAAATGGTATTTTCTGTCAGTTTTCTGAATTATCCGTGCAATAAAAGAAATACCCTGAAAATAAAAGTTCTCCAAATGACCCAAAATTGAAATATGATTTTTTCTTGAATATTTGAGAATATCTGGCACTGAGAACAGACTAGGGGGAGCTGGCACCTGGCCACGAGGGTCCAGGGCATGTCCACACCCCCTGGGCGCACCCCCTGCCTCGTGGGCCCATGGTGGCCCCCCTCCACTTATTCCAGCCACCACACACTCCTTCCTCCCAAAAAAATCACCAACCAGCTCAAGCACGAGTTCTTGCTCATCTTGCTGCCATTTTAGATCTCCTAGCTCAAAGCTCCACTCACAAAACTACTTTGGGGGATTGTTCCTTGGTATGTGACTCCTCCAATGGTCCAATTAGTTTTCGTTCTACTGCTTTATTCACTGCAAATTTTTGCTGCCCAGGTGACCCCGTTCTTGAGCTTGCATATCAAATTTGTATGGTCCCAAGTAGTTCTAATGCATGATATAGTCTCTAGGCACTTGTAGGAGTAGTTGCTATCAATTTTGTTGAGTTTGGTTCACTTTTATTTTAAGTTACTAAAATTTTCAGAAATTTTTCAAAGGAAGAAATATGTTTAGGAAAACGTACCAAGGTGGTCCTTCAAGGAAGCAAGGGCCCAGGCTCGCAATACGCGATGCGGATGATGAACCACCGAGGGAAGCTCAAGTGCGGGCTTGTGAATGGCCGTCAGAGGACTTTATGGATCGAGCAGGAATCAAGGAAGAATTTAACGCATATGTGCGTAACGCTGATCTTCTGAGCTTCGAGGTAGATAAGTGCCGTCAGTACCACTATCTCACTGATTCCTTTGTGATAAGGTTTGAATTTTCATCATCACGCAATTCTCAAACTGTCCTGTTTGATCTTTATGAAAATTCTTATACTATGGACTCAGAGGATTTTAATACTGCTTGCAAACTTCCACAATGGGGCAGTACTAGTGAACCTCGCAAGTCTGAGTTTAGAGATTTTATTGTTAGTATAACTGTGGGGGAGTCTAGAGATATAACACAAGCTACCATAGGGAGCATTCATTTTCCTGCTATACAGTACTTTGCTCTCTTCATAGGTAGGTGCATCAATGGTAAGGATGAAGCATGTCACATGTGTGTCCATGACCTTAGTGTTCTCAGGAGTGCTGTATTAGGAGATAAACACTATAATTTGGGAGCCATTGTTGCATGTAGATTGCATAATAATAGAATTAATGGAGATTTCTTTGGTGGAATTTATGCAACCCGTCTAGCTAATTTTCTTGATATACCCATACGTGAGTATGATATTGAGTTGCCTCCTGTTTATTTAGATTATGAGGCTATGGTTCGTCATCAGTTTGTTGAGAGGAACGATCAGTCCCTCCAGTACCGACTAATCTTTGACAGACGACACACCTATCACATCGCTCTCCCTGCTCCTACTTTCTTTGACTTTCAGGCAAAGGGGATATATGTCATAACCAGGGAGGAGGCAAATGAGTATCAGAGGAGGACGAGGGTAGCTCGCCTCCAAGCTGCAGCCCACGATGCAATAGCCGCTGCATCTCAGTACGCCCCGGTTACAACTTTGGATATCTGCCAGGCCAGCCGTGGCAATAGACCAACTTAGGCCAAAAGCCTAAGCTTGGGGGAGTACGTATTTCTCACCGACATTACATTCATGTTCACACACTCGTTGCTAGTTGTCGGTGCTCATACTTTTTCGTTGTACTATCCATGCTATTTTATTTTCCTTTTTATGCTTTCTTCTTGTGTATTTGAAAAACCTTAAGAAAACCAAAAAAATTAGTAGTAGCTTTTAGCTAGTTTACTTTCTTGCTGTAGTAGTAATAATTTATAGAAACCCAAAACAATTTTCTGTTCTTCTTTTGCTTGTTGGGAGCTTTCCCGTGTAAATAGTTTTATTTCCTTTCTTTTCTTTGGGGGTCGAGAGGAGAAGACCATAATGAAAATGTTGAAGTGGCTCTTATATGCATTGTTGTTGATTTAACCAAGAGCCCATAATGCCTTGTCTTCTCCTGTTTATCAGATGCTTGCAGGTTCCAGGTCAGTCCAATGCACATGCACTATTATTATTATTCACATCATTCGGTCGTGCAAGTGAAAGGCAATTATGACGATATATGATGAAATGATTGAGATGAGAGAAGCTGGTATGAACTCGACCTCCCTTGTTTTTGTAAATATGATTAGTTCATCGTTCCTGATTCAGCCTATTATGAATGAACATGTTTGCAATGACAATTAGATATTATAGTTGCTTATGCCATGCTTAATTAGCTAGGAGTTTATAATGGTTTACCTGGCGTGCCAACATGCTATTAAAATGGTTGTGATGTGGTATGATAGGGTGGTATCCTCCTTTTAATGATTCAAGTGCCTTGGCTTGGGACATGTTCACACATGTAGTTGAAACAAAATCAACATAGCCTTCATGATATTTATGTTCATGGTGGATTATATCCTACTCATGCTTGCACTCAATGTTCATTAATTTTAATGCATGTTCATGACTGTTGTCGCTCTCTAGTTGGTCGCTTCCCAGTCTTTTCCTAGCCTTCACTTGTACTAAGCGGAAATACTGCTTGTGCATCCAATCCCTTAAACCCCAAAGTTATTCCATATGAGTCCACTATACCTTCCTATATGCGGTATCTACTTGTCGTTCCAAGTAAATTTGTATGTGCCAAACTCTAAACCTTCAAATGAAATTCTGCTTTGTATGCTCGAATACCTCATGTATTAACTAGGGTTGTCTGTATCTTCCATGCTAGGCGGGTTATTCTCAAGAGGAGTGGACTCCGCTCCTCACTCATGAGAAAATGGCTGGTCACCGGGATGCCCAGTCCCATGCTTTAAGCAAAATCAAATCAAAATAATTGCAAACAAAACTCCCCCAGGATTGTTGTTAGTTGGACGGTACCCATTGTTTCGGACCAGCCGTGGAGTTTGCTTGTTGGTGGCGGGGGAGTATAAATTTTACCATTCTGTTTGGGAACCGCCTATAATGTGTGTAGCATGGAAGATATCGCCATATCTCGGTTGTTATGTTGACAATGAAAGTATACCGCTCAAAATATTATTTATCTATATTTCAAAATCGAGCTCTGGCACCTCTACAAATTCCCGCTTCCCTCTATGAAGGGCCTATCTATTTACTTTTACGTTGAGTCATCGCCCTATGATTACGAAGCACCAGGTGGAGAGAACCGCTGTCATTTGCATCCGTTACTATTAATTTATGTTGGGTATGACTATGACTGGATCTCTTTTACCATGAATTACAATGTTTAGTCAGTCCTTGATCTTTAAAGGTGCTCTGCATTTATGTTTTGGTGTCTCAAAAAGGGCTAGCGAGATACCATCTAGTTATATCATATTATGATTGTTTTGAGAAAGTGTTGTCATCCGAGATTTGCTATTATTGCTCGCTAGTTGATATGAGTAAACATGAGACCTAAGTGTTATTGTGAATATGGTTAATCATAATCTTTGCTGAAAACTTGAATGGTGGCTTTACATATTCACAACAACAAGAGCAAACAGAGTTTGTAAAAGTTTTTCTTTATCACTTTCAGTTTACCAACTGAATTGCTTGAGGACAAGCAAAGGTTTAACCTTGGGGGAGTTGATACGTCTCCGACGTATCTACTTTTCCAAACACTTTTGCCCTTGTTTTGGACTCTAACTTGCATGATTTGAATGGAACAAACCCGGACTGATGCTGTTTTCAGCAGAATTCCATGGTGTTATCTTTGTGCAGAAAAAAAAGTTCTCGGAATGACCTGAAACTTCACGGAGATTATTTTTGGAAATAATAAAAAATACTGGCGAAAGAATCAAGGCCAGGGGGCCCACACCCTGTCCACGACGGTGGGAGGCGCGCCTGCCCCCCTGGGCGCGCCCCCTGCCTCGTGGGCCCCTCGTGCTCCACCGACCTCAACTCCAACTCTATATATTCACGTTCGGGGAGAAAAAAATCAGGAAGAAGGATTCATCACGTTTTACGATACGGAGCCTCCGCCAAGCCCTAAACACTCTCGGGAGGGCTGATCTGGGTTCCGTTTGAGGCTCCAAAGAGGGGAATCCGTCACCGTCATCATCATCAACCATCCTCCATCACCAATTTCATGATGCTCACCGCCGTGCGTGAGTAATTACATCATAGGCTTGCTGGACGGTGATGGGTTGGATGAGATTTATCATGTAATCGAGTTAGTTTTGTTAGGGTTTGATCCCTAGTATCCACAATGTTCTGAGATTAATGTTGCTATGACTTTGCTATGCTTAATGATTGTCACTAGGGCCCAAGTGCCATGATTTCAGATCTGAACCTATTATGTTTTCATGAATATATGTGAGTTCTTGATCCTATCTTGCAACTCTATAGTCACCTACTATGTGTTTTGATCCGGCAACCCCGAAGTTACAATAATTGGGACCACTCCCGGCGATGACCATAGGTTGAGGAGTTCATGTATTCACTATGTGTTAATGCTTTTGTCCGGTACTCTATTAAAAGGAGGCCTTAATATCCCTAAGTTTCCAATAGGACCCCGCTGCCACGGGAGGGTAGGACAAAAGATGTCATGCAATTTCTTTCCCATAAGCACGTATGACTATATTCGGAATACATGCCTACATTACATTGATGAATTGGAGCTAGTTCTGTGTCACCCTATGTTATAACTGTTGCATGAATAATCGCATCCGGCATAATTCTCCATCACCGATCCAATGCCTATGAGCTTTTCACATATTGTTCTTCGCTTATTTACTTTTCTGCTACTACTGTTACAATTACTACAAAACCCAAAAATATTACTTTTGTTACCGTTATCACTACTATCATACTACTTTGTTACTAAATACTTTGCTGTAGATTTTAAGTTATCCAGGTGTGGTTGAATTGACAACTCAACTGCTAATACTTGGGAATATTCTTTGGCTCCCCTTGTGTCGAATCAATATATTTGGGTTGAATACTCTACCCTCGAAAACTATTGCGATCCCCTATACTTGTGGGTTATCAGCGGGTCGGTCCCGATTCCCTGCGCCCTTGATGGCTGGATTGGCCGAGTGGGGCGGCCGAGCCTTGACCCCGCCCCTTTATAAGGAGTGGGAGGGGGACATCACTCCACATTCCTTCAGTATCCATCCTCTTCCACCTTCGCTCCTCTCCTCCACCTGCCATGGTGAGAGGTGGTGCTGGGACTTCGACGGTGGCGGCGAGGGTTGCCGCTTGACAGCGTGTTCCTCCTTCCTACGAGCCCACGACGGGGGAGCCGGCCACGAGAGGACGGGGGAGGGGGCGAGGCCGAGGTTGCCGCGGCAGTCAAGGGAGAGCGGGACGAGGCGGCGCGATGGCCGTGCCTCCGCCGGCGGTGCCCACCGCGATGGAAGGCCGCATCGGGGACCAGCCCCGCGAGTTTTTCATTAGGCTGCGTCGGCCACCGTGTCGTCGTCTCCGCCTCCCCTCCCCATTTGCTCGGGAGATGGAGCTCGATCCACCCCAGACCCTCAAGCTGCACATGAAGGGCTGTGGGAACGGCGCCACGCGGGTCGACATCGACTTCCCCGCTCCTCACGTCATGTACCTCTGTTGTGTATGGAAGACGTTTGCTCGCATCCACAGCCTGACGGCGGGGCTCGTCCTCTATTTCAAGTTAATGGAGGGCGGCCTGCTCTCCGTAAAGGTCTTTGGAGATCTTGGAACTCGTCGAAAGTGATGCGTGGAGAGCTCCTCCGACGATGAAGATTCCTCCTCGAGCGGGAGTGACGAGGAGGACAGTGAAAGCGACGACGAGGGAGTCGAGCGGCAGGATGCCGACTCCGACTGACCGCGTCGCTCCTCCCTCATCCATGCGCCCTGCCGAGGTCTTCCTCGCCAAGCTCTCCATCGGGGCGCTCCCCGTCGTCTCCTCGGGCGGCTGGCGTAGGAGGGCCGGAGAAGGCGAAGAAGGCGGGTGGCAGCCGTCAAGTCGGAGTACGCGGGCACCGATGCCTTCGTCGCGTATTGCCGGCCCCTGCCTCGTCTTCTAGCTTCTTTCTCGGCACCGAGATGTTCTCTTGGTGCCTTCTGCATCTTGAACCTCGCCTAGGCGCCCCTTTTGCCCTCCTGCTGTCTTGTTCCACCTTCTGAGGAGAGGGACAAGAAAGGGATTACAGGCACCTTATCTCTTTTTAGTTTGTAAGCCTGCGGGCACTTGTTAATTTTAAGACTTGTAATCCGCTTGCTCATGTTTTTAATTCCATATGAACTGTACATGTATGGGATGTTTTTAATGAAAAAGGGTGTTTGCCGGGTTTCTTTGTACGTGGGCGAGGCCCATGCCAAGGGGTGAATCCTTGTTACTTTTAAGATAAACATTGTCGCCTGGCAACAAGCCTTGCCTTCCCCCCCACTTCAGTCGACCATTCTCACGCCTTTGGCGGAGGCAAGGGTGGAGTGGAGTTAGGACCCTCGTTTACTTTCTTGCCACCGCGACTACGACCAAGTTCTGATCCAGGGGGATGGCTCTTGGGTACAGGAAAAGGGGAGCATGGTGGTTTAAGAATATAAACGCGGTTTCACATGTCCCAGTTCTATACGGAAAGGCATAACATGGGATGAAAGACTTATCTGAATCCGCTGCCCCCGGCAAACTTGGCTCACCGGGGTTGGATCCTTGTGTCTTCAGCCCCCAGCAGTCTTGGCTTGCCGGGGCCGGGGCTTCGGTTCGTCCTCTTTCTCCCAGGCGGCTTAGCAGGAGTGTCTGTGTGCCCTGCAAACCAAAGAAGACAAAAAGACGCGAACTCGACCTCTAGGCTAGGGGTTAGTCGCCGTCAAGCACTACCACCCGTAACCGAGGGAGGGACTTAAACCTAGCATGCACGCTATAACTTTGGGCGCAAACGCTTCGTTTATTTATGCTCAGGGTCTGCGCCTGGCTTTGTACAGAGGGTTACATGCCTTGTCGACAAAGATTGTACAAAAGGTGGCTTGCCGGGAGGCCCGGCAAGCCGTGCCTTATGGGTAAAATTTGCGAAGATGCTCGATGTTCCAGGAGTTGCTCACTGGGACAGCATCTTCGCTCTCCAGGCGGACTGCGCCAGGCCTGGTGACTCGTATTACCCAATAAGGGCCTTCCTGTTGGGGAACGTAGCGGAAATTCAAAATTTTCTACGCATCACCAAGATCAATCTATGGAGAAATCTGGCAACGAGGGGAAGGGGAGTGCATTTACATACCCTTGTAGATCGCGATGCGGAAGCGTTGCAAGAACGCGGATAAAGGAGTCGTACTCGTAGCGATTCAGATCGCGGTTGATTCCGATCTAAGCGTCGAACCACGGCGCCTCCGCGTTCAACACACGTGCAGCCCGGTGACGTCTCCCACGCCTTGATCCAGCAAGGAGAGAGGGAGAGGTTGGGAAGACTCCGTCCAGCAGCAGCACGACGGCGTGGTGGTGGTGGAGGAGCGCGATACTCCAGCAGGGCTTCGCCAAGCACTGCGAGAGACGAGGATGGAGGGAGGTAGGGCTGCGCCAAGAGGGAGATCAAATCATGTGTTGGGCAGCCCCCATACCTCAAGTATATATAGGGGAAGAGGAGGGGCTGCGCCCCCACCTAGGGTTCCCTCCCCAGGGGTGGCGGCAGCCCCCAGATCCCATCTGGGTGGCGGCCAAGGGGGAGAGAGGGGGGGCACACCTAGGGTGGGCCTTAGGGCCCATCTGCTCCTAGGGTTTGCCCCCTCTCCTCTTGAGGGCGCCTTGGGCCTTGGTGGGAGGCGCCCCAGCCCACCTAGGGGCTGGTCCCTTCCTACTATTGGCCCATGTAGGCCTCTGGGGCTGGTGGCCCATCTGGTGGACCCCCGGGACCCTCCCGGTGGTCCCGGTACGTTACCGATAGCACCCGTAACTTTTCCGGTGACCAAAACAGGACTTCCCATATATCAATCTTTACCTCCGGACCATTCCGGAACTCCTCGTGACGTCCGGGATCTCATCCGGGACTCCGAACAACATTTGGTAACCACGTATATCTATTCCCTATAACCCTAGCGTCATCGAACCTTAAGTGTGTAGACCCTACGGGTTCGGGAACCATGCAGACATGCCCGAGACGTTCTCCGGCCAATAACCAACAGCGGGATCTGGATAACCATGTTGGCTCCCACATGTTCCACAATGATCTCATCGGATGAACCACGATATCGGGGATTCAATCAATCCCGTATACAATTCCCTTTGTCTATCGGTATGTTACTTGCCCGAGATTCGATCGTCGGTATCCCGATACCTTGTTCAATCTCGTTACCGGCAAGTCTCTTTACTCGTTCCGTAACACATCATCCTGTGATCAACTCCTTGGTCACATTGTGCACATTATGATGATGTCCTACCGAGTGGGCCTAGAGATACCTCTACGTTTACACGGAGTGACAAATCCCAGTCTCGATTCGTGCCAACTCAACAGACACTTTCGGAGATACCTGTAGTGCACCTTTATAGCCACCCAGTTACGTTGTGACGTTTGGTACACCCAAAGCATTCCTACGGTATCCGGGAGTTGCACAATCTCATGGTCTAAGGAAATGATACTTGACATTAGAGAAGCTCTTAGCAAACGAACTACACGATCTTGTGCTAGGCTTAGGATTGGGTCTTGTCCATCACATCATTCTCCTAATGATGTGATCCCGTTATCAACGACATCCAATGTCCATGGTCAGGAAACTGTAACCATCTATTGATCAACGAGCTAGTCAACTAGAGGCTTACTAGGGACATGGTGTTGTCTATGTATCCACACATGTATTTGAGTTTCCTATCAATACAATTCTAGCATGGATAATAAACGATTATCATGAACAAGGAAATATAATAATAACCAATTTATTATTGCCTCCAGGGCATATTTCCAACACTTCCCACTTTGGCGTCAACTTGTTGGAATTGTTGGCCGACTGAACGCGCCGAAGAACAAGGTCGCCTTCCTCAAAGCTTCGGGCATGAACCTTGTGGCTATGATAGCGGGGCAAGGCTTGCTGGTAGCGTGCCACTCTCACAGCCGCCCGAAGACGATCTTCCTGAAGGAGCATTACATCATCTTGCCGAAACCGCTCTTGCTCAAGCTCGTCATAAGCGAGCACTCGAGGTGACCTGTATGTGAGTTCTGTGGGGAGAACTGCTTCTGCCCCGTAAACCATGGCAAAGGGTGTCTGGCCGGTGGCTCGATTTGGGGTCGTTCTGATCGACCAAAGAACCACCTTGTGCAGCCTGTCACTCCAGCGCCTTCCACTCTTGTGCAGCCTGTCAAAAGTCTTCGTCCTCAGTCCTCGTAACACTTCAGCATTTGCCCTCTCCGCCTGGCCGTTGCTCCGTGGATGTGCCACGGAAGCGAAACAGACCTTGCTGCCGAGGTCATGGATGTATTGCATGAAGGTGCGGCTTGTGAACTGTGTGCCGTTGTCGGTGATGACTCTGTTTGGCACACCAAAGCGGCACACTAGTACCTTGAAGAACTTGACGGCCGACTGTGCTGTCACCTTCCTCACTGCCTCCACCTCTGGCCATTTTGTGAACTTGTCGATTGCAACGTACAAGTACTCAAAGCCCCCGACAGCGCGGGGGAAAGGGCCCAGGATGTCTAGCCCCCATACCGAGAATGGCCAGGAGAGAGGAATCGTTTGAAGGGCTTGAGCTGGTTGATGAAGCTTCTTCGAATGGAACTGGCACGCTTCACACCTGGTTACTAGTGTCGTCGCATCCTGGAGGGCAATGGGCTAGAAGAAACCTTGCTAGAATGCCTTGCCGGCAAGGGCCCTCGACCCTACGTGGGAGCCACATATGCCTCCATGTATTTCTGCCAACAACCCATGTCCTTCCTCCTGGGGATGCACTTCAATTTCACACCGTTCGGTCTTTTTCTATACAGGACGTCGTCGACGAACTGGTACAGAGCAGACCGACGGGCTACTTTTTCCACGTTTCCTGCTCCTCAGGAAGTTCCTCTGTTTGGAGGAATCGGACAGTATGTTGTGCACATGCCGGAGCCTGGGGCTCGACGGCAAGAACCAAAGGCACCTCTTCTGCCATGGGAGCGGCCGTCTCCACGGCCAGGGCTTGACGGCCTGTCGGAGCCAGCTGCCCCTCGGCAGGCTCAGAATCCACGGCAACACCCTTGCCGGCGGCCCCTGGGGGCTCAGCGGGGAAGTACTTGCCGGGGCCTGATTTCCTGCGCTTGTTCTGCTCTGTTGATGGTTCGACGGATAGCTGCGTTAACCGGAGTGGAAAGGTACCTGGTTCCATAGGTAGTTTGAACACAGCACGCTTTGACAGGTAATCAGCGATGTCGTTCTCCGCTCGGGGAACCTGCTCCGCTTGTATACCGTCGAAGTGCTCCTCCAGCTTCCTCACCTCATCTACGTAGGCCTCCATCAACGGGCTATGATAATCTTTGTTGACTTGTCTGAAGACGAGCTGTGAATCACCCCTAATGATGAGCTTCTTAACCCCGAGGTCTGCCGTGATCCTGAGACCGGCAAGCAGCCCTCATACTCGCCAGTGTTGTTTGTGGACATCTCCCTGGGAAAGTGCATCTGGATCACATACTTGAGGTGCTCTCCGGTGGGCGCATGGCACCTTGCAGCGAGAAAGCCCCATCAAAGTACATGATCCAGCCGCGACTTGCTTCCTTACTAGGGAGAGCGGTCTCCTGGATTTCCTCTTCGGGCGTTGACGTCCACTCAGCAATGAATTCCGCCAAGACTCTGCTCTGGATTGTCGAAGTACTTTCAAACTTCAACACAAAGCTTGACAACTCTAAGACCCACTCCACAATCCTTCTGGTTGCGTCTGGTTTGTGCAGTATCCGTTGCAACGGGAGGCGGGTGACGACAGTGATCTCGTGGGCTTGGAAGTAATGACGTAGCTTCCTCGAGGCCATAAGGAGGCCGAAGAGCAATTTCTGCACACCGGAGTACCTTGACCTAGCCCCCTGCAAGAGGGAGCTGACAAAGTAAACTGGGTGCTGCATCATCTTCTTCTTCTGCACCACTTCATTTGGCTGCGCGGGCCCTGCCCCGATGGCATCAGACTCTGCTAGGGGCCTTGCCTTGCCGGCACCAGGCCCTGCCGGGGGAGTTTCTGATGTGCGATCCGCCGGTCCTGCCGTTGCCACTCCCTCTTTGTCGACCTCCCTCTGCGCAACCAGCGCGGCACTGACCACTTGATTCGTCGCTGCCAGATACAACATTAATGGCTCTTGTGATTTAGGTGCCACCAGTACTGGTGTAGAAGAGAGGTACTTCTTCAGATCCTGCAGTGCTACTTCGGCCTCCGGGGTCCATTCCATGGGCCCGCCTTTTTCAAAACCTTGAAAAAGGGAAGGGCGCGCTCGGCAGACTTGGGTGCCTCAATCTGCTCGATAGCCTTGATCTTGTCTGGGTTTGCCTCGATCCCGCGCTGCGACACAAAGAACCCGAGAAGTTTGCCGGACGGAACGCCGAAGACACACTTCTCAAGGTTCAACTTGAGGTTGATCTTGCGCAGGTTGGCAAACGTCTCTTCTAAGTCTTGTACAAGAGTTGCCTTGTCCTTGGTTTTGACCACTATGTCATCCATGTATGCTTCCATATTTCTATGTAGCTAGGGTTCAAAACCAATTAGGACTGCTCTTTCAAACATTGAGCCAGCACTCTTTAACCCGAAAGGCATCCGTAAAAAGCAATACGTACCACATGGGGTGATGAATGTTGTCTTCTCTTCGTCTTCTCTTGTCATGAAGATCTGGTGGTAGCCCGAGTAGGCGTCAAGGAATGATAACAAATCACACCCGGCCGTGGAGTCAACAATCTGGTCGATGCGCGGCACCGGGAAGGGGTCCTTAGGACAAGCCTTATTGATATCTGTGTAGTCAATACACAACCTCCACTTCCCGTTCACCTTGCGCACTACCACCGGATTGGCCAACCACGTCGGATGGAGCACCCCCCTCACCAAGCCTGCTGCTTCCAACTTCCTAATCTCTTCTGTGATAAACTCTTGCCTTTCCAGAGCCTGCTTCCTGATCTTCTGCTTGACGGGCCGCGCATGAGGACAGACAGCTAGGTGGTGCTCAATCACCTCCCTGTGAACACCGGGGATGTCGGATGCTTGCCATGCAAACACACCGACATTCGCCCGCAGGAAGGTGACGAGCGCGCCTTCCTATTTGCTGTCGAGGGTGGAGCTTATGGTGAAAGCCCCTCCTGTGCCGTCCTCCCTAACGGACACCTTCTTGGTTTGTGGTGGCGCAGCTCTGGATTTCTTGCTCTTGCCGGTGGAGCTCTCTGGCACGTCCTCGACGGTATCACAACACTCCGAAGAGGTGCACTTGCCGGAGTGGGTGCGAGAGGTCTTGCCGGCCTTCTTCTTCCCTCCAAGGGATTCAGCGGCAGGAGCAAGTGCCTTGGTGGCAGCTGCTGCAACTGCTTCCCGGTAGAGTAGGTCGGCGCAGATCAGCGCATCCTTCTTGTCGCAGGGGACAGTGATGATGGTCATCGGCCCAGGCATCTTCAGCGTGTTGTAGGCGTAATGTGACACCGCCATGAACTTGGCTAGTGTCGGGCGGCCGAGGATCCCGTTGTTTGGCAACCGGATCTTGGCTACATCGAAGACAATCCTCTCCGTCATGTAGTTCAACTCGCCTACGAACGTCACAGGCAATGTGATCTTCCCCTTCGGCTGGCTTCTTCCCGGGTTAACCCCTTGAAACGTGCCCGTCTCCTCGAGGTCTCCGTCGAGAATTTGCAGCCTCTTGATCACAACGGGCGGGATTACATTCAGACCGGCCCCGTCGTCAACCAGCATCTTGTTCACCTTGAGGTTGCGTATCATTGGTAAGACCAACAATGGCAAACACCCAACCGCGGTGGTGTGATTAGGGTGGTCCTCGGCGTCAAAGATGATGGGCGTGTTGGACCACTTCAGCGGCTTCTGAGCGTCGAACGATGGCTCCGCTGTTGTGATCTCACGCGCCCACTGCTTGAGCTGGCGGTGAGAAGTATGCAGCGAGGCGCCACCATCAACGCACATGGCCTCCGTAGCCTTCTGAAACTCTTGCCCGCCGGACATGTCGTCCTCGTCATGATCATCGTCTTCTTGCTTCTTGCCACGGCACCGGGCAGGCCTCTCTTGCTTGTTATCCTTGCCGCCGCGGCCTCCTTGGCCGCCACGCTTCTTGCCAGATCCTTTGGCACCATCTTGACCCTTCTCCTTGTCCCGCCTCTCATACTCGGCCTTTTGCTTTTTGGCTAGCAGCTCGACCTGTCGGCAGTTCTGGAGGTCGTGGCCCTTGGTGCGATGGATCTTGCAATACTGCTTGTCGGAGCCCCCCGGCTTGTCGGCAGCCGCCAAGGCCCGGCAAGCTGCGCACCCGGCAATTTCCTTGCCGGGGTCATCTGCCTTAGCCTTCTTGGTGGCGCCGGTGCTGTCAGATCCCTCGACGGCAAGCACGATCTTGCCCTTGCGTTTCCTATTGCGACGCCGGTCCTTCTTCGTTGGGGCGGCAGTGTCTTCATCAGTAGAGTTGGTTTCCACGCCGGCGTCCTCGCTGGGGTACTTCCTTCCCTCTTCAACCCGGGCACACCTATCGGCCAGAACATAAAGTTTGGCCACATCCTTAAGCTTGTTCATCGCCACCTCTTCGCGCATCTTGCGGTTGTGCACGTTCTGATGGAATGCGGTAATCACGGTGGCGGATGAACATCGGGGATGTTGTACTGCACCCGGCTGAACCTCTGGATGTACTTGCGCAGGGTTTCCCCTTCCTTCCAGGGAATGATATGCAAATCATTGGCCTGGCCATGAGCTTGGTGGCCTCCGGTGGCGTGTATCGCACCGGCGCTCGATAGTGGTTCGAGCATCTTCGTGGGCTCGTTCTCGAAGAACTTGGCGCTGGTCGCGGTGGGTCCGTAGGTCAGACGACGCTATGGAAATGTTATCACATCCGTCGTCACAACGGATCGACACCGGCGATAGCTGGCGTGGGGGAGGAGAGTGTACTGTGGCTGCAGCTCCCCCGGTCCTTCCACCGCTGGCATGTGGTGGCTCGACGGAGCACCGGCCCGAGGTCCCCGCCGGTCGCGGATCATCTTTCTTGGCGATGGCGACGAGGCTCCGGATGGCGGCTCTCCACTCGTCGAGCTTCTCCGCAGCAGGAGGGAAGTCGAGGAGCAGCTGCGCGCGCGTGCCAAAGCTTCTGCGTGGGTGGCGGCGACAGCTGCGTGGACCGAGGTGCGCTTCGACTTGTAACCACGTTAGAAGGAGCTCTATCACGGCCCAGCGGCTGCGTGCCATTTTTGCAAGCACTTCGGCGGGCATGCTGGACTCCTTCGTCCCGCGGACGATGCACAGGGCTCTTCCCACGGCGGTGTCCAG
The DNA here is from genome assembly GCF_002575655.3 of Aegilops tauschii subsp. strangulata. Classification (NCBI taxonomy): domain Eukaryota; kingdom Viridiplantae; phylum Streptophyta; class Magnoliopsida; order Poales; family Poaceae; genus Aegilops; species Aegilops tauschii. The sequence goes on from NC_053039.3 coordinate 20,712,536, forward strand.
GGTCAGCGGCGTGGTGACGCAGCTCGTCGCGCACACCATGGGAAGAGCGCACTGTGGGCGCCGGGATGGGCATCTTGGAGGTCGCTGCGCCGCCTGTAGGGGGCACAGCGATGCCCCTGGCTCTGACTGCCGGGGCGATGCTGGTGCTCGCGGGCCGCGACTCAGGTTCTGTCCGGGACCGGTCCGCTGCTCGCCCGCACTGGCGCGGGCCGCACAGCCCCCGATGAGCCGATCGCCGTGATCGTGTTCTTCTTGGGAGCCATGGCGACGAAGAACTGCTAGGCTAACCGCTAGACTAGATTCTCCCAACTGTGCCCCCTACCTGGCGCGCCAAAGATGTCGGTGGGAAACGACACCTATGGGATCACTGGAATCCCTTCTACGGTTGGCAGGCGCGAGCTTTTGGAAAGAGCAGGTCTGACATGAAGCACATGGATCGTTTACCCAGGTTCGGGCCGCGAGGATGCGCAATACCCTGGTCCTGCTTTGTTGGATGTATTGAGTGTTATTGTGTTCTTGAGCTAGCTACTGGGTGTAACTTGCCCAAAAGAGCCGAATCCCTCTCCTGGTCGCCTCGGGCCTCCTTTTTAGGAAAAACGGGTCGCCACAGTGGCACACAGATGGTGGAAAGGTCTACAGTGCGTGAGCTTATCGCCCGGCGTTACCGGACAATGTGCATTAAATGCGCTACTTAGGTGTCCATTAGCTTTATCGGGGACGGGAACGAGGCCCGACACGGCCGTCGCCGCTCCGTCTCGCTTTGACACGCGCCCAGGCCAGCGATGCGTGCGGTGCCATGTAGGCAGGCAGGCTGCTGAGGTGGCGTGGTGGCAGGGTCTTCACGAAGATCTGCATGCCACCACGCAGGTGCTTGCTGAGTCGGTGTGGAAGCCGCATGTCACCACGCAGGTGCTTGCCCAGCTGGTTGGGCTGGGAGCTGTTGGGTAACGTAGCAGAAATTCAAAATTTTGTACGCATCACCAAGATCAATCTATGGAGTAATCTAGCAACGAGGGGAAGGGGAGTGCATATACATACCATTGTAGATCGTGATGCGGAAGCGTTGCAAGAACGCGGATGAAGGAGTCTTACTCGTAGCGATTTAGATCGCGGTTGATTCCGATCTAAGCACCGAAGAACGGTGCTTCAGCGTTCAACACACGTGCAGCCCGGTGACGTCTCCCACGCCTTGATCCACCAAGGAGAGAGGGAGAGATTGGGGAAGACTCCATCCAGCAGCAGCACGACGGCGTGGTGGTGTTGGAGGAGCGTGGCAATCCCGCAGGGCTTCGCCAAGCACCGCGGGAGAGGAGGAGGGAGAGAGGTAGGGCTGCGCCAAGAGAGAGACCATCTCGTATGTTTGCAGCCCCAAATACCTCAAGTATATATAGGGGAAGGGGAGGGGCTGAGCCCCCATCTAGGGTTCCCTCCCCAGGGGTGGCGGCAGCCCCCAAACCCATCTAGGGTGCGGCCAAGGGGAGGAGAGAGGGGGCGCCACTAGGGTGGGCCTTAAGGCCCATCTGGACCTAGGGTTTGCCCCCTCCCACTATCCCTGCGCCTTGGGCCTTGGTGGGGGGGGGGCGCACCAGCCCACCTGGAGCTGGTCCCCTCCCACACATGGCCCACGCAGCCTTCTGGGACTGGTGGTCCCACCTGGTGGACCCCCGGGACCCTCCCGGTGGTCTCGGTACGTTACCGATAGCACCCAAAACTTTTCCGGTGACCAAAACAGGACTTCCCATATATAAATCTTTACCTCCGGACCATTCCGGAACTCCTCGTGACGTCCGGGATCTCATCCGGGACTCCGAACAACATTCGGTAACCACGTATATCTATTCCCTATAACCCTAGTGTCATCGAACCTTAAGTGTGTAGACCCTACGGGTTCGGGAACCATGCAGACATGACCGAGACGTTCTCCGGTCAATAACCAACAGCAGGATCTGGATACCCATGTTGGCTCCCACATGTTCCACGATGATCTCATCGGATGAACCACGATGTCGGGGATTCAATCAATCCCGTATTCAATTCCCTTTGTGTGACACCCAAAATTTTATTTGGCCTTTTCAAAAAATTTATTTAACTTGAGGGAGGTGTTTTAGATTTTTCTTCAAAGGAACCCCCCCTTTCAAAATATTTTTTTTATGGCAAGGGTTTTATTTGGATTCACCCAAGACTTGATGTTGGTCTTGGAGGTTCTTTCTTTTATTTGGACTCAAACCAAAATGCTTTTCACTTGAGAAAAATGCCTTTTGAAAATTCCTTTGAAAATGCCCTATGGCTTTTGGAATGATTCCTTGCCCCTTTCAACAAATCTCTCTTGCCATGGCCTTAGTGCAAATCCACTCTCCTAAGCTTTCCCTCACCTTTGGATCATGATTTACTTCAAATCCAGCAAGTTGGACCTCTCCATATATTTATTTCCATTTATTTCTTAGCAAAAACAATTTCTGCCTTCTATTCTAGCCCTTGGAGATTTACAACGGAGCTACCATTTCTGTTTTGATTTTTGCCCCCAAACCAATTTCCCTTCCTAGTCCTTTGAACCCTCAACCAAGATCCATGAAGATCCACTGGTCTCCAGTTCAAATTTTTCAAACTATACTTGCTGCAAGTTTGGACCAGATTTGCCAAATTTGATGAAGTTCATTCAAATTCTTCTTCAAAAATTTTGAGTAAAATCAGGCAGCCTCTGGGTGCATTGAGAGGTCACCTCACCAAGTCCCAGCCCCAGGAAAAATTTTCTTCATGCCAAATCATTCTGTCGAACACCTGCAGAGCATTGTCACTGTCAAGTTCAGAGATTCAGAAATGTAGTTCAGTGATCTACTGTCGTTTTCTTCAGAAACTGTTATCGATCTCGACAGTGCCGCGTTGGCGCCTTGCTCCCCGTCCCCTCCCCCTTGTCCCTGCGCCGCACGAGCGCCTGGACATTTGCGGACGTCGGCGACGTGCTGGAGGAGGTGCGCCGCCCCGTGACCGACGCTAGCGGCGGCTTTGCGGCCGCCAGAGAGAGGTGCGGCGCAGACGGCGCCACCCAGCGCCGCCCAAGCCACCGGAGATCGCGGCGTGGTCTTCCACTCCCCAGAACGCGCTGCCACTTCGTCGTGAACCGCTGGGCGCGGAGCGCGCTCTCTGCCGCCGTCGTGCCCGTGCGGCCACCCCACCGTGGACAGCCGCCATTACGCCAAGCCCGACCCAGTTTAGCAGTGGAACGGCACCAGTAAACCTCCCTGATGCTGCCTGGCCACTCAAACCCCCTGCTCAACCACTGCCTCGCCGTAATCGCTCGCCGGAGATTTCCCGTTCACGGCCATCCCCTCGATCCGCCTATAAATAGAGGCCCCGAGCTTCAACTCGAACCCACACCACCTCTGCACTCCACCTAGACCACACCAAGCCACTGGAAGAGCCCCGAGGGAGCTTTCTTCCTCAACTCCGGCCGCCGCGACCCGCCACGGGATCCAGCTCGATTCGCTCCCGTGCGTGCACCTCTGCCTCCCATCTCTTGCCAGTACCTTCCCTATGCATCCACTCTCCTGACCCGCGCTTCAATTCGGAGTTTGCAGCACCCACCGGAGTTCTCCACCATCACCCAAGCCGCCGTCCGCCGGAGAAAGTGTTGCCGTCGACGTGGTGCTCTCCGTCGGTCGAGTCCACCACCCATCGACGCGGAAGGACACGCTGAAGCTCTTGCTACACTCTGATCTCCCTGTCTCGCCGTGGTTCGACGCCGGCGACCACCACAGTCTTCGGGCGCCGGCGAACTTTTTAAACCTGACATGTGGACCCCCCTGTCAGCCTCTATTCTCTTCTCCCTCGAAACGTTTTCTGTTGGTGCCTTCGGGCAAATACGCTTTCTCTTTGAGCTGGCGCGTTTCTTTCCGAAGCGTTTTCTGTTTTCTCAGTTAAGCCCCTGGAACTTCTCTGTTTCATTACAGATGAGTCCCTGGACAGAAACCCTCATAACTTTTAAATAAAAAGTGATTTTTGAGTGATTCTTTTTCTGACAGTCTTAAAATTATTTCTAGTTTTCTATGGGATTTATTTGAAAAAAATTTGGGACAACTTTTATGCACGCGTTGGTTTTCACGTTAGTATGCTTTTTTCGATATACCGTAGGTTCCGGAAGAGGTGACGGAGCCGCGAACTTCGCTGAGCTAGACTCCGACTTCTCCGAACCAGGCAAGCATGTTTGAACCTTTGATATGATAGGTGTTTTGCATGTTTGCGTGAGAGGTTGTGCGTGGCATATGAGTGTCGGTGAGTACCTCGTTGCTTGTGAGGCAACTACCCGCACGTTCCAATGTTGCGATGATCTCTGGTGAGAGATGGCCTAATCATGTGGTGACATGAAGGGCAGTAAGGTGGTACCGTTGTAGCATGCCAGCCTTACGTCATCCGTTAAATTCCAACGTTAACGTGGACGGAGTCACGTTATCGTTCTTCCCCCTTCCGTGCTACCACATGTTTTCTGCCAGAATGCGGTTTAGTAAGTTGGTAACCTCTTTCCGTGTACACACCAAACAGAGGGGCCGGGATGATGGTTCCATGGCCCTGGATTAAAGCCAGTCATCCGGTGAGGGGGCATGGGTGTTTCCGGTTGGGACCGAGAGGGGGGCACCCCTTAGAGCGCACGTATAGAAATTTTGATCCCATGCTACGCGAGGTTGTAGCCTCCCTGTCTCAAGGTTTTTCTTGAACGTTGCCGAGGGTGATTCCTGGCTTTGGAATGTTGAATGGGTGTGTACTGGTTAGACATGTTTCTTCCAAAACACCGTAGACGGAACTAGTCCCCATGACTACTGAAATCCGTTGGCTGTGGTTAAAGTACAAACTCTGCAGAGTCAAATCCTTCTATGTCAAGTCCTCGTGGTATGTTCTTCTTCCCGGTAAGTGAGCATGTGTAGTAGACTTAGTTGAACGCTACTCCTGTGGATGGACTAACCCTGCTATTTATCTCATGCCTGACTATTCTCTAGATATGATTTAAATTCTTGAGCTAATAAGATGTTAAGTTATGAAGCCCTTTATGTGATGCCGCTCAGACGTCCAACTGTGGCATATTGATTATTTACTTTTGATATAAGCCCTTTATGTGATGTCGCTCAGACGTCCGACTGTGGCATGCTCTACCTTTTATTTCCTGTTATAAGCCCTTTATGTGGCGTCGCCCTGACGCCCGACTGCGGCATTATTATTCTTGCAGTTTCCTCTCGAGGAGTCATTCAGACCCACGTTTGGCACCGGTATTACTATTCTTGCAGTTTCCTCTTGAGGAGTCATTCAGACCCTCGTTTGGCACCCAGTATTTATTTTGGGATTTCGGGAGGACTACCGCCCGACTTCTCTGTTATTTCCCCATGCAATATTGTCTCTATGCCTGAACGCACTTGTCATTCTCTTCTTATGCTTCATGTTTGCATTTGTTATATCTTATGTCCGAACTGTCTTGCGAGTACTTTCATAGTACTCACCTGGCTTGTTGATTTGGCCAGATGTTGACGAAGGCGATCTCTTGGATGAAGAATTCGATAGTGAGTCCGATGCCTAGAGGAATCCCAGTCAGTCCTGTGCGATCCTGGATATTGATCACTTGTATTATAAACGCTTCCACCACCCGCAATAAGTCTCCTCGAGCCTCACTCCGACGCTCGAAGAGCTGTAGTTTTCAGGAGTCATATCACCCACTTCGCGGTGATATTTCCACCACCGTTGTTATCGTGAGTTAGTAGTTATGCCACCCTATCCGCCGTCTTGTTTTATCGGCATGCATGTAATAAATTGTTGAGCAGTCCCCGCTCAACCATGTATTATATTCAGTACTCCTGGTGTTTTTCTTGTGTGACCAAGATAATGTCTACTAGTGTGAAGGAATTCTTCTCTACTGGTCCGTAAAAGGGATTGGTCTCTCAATAAATATTTTATTGAAAAACCGGTCGTGACAAGCTTGGTATCAGAGCCAGGCTGACTGTAGGAAGCCACTAGGTGCGATTGCTAGTCGGTTATTAGCGTCTTTTGTGCTTTTTCAGCATTTTGCAATTGTAGCTATTTTCTGTTGGTCATCATAAATTTATGACTTGACTACTCAGAATTTTTGCCTACTTTTGTAGATGGCTGGCAGCAACTGTGAGACTCGAGTGTTCACGAACGTGCCCGAGGGGTTTGTCAAACTCCTCGTCTCCATCACCAAGCTCGCGATCGGGCCAGCGACTCGTCCGGAGTTCACGCTTTACCAGCACAAGCTCAGTGACGACGTGTCTATGCACCAAGCTGTGGTGCAATTCAAGGGAAGACGTTCTGCTACTCGCCACTTCCGTTTGTGGGAAGGGCCATGCCTACGGAGAGGCATGCCATGCAGATGGCGGCCCGTGAGGCGATAGCTCGTCTTAGGGACATCCTTCCTATGATGAAGACTCGTCGCTACCGCTACCTCCCATGCCATGTGCCATATACCTGTCACTATGCATTTGCCTGCCATCGGGGAGAACGAGATGAAGACATCGAGATGGTTGTGGAGTATCTCAAGGCTCTGCAGGAGTCTTTCGACAACCTCGTGGACGATCTTGTGGCTGCCCGCATGGACTTAGTCCGGGGCGGTCCTGCCAGCAGGAAGGAGCTTCTCCTCATAGCACCGCCTCTGACTTTCGTCTCGTCTTCAGCCTCTTATGCCCCGGCCGTTTTGGCCACTGCTCGCCGTCTGCCTACCACTGAGGAGTTCGACCGAGTCATCGCTCCTACTCCAGTCAAAGCTGCACCGCCTGCCACACCCGCACTACGGCCTGTCGCCCCCGCGCCATCACCGCAGCGCAGTGTTACGCGCCAGGAGCCAGCTAGAGAGGAGGTGGAGGTTGAATCTCCTGCACCGCTGAGTCTTGCCCTCGGCAAGGGGAAGGACATCGTCACCATCTCCGACTGAGAGCGCCAAGTAGTCGCGCGTTATGTCTGATTGTATGGTGTGTTTTATCTGTACGCTAGTTTGTATTAGTGTGTTCGCTGCTTTCCGGAGGAGTATGCTAGTCTAAATAACATGTCAGGATTGTGTACGCACATCCTGAGTGCTGTATCGTGTGGTTGCTTTTCGCGTGTAAGATGTATGCTAAGCAGTTCTTCTCCGTGCAAAATCGTTTATGTTTTCTTGAAAATCTTGAGGTCTTTTAAATTGTTGCCTTTGCAAGATTTTCCTTGTGCCACACAGTTCTTCTCATGGGTTTTGCAAAATAATACCCAGACTGGAAAAATGTCTCGCCCGTGGACTCGCTCCATGCCCAATCAGCCAGAAGAAGTTTATGGGACACAAACTAGCAACAACTTCACTCAGGGACAGTCCAGTCAACGAGACAGCGAAGCAGCCTTGTCTCAAGTATGCCGTCTCTTCGAACAAAGCCAGCAACAGCACCAAGAGATGATGAATCACGTTATCAATATGGGAACCCACCGTGAGCCCTATCAACCACACTCAAAGTTGTCTGAATTACAGAAGACTCGCCCTCCTACTTTTGCTCATACCGATAGGCCACTTGAAGCCGATGATTGGCTTCGTGATATCGAGAGGAAGCTGATTATTGCTCAGTGCTCAGATAATGAGAAGGTGCTTTATGCACCACACTACCTTACTGGAGCAGCTGCAGCATGGTGGGAAAACTTCCTACACATGCATCCCGGTGAACACAACATCACCTGGGGAGAGTTCAAGGAAGGCTTTCGTGGGGCACACATCCCCAGGAGCATCATAAAAATCAAGAAGAGAGAATTTGACGACCTCAAGCAAAGAGGCATGTCAGTGACAGAATACAACGGTCAGTTTACCCAGCTATCTCGTTATGCCTACGACGAACAAGAGGATGGAAAAATTCCTGGACGGCCTGGCACTGGCACTGAAATGCCAACTGTTTGTACACACCTTCCCGGATTTTAAAACTCTGGTTGACAAGGCCATTACCTTGGAGAATGAGCGCCGTAGTCTGGAAGATATCCGTAAGCGAAAGAGGGACAAGACGACTCTTGCTCGCAACAAGCGAAGCAAGACTGAGGTTCCAAGGACAGAAGCAAGGAAATCCACGACTACTGATCTAAGGCCCGTCAGACAGTTTCATGCCAGGGACAAGGAGTTCACCTACCGTCCAGGGGTCACCCGCTATGCTTGTGGTGAAGAAGGGCACTATGCTAAACAATGCCCAAAGCCGAGGAACTCGGTCCCCAAGCCAAACAATGGTGGGAATAATCCAGCCCCCAAGCGCAACAATTTCAATCCCAACAACAACCACAGGAAGGGTCACCTGAACCATGTGACCAGGGAAGAAGCGCAGAATGCCCCAGACATCGTGCTCGGTACGTTCCCTGTCAACACAGTACCTGCCACGGTTTTGTTTGATTCTGGAGCTTCCCATTCGTTCGTTTCGAAGAGTTTTGTTTTGCAACATGGTTTTTCGATAATTCCCTTGGAAAAATCTATGATCATCAAATCCCCCGGAAATAAACAAATCGCCCAGAGTTACTGCCAAGGAGTGATCATTGAGTTCGAAGGACTACCGTTCCACGCAAACCTCATCGTGTTGGAAAATAGAGGACTGGATGTCATCTTAGGGATGGACTGGTTAACCACCAACAAAGGATTCATTGACTGTTTCAATCGGACCGTGATTCTCACTCACCATCACGGCAAGACTATAAAGGTTACAGCTCAAGAAAGGCCACGGTCACGGCAACCAAAATTGAACAAAGTGGACATTTCAGAACTGAGAAAAGTTCCAGTGGTATGCGAGTTTCCTGACGTATTTCCTGAAGAACTGCCAGGCATGCCACCAGACCGAGAGATAGAATTCAGCATCGAACTAGCACCTGGCACCGCTCCCATCTATAAGAAACCTTATAGAATGGCACCCTTAGAATTGGTGGAGTTGAAGAAGCAGATAAAGGAATTATTGGACAAAGGATTTATTCGAGCCAGCTCCTCACCATGGGGTTCGCCAGTGTTGTTCGCCAAGAAAAAGGATGGGACACTGAGACTGTGTATAGACTATCGAGCTCTCAATATGGTCACCATCAAAAACAAATATCCGATGCCACGGATAAATTATTTGTTTGACCAGCTCGCACAAGCCAAGGTGTTCTCAAAAATTGATTTAAGATCGGGATATCATCAATTGAAAGTACGGACAGAAGATATCCCTAAAACAGCATTCACACTACAGGAAACAGCTACTTTGCCGTCTGCCACGGCGGACGGCAAAGGCTCGAAAGGCGGACGGCAAAGACCTTTGCCGTCAGCCGCGGACGGCAAAAGGCTCCGGCAAACAAGGCTACGGTAAACAGCTGCTTTGCCGTCTGCTTCCTGGCGGCGGACGGCAAAGGCTCTTTGCCGTCTGCGGCGGACGGCAAAGAGGGCGGACGGCAATAATTGCGCTGTCAGTCCGTTAAGTGGCTAACGGCAGACCTTTGCCATCCGCCGCTGACGGCAAAATTTATCTGGTCTTTGCCGTCTGCCTTATGATGTCATCTACACGTCACTAGATGGCACGTTCTTTGCCGTTTGCCACTGATGGCAAAGTGCAGGTTCTTTGCCGTCTGCCACAGATGGCAAAGTCTTTGCCGTCTGCCACTGTAGGCAAACTGACCAAATGGGTCAGCTCCCAGGAAGCACAGTTGGCTGCCACGTGGCTTCTTTGCCGTCCGCGGCAGACGGCAAAGAGCTCTTTGCCGTCGGTGGCAGACGGCAAAGAGCCTGCATATTGGCTGTTTTTTCTGTTTTTTATTAAATCCCACAATTTGCACAGAAAATATATATGACATATATAGATATATTTCGATATCACATATCCAGCACATAAGTTTCATATCACATATCACACATCACATCAGTTTCATCCATACACATTGTTCATACATAAGCAAGTTCCATCCATACACATTGTTCCATCCATATATATATATTACAATGCAAAGTTTCATCAAGATAGCAAGTTCCATCATAGCAAGCTAGATTCAATGCAAAGTTTCATCAAAGGAAAAGCAAGCACTCCATCATAGCAAGCTAGCTTCCATGAAGTGAATGAAATCTGCAAAATGGTAAATAAGGAAGTTAGAAATAGGTGACTAGAACAGGAAGAAGACTAGAACAAGAAGTATAAACTGGATCATTTATAGGCTAACCTAGGAGCTACTCAGGTAAATTGGGTCATTTTAGAGCTAACTTGGATAAACTGGATCATTTATAAGCTAACCTAGGTAAGATGGGTCATTTTGGAGCTAACCTAGGTGAAATGGGTCATTTTGGAGCTAACCTAGGTGAAATGGGTCATTTTAAAGCTAACGTAGGTAAAATGGCTCATTTAGGAGCTAATCTACGTAAAATGGGTCATTTTAGAGCTAATTTAGTTGAAATGGATCTTTTTGAGCTAACTTAGGTGAAATGGATCATTTAAGAGCTAATTTCGGTGAAATGGATCGTTTTTTAGCTCACTTAGGTCAAATGGATCGTTTATGAGCTAAATTAGTTGAAATGGATCGTTTATGAGATAACCTAGGTAAGATGGGTCATTTTGGAGTTAACCTAGGTGAAATGGGCCATTTTAAAGCTAACGTAGGTAAAATGGATCATTTAGGAGCTAATCTAGGTAAAATGGGTCATCTTTTAGCTAACTTGGATGAACTGCATCATTTATAAGCTAACCTAGGTAAAATGGGTCATTTTGGAGGAAAATAAGCTAACTCTAGGTCATTATGGTAAGCATATTGGAGGAAATAAAGCTAAGTCTAGGTCTTTATGCATTTGTTAAGCAAAACACTAGAGAAACTTACCGTGATCAGGGAGGTGTAGGAGCGGGGTGGCTAGTGCTGCTACCTGGAGAAGGATCGTGCGATGCGTTTCTGGAGTTAAGCTGCACCAAAGATCATTTCCAATGTCTCGTTAGCATTACGACACTCAAATGTTAAGACTACCAAGTAATGTCCATTCAAACTAAACTCACCGTGCTCCTAGGAGCAATCACTGACATCGGCGGAGCGGGCTGACCGGACTTCTCGCACACAGACTGCACATTTGGTTTTCAGAACAGAGTCATACTAGTTAGTAATGAGACTCAAATGTTAAGACTAGCAAGTAATCTGCAGAAGAAACTTACCACAAGGAGCTCGTACATGGCCCTTGCCTGCATGTCATTCCGTGCCCTCTCCTCCTCCATCATCTTTCTCGTCCTCTCCTCCATCTCCCGCTGCCTCTCCGCCGCCTCCGCCAGAAGTTTCTCCGTTCTATCTCTCTCAGTCTGTATAGCAGCCTGCAACACCACTCACATGGCCATTTGTAATCATTGATGGAAGCGCACACAATGTAATGGAGAAAGATAACTGAGTACGTATCACTAACCTTGATGGCGAGTTGCACTGGCTGTTCACGAGGCCTTATCTCAGGAGCGGAGCTCGACTGGCGCACCTTGATCTCCGGGAGAGTGCTAGGACAACGGATAAGTCCATCTCCAATGGCTATGGAGCCATGGGACCTCCCGCCACCAGATATCATCACCAGCTCTGGATGAATGGGACCCTGGCTCGGGTTAAAGTCCTCCCCTTTCCTCGCCTTCCCCTCATCTCTATATCTCACGAGCTTGTTGTGGGAGGAGATGTTGGTGAAGTTGTTTGCATCATCGAGGTCAGACTGAGAGAAAGCCTTGACTTTCTTGAAAGAGCCAGTGTGGGCCATGGCATACAGGTCGTACACCTCTGGCACCTTATCCGCCTTATTGTGGCGTGCCTGAAAGAGAGAAAGAATGAAAATTAGTAATTAAAGGGCTCAAGCTAGCATGATGAATGAATTGCATGAATCATGAAGCAAACCACATACCCAGTTGCGCCCGAACTGATATAAGTTTGAGCTGCCTTGATGGTGTGGCACACCTTCCATTTGGGCACGTTTGTCCTTGGCCTGGTTGTGGAGGGCTAGCCATTCTTGTGAGCACCACTCATCGACCAACACCTCCCAACAATCCATCCGATCCGCACACCATCTCGGAGGCGCCTAAGTTAGCAAATAGAAACTTGAGCGCTACGGCTAAGAATTACTAAATGAAGGAACTTAAGTAGAAGGCCTTAAGAATTACCTTCATGTACTACTCATTACTCAGGAACTTATCGCGGCACGCCGTCTTGGTCTTCTTGATACCACGCAAGGCGTAGTAGTCTCGAACAGCCTGCACCCAAGCCTCGTGCCGTAAGTTCTGGAGTAGGCGCTTGCAGACGTTCTGGATAACATTTGCGCTGTCCTCCTCGTATCCCTCCTCACACCTGTAGAATGTCTGCAATCAAATGAGACAATATTGATTAGTACAATTAATAACTAGCTAGTTGAAGATTTTGAAATATGTAAAGGAGAAATTACCCAGAACGTCCTGATCACCATGTCTGCCCTCGTGTCGCACACGACACCATCGATAATGACATCCGGCGGGGCCGGGGCAGCCACGTAGTGCTCCCAGCTCAACCCAAGCTCTGGAAGCCGACCCTCACCAGGCAACGTGACAAACCCCGGGAAGTTTTGCCGGCAAAGAACTCCAAGGACGGAGTTGGGCCGGCGGACACTATGATGGTGGTCCCAACCCCTGCAGCATGACAAGGCCAACGCATTAGTTATTTGAAGAAACGTGAATGCAGAAGGTACAAAAATATTAAATGCACTTACGTACCTCTCCCCATCAGGGAAGATCAACCACCTCTGCTCGCGGGTCGCCGGCACGGACAGGAGCCGTGTAGCACCACGCTGGTAGACGGTGCCACCCTCCTCCTCAAGATCAGTCGGCTCCCCGCCATCATCAGCATGGCTACTCGGCTCCTCGGGCTAATCCGGCCAGGTACCCCATCCGGACGTGTGCTCCTCCGGGGTCTCGTGGGCCGAACTGTCGTGGGCCGAAGGCCAGTCGACCCGAGGCTCGTGGGCCCAAGACCCGTGGACCGGAGGCTCGTGGACCGGAGTCCGTGTAGCCTCCTCCTCGGACGAGTCCACCCTAGCAGTCACGTGCTCGGGTGAAACAGCTGGGGGTGGCGGCGAGGAAGGCGCCGTAGCAGTCACCCTACCTCCTCTCCCGCGACCACGAGCCCCACCTCCTCTCTTCCTACCTCGTCCCCTGCTGGGCACCGCGGTCGACGAAGAAGGGCCCGGCGGTGTGGACATACTGTCCAGCAACGCTCGACGGAGAGGTACGTCTGGAATCGAAGACCTCAGACCACGCGCCGACGAAGAAGGGGCCTTGGCGCGCTCCCGACCAGCGCCCACCATCTTTCAACACCTGCCATGACAAACAGTAAACGAAATTAGTACAACATAAAAAAAGACCGACATGAATAATAATATGTGTATCACTTAAGTGTATCATCATCAGGTACAACATTAAAAAATTTAATACCTGACACTACTAATAATCTCGATCAGTATCATCAATAAATGCATAATCATCATCATCACTATAATCAATGACGGGCTCATTGGGTTCAGTGGCATCAACATGTGCAAGGCCACCTTGACGTAATCGGTCAAGCAATGACTGGTCATCCGCAGCAGTAACCTCTTCTTGTTCCGGCTCTTCTTGTTCCTCCTCTGGGGTGATGTCGGATTCACTGTCGCTGTCTACTTCAATGTTTTGGGGTGAAGTATAGCGGTTCTTGAAACGCTTTTTGGAAAGACGTGTCTCTTGGAAGAATTCTCCTTCATATGTGTCTGGGTTAATGTGAGGTTCATAATCCTCTTCCTTTGGGGGAGATAGTCTAGCACGTGGCGGCACTTCATAAACGACATCCCAACCTTTCATATTTGGATTAGTTTGGCAGGCCCATGGTAGATAGAATACTTGGGTCGCCTGTTGAGCCGTAATATAGACATCAGGAACATCTAAATGGGTGCTTTGGTTGATTTCAACTAGCCCTATATGTTCATGAGTCCTTCTAGTCTCCTTCGGCTGAAACCAATAACATTTGAAGACTACGACATTCGGTGGGTTTTCACCATAGAATAGAAGTTCATAAATTGCTTCAACTCTCCCATAATACTCGGTACCTCCTTCGCCGATAGCAGATACACAACAATTTGTAGACTTTCGGTCGGCCATAGATAGCTCTTTGCCATAGGTACGAAAGCGATACCCGTTGATGTCGTATTTGTCAAATGAACGGACCTTATAGTCAAAACCATTAGCGACTTGTCTCAATTCGGCGTCCATAGACTCTGAATTAGCCTACAAGTTTAATATGAAAGGATTGTTGCATTACGCACAAATTAGCGAATGAAACCGGGATAGCCGCCTACAAATTAGCCTACAAGTCTAATAGAAATTACCGTTTGTTTGAACCAAGAAATGAAACCGGGATAGCCGCCTCCTTGCTTTGCGATAAGCTCATACTCTTCGACAGAATCCTTTTGGATCACCGCTCCATACGAGAATAAGGCGACGTATCGACTGTATAAAATATCCGGGAATAAGAGCAGTTCAAAGGAAATAGAAGTTGCGAAACTATGTACCGAGAACTTACTCGATGTACGGCCGCACTTCTATCAGGTTGTTGAAGATATACAACGAAATGGTCCGCCATTGTTCGTTATCCAAAGATACTGGATTTGAAACACTGGCTGGTGCGAGATTCCCTTTGAATAGGCTGAGGTTGGATCCACCCTTTTTAGGGTCGTGAGCATTGTACCGAGGCTTCGGATTATGCAAATGACGATTTTTGGCTTCGTAGTGTGCTGTCACGAAGTTTGCCGCCTCCTCAGTGATGAATGCCTCAGCCATCGATGCTTCAATTCTACGTTTATTTTTACATTTTTTTCGAAGCGTCTTCTGCATCCTCTCAGTTGGGTAGCACCAACGATTTTGCACGGGCCCCCCCAATCTTGCCTCGGTTGGGAGATGCAAAATCAAATGTTGCATTGGATTAAAGAAGCCCGGTGGAAAGATCTTCTCTAACTTGCAGATCAACTCCGGCGCCAACTCTTCCATTTCTTCTAGCACGCCAGGCGATAGTTCTTTCGCACAAAGAACACGGAAGAAATAGCTGAGTTCTGCTAGTACTAGCCATTCATCCTCAGGGATGAAGCCACGCAACATCACCGGCATTACCCGCTCAATCCATATGTGCCAATCATGACTCTTGAGACCAAATATCTTCAATTTATCAAGACTGGCTCCCCTCTGTAGATTCGCTGCATACCCATCGGGGAACATCAACTGCATTTTCACCCACAAGATAATTTCCCTCACAGCTGGCCTTCCAAGATTGAACCATGCCTTTGGCTTCGTCCAGTTCTGCTTTCCTTTCGGTTCTTTCATGTTTTGTAACGGCCTATCACATAGCGCCTCCAGATCGACTCTAGCCTTAGTATTATCCTTTGACTTCCCATCTATGCCGAACAATGTACCAAAAAGTGCCTCGGCGATATTCTTCTCAGTGTGCATCACGTCGATGTTGTGTGGGCAAAGGAGGTCTTTGAAGTAAGGCAGATCCCATAAGCATGTTTTGTGAGTCCAGGCGTGCTTAGAATTATACCCCTTGAAGTACCCTGGACGCTCTGGATCTGGCTCGAGAGCGTTTAACTGATCCAGGGTCTGTTGGCCTGTCAATGCATGTGGTGCAGAGTTTTTGACAACTCTACCTCTGATGAAGTTCTTCTTGTCTTTCCTGAACTTATGGCGAGGATTCAGGAACTGTCTATGCATGTCGAAGCAAGAAAACTTGCGACCGGCCTACGAAACTCAAGAGCTCCCTTGCATGTGGGGCACGGGAACCTTCCATTCACACACCAGCCAACGAATAGCGCATACGCCGGCAAGTCATGCGTCGAGTACATGTACCAGACACGCATTATGAAGTTCCGTTTGCTATAGGCATCGTATGTCTTGAACCCATTATCCCAGGCTTCTTGCAATTCGTCATTAGCGGTTGCATGTACACATTCATATTTTTCCCCGGATAGTTTGGCCCTGGAATTATCAACGTCAGGAAAATGTTCTTTCTTTGCATAATCTGTCCGGGGGGAGATTGAGTGGAAAGACAAATACGGGCCAACAACTATATTGGGCTGCCGTCATACCAAACACACTGAACCCATCCGTGCTGATGCCGACTCGAGGATGCCTCGGATCTGCCGCTTTGTCACCATGTAATTCATCAAACTTTTTCCATGCAACACCATCCGATGTGTGTACAATCATCAGATTCCCATCTGCATCTAGTTCGGTTCTTTTGCCCGTTTTGTGCCATGTCATCTGTCTGGCCGTCTCTTCGACCATGAAAAGACGTTGAAGTCTTGGTACGATTGGCATATACCGAAGAACACTAACGGGGATTTTGGTCTGTGTCTTCTCACCCATACCGTTGTCTACCACAACATACCTGGAAGACTTGCAAATGGGACAATAGTTCAAGTCTGCATAGTCAAGCCTAAACAAGACACATCCTTTCTCACAGGCATGTATCTTATCATAGGGCATCTTCAGTGCACGGAGGATTTTGTCCGACTGGTATAGGTTTGCAGGCATTACATGGCCTTTGGGTAGAAAGCGTCCAAATACTGTCATCATTGCATCGTAGCATTCTCTGCCCAAGTTGAACTGAGCCTTCAGAGCCATTACTTGTGAGATGGCATCCAACTGACAAAGCTCAGTGTGCTCATGGAGCGGACGTTTTGAAGACTCCAACATTTCATTGAAGGCCTTTGCAGATTCCTCCATCTCCTCGTCCGAATCCCGAGCATCATCAAAGTCTTGCACCATGTTTTCCATCCCGGTACCATGCTCGTCGGTGCGACGACAATCCACCTCAGCTCGGTCACGTTGGGCAGACTCACCATGAAATGTCCACACCGTATAATCGGGCGTAAAACCACTCTTCTGCAGGTGTTTGCCCATTTCAGCCTCTGTCCTCTTTTCCCAATTGCCGCACCGTAAACAGGGGCACCAGGTTTTCCTCTGGCCATTTGCAAATGCGGCTCGCACAAACCCCTTGGTTTTTGTGAACCATTCAGTGCTCCATTTGTTCTGACCAGTGTGACCGGTGTACATCCACGCACGATCACTCATCTTGACTTTCAGAGCTACTAGACACACAACAAATATATATATAATTCACCATGTATGTATTCATCAGTTGATCTACTTTGTCAATTTTATTACGTCCATGCAACCTACACTCTAATAGGCAATGATAGGTCCTAATCCCACCCGAGTATGTTTAGATTGGGTTCATTTTCCCATGCTATGCCCCGGATCCTACGCAAAATTTCGGCAGCACCTCCCCGCTATTCTCCTGATACACGTCTCTGCAATAAACAGAGGGGATGTGTACCCGGAGAACAACAGGGGAGGCACTGACGAAATTTATGCGTCGGATCCGGAGCAAAGCATATGGGAAAACGAACCCAATCTAAACATACTCGGGCTGTCCATGGATAGCGTTGGACAATTCGAAAGAATCAAGGTTATAAATATGCAAATGCATGCATATTTATAACTATGACGCTTTCGAACGGGAGACACATATTGGTTACGCATACTGATGATTCAAGACACATATATATCTAGCTATCAAGTTTCATCGGAATAGATCAAATCATTAATGGGGGAGGAGGACATGTCATTTGTGCTCACCCACGAACGAAGGGGCAGAGCTCGTCAAACGCACGGCGAGGTCGTCGAACACCAAAGCTCGCAGCGATGAAACAACTGCACATTTAAAACTACCCGATCAACACAATTATATATGATGTTTTTCATAACAAAATCGAAAGGTATATGACCTAACTAATAATTCACAAATATATGACCCCGTCGGCTTCTGGAAGGCCAAAGAACACCTTTTCGGGAGGTGTCGGGGGTCGAGGTGTCGTGTCGGTCTCGGGGTGCCGTGTCGGGGTCGGGGTCTCGGGGTCGGGGTGTCGTGTCGGTCTCGGGGTGCCGGGTCGGGGTCGGGGTGCCGTGTCGGTGTCGGGGTCGGGGTGTCGGGTCAGGCTCGGGGTCGGGGTGTCGGGGTCGGGGTCGGGGTCGGGGTCGGGGTCTCGGTGTCGGGGTGTCGGGGGTGTCGTGTCGGGGGTCGGGGTGTCGTGTCGGTGTCGGGGTGCCATGTCGGTGTCGGGGTGCCGTGTCGGGGTCGGGGTGCTGTTTCGGGGTCGGGGGGTCGGGGTGTCGTGTCGGGGTCAGGGTGTTAGGGGGTCGGGGGGTCGGGGTGTCGTGTCGGGGTCAGGGGGTTAGGGGGTCGGGTGTCGGGGTGGAGTCGGGGTCGGGTGTCGGGGTGTGGTGTCATGGTTGGGGGGTCAGGGGGTCAGGGGGTCTTCTCATTCTTCTACTACTTGTACTTCTTCTCATTCTTCTACTTCTTCTCATCCCCCGTCTTCTTCTTCTTCTTCTTCTTCTTCTTCTTCTTCTTCTTCTTCTTCTTTCTCCTCCTCCTCCTCCTCCTCCTCCTCCTCTTCTTCTTCTGCTTCTTCTGCTTCTTCTTCTTCTTCTTCTTCTTCTTCTTCTTCTTCTTTCTCCTCCTCCTCCTCCTCCTCCTCCTCCTCCTCTTCTTCTTCTTCTTCTTCTTCTTCTTCCCCCTTCTACTTAACCTAAACCTAAACTAAAAACCTAAACTAATTAAAACTAAACTATTTAAACTAATTAAACCTAAACTAATTAAACTAAATACCCTAAACTAATTAATTCTAAACTGAAAAAACATAAGCTAAAAAACCTTATCTAAACAGAAAAGAAAAACAAAAAAACAGAAAAAAAATGGGAGGGGCTCACTGTGGGGGGCGGCGACGGGTCGGGGAGGGGCCGGCGACGGGGGGTCGGGGCGGGGCGGTGGAGGAGGCGGGGCGGCGGGGGCCCGGGCTGCGGGGGGCCCGGGCTGCGGGGGGCCGGGGCGGGGCCGTGGAGGAGGCGGGGCGGCAGGGGCCCGGGCGGCGGGGGACCGGGGCGGCGGGGGGGCCGGGGCGGGGCGGTGGAGGAGGCGGCCTCGGGCGGCGGGAGGCGCGGGGCGGCGGGGGGCCGGGGCGGCTGTGGGGCGCTGGGCCGCGGGGGGCCGTGGCAGGGGGGCGACGGGGCGGTCGGGCGGCGGGGAGCCGGGGCGGTGGGGCGACGGGGCGGCGGCGCGCGGCGGGCGGCAGCGGCGGCGGGGTGGGAGGAGAGGCGAGGAGGAAGTGAGTAACGGGCGGGGGGGTACCTGCCGTTAGTCAAGTGCCCTCTTTGCCGTCCGCCAGCCTTTGCCGTCTGCCTTTTTGCCTCTTTGCCGTCTGCTAGCGGACGGCAAAGAGGTGGGCCGTTAAGATTTTTTCAAACGAGCGGGGGGTGGGGGCCACCTCACTCTTTGCCGTCTGCCAGCGGACGGCAAAGATTCTTTGCCGTCTGCTGGCGGACGGCAAAGAGCTGGCAGATGGCAACAAAGAGCTTCTTTGCCGTCAGCCTTTTCTTTGCCGTCTGCTTTTGGGTAGCTGATGGCAAAGAGCTTCTTTGCCGTCAGCTAGCAGACGGCAAAGATCTGGCAGATGGCAAATTAGCTGATTCCAGTAGTGTCACCTCCAGATACAGATTATACGAATTCACAGTGATGCCTTTTGGTCTAACAAACGCCCCCGCATATTTCGTCCAACTCATGAGCAAAGTGTTCATGAAATTCATGGACAAATTTGTTGTGGTGTTCATCGACGATATTCTGGTATACTCAAGGACACCAGAAGAGCATGCTGAGCACCTCAGAATTGTTTTGGGAGAATTAAGGAAACATCAGTTGTATGCCAAATTTAGCAAGTGTGAATTGTGGCTAAGACAAGTTGGTTTCCTAGGCCATATATTGAACCAAGAAGGCGTGGCCGTAGACCCAGAAAAAGTCAAAGACATACTTGACTGGAAGCCACCCGCCAACGTTACAGATGTGCGGAGTTTCCTGGGAATGGCCGGATATTACAGAAGATTTATTGAAGGATTCTCCACTGTGGCAAAACCAATAACACAGTTGCTCAAGAAAGACAAGAAATTTGTATGGACGGAAGCAAGCGAGAGAAGCTTCCAAGAACTTAAGAAGAAGCTAACAACCGCACCGGTTTTGACCGTGCCAGATATACACAAGAGTTTTGAAGTATATTGTGACGCGTCCCGAAAAGGCCTCGGATGTGTAGTAATGCAGGATGGCAAAGTTGTCGCGTATGCCTCCAGGCAGCTGCGAAAACATGAGGAAAATTACCCAACACATGACTTGGAGCTAGCAGCAGTCATACATGCACTCAAGGAGTGGAGGCACTTTCTGTTGGGAAATCGCTGTGAAATATATACGGACCATAAGAGCCTCAAATATATTTTTACACAGCCAGAGCTAAATTTACGCCAACGACGCTGGTTGGAATTGGTCAAGGACTATGATGTTGGCATTCACTACCACCCAGGGAAAGCAAATGTAGTGGCTGATGCCCTTAGTTGAAACCCCAGCCCGGACAACGACGGTCCGCAAAACTTGAGGCCTGAGTTTCAGCAAGAGTTCGCTAGGCTCAACATGATGTTAGTCTCTGAGGGCACCGTATCAAATCTGGAGATACAACCCACCCTAGTGGAACAAATTAAGAAGGCTCAACAGGGACATCCCAGCATCGAAGGTATAAAGAAGAAAATGAACCTTGGTAAGGCTTCAGAGTTCGTCACAGACAGTGAAGGAATATTATGGTACGGAGAAAAACTTTGTGTACCAAACATTGAGGAACTCAAGCAACAAATCCTAACCGAAAGCCACACCGCTCCATACTCGATCCACCCTGGAGGAACCAAAATGTACAAAGACATTCAGGAAAGATTTTGGTGGCACGGTATGAAAAGGGATACAGCCGCATTTATTGCTTGTTGCGATTCATGTCAGCGCATCAAGGCCGAGCATCAAAAGCCAGCAGGGCTACTCCAGCCAAACAGGATACCGGAGTGGAAATGGGATGAAATAGGAATGGACTTCATCGTCGGACTACCCCGATCACAACGCGGAAATGACGCCATATGGGTCATCACAGACCGACTAACCAAGGTTGCTCATTTCATTCCCGTGAAGACTACCTGCTCCACACAAAGACTGGCAAAACTTTATCTCTCCCGTATAGTTTGTTTGCATGGAGTCCCAAAGACTATAATATCCGACCGAGGCACACAATTTGTCTCTAAATTTTGGGACCACCTGCAACAAGCTCTGGGCACGCAGCTAGCTTTCAGTACAACGTACCACCCTCAGACTGATGGATAAACAGAACGTGTGAACCAAATCCTAGAGGATATGCTGAGAGCCTGTGTGCTCACCTATGGGTCCAGTTGGGAAGAGAGTTTGCCGTTTTCTGAGTTTGCTTACAACAACAGTTACCAAGCCAGCTTGCAAATGGCACCCTTTGAAGCATTGTACGGGCGGAGGTGTCGTACCCCACTGAATTGGTCAGAAACAGGTGACAGCCGTATCTTCGGCCCAGACATGCTTAAAGAGGCCAAGGAGAAAGTTAAGCAGATCAGGGACAGACTCAAGACAGCGCAGAGCCGACAAAAGAGCTACTACGATCAAAAACATCGTGAGGTCAGCTTTGAACCCGGTGATTCCGTATACCTACGAGTGTCTCCTATGAGGGGCCAGCAACGGTTCAAAATTAAGGGGAAGCTAGCCCCGAGATTAATCGGACCATTTTGTATAGAGGCACGAAGAGGCATAGTGGCCTACAAACTAGACTTGCCCAAGGAACTGTCAGACGTCCATGACGTATTCCACGTCTCACAATTGAGAAAATGTGTGAGTAACCCAGAGAAGCATGTATCTCATGAGAACATTGATGTGCAACCAGACCTCACCTACAGAGAGCGGCCAGTAAAGATATTGGAGGAGTCTGAAAGGAGGACCCGTCAGAAAACAACTAAATTTTTCAAAGTCGAGTGGAGCAATCACACCGAGGACGAAGCTACATGGGAAAGGGAAGATTTCCTTCAGGCAGAATACCCATATCTATTCGAGGATCAGCTGAAATCTCGAGGACGAGATTTTTCCTAAGGGGGTAGGTGATGTGACACCCAAAATTTTATTTGGCCTTTTCAAAAAATTTATTTAACTTGAGGGAGGTGTTTTAGATTTTTCTTCAAAGGAACCCTCCCTTTCAAAATATTTTTTTATGGCAAGGGTTTTATTTGGATTCACCCAAGACTTGATGTTGGTCTTGGAGGTTCTTTCTTTTATTTGGACTCAAACCAAAATGCTTTTCACTTGAGAAAAATGCCTTTAGAAAATTCCTTTGAAAATGCCCTATGGCTTTTGGAATGTTTCCTTGCCCCTTTCAACAAATCTCTCTTGCCATGGCCTTAGTGCAAATCCACTCTCCTAAGCCTTCCCTCACCTTTGGATAATGATTTACTTCAAATCCAGCAAGTTGGACCTCTCCATATATTTATTTCCATTTATTTCTTAGCAAAAACAATTTCTGCCTTCTATTCTAGCCCTTGGAGATTTACAAAGGAGCTACCATTTCTGTTTTGATTTTTGCCCCCAAACCAATTTCCCTTCCTAGTCCTTTGAACCCTCAACCAAGATCCATGAAGATCCACTGGTCTCCAGTTCAAATTTTTCAAACTATACTTGCTGCAAGTTTGGACCAGATTTGCCAAATTTGATGAAATTCATTCAAATTCTTCTTCAAAAATTCTGAGTAAAATCAGGCAGCCTCTGGGTGCATTGAGAGGTGACCTCACCAAGTCCCAGCCCCAGGAAAAATTTTCTTCATGCCAAATCATTCTGTCGAACACCTGCAGAGCATTGTCAATGTCAAGTTCAGAGATTCAGAAATGTAGTTCAGTGATCTACTGTCGTTTTCTTCAGAAACTGTTGTCGATCTCGACAGTGCCACGTTGGCGCCTTGCTCCCCATCCCCTCCCCCTTGTCCCTGCACCGCACGAGCGCCTGGACGTTTGCGGACGTCGGCGACGTGCTGGAGGAGGTGCGCCGCCCCGTGACCGACGCCAGTGGCGGCTTTGCGGCCGCCAGAGAGAGGCGTGGCGCAGACGGCGCCACCCAGCGCCGCCCAAGCCACCGGAGATCGCCGCGTGGTCTTCCACTCCCCAGAACGCGCTGCCTCGTCGTGAACCGCTGGGCGCGGAGCGCGCTCTCTGCCGCCGTTGTGCCCGTGCGGCCACCCCACCGTGGACAGCCGCCATTACGCCAAGCCCGACCCAGTTTAGCAGTGGAAGGGCACCAGTAAACCTCCCTGATGCTGCCTGGCCACTCAAACCCCCTGCTCAACCACTGCCTTGCCGTAATCGCTCGCCGGAGATTTGCCGTTCACGGCCATCCCCTCGATCCGCGTATAAATAGAGGCCCCGAGCTTCAACTCGAACCCACACCACCTCTGCACTCCACCTAGACCACACCAAGCCACTGGAAGAGCCCCGAGGGAGCTTTCTTCCTCAACTCCGGCCGCCGCGACCCGCCACGGGATCCAGCTCGATTCGCTCCCGTGTGTGCACCTCTGCCTCCCATCTCTTGCCGGTAGCTTCCCTATGCATCCACTCTCCTGACCCGCGCTTCAATTCGGAGTTTGCAGCACCTACCGGAGTTCTCCACCATCACCCGAGCCGCCGTCCGCCGGAGAAAGTGTCGCCGTCGACGTGGTGCTCTCCGTCAGTCGAGTCCACCACCCATCGATGCGGAAGGACACGCTGAAGCTCTTGGTACACTCCGATCTCCCTGTCTCGCCGTGGTTCGACGCCGGCGACCACCGCAGTCTTCGGGCGCCAGCGAACTTTTTAAACCTGACATGTGGACCCCCCTGTCAGCCTCTATTCTCTTCTCCCTCGAAACGTTTTCTGTTGGCGCCTTCGGGCAAATACGCTTTCTCTTTGAGCTGGCGCGTTTCTTTCCGAAGCGTTTTCTGTTTTCTCAGTTAAGCCCCTGGAACTTCTCTGTTTCATTAAAGATGAGTCCCTGGACAGAAACCCTTATAACTTTTAAATAAAAAGTGATTTTTGAGTGATTCTTTTTCTGACAGTCTTAAAATTTTGTCTAGTTTTTTATGGGATTTATTTGAAAAACTTTTGGGACAAATTTTATCCACGCATTGGTTTTCACGTTAGTATGCTTTTTTCGATATACCGTAGGTTCCGGAAGAGGTGACGGAGCCGCGAACTTCGCCGAGCTAGACTCCGACTCCTCCGAACCAGGCAAGCATGTTTGAACCTTTGATATGATAGGTGTTTTGCATGTATGCGTGAGAGGTTGTGCGTGGCATATGAGTGTCGGTGAGTACCTCGTTGCTTGTGAGGCAACTACCCGCACGTTCCAAAGTTGCGATGATCTCTGGTGAGAGATGGCCTAATCATGTGGTGACATGAAGGGCAGTAAGGTGGTACTGTTGTAGCATGCCAGCCTTACGTCATCCGTTAAATTCCGACGTTAACGTGGACGGAGTCACGTTATCGTTCTTCCCCATTCCGTGCTACCACATGTTTTCTGCCAGAATGCGGTTTAGTAAGTTGGTAACCTCTTTCCGTGTACACACCAAACAGAGGGGCCGGGATGATGGTTCCATGGCCCTGGATTAAAGCCAGTCATCCGGTCAGGGGGCATGGGTGTTTCCGGTTGGGACCGAGAGGGGGGCACCCCTTAGAGCGCGCGTATAGAAATTTTGATCCCATGCTACGCGAGGTTGTAGCCTCCCCGTCTCAAGGTTTTTCTTTAACGTTGCCGAGGGTGATTCCTGGCTTCGAATGTTGAATGGGTGTGTACTGGTTAGACGTGTTTCTTCCAAAACACCGTAGACGGACTAGTCCCCGTGACTACTGAAATCCGTTGGCTGTGGTTAAAGTACAAACTCTGCAGAGTCAAATCCTTCCGAGTCATCGTATCCATGGTCAAGTATCGTGATCAGTGTATCCATATCTATGTCAAGTCCTCGTGGTATGTTCTTCTTCCCGGTAAGTGAGCATGAGTAGTAGACTTAGTTGAACGCTACTCCTGTGGATGGACTAACCCTGCTATTTATCTCATGCCTGACTATTCTCTGGATATGATTTAAATTCTTGAGCTAATAAGATGTTAAGTTATGAAACCCTTTATGTGATGCCGCTCAGACGTCCGACTGTGGCATATTAATTATTTACTTTTGATATAAGCCCTTTATGTGATGTCGCTCAGACGTCCGACTGTGGCATGCTCTACCTTTTAGTTCCTGTTATAAACCCTTTATGTGGCGTCGCCCTGACGCCCGATTGCGGCATTATTATTCTTGCAGTTTCCTCTCGAGGAGTCATTCAGACCCTCGTTTGGCACCGGTATTACTATTCTTGCAGTTTCCTCTCGAGGAGTCATTCAGACCCTCGTTTGGCACCCAGTATTTATTTTGGGATTTCGGGAGGACTACCGCCCGACTTCTCGGTTATTTCCCCATGCAATATTGTCTCTATGCCTGAACGCACTTGTCATTCTGTTCTTATGCTTCATGTTTGCATTTGTTATATCTTATGTTCGAACTGTCTTGCGAGTACTTTCATAGTACTCACTTGGCTTGTTGATTTGGCCAGATGGTGACGAAGGCGATCTCTTGGATGAAGAATTCGATAGTGAGTCCGACGCCTAGAGGAATCCCAGTCAGTCCTGTGCGATCCTGGATATTGGTCACTTGTATTATAAACGCTTCTGCCACCCGCAATAAGTCTCCTCAAGCCTCACTCCGACGCTCGAAGAGCTGTAGTTTTCAGGAGTCATATCACCCACTTCGCGGTGATATTTCCACCACCGTTGTTATCGTGAGTTAGTAGTTATGCCACCCTATCCGCCGTCTTGTTTTATGGGCGTGCATGTAATAAATTGTTGAGCAGTCCCCGCTCAATCTTGTATTATATTCAGTACTCCTGATGTCTACCAGTGTGAAGGAATTATTCTCTACTGGTCCGTAAAAGGGATTGGTCTCTCAATAAATATTTTATTGAAAGACCGGTCGTGACACTTTGTCTATCGGTATGCTACTTGCCCGAGATTCGATCGTCGGTATCCCGATACCTTGTTCAATCTCGTTACCGGCAAGTCTCTTCACTCGTTCCGTAACTCACATCATCCCGTGATCAACTCCTTGGTCACATTGTGCACATTATGATGATGTCCTACCGAGTGGGCCCAGAGATACCTCTCCGTTTACACGGAGTGACAAATCCCAGTCTCGATTCGTGCCAACCCAATAGACACTTTCGGAGATACCTGTAGTGCACCTTTATAGTCACCCAGTTACGTTGTGACGTTTGGTACACCCAAAGAATTCCTACGGTATCCGGGGGTTGCACAATCTCATGGTCTAAGGAAATGATACTTGACATTAGAAAAGCTCTGAGCAAACGAACTACACGATCTTGTGCTAGGCTTAGGATTGGGTCTTGTCCATCACATCATTCTCCTAATGATGTGATCCCGTTATCAACGACATCCAATGTCCATGGTCAGGAAACCGTAACCATCTATTGATCAACGAGCTAGTCAACTAGAGGCTTACTAGGGACATGGTGTTGTCTATGTATCCACACATGTATCTGAGTTTCCTATCAATACAATTCTAGCATGGATAATAAACGATTATCATGAATAAGGAAATATAATAATAACCAATTTATTATTGCCTCTAGGGCATATTTCCAACAGCAGCTGTGGTCAGGTCTTGAGTCTTACTCAATACTCACACCTTGTAACATAGCCAAGAACTCCTTTGCTAATCTATTTTGAACTCTTTCAAAATCATGTCAAGGTGTGCGTTCTTTGAAAGTATCATCAGGCGTCTTGATCTATCTCTATAGATCTTGATGCCCAATATGTAAGCAGCTTTATCCAGGTCTTCCTTTGAAAAACTCCTTTCAAACAACCCTTTATGCTTTCCAGAAATTTTACATCATTTCGGATCAACAATATGTCATTCACATATACTTATCAGAAATGTTGTAGCGCTCCCACTCACTTTATTGTAAATACAAGTTTCTAACAAACTTTGTATAAACCCAAAAACTTTGATCACTCCATCAAAGCGTATATTCTGACTCCGAGATGCTTGCTCTAGTCCATGGAAGGATCGCTGGAGCTAGCATACCTTTTTGCATCCTTAGGATCGACAAAACCTTTCTGATTGTATCACATACAACCTTTCCTTACGAAAACTGGTAAGGAGACTTGTTTTGACATCCATCTGCCAGATTTCATAAATGCAGCTAATGCTAACATGATTCCGACGGACTTAAGCATCTCTACAGATGTGAAAATCTCATCGTAGTCAACTCCTTGAACTTGTGAAAATACTCTTTGCCACAAGTAGAGCTTCATAGACGGTTACATTACCGTCCATGTCCGTCTTCTTCTTAAAGATCCATTTATCTTAATGGCTTGCCGATCATCGGGCAAGTTCACCAAAGTCCATGCTTTGTTCTGATACATGGATTCTATCTCGGATTTCATGGCCTCGAGCCATTCGGCGGAATCCGGACCCACCATCGCTTCTCCACAGCTCATAGGTTCATCGTTGTCCAACAACATGACATGATTACGCATTACTCTGAAGTAGTACGCATCCTCGTCGTCCTACAAGGTTTGGAAGTGACTTGATCTGAAGTTTCATGATCACTATCATAAGCTTCCACTTCAATTGGTGTAGGTGCCATAGGAACAACTTCCTGTGCCCTGCTACACACTAGTTGAAGTGACGGTTCAATAACCTTATCAAGTCTCCACCATCCTCCCACTCAATTCTTTCGAGAGAAACTTTTCCTCGAGAAAGGACCCGTTTCTAGAAGCAACTACTTTTGCTTCCAGATCTGAAATAGGAGGTATACCCAACTGTTTTGGGTATTCTATGAAGATGCGTTTATCCGCTTTGGGTTCGAGCTTATCAGCCTGAAACTTTTTCGCATAAGCATCGCAGCCCCAAACTTTTAAGAAACAACAACTTAGGTTTCTCTAAATGGTGTCGTCTCAACGGAATTGCGTGGTGCCCCTTTTAAAGTGAATGCGGTTGTCTCTAATGCCTAACCCATAAATGATAGTGGTAATTCGATAAGAGACATCATGGTACGCACCATATCCAATAGGGTGCAGTTATGATGTTCGGACACACCATCACACTATGGTGTTCCAGGCGGTATTAATTGTGAAACACTTTCCACAATGTCTTAATTGTGTGCCAAACTCGTAACTCAGATACTCATCTCTATGATCATATCACATACATTTTATCCTCTTGTCACGGCGATCTTCAACTTCACTCTGAAATTACTTGAACCTTTCAATAATTCAGACTTGTGTTTCATCAAGTAAATACACTCAGCATCTACTCAAATCATCTGTGAAGTAAGAACACAACGATATCCACTGCATGCCTCAGCACTCATTGGACGGCATACATCAAAATGTATTACTTCCAATAAGTTGCTCTCTTGTTCCATCTTACTGAAAACGAGGCCTTTCAGTCATCTTGCCCATGTGGTATGATTTGCATGTCTCAAGTGATTCAAAATCAAGTGAGTCCAAACGATCCATTTGCATGGAGTTTCTTCATGCATATATACCAATATACATGGTTTGCATGTCTCAATCTTTTCAAAAATGAGTGAGTCCAAAGATCCATCTACATGGAGCTTCTTCATGCGTTCTATACCAATATGACTCAAATGGCAGTGCCACAAGAATGTGGTACTATCATTACTATTTTATATCTTTTGGCACGAACATGTGTATCACTGCCATCGAGATTCATTATAGGTGCAAGACCATTGAAGGTATTATTCAAATAAACAGAGTAACCATTATTCTCCCTAAATGAATAACCGCATTGCGATAAACATAATCCAATCATGTTTATGCTCAACGCAAACACCACTCTCGATGGTAGAGGGAGCATGCGATGCTTGATCACATCAACCTTGGAAACACTTCCAACACACATCGTCATCTCACCTTTAGCTAGTCTCCATTTATTCCGTAGCTTTTATTTCGAGTTACTAACACTTAGCAACCGAACCGGTATCTAATACCCTGGTGCTGCTAGGAGTACTAGTAAAGTACACATTCATATAATGTATATCCAATATACTTCTGTCGATCTTGCCTGCCTTCTCATCTACCAAGTATCTCGGGTAGTTCCGCTTCAGTCACCGTTCCCCTCATTACAGAAGCACTTAGTCTCGGGTTTGGGTTAAACCTTGGGTTTCTTCACTAGAGCAGCAACTGGTTTGCCGTTTCATGAAGTATCCCTTCTTGCCCTTGCCCTTCTAGAAACTAGTGGTTTTACTAACCATCAACAATTGATGCTCCTTCTTGATTTCTACTTTCGCGGTGTCAAACATCGCGAATAGCTCAAGGATCATCATATCTATCCCTGATATGTTATAGTTCATCACGAAGCTCTAATAGCTTGGTGGTAGTGACTATGGAGAACCATCACTATCTCATCTGGAAGATTAACTCCCACTCGATTCAAGCGATTGTGGCACTCAGACAATCTGAGCACATGCTCAACGATTGAGCTTTTCTCCCTTAGTCTGCAGGCTTAAGAAACTTGTCAGAGGTCTCATACCTCTTGACGTGGGCACTAGTCTGAAATCCCAATTTCAGTCTTCGGAACATCTCATATGTTCTGCGACATTTTCAAAACGTCTTTGGTGCCACAATTCTAAACCGTTAGCATTACGCACTGAACTATCACGTAGTCATCAAAACGTGTATGTCAGATGTTTCGCAACATCTATAGACGACGCTGAGGTTCAGCACACCGAGCGGTGCATTAAGGACATAAGCCTTCTGTGCAGCAATGAGGACAATCCTCAGTTTACGGACCCAGTCCGCATAATTGCTACTATCAACTTTCAACTAAATTTTCTCTAGGAACATATCTTAAACAGTAGAACTAAAGTGCAAGCTATGACATAATTTGCAAAGACCTTTTGATTATGTTCATGATAATGAAGTTCATCTGATTATTGAACTCCCACTCAGATAGACATCCCTCTAGTCATCTAAGTGATACATGATCCGAGTCAAACTAGGCCGTGTTCGATCATCACGTGAGACAGACTAGTCATCATCGGTGAACATCTCCATGTTGATCGCATCTACTATACGACTCATGTTCGACCTTTCGGTCTCTTGTGTTCCGAGGCCATGTCTGTACATGCTAGGCTCGTCAAGTCAACCTAAGTGTTTCGCATGTGTTCCAAGGCCATGTCTGTACATGCTAGGCTCGTCAACACCCGTTGTATTCGAACGTTAGAATCTATCACACCCGATCATCACGTGGTGCTTCGAAACAACGAACCGTCGCAACGGTGCACAGTTAGGGGGAACACGTCTCTTGAAATTTTAGTGAGGGATCATCTTACTTACTACCGTCGTTCTAAGCAAGTAAGATGCAAAACATGATAAACATCACATGCAATCAAATAGTGACATGATATGGCCAATATCATTTTGCTCCTTTGATCTCCATGTTCGGGGCACCATGATCATCTTCGTCACCGGCATGACACCATGATCTCCATCATTGTGTCTTTATGAAGTTGTCACGCCAACGATTACTTCTACTTCTATGGCTAACGTGCTTAGCAATAAAGTAAAGTAATTTACATGGCATTATTCAATGACACGCAGGTCATACAAAAAATAAAGACAACTCCTATGGCTCCTACCGGTTGTCATTCTCATCGACATGCAAGTCGTGATCCCTATTACAAGAATATGATCAATCTCATACATCACATATATAATTCATCATATCTTCTGGCCATATCACATCACATATCACAAGCTGCAAAAACAAGTTAGACGTCCTCTAATTGTTGTTGCAAGTTTTTTTTACGTGGCTTGTATAGGTTTCTAGCAAGAACGTTTCTTACCTACGTAAAACCACAATGTGATATGCCAATTTCTATTTACCCTTCATAAGGACCCTTTTCATCGAATCCGTTCCGACTAAAGTGGGAGAGACAGACACCCGCTAGCCACCTTATGCAACTAGTGCATGTCAGTCGGTGGAACCTGTCTCACGTAAGCATACGTGTAAGGTCGGTCCGGGCCGCTTCATCCCACAATGCCGCTGAAACAAGATAAGACTAGTAGCGGCAAGAAGAATTGGCAACATCTATGCCCACAACTACGTTGTGTTCTACTCGTGCATAGAAACTACGCATAGACCTAGCTCATGATGCCACTGTTGGGTAACGTAGCAGAAATTCAAAATTTTCTACGCATCACCAAGATCAATCTATGGAGTAATCTAGCAACGAGAGGAAGGGGAGTGCATCTACATACCATTGTAGATCGCGATGCGGAAGCATTGCAAGAACGCGGATGAAGGAGTCTTACTCGTAGCGATTCAGATCGCGGTTGATTCCGATCTAAGCACCGAAGAACGGTGCCTCCACATTCAACACACATGCAGCCCGGTGACGTCTCCCACGCCTTGATCCAGCAAGGAGAGAGGGAGAGGTTGGGGAAGACTCCATCCAGCAGCAGCACGACGGCGTGGTGGTGATGGACGAGCGTGGCAATCCCGCAGGGCTTCCGCAAGCACCGCGGGAGAGGAGGAGGGAGAGAGGTAGGGCTGCGCCAAGAGAGAGACCATCTCGTATGCTTGCAGCCCCAAATACCTCAAGTATATATAGGGGAAGGGGAGGGGCTGCGCCCCCATCTAGGGTTCCGTCCCCAGGGGTGGCGGCAGCCCCCAAACCCATTTAGGGTGCGGCCAAGGGGAGGAGAGAGGGGGCGCCACTAGGGTGGGCCTTAAGGCCCATCTGGACCTAGGTTTTGCCCCCTCCCACTATCCCTGTGCCTTGGGCCTTGGTGGGGGGGGCGCACCAGCCCACCTGGAGCTGGTCCCCTCCCACACTTTGCCCATGCAGCCTTCTGTGGCTGGTGGTCCCACCTGGTGGACCCCCGGGACCCTCCCGGTGGTCCCGGTACGTTACCGATAGCACCCAAAACTTTTCCGGTGACCAAAACAGGACTTCCCATATATAAATCTTTACCTACGGACCATTCCGAAACTCCTCGTGACGTCCGGGATCTCATCCGGGACTCCGAACAACATTCGGTAACCACGTATATCTATTCCCTATAACCCTAGCGTCATTGAACCTTAAGTGTGTAGACCCTACGGGTTCGGGAACCATGCAGACATGACCGAGACGTTCTCCGGTCAATAACCAACAGCGGGATCTGGATACCCATGTTGGCTCCCACATGTTCCACGATGATCTCATCGGATGAACCACGATGTCGGGGATTCAATCAATCCCGTATTCAATTCCCTTTGTCTATCGGTATGCTACTTGCCCGAGATTCGATCGTCGGTATCCCGATACCTTGTTCAATCTTGTTACCGGCAAGTCTCTTTACTCGTTCCGTAACTCACATCATACCGTGATCAACTCCTTGGTCACATTGTGCACATTATGATGATGTCCTACCTAGTGGGCCCAGAGATACCTCTCCGTTTACACGGAGTGACAAATCCCAGTCTCGATTCGTGCCAACCCAACAGACACTTTCGGAGATACCTGTAGTTCACCTTTATAGTCACCCAGTTACGTTGTGACGTTTGGTACACCCGAAGCATTCCTACGGTATCCGGGAGTTGCACAATCTCATGGTCTAAGGAAATGATACTTGACATTAGAAAAGCTCTGAGCAAACGAACTACACGATCTTCTGCTAGGCTTAGGATTGGGTCTTGTCCATCACATCATTCTCCTAATGATGTGATCCCGTTATCAACGACATCTAATGTCCATGGTCAGGAAACCGTAACCATCTATTGATCAACGAGCTAGTCAACTAGAGGCTTACTAGGGACATGGTGTTGTCTATGTATCCACACATGTATCTGAGTTTCCTATCAATACAATTCTAGCATGAATAATAAACGATTATCATGAACAAGGAAATATAATAATAACCAATTTATTATTGCCTCTAGGGCATATTTCCAACAGCAGCTGCATGCGAATGGCGGCGGAGCCTTGGCTGGTGCGGGTCTGGCAGTGACCCTGCTGGCGCCCTCGGCAAGGGCCATGCCAGGGGCCTGGCAAGGGCCTTGCCGTGGCGTCGTAGTTGTCCCCGGCAAGACGCTTGCCGGAGGTCTTATGGATCTCCTCGGCTTGGATCCCACCGAGGGTCGCCGTCTTCTGGTCGTCATCTGATTTTGTGTGTTTATGATCTTGAAAAAGATCTGCATGCCACCACGGGGGTGCTTCCCGAGCCTTGGTTCCAACGTAGTCGTTGGCGGCGTTTGGGACTCTTGCGCTCGAGGGTGGCTCGCTCTGCTGGTATTGGGCAAGTTGCCCCAGCAAGGCTCTTGCCGGGGCCGCGGAGGCCGCCCCAGCAAGGGCCTTGCCGGGGGAGTCCACCTCGCCCTCTTGCTCTTTGGTGTGTCTCGTGTTGGCGTTGCCTTGACCGTCTTGTGCTCCGGCTTCTCCCCGGCCTCCCTCCTCTGCCCTGCTAAGTGTGGCCGTGGGCGCGGCTTTGACTGTCCGTGCACAAGTAAAGGGGTACAAAGGAGTGCGCCTTCTTTAGTACACCGACATTGCTGTTATAGCTTCATTATTTGCGTATGTTTGAATTCTTGTTGAAGCCTCCTTGACTTGGGGCCATGGAACGGTGATAGCATACAGCGGGTAATGTTTGTTTATAATTATACAATAAGGTTACAGCAGTACATGATGGGATTTCATTGCCATATTCACTAACCCCGCCACTAAAAGTTCGGTTTAGTTTTGTGTGGATGAAGTGTTCGAAGATCGAGGAGGTCTCGATGTGAGGAGGAGGAGAGGCAAGAGCTCAAGCTTGGGTATGCCCAAGGCACCCCAGGTAAATATTCTAGGAGACTCAAATGTCTGAGCTTGGGGATGCCCCAGAAGGCATCCCATCTTTCTTCAACAAGTATCGGTATGTTTTCGGATTCGTTTCGTTCATGTGATATGTGCAAACCTTGGAGCGTCTTTTGCATTTAGTTTTCACTTTTATTTTATGCACCATGGTGGTATGAGATGGTCCATGGTTGATTTATAGAATGCTCATTGCACTTCACTTATATATCTTTTGAGTATGGCTTTATAGAATGCTTCATGTGCTTCACTTATATCATTTGAAGTTTGGATTGCCTGTTTCTCTTCACATAGAAAACCGTTGTTTGTAGAATGCTCTTTTGCTTCACTTATATTTGTTAGAGCATGGTCTTTTGTAGAACAAATTAAACTCTTATGGTTCACTTATATCTATTTAGGGAGTCAAAAGGAATTGGTCAATTGCATGGTTAGTCATGAAATCCTACATAAAACTTATGGATCACTGAATATGATATGCTTGATTCCTTGCAATAGTTATGCGATATAGAGATGATAATATGTGGGAGGTACTAGTAAGCAGTTGTGGTTAGTAAGAATATTGGTGTTAAGGTTTGTGATTCCTGAAGCATGCACGTATATTCTTTCATTATGCTATGAAGTTGGAGCATGCTTTCATATTGATTGTCTTCCTTATGAGTGGCGGTCGGGGACGAGCTATGGTCTTTTCCTACCAATCAATCCCCCATGGGGCATGCGTAGTAGTACTTTGCTTCGAGGGCTCATAAACTTTTGCAATAAGTATATGAGTTCTTTGTGACTAATGTGAGTCCATGGATTATAAGCAATCTTACCCTTCGGCAATTTGCTAGCCTCTACAATACCGTGCATTGCCTTCTCACATCAAGAGTCGGTGCAAACTTCGCAGGTGCATCCAAACGATGTGATATGATACGCTCTATCACACATAAGCCTTATTATATCTTCCTCAAAACAGCTACCATACCTACCTATTATGGCTTTTCCATGGCCATTCCGAGATATATTGCCATGCAACTTCCACCGCTTCCATTTTATGACTTGAGGATTCATTGTCATATTGCTTTGTATGATCATATAGCTGACATAGTGGTTGTGGCTCAGCCACTGTTCATCGTCTTTCATACATGTTACGCTAGATCATTGCACATCCTGGTACATTGCCAGAGGCATTCATATTGAGTCATATTTTGTCATATGTATCGAGTTGTAATTTTTATTTCTTTTGAGTTATAAGTAAATAGGAGTGTGATGATCATCATTATTCATTTTTAGAGAAGTGCCCAGTGAGGAAAGGATGATGCAGACTATGATTCCCCCACAAGTCGGGATGAGACTCCGGACAATGAGAGAAAAATAAAAAGAAAAAAAAGAAAAAAATAAAAAATAAAAAATAAACAAAGAGAGAAGGGGCATTGTTAGTATCCTTTACCACACATGTGCTTCAAAGTAGCACCATGTTTTTCATATGGAGAGTCTCCTATGTTGTCACTTTCAAATACTAGTGGGAATTTTTCATTATAGGATTAGATGCACACCCACTTAGCTTTCATATTGAGCTTTCATACACTTATAGCTCTTAGTGCATTCGTTGCATGGCAATCCCTACTCCTCGCATTGATATCAATTGATGGGCATCTCCATAGCCCGTTGGTTAGCCGCATCTATGTGAGACTTTCTAATTTTTGTCTTCTTTATATTTACCCCTATCATCATATTCTATTCCACATGTAATGCTATATCCATGGCTTGCACTCATGTATTGCGTGAGGGTTGAAAAAGCTTAAGCGCATTAAAAAGTATGAACCAATTACTTGGCTTGTCATCGGGGTTATGCATGATAAATACTTTGTGTTAAGAAGACAGAGCATGACAAGACTATATGATTTTGTAGTGATAGCTTTCTTTCACTACAAAAAAAGACACATCCGTGACATTTTGGGCCGAACGAAAAAAAATTCTGTCATACTTATGACACTTCTATGACGATAATTGTGCAAAATACGGTATCATCATAGATGTGGTGGGGTCCTAGTTCTATGACAAAAGATCATGACAGAAAATGGGCTTTTCGTCCTGGGCAGGCTGGAGACGCTGCTGAATGACATTCTTTGGGCCGTCCATGACGGAAAAAACCATGGTAGAAGCGAGGGCGAAGAAAATATCGGGGAGTTCCCAGTTACGGTGGGTGATCGGGGGCCGAGCGACGAGCGTTTCTCTCGTGTGTGCGAGGCGTTGGGCTCTAACTGAACCCGAGCGAGGCGTTGGGCTCTAACTAAACCCGAGCGATTGCACTGCAGGCTACGCGTTACTGAACTCGACCGATCGATCGATCCCTTGCTGTTAACTGAACCCGAGTGTGATTCCTTCGCTACTGCTACTAACTGAAGGAGATCGATGCTGCCTCTGAATGAACAGTGAGCGTTGTTGAGGGGGTTTGGATGAACAGTTCCCAGTGGGGGTTGGATGAACAGGAACCCGTGGTAGTAGAGGCCGTTGCCGCTGGATGAACTGTACCCCGATCGATTGAGCCGGTGGATGAACAAGACCCCATGGAGGGCTAGATGAACAGGACCCCGTGGAGGGCTGGTTGAACAGTAGCTGGTGGAGGGCAGGTTGAACAGTAGCCGGTGGAGGGCTACATGAACAGTAGCCCGTGGAGGGGTGGTTGAATAGGACCCTGTGGAGAGGGGTGGTTGAACAGTAGCCAGTGGAGGACCGCGCGGTGGAGGCTGGATGAACAGGAGCCCGTGGATGAACAGTCGCAGGTGGAGGCTGGAGGAGGTCGACGGTGGATGAACAGCCCGTGGAGGCTGGAGGAGGTCGACGGTGGATGAACAGTAGCCCGTGGAGTCCCGTTTTGCGGTACGCCACACCCCTCCTGATGAACAGGACCCCCGTTTCGCCGTAGCGCTCCAACACAAGTCCATTTCCTCCGTTTTGCGGTACGCCACACCCCTCCCAGTCAACAGGACCCCGTTTCCACCATAGGAGGTCCAACAGAAGTCCGTTTCCTTCGTTTTGCGATACGCCAGACCCTCCCGATGAACATGATCCCGTTTCCACCGTGGCCGGTCGAACACAAGGACGTTTCCTCTGTTCTGCGGTACGCCAGGCCTCGTTTCCATCGGCTGTTCCATCCAAGTCAGTTGGTTCCCGATGAACACGACGACGCATTCCGTTCTGACCCAACGGTTGGCTCCCCATGAACACGACGACAACGTAGTTTCTCCCTTCCGACCCAGCCATAGCCATGTACATGACCCCTGGCCGTACGTATGCGCGAGTAGGCATTTGAGACCCCGCCCGTATGTATGTTCGTGGCCGTATTTACTTTCTTGCACCCTGGTCGCTGTACGTACGCGTACATGCTACGTGCGCGCCTCTACTACCACACGTGCGCGCCTCTACTACCACACGTGCACGCCTCTACATCGACTAGTATGTACGTACACGTTCACGACCAGAAGGACAACGCTACGTACGCTTTGACCAGGTGGGTCCCGACTGTCAGGGACTTCCTTGCGTGCGAAGATGTAGCTGGTGGGTCCCAGCAGTCTGGGGGAAACATTTTTTTTTCACGAAATACGGTGGCCCATCCGGTGGGCCCCTGCTGTCAGGTGGAGGAATAATTATTTTGCGTGTAATAAGGAGGCACTTACTTGCTGCGGCCGTGGACCCAGCTGTCAGCCTCTCGACGTACAGTACTCTTCCGATGGAAGTCGTTCCTTGACCACGTTGACCACGCCACGCCGAGAGCACCAAGGCGGTGGACGACGGCGAGGCCTAGGAAGGGGAAGATGCGGAGCCAGGGAAGACGCGGCGGTGGAAGCCCACGCGGAGAGGAGTACGAGGGTTCACTGGTTCGGCTGCGGTGTGAGGCTGTCGTCGCCGCAGAATAACAGGGGGTGTGGGTGAGTAGAGGCAGATGGCCTGGCCAGCGGTGGGAGTAGTAGGGGCGGTGAGGCCTCCGCGGCATCACAGCCGGCCACGGGAGGTAGGAGCACACGGCACGACCGGCGCTGGTTTGGGCGGCTGGAGCAAGAAGACCAGAGGTTGAAGAAGCACTATGACCGTTGGATGGACATCGTACGGTCACTGGAGCTAGAATCGTTCATATTGACTAAGTTGACAAAGCCCTCCGTCCCCGTCAACTTAGTAGGCCCACAAGTCAGCCTCCCATGCAGGGGGTTATTCATATTTTTGTGCGTAATAAGGAGGCACTTTCTTGCGTGCAAAGATAGAGCTGGTGGGTCCGAGCTGTCAGCGGGGGGAACGTTTTTTTGCGAAATATAGAGGCCCTTCCGGTGGGTCCCAGATGTCAGGTGGAGGAATCATTATTTTGCGCGTAATAAGGAGGCATTTCCTTGTGTGCGGCCGTGGACCCAGCTGTCAGCCTCTCCACGTACAGTCCACTTCCGATGGATGTCGTTCGTTGACCATGTTGTTCACGCCGCGCCGAGAGCACCAGGGCGGTGGACGACGGCGAGGCCTACGAAGGGAATGACACGGTATGATGGATGTCTTTTTTTGAGAACCTTGTGTACACATGAACTTAGTAGGCCCACAAGACAGCCTCCAAATCTATGGCAGACAACATAGAGCCCATTTGCTAAAAAAATTATAATTTGCAGCCCATTTGCTAATTCTTAAGTAATTTATTACAACCCA
Organism: Aegilops tauschii subsp. strangulata; assembly: GCF_002575655.3. Lineage (NCBI taxonomy): Eukaryota > Viridiplantae > Streptophyta > Magnoliopsida > Poales > Poaceae > Aegilops > Aegilops tauschii. Next base: position 20,751,061 of record NC_053039.3, read on the forward strand.
TTTTCTGCCCAGGACCACGGTCAAAAAGTTCAACATAGAGTCCAAACTGCTGCAATCCCGAAATGATAAACAATTTTTTAAGAACGTATTGATTTGACAAAAAAATCGTTTTGTTTTTGTAAGCAAATAAGACGTGGGACAATTGAGTTGGTTTAAGGGAAAACCAGTGGTAATGAAATCAGCGTTGGGAGGGAAAACAACAACAAAAATAAGGATGTAAATATGAAAAGGGAACTTTATTTATTTTCAATATAATGATACGTGTATATGAACTAGTACAACTATAGGTAGAGATTAGAAAACGGATGTAGGACATGGCGTTTCAAGAGGAAAATAGAACTGGGCTGTGTGTTTGATTCAGTAAAAAAACTGCCTGCGGATGTTGTAAGACAAAATATAACTAATGCTGGCAGGCCAGAGGCCAGTAGATACCTGCTGGATCTTTGTGCTCCGTTGTCGTTATGGGCTGGGCCTGTTAAAAACAAAACCAAGCCTGGGCAGGATACAACCCAGTTGAAACTTGCTCGACCTAAAAAAACAATATACCTGCTCAACAAACGAGAGAATTCTACAAGTACAGACTGATAACTGGGACGCAGCAGGTATATTATTTTTTCATCGCGATAATAAGTGCATGCACTTGTTTCGAAAATTTTGGAGAACTGGGAATTCGAACGGCAGGTGCTTATTCTACCCATCAAATAAAAATTAGGTGCCTGAAAATTCGTTTCGAAACAAATGATTCAACTTTATATCCACGTCGACCCTCGGCATGATGGTTGGAAGCAAATGCCAAGTTCATACCAAAAGATCATTAACAACAATACCAACTTGCGGACGACAAGGTAGTACAAGTACCAATACCAGATTAACTTATAATCTTTTTACTCCTGGCCCTAGTGTTCGTCCGGTAGAAAATCTTGCAGAGGACTAGCTCCCGCTCCTTCTCTTGCTATAGGTCCCCGAGGTGGTACTGGTGCATCACCCAGTTGGTCCTCTGCTGGTCGATGTTCTTGTTGGTGTGCAGCACCAGAACTTTTTTGCTGCCCGTCTGCCGGCCGTTGACCACCACCGGCAAGGTATTGCCGGTCTTGTGCCACATCGCGTCCATGCCGCACTCCGACTGTATCTTGCGATGCATCCACGTGCCCCTTTTGAACGCCCTGGAATTGTGCTGGAATAAATGCTTGCTTAGGCCACTCAGTGTGATACCTGCAGTATTGTCGAATACAGGTTGTAGTGTACGTGGTTGGCATTTTCATAACATCTTTGGCATGTTGCAGTCACTTGTTTCACTTTTTATTAACTGTCAAATTGTAATTGCTTCACTAGGTTTGCGTCTAAAAAGAAAAATAGAGCTATAAAGAAACGAATATGTTTGTGCAAGTAGACGGCCGATCGGTGTCTTACCTGGAAGTTTCTCAGGATGGGTGTAGCATATGCCGTGCTCGCTGTCGATGGTTGGTATGAACAAATCAATGAGAGGTTGAGATCTCGCGCTGTCAGCAGTCACTTTGGCCTTAAGGTGCTCGATCAGCTACTGATCCATGGGATCGAACTTGACGCCAGCCAGCAGCACCGGCCAATCCTTCTTGGACTTGCATCAGTTAATTCCAATTATGTGGTACTCAATGTAAGATCAATCGACTGTTTTAAGTGAATGATGAAAGATTTCGACAGATAAGAGGTACTCCAAATATGAAATCCACAATACCTAAAGACCCCGGCGGGATTCTTGTGTCACCTCACGCGCAGCGTGTTGTCACGTCAATTCAATGTGTGGACATGATGAATAACTTGACCGACGTATACTAGTACTGGTACTATACTACTTACTAGTCGTATTTAGTGTCACATTTTAACCATAGGTTTAACTAACAAAATGTCAATGCATGTCACTGAAAATTATTCCATTGGAAACTATGTTTAAATACGAATAAAACGATATAATTTTTTGTGACATGCATTAACATTTAGTTAGTGAAATTTATGGTCAAAATTTGACACAAGTTACGAAGGGGACCAGTAAACCAGGAGGGAGGTAGTAGTATGAGTAGTGCAATATACGGTATAGAGGACTAGTACAAATTTAGAAATGGGGTAAGAAGTTACAAGGCTGTGCGACAGACTTTGTAGGCTACATGAGTAATACAAAATATAATTCCCATTGGACAACACTTTCACCAACAAGTACACACTTGAAGCCTAATTGATATATATATACATATATATATATATATATAATATATATGGCTTCTGCACAGCATCTCCATCATCATTATCAGTACATCCTACGCAGGTGAGTTAGGATGCACTTGATATCCCAGAAAGATATGTATCCTTCTAACCAGAGGAGTGCTTCAAACTAACAACAGTACATAATATCCAACAAAAGAGGGTCATGCTACAGCAGCAGGACACATGGCTCAGTCTAGATATCATTACGAATCAAGTTGTGCATATTTGCTGTTGGCATGAACCACATCACCGCATGTCGGGTTTGCAAAAGCCATCCATCACATGGAAGCTTGATGCCTTTCCCACACTGAAGATTATCTGGCAACAAGCTATGGCGACCAATCTCTGGATATGCTGATTCATGAAACCCATGGTATGATGTGCAAACACAATTCCCCCTGGCGAATGGAAGTTGCATAGCACGGTAATCATCACCGGTGATAGGATCGATGATTGGTTGGATGATCGGAGATTTGAGCCCGAGGAACATGGAGTGGTTGCCGAGGCTGTAAACCCGCCTCCAGTTGAATACGCCTGGCCCAACGGAGCTGGGATCTTTCTGCATCTACTACTATTACTCCACACATCGACCGCTATCCAGCATGGATCTAGAGTATTAAGTTCATAAGAACAGAGTAACGCATTAGGCAAGATGACATGATGTAGAGGGATAAACTCAAGCAATATGATATAAACCCCATCTTTTTATCCTCGATGGCAACAATACAATACGTGTCGTTTCCCCTACTGTCACTAGGATCGAGCAACGCAAGATTGAACCCAAAGCTAAGCACTTCTCCCATTGCAAGAAAGATCAATCTAATAGGTTAAACCAAACTGATAATTCAAAGAGACTTGCAAAGATAACCAATCATACATAAAAGAATTCCGAGGAGATTCAAATATTGTTCATAGATAATCTTGATCATAAACCCACAATTCATCGGATCTCGACAAACACACCGCAAAAAGAGTTAAATCGAATATATCTCCAAGAAGATCGAGGAGAACTTTGTATTGAGATCCAAAGAGAGAGAATAAGCCATCTAGCAAATAACTATAGACCCGAAGGTCTGTGGTAAACTACTCACACATCATCGGAGAGGCTATGGTGTTGATGTAGAAGCCCTTCGTGATCGATTCCCCCTCCGGCGGAGCGCCGGAAAAGGCCCCAAGATTGGATCTCATGGGTACAGAAGGTTGCGGCGGTAGAAATAGGGTTTCGTGGTGCTCCTGGATGTTTTCGGCGTATATGGGTATATATAGGAGGAAGAAGTAGGTCGGTGGAGCTGCGAGGGGCCCACGAGGGTGAGAGGCGCGCCTCCCTGCCTCGTGGACACCTCGCTTCTTTCTTGACGTCCACTCCAAGTCTCCTGGATCACGTTTGTTCCAAAATAACTCTCCCGAAGGTTTCATTCCGTTTCGACTCCGTTTGATATTCCTTTTCTGCGTAACACTGAAATAGGCAAAAACAACAATTTGCACTTGGCCTTCGGTTAATAGGTTAGTCCCAAAAATAATATAAAAGTGCCTAGTAAAGCCCATTAAACATCCAAAACAGATAATATAATAGCATGGAACAATAAAAAATTATAGATACGTTGTAGACGTATCAAGCATCCCCAAGCTTAATTCCTGCTCGTCCTCGAGTAGGTAAATGATAAAAGCAGAATTTTTGATGTCGAATGCTACCTAGCATATTTCTCAATGTAATTTTATTTATTGTGGCATGAATGTTCAAATCCGAAAGATTCAAGATAAAATTTTAATATTGACATAAAAATAATAATACTTCAAGCATACTAACAAAGCAATCATGTCTTCTGAAAATAACATGGCTAAAGAAAGTTATCCCTACAAAATCATATAATCTGGCTATGCTCTATCTTCATCACACAAAGTATTTAATCATGCACAACCCCGATGACAAGCCAAGCAATTGTTTCATACTTTTGATGTTCTCAAACTTTTTCAATCTTCACGCAATACATGAGCATGAGCCATGGATATAGCACTATATGTGTAATAGAATGGTGGTTGTGGAGAAGACAAAAAGGAGAAGATAGTCTCACATCAACTAGGTGTATCAACGGGCTATGGAGATGCCCATCAATAGATATCAATGTGAGTGAGTAGGGATTGCCATGCAACAGATGCACTAGAGCTATAAGTGTATGAAAGCTCAACAAAAGAAACTAAGTGGGTGTGCATCCAACTTGCTTGCTCACGAAGACCTAGGGCATTTTGAGGAAGCCCATGATTGGAATATACAAGCCAAGTTATATAATGTAAAATTCCCACTAGTATATGAAAGTGAAAAAACAAGAGACTCTCTATCATGAAGATGATGCTGCTACTTTGAAGCAGAAGTGTGGCAAAATGATAGTAACATTGTCCCTTCTCTCTTTTTCTCTCATTTTTTTATTTGGGCCTTTTTCTCTTTATTTGGCCTCTTTTTTCTTTTTTTTCTTTTCATCCGGAGTCTCATCCCGACTTGTGGGGGAATCATAGTCTCCATCATCCTTTCCTCACTTGGGACAATGCTCTAATAATGATGATCATCACACTTTTATTTACTTACAACTCAAAGATTACAACTCAATACTTAGAACAAAATATGACTCTATGTGAATGCCTCCGGCGGTGTACCGGGATATGCAATGAATCAAGAGTGACATGTATGAAAGAATTATAAAGGTGGCTTTGCCACAAATACGATGTCAACTACATGATCATGCAAAGCAACATGACAATGATGAAGCGTGTCATAATAAACGGAAAGGTGGTAAGTTGCATGGCAACATATCTAAGAATGGCTATGGAAAATGCCATAATAGGTAGGTATGGTGGCTGTTGAGGAAGGTATATGGTGGGTGTATGATACCGGTGAAAGGTGCGCGGTATTAGAGAGGCTAGCAATTGTGGAAGGGTGAGAGTGCGTATAATCCATGCACTCAACATTAGTCATAAAGAACTCACATACTTATTGCAAAAATCTATTATTTATCGAAACGAAGTACTACGCGCATGCTCCTAGGGGGATATATTGGTAGGAAAAGACAATCGCTCGTCCCTGACCGCCAGTCATAAGGAAGACAATCAATAAATAAATCATGCTCCGACTTCATCAAATAACGGTTCACCATACGTGCATGCTACACGAATCACAAACTTTAGAACAAGTATTTCTCAAATTCACAACTACTCAACTAGCATGACTCTAATATCACCATCTTCATACCTGAAAACAATCATCAAGTATCAAACTTCTCATAGTATTCAATGCACTCTATATGATAGTTTTTATTAAACCCATCTTGGATGTTTATCATATTAGGACTAATTTTATAGCCAAAGCAAACTACCATGCTGTTCTAAAAGACTCCCAAAATAATATAAGTGAAGCATGAGAGATCAATAATTTCTATAAAATAAAACCACCACCGTGCTCTACAAGATATAAGTGAAGCACTAGAGCAAAATTATTTAGCTCAAAAGATATAAGTGAAGCACATAGAGTATTCTAATAAATTCCGGTTAATGTGTGTCTCTCCGAAAAGTTGTGTACAGCAAGTATGATTGTGGTGAACTAAAAATCAAAGACTAAAATCATACAAGACGCTCCAAGCAAAACACATATCATGTGGTGAATAAAAGTATAGCTCCAAGTAAAGTTACCGATGGACGAAGACAAAAGAGGGGATGCCTTCCGGGGCATCCCCAAGTCTAGGCTTTTGGTTGCCCTTGGATTTTACCTTGGGGTGCCTTGGGAATCCCCAAGCTTAGGATCTTGCCACTCCTTGTTCCATAATCCATCAAATCTTTACCCAAAACTTGAAAACTTCACAACACAAAACATAACAGAAAATCTCATGAGTTCCGTTAGCGAAAGAAAAAGAACCACCACTTCAATGTACTGTAATGAACTCATTCTTTATTTATATTGGTGTTAAAACTACTGTATTCCAACTTCTCTATGGTTCATAACCTCCAATACTAGCCATAGATTCATCAAAACAAGCACACAACACACGAAAAACAGAATCTGTCAAAAACAGAACAGTCTGTAGTAATCTGTATCAAACATATACTTCTGGAACTCCAAAAATTCTAAAATAAATTGCTGCACGTGAGTAATTTATCTATTAATCATCTGCAAAAAGAATCAACTAAATATCGCTCTCCAGTAAAACGTTGTAGCTAATCTCGTGAGCGCTAAAGTTTCTGTTTTTTACAGCAAGAAAAAAAAGACTTCACCCAAGTCTTCCCGAAGGTTCTACTTGGCATAAACACTAATTAAAACATAAAAACACATCTTAACAGAGGCGATATGAATTATTTATTACTACACAGAACCAAAAAGCAAGAAATAAAAATAAAATTGGGTTGCCTCCCAACAAGCGCTATCGTTTAACGCCCCTAGCTAGGCATGAGGCAAGAATTGATCAAGGTATTATCATCTTTGTCATGCAATCCATAAGCGGCTCTCATAATAGATTCATAAGGTAATTTTATTTTCTTTCTAGTAAAGTGTTCCATGCCTTTCCTTAACGGAAATTGGAATCTAATATTCCCTTCTTTCATATCAATAATTGCACCAATCGTTCTAAGGAAAGGTCTACTAAGAATGATAGGACATGAAGGATTGCAATCTATATCAAGGACAATGCAATATACAAGCACATAATTCCTATTTGCAACAATAAGAACATCATTAATTCTTCCCATAGGTTTCTTAATGGTGGAATCCGCAAGGTGCAAGTTTAAAGAACAATCATCAAATTCACGGAAACCTAACACATCACACAAAGTTTTTGGAATCGTGGAAACACTAGCACCCAAATCACACAAAGCATAGCATTCATGATCTTTAATCTTAATTTTAATAGTAGGTTCCCACTCATCATAAAGTTTTCTACGGATAGAAACTTCTAATTCTGTAGCGACCAGACCTCAAATGGTCTGTGCTGCTGTGCACCAGTGTCATCCCTGGATCAGTAATGCTGACACGCACAGTACAAACGAAGGATTTATAACAGAGTAGCAATCACACACTTATTACATCGAATATCTCCAAAGAGATTAAGTATGATAAATATGGCTTAAGGCCATCTAATAACGATAACAGCGGAAGACTTGGAAGATAAGTGAGTCCATCAACTCTAGCGGCATCACTGAGTATAAGACCACGACCTAAAGAACCTTACTCGTCGTCTGAAAAGTCTACAACATGAAACGTTGCAGCCCGAAAACGGGCCAGCACATAGAATATGCTGGCAATGTAACACATAGAGGGTAATGAACAATAATAATGCTATACTACATGCATATATGGCTGGTGGAAAGCTCTATGGTTAAAGTTTATGCGTAAAGCCATTTTTTCCCTACTGCAAAGGAATAAATTTTATTTAACTATCATGGTGGTTGTTAAACATTGAGAAGGTACCTCCAACTCAATCCCAATTAAGAGTCATCATTAACCCAACAAAGTTAATTAAAAGTAACATGGTGATGAGATTCAAATGATAATCCAGGTACTAGATACTCAAGTTGTCCATAACCGGGGACACGGCTAACCATGATTAGTTTGTACACTCTGCAGAGGTTTGCGCACTTTTCCCAACAAGACTTGATCGCCTCCGCTTGATTCTCACACTGCATGATGTTTGAGAAACGGATGACCGAGACACAGTCTTTCAGAAACAATCACTCTTTACTCTGGATGGACCGGTACACCTACTTTCCCCTACATCTGCTAGCCCACCTCTTCAAGAGATCATGTAACCTACTCAACTATGCTAGAGCCCATAATAGCTTGTGGCTGCACACGGAAGTTTCTAGCATGAACAATCTTATGATCCCTTTGAGCCTGGGTGGCGGACCTTATAAAATCAGACAACACTGGGTTCTCCAGGTGCCTCAATCCACCCAGATGTGAGTTTTAGTTGCCACCTTAAGTTGAACCATTAATAAACATCTCACATCTGTCATGAATATCTCTCAAACCCAATCAACGTCTACGAGCATAGCATGGCAATATAATAGCAACGTAGAAGTAACTCCCAAGGGTTTGATAAGAAAACAGGTAATAGGTACTACCTCAACTACTTCCCAGTTCCCACAATTTAATCAGATCCTAATCATGCAATTGTTTGAGGAATAGATCTACTGCAATAAAACTGGGTATGGAAAGTATGATCAAAGTGTTACTTGCCTTGCTGATGATCCGCGAAACCTAGCGATTCGAAGTAACAAGCGGCACACTCCGGGTACTCTATCGCAAACAAACAAGCATACAATCAGTACTCATCTAATGCACAGGTAAAACTCGAATGAAAGATCCAACCAGAAAGTTCAACTTAAGAACTCCGGTTTACAAAAAGAATCAACTCGAACGAAGCAACGAAAGTGAATCGGTGAAAGAAACAAGCTTCGTTACTAATCTGGATCTAGGTAAAATTTTACAGTAGCAAAAACTTGTTTGAGTAGGTTAAACGGAAAGAGAATTTCGAGACGAAACTCTAGGCGCTTGAATCGCCTGATTCCGATAAACGAGCGAGAAGTTAAACAGAAACGAAGATTCGATCAGAAATCGAATCTGAGATAATCGCGGAAAAATCCGACGAAAAAGAAAACGGACGAACGGTTAAAGAACGGACGTTCGTTAACAGAGAAAAACCGACGAACGTGTTCGTTAAAACGAACGGTTCGGTGAACGCTTGCAAAATAACAAAACCGAAAAAAACCGATCTAGGGTTTTTTTTTCATAAAGCGAACGGGTTTTTTAAACCAAAACCGGCAACGAGGCGAGGTGCGGCTACCTCGTCGGGGGCGTGCTCCGGCGGCTCGGGGCGAGGGGCGGCGGGGTCGGGCGGCTCGGGGCGAGGGCGGGGCTACGGCGGCGGCTCGGCGAGCGGTGGCGGCGGCGCAAAGCGGCGGCGGCGCGGGCTTTAGTGCGGGCGGTGGCGGGTGCGATGCGGCGGCGGCGGGGTGAGGTGAGAGGAGGGGGGGTGCGGGGGTATTTATATGGGGGGGAAGGGGGCGGTGGCTTGGGGAAGGGGGCGGGCGGCGGCTCCCGTGGGCGAGCGGGACTCGGCGGCGGCAGCTCCCGTGCGCGAGGAGGACGACGCGGGGATGGGCCGGCGGCCTGGCGCGGCTGGGCTCGGCCCAGTCGGCGCGGTGCAGTTTTTTTTAAATACGTTCCGCGGAAAATAATTCGTACAAAAAGAAATAAAAGTCCAAAAAATATAAAATAAATTTTCCCTCTCTAGTTAGAAAATCTAGAATAGGGTGAACATTTTTTTAACACAAAATAGTTTTTTTTTTAAACATGCAATATTTTTAATGCAATAAAAATTGCAAATAAAATCCAAATAAATTCCAATAAATGATTTTAACACTTTTTCTCCAGTATTTCAATTGTTTTGGAGAAGTCATATTTTCTCCTCTCATTTATTTTTAAAATGAAATATTTTTCCGGAGTGAAAATAATTAAAACCAAAAATCCTCGTCTTATTATTTGATGAAAATCAAATATGAAAATTTGAGAAAATCCCCAACTCTCTCCGAGGGTCCTTGAGTTGCTTAGGATTTATCGAGGATTTGTCAAAATGCAATAAAATATGATATGGAATGATGATCTATGTATAACATACCAAATTGAAAATTTGGGATGTTACAAACCTACCCCCCTTAAGATGAATCTCGCCCTCGAGATTCGGGTTGGATAGAAAACAGGTGGGAGTGGTCCTTCCGTAGATCTTCCTCTCGTTCCCAGGTGGCTTCATCTTCCGTGTGGTGACTCCATTGGACTTTACAAAACTTGATAACCTTACTGCGGGTAACTCGGCTGGCATACTCAAGAATCTTAACTGGTTTCTCCTCATAGGTCAAATCACTTCCCAGCTGAATTGCTTCCAGTGGCACAGTATCTCTCAGTGGTATCTCAGCCATCTCTGCGTGGCACTTCTTCAACTGGGAAACGTGAAATACATCATGAACTCCTGACAATCCTTCGGGCAATTCCAGCTTGTAGGCAACCTCTCCCATACGTTCCACAACTCTGTATGGTCCGATAAAACGGGGCGCTAACTTTCCCTTAACTCCAAAGCGCTTCACTCCTCGAAGTGGTGATACTCGAAGATAAACTCGGTCTCCAACTTCGTGAACTGTCTCCTTTCGTTTAGAATCAGCATAACTCTTCTGCCTGGATTGGGTACCTTGAGCCTATCGCGAATCAACCTCACTTTCTGTTCAGACTCCTTAATCAAATCTGGTCCAAACAACTGACGGTCTCCAACTTCGTCCCATAACAACGGTGTTCTACACCTCCTTCTGTACAAGGCTTCTAAAGGGGCCATCTTCAAACTAGTTTGGTAACTGTTGTTATACGAAAACTCTGCATATGGCAAATTATCGTCCCACCTAGATCCATAATCTAGTGCACATGCTCTCAACATGTCCTCCAAAATCTGGTTGACTCTCTCGGTCTGTCCATCTGTCTGCGGGTGAAAAGCTGTACTAAATTCCAGCCTAGTTCCCAATGTTTCATGTAACTGCTTCCAAAACTTCGAGGTAAATTGGGTTCCTCTGTCTGATACAATGGTCCTCGGAACTCCATGCAAACATACGATCCTGGTCATGTATATCTTTGCCAACTTAGCACTGGTGTAAGTGGTCTTCACTGGAATGAAATGAGCCACTTTCGTCAAACGGTCGACTACAACCCATATCGAGTCATAGCCTGAACGAGTCCTGGGTAATCCTGTGATAAAATCCATGCCTATTTTATCCCGCTTCCATTCGGGTATTGGCAACGGTTGTAGCAATCCTGCTGGCTTCTGATGCTCTGCCTTCACTCTCTGACACACATCACAAACTGCTACATATTCTGCAATATCCTTCTTCATTCCGGTCCACCAGAAAGTATTCTTCAGATCCAAATACATCTTGGTATTCCCTGGGTGTATCGAGTACGGTGAATCATGGGCTTCTTGTAAAATCAACTTCCTGATCTCCGGATCATTTGGCACATATAGGCGGTCCTCAAACCATAAGGTATCGTGCTCATCCTCACGAAATCCCTTGGCTTTTCCTTTCCTCATCTTCTCCTTTATCTCTTCAATCTCCTTGTCTGTCTTCTGAGCTTCTCTGATCCTTTCCATCAAGGTAGACTGAATCTCCAATGTCGCTAAATAGCCTCTTGGGACTATCTCCAAACATAGCTCGCGAAGGTCCTCGGCTAACTCCTGAGGTAACTCTCCTGTCATGAGGGTGTTGACATGACTCTTGCGGCTCAACGCGTCTGCTACTACGTTAGCCTTTCCGGGTGATAATGCAATATAATATCATAATCTTTAATGAGCTCCAACCATCTCCTCTGTCTGAGATTTAACTCCTTCTGCGTGAAAATATACTTCAAACTCTTGTGATCTGTGTACACCTCACAATGGTTTCCGATGAGAAAATGTCTCCATGTCTTCAATGCATGCACCACGGCTGCTAATTCCAAATCATGCGTAGCATAATTCTTCTCATGGGGTTTAAGTTGTCGTGAAGCATACGACACAACTCTTCCTTCCTGCATAAGCACTGCTCCAAGTCCTCGACGAGAAGCGTCGCAATAAACTTCATAGTCCTTGCGTTGATCTGGCAGAATCAACACTGGTGAGGTAACCAATCGTTTCTTCAACTCCTGGAAACTAGCTTCACATTCCTCAGTCCAATTGAACTTGGTGTCCTTCTTCAATAGCTCAGTCATGGGCTTAGCAATCTTCGAGAAATTCTCGATGAATCTCCGGTAGTATCCTGCAAGTCCAAGAAAACTCCGGATTTCTCCAACTGTCGTGGGTGATTCCCAACTTGTCACTGTGTCAACCTTGGCAGGGTCTACTGCTATTCCTTCTCCAGAAATAACATGTCCAAGGAATCCAACTTCCTTCAGCCAAAACTCACATTTGCTGAACTTGGCATATAATTGGTGTTCTCTGAGCTTCTTAAGTACCAATCGTAAATGCTCCTCATGCTCTTCCTCATTCTTGGAAAAGACTAGAATGTCGTCAATGAACACCACGACGAACTTATCCAAAAACTCCATAAACACCTTGTTCATCAGGTTCATGAAATAGGCAGGTGCGTTAGTCAGACCAAAAGACATAATGGTATACTCATACAATCCATATCTGGTGGTAAAAGCCGTCTTAGGTATATCCTGCTCTCGAATCTTTAACTGATGGTACCGTGATCGTAGATCGATCTTGGAAAATACTTTAGCTCCTTGTAGGCGGTCAAACAAATCATTGATCATCGGCAGTGGGTACTTGTTTTTGATGGTCACTTCATTCAATCCTCGGTAATCAACAACCATCCTCAGCGATCCATCTTTCTTCTCCACTAGAAGTACTGGTGATCCCCAAGGTGACGAACTTGGGCGAATATAGCCTTTATCCAGTAACTCCTTGATCTGCTTCTTAATTTCCTCCAAATCTTTTGCGGGCATCCTGTACGGTCTCTTAGATATTGGCCCTGTGCCTGGCAAAAGTTCAATCAAGAACTCAATGTCTCTATCTGGTGGCATGCCTGGCAACTCTTCTGGAAATACATCCGGATAATCCTTCACCACTGGTACTTCCTCCTGTACAACTCCTAATAAGGAATTTACTTGAGTCCTCTTCGGCATATGCCGGGATACATACTTGATCCTTTTTCCTTCCGGGGTGGTAAGCAAAATCGTCTTGCTGGCACAATTGATGTTCCCTCCATACAACGATGGCCAATCCATTCCCAAAATCACATCCAAACCTTGCGATTCCAAAACAATGAGGTCTGAGGGGAAAACATGCTTTCCAATGGCCAATGGTATCTGAAAACATCCTTGGGTTGCCATATACTCTGCTCCTGGCGAGGTTACTAACATAGGGGTTTTGAGAACTTGGGTGGACATCTTAAACTTATTCACAAATCCCCTTGATATGTATGAATGCGATGCACCAGTATCAAAAAGAACGGTTGCAGTAAATGACTTAACCAAAAACTTACCTATTACTGCATCAGGCTGAGCTTCAACCTCCTCCACGCTCACGTGGTTCACATGTCCTTTGTTGAACGGGTTCGGCTTCTTCCCAGAGCTTCCATTGCCAGTTCCATTTTGGGCTTCAGGACAATCAGTTGCATAGTGTCTAGTCTTCTGGCACTTGAAACAAGTAATGTGACTTAGATCCCTCTTGGTTGGGGTAGATGGGTTGGTAAGGTTCTGTCCATTGCTTCCTCCATTCCCATTACCATTCTTGGAGCCATTATGGTTGTGCGAACTACCTCCTCCATGTGTATGCTGAAACTGTCCTCCCGGCTTCGGGGCAAATCGTGGCTTCTGCTGAGCTCCAGAATTGTACTTCCCTTGTCCATACTTCCTCTTACGGTTTTCAATCTGCTGTTGCTTCCCTTCAATCATGAGAGCTCTATCTACCAGCTCCTGGTAGTTGTTGAAGGTTGCTACCATCAACTGCATACTCAGTTCATCATTCAGTCCTTCAAGAAACTTCTCCTGCTTGGTAGCATCTGTAGCAACGTCATCTGGTGCATAACGTGCTAACTTACTGAAATCCTCCACATACTGGCCTACGGTGCGTCCTCCTTGGCGTAGGTTACGAAACTCACGCTTCTTCATAGCCATAGCTCCTGCTGAAACATGTGCTGTACGGAAAGCTTGCTGAAACTGGTCCCATGTGACTGTGTCAATGGGGTGTGCGGCTGTATAATTCTCCCACCATGATGCTGCGGGTCCATCAAGCTGATGTGCTGCAAAACGCACTCTTTCCGCATCTGTGCATCCTGCAGTGGTCAACTCCCTTCCAACTTTGCGGAGCCAATCATCTGCTACAATCGGCTCGGTGCTACTGGAAAACACCGGCGGGTTTAGCCTTAAGAAACGGGCTAAGTGATCAACAGGTGGTGGTGGCGGTGGGTTGTTGTTGTTGTTGCCTTGGTTCTGCACTAACACTTGCATCAGGGCATTCTGTTGCTGAATCAACTGGGTGATCTCTGGCGGCAAAACAAATCCGGTGTCGCGTCTCAGAGGCATCTGATAGGTTTAGAAAAAGGTGAGAGTTAAGAATAGAATGAGGTCTAGAGAGAAAACACTACCCATATGCTCATGCGACAAATACAATCAATATCACTCAATCAATTCAAACAAGGCATAACAATCGATCTAACTAGCGTTACAAAGTGCTTGAACTATATATTAAATGGGGGAAAACTACTACTGATATGGTGGTCTAATAAAATTTCTAATCCGTTGAAGACTCCATGATGTCTGCTCCAGCTTCGTCAACCCAGTCATCTTCACTTGGTTCCGAGTCGGTGTCGTCGATGATGATGTAGTTATCTGGACAAGTGCATTCGTCATCCTTTGCTTTTGGTACTGGATTTCCCATGAATACTCCAATCTTCTTCTCCAGGTCATCATTCTTCCCTACTACTGCGATGATTTCCTCCAAATAATCCTCGCGTGTAGCCTTGAGTTCTTCCTCCAGCTCCTTGATCTTGGTTAGTGCCTTCTTCAATTCTTCCTTGTCCGTGCACATCTGGTTCTCCTGGCGACGAATATGTTGGTTTTGCTCCTGGATGAAAGCTGTGATTGATCCATCCTTTTTGGTTCTGATCATCTCCCATTGCGCGTCTCGGCGTCCACAAATCTGATAAATTGTATCCTTAAGCTCCTGGTGGTAGACTTCTCCAACGCGTCCCACGGCGATGTGTGTGGCCATGCTCTTCCCTAAACTCCAGGTTGGTGCTTCGAAAACCAATCTTATGGGTTCAGTAACTGGCACAAACGTCCTTCCTGGAATGAGAACTTGAATCTTCCAGCTCTCCTCTTCGGGTAATGTGGCGTTGTAGGTTCCGGTGATGCTTGGTATTCCTATGTTCAAATACTTAGTGACTTCCTTCAAGTGTCGACCAAAAGGCGTGTCTTCGTCTGGTTGCATGAACTTGCTCCTTGCATCCGCCATTCCTAAAAGAGTAGAAAGTGGAGAGGGGTCAGAAATGAGAAGAGAGAAGCTTTCTAGGGCTTAAGCTTAGTGGTCGTGTCCTACAGTCAGCGTGTGCTCTGATACCAACTTTGTAGCGACCAGACCTCAAATGGTCTGTGCTGCTGTGCACCAGTGTCATCCCTGGATCAGTAATGCTGACAGGCACAGTACAAACGAAGGATTTATAACAGAGTAGCAATCACACACTTATCACATCGAATATCTCCAAAGAGATTAAGTATGATAAATATGGCTTAAGGCCATCTAATAACGATAACAGTGGAAGACTTGGAAGATAAGTGAGTCCATCAACTGTAGCGGCATCACTGAGTATAAGACCACGACCTAAAGCACCTTACTCGTTGTCTGAAAAGTCTACAACATGAAACGTTGCAGCCCGAAAACGGGTCAGCACATAGAATATGCTGGCAATGTAACACATAGAGGGTAATGAACAGTAATAATGCTATACTACATGCATATATGGCTGGTGGAAAGCTCTATGGTTAAAGTTTATGCGTAAAGCCATTTTTTCCCTACTGCAAAGAAATAAATTTTATTTAACTATCATGGTGGTTGTTAAACATTGAGAAGGTACCTCCAACTCAATCCCAATTAAGAGTCATCATTAACCCAACAAAGTTAATTAAAAGTAACATGGTGATGAGATTCAAATGATAATCCAGGTACTAGATACTCAAGTTGTCCATAACCGGGGACACGGCTAACCATGATTAGTTTGTACACTCTGCAGAGGTTTGCGCACTTTTCCCCACAAGACTCGATCGCCTCCGCTTGATTCTCGCACTGCATGATGTTTGAGAAACGGATGACCGAGACACAGTCTTTCAGAAACAATCACTCTTTACTCTGGATGGACCGGTACACCTACTTTCCCCTACATCTGCTAGCCCACCTCTTCAAGAGATCATGTAACCTACTCAACTATGCTAGAGCCCATAATAGCTTGTGGCTGCACACGGAAGTTTCTAGCATGAACAATCTTATGATCCCTTTGAGCCTGGGTGGCGGACCTTATAAAATCAGACAACACTGGGTTCTCCAGGTGCCTCAATCCACCCAGATGTGAGTTTTAGTTGCCACCTTAAGTTGAACCATTAATAAACATCTCACATCTGTCATGAATATCTCTCAAACCCAATCCACGTCTACGAGCATAGCATGGCAATATAATAGCAACGTAGAAGTAACTCCCAAGGGTTTGATAAGCAAACAGGTAATAGGTACTACCTCAACTACTTCCCAGTTCCCACAATTTAATCAAATCCTAATCATGCAATTGTTTGAGGAATAGATCTAATGCAATAAAACTGGGCATGGAAAGTATGATCAAAGTGTTACTTGCCTTGCTGATGATCCGCGAAACCTAGCGATTCGAAGTAACAAGCGGCACACTCCGGGTACTCTATCGCAAACAAACAAGCATACAATTAGTACTCATCTAATGCACAGGTAAAACTCGAATGAAAGATCCAACCAGAAAGTTCAACTTAAGAACTCCGGTTTACAAAAAGAATCAACTCGAACGAAGCAACGAAAGTGAAACGGTGAAAGAAACAAGCTTCGTTACTAATCTGGATCTAGGTAAAATTTTACAGTAGCAAAAACTTGTTTGAGTAGGTTAAATGGAAAGAGAATTTCGAGACGAAACTCTAGGCGCTTGAATCGCCTGATTCCGATAAACGAGCGAGAAGTTAAACAGAAACGAAGATTCGATCAGAAATCGAATCTGAGATAATCGCGGAAAAATCCGACGAAAAAGAAAACGGACGAACGATTAAAGAACGGACATTCGTTAACAGAGAAAAACCGACGAACGCGTTCGTTAAAACGAACGGTTCGGTGAACGCTCGCAAAATAACAAAACCGAAAAAAAACGATCTAGGGTTTTTTTGTTTTTTTTTCATAAAGCGAACGGTTTTTTTTAACCAAAACCGGCAACGAGGCGAGGTGCGGCTACCTCGTCGGGGGCGTGCTCCGGCGGGGCTCCGGCGGCTCGGGGCGAGGGGCGGCGGGGTCGGGCTGCTCGGGGCGAGGGCGGGGCTCCGGCGGCGGCTCGGCGAGCGGCGGCGACGGCGCAAAGCGGCGGCGGCGCGGGCTTTATTGCAGGCGGCGGCGGGTGCGATGCGGCGGCGGCGGGGTGAGGTGAGAGGAGGTGGGGGGTGCGGGGGTATTTATATTGGGGGGGAAGGGGGCGGTGGCTTGGGGAAGGGGGCGGGCGGCGGCTCCCGTGGGCGAGCGGGACTCGGCCGCGGCGGCTCCCGTGCGCGAGGAGGACGACGCGGGGACGGGCCGGCGGCCTGGCGCGGCTGGGCGCGGCCCGGTCGGCGCGGTGCAGTTTTTTTTAAAATACGTTCCGCGGAAAATAATTTGTAGAAAAA
The DNA here is from genome assembly GCF_002575655.3 of Aegilops tauschii subsp. strangulata. Lineage (NCBI taxonomy): Eukaryota > Viridiplantae > Streptophyta > Magnoliopsida > Poales > Poaceae > Aegilops > Aegilops tauschii. Next base: position 20,768,732 of record NC_053039.3, read on the forward strand.
GAAATAAAAGTCCAAAAAAGATAAAATAAATTTTCCCCGTCTATTTAGAAAATCTAGAATAGGGTGAACATTTTTTAACACGAAATAATTTTTTTTTAAACATGCAATAAAAATTGCAAATAAAATCCAAATAAATTCCAATAAATGATTTTAACACTTTTTCTCCAGTATTTCAATTGTTTTGGAGAAGTCATATTTTCTCCTCTCATTTATTTTTAAAATGAAATATTTTTCCGGAGAGAAAATAATTAAAACCAAAAATCCTCGTCTTATTATTTGATGAAAATCAAATATGAAAATTTGAGAAAATCCCCAACTCTCTCCGAGGGTCCTTGAGTTGCTTAGGATTTATCGAGGATTTGTCAAAATGCAATAAAATATGATATGCAATGATGATCTATGTATAACATACCAAATTGAAAATTTGGGATGTTACAAATTCAAGCTTTTCTTCATAGGATTGCATTAAATCATCAACGATATGTTTGGTAAAAGCCTTATTTTGACTATAAGCATGCGGAGAATTTGGCACGGATTGCAACAAAGATATACAATCTATTAAAGAACAATTATCATAATTAAATTCCTTGAAATCCAAAATAGTGGGTTCATTGCTATGTAATGTTTTGACCTCTTCAATCCCACTTTTACCAATTTTTGCATCAAGATCTAAAAACTCCGAATCATTGGGACGCCTTTTAACTAAAGTTGACTCATCTCCAGTCCCATCATTATCAAGATTCATATTGCAAAACAAAGATTTAATAGGAGACACATCAATCACTTTTAGATCTTCATCCTTATTATCATGAAAACTAGAAGAACACACTTTCACAAAGCAATCTTTTTTAGCATGCATCCTAGCGGTTCTTTCTTTGCACTCATCAATGGAAATTCTCCTAGCTTTGAGAGACTCATTTATATCATGCTTAGGTGGAATAGATCTAAGTTTCAAAGAATCAACATCAAGAGAAATTCTATCCATGTTCCTAGCCAACTCATCTATCTTAGGCAATTTTTCTTCAAGCAAAGCATTGAAATTCTTTTGAGAAATCATAAATTCTTTAACACTAGTCTCAAAATCAGAGGGCATCTTATTAAAATTTCCATAAGAGTTGTTGTAGGAATTACCATAATTATTAGAGGAATTACTAGGATACGGCCTAGGATTAAAGTTTCCTCTATAAGCATTTTTACCAAAATTGTCACTTCCGACAAAATTCACATCCATAGATTCATTATTATTCTCAATCAAAGTAGACAAAGGCATATCATTGGGATCAGAAGAACACACTCTTATTAGCAAAAAAAATTCATAAGTTCATCCATCTTTCCACTCAAAACATTAATTTCTTCAACTGCATGCACCTTTTTACTATTAGATCTTTCAGTGTGTCATTCAGAATAATTAACCATAATATTATCTAGGAGTTTAGTAGCTTCTCCTAAAGTGATTTCCATAAAAGTGCCTCCCGCAGACGAATCTAAAAGATTTCTAGAAGCAAAATTCAATCCGGCATAAAATTTTTGTATAATCATCCATAAATTCAAACCATGTGTAGGGCAATTACGTATCATTAATTTCATCCTCTCCCAAGCTTGTGCAACATGTTAATGATCAAGTTGCTTAAAATACATAATATCGTTTCTAAGAGAGATGATCTTAGCGGGAGGAATATACTTAGAGATAAAAGCATCTTTGCACTTATTCCATGAATCAATACTATTTTTAGGAAAATACGAAAACCAAGTTTTAGCACGATCTCTAAGCGAAAAAGAAAATAGCTTCAATTTAAAAATATCATTATCCACATCTTTCTTCTTTTGCATATCACACAAATCAACAAAGCTGTTTAGATGGGTAGCGGCATCTTCACTAGGAAGGCTGGCGAATTGATCTTTCATGACAAGATTCAACAAGGAAGCATTGATTTCACAAGATTTAGCATCGGTAATAGGAGCAATCAGAGTGCTAAGAAAATCATTGTTGTTGGTATTGGAAAAGTCACACAATTTAGTAATGTAATGGTGAACGGAAAGAGAGGGCGAATAAAACGGCAAGGGTGAAGTGGGGGAGAGGAAAATGATAGGCAAATGGCAAATAATGTAATGCGAGGGATAAGAGTTTGTGATGGGTACTTCGTATGTCCTGACTTGTGCGTAGACTCCCCGGCAACGGCGCCAGAAGTCCTTCTTGCTACCTCTTGAGCATGCGTTGGTTTTCCCTTGAAGAGGAAAGGCTGATGCAGCAAAGTACCGTAAGTATTTCCCTCAGTTTTTGAGAACCAAGGTATCAATGCAGTAGGAGGCCACACGCAAGTCCCTCGTACCTACACAAACAAATATGAACCTTGCAATCAACGCGATAAAGGGGTTGTCAATCCCTTCACGGCCACTTGCAAAAGTGAGATCTGATAGAGATGATAAGATAATATTTTTGGTATTTTTATGATAAAGATTAAAAGTAAAGATTGCAAAATAAAATTGATTAGAAACTTATATGATGGAAAATAGACCCAGGGGCCATAGGTTTCAATAGTGGCTTCTCTCAAGATAGCATAAGTATTACGGTGGATGAACAAATTACTGTCGAGCAATTGATAGAAAAGTGCATAATTATGAGAATATCTAGGCATGATCATGTATATAGGCATCACGTCCGCGACAAGTAGACCGAAACGATTCTGCATCTACTACAATTTCTCCACACATCGACTGCTATCCAGCATGCATCTAGAGTATTAAGTTCATAAGAACAGAGTAACGCATTAGGCAAGATGACATGATGTAGAGGGATAAACTCATGCAATATGATATAAACCCCATCTTTTTATTCTCGATGGCAACAATACAATACGTGTCGTTTCCCCTACTATCACTAGGATCGAGCAACACAAGATTGAACCCAAAGCTAAGCACTTCTCCCATTGCAAGAAAGATCAATCTAGTAGGCCAACCAAACTGACAATTCGAAGAGACCTGCAAAGATAACCAGTCATACATAAAAGAATTTAGAGGAGATTGAAATATTGTTCATAGATAATCTTGATCATAAACCCACAATTCATCGGATCTCGACAAACACACCGCAAAAAGAGTTACATCGAATAGATCTCCAAGAAGATCAAGGAGAACTTTGTATTGAGATCCAAAGAGAGGGAATAAGCCATCTAGCTAATAACTATGGACCCGAAGGTCTGTTGTAAACTACACACACATCATCGGAGAGGCTATGGTGTTGATGTAGAAGCCCTTCGTGATCGATTCCCCCTCCGGCGGAGCGCCGGAAAAGGCCCCAAGATGGGATCTCATGGGTACAGAAGGTTGCGCCGGTGGAAATACGGTTTCGCGGTGTTCCTAGATGTTTTCGGGGTATATGGGTATATATAGGAGGAAGAAGTAGGTCGGTGGAGTTGCGAGGGGCCCACGAGGGTGGGGGCGCGCCTCCCTACCTCGTGGCCTCCACACTTCTTTCTTTACGTCCACTCCAAGTCTCCTGGATCACATTTGTTCCAAAAATAACTCTCCCGAAGGTTTCATTCCGTTTGGACTCCGTTTGATATTCCTTTTCTGCGAAACACTGAAATAGGCAAAAACAGCAATTTGCACTAGGCCTTCGGTTAATAGGTTAGTCCCAAAAATAATATAAAATTGCTTAGTAAAGCCCATTAAACATCCAAAATAGATAATATAATAGCATGGAACAATAAAAAATTATAGATGCGTTGGAGACGCGTCAGTGCATAATTCAAATTTGAACTACATGCACATGCTCTAGTGCATATAAATTGGTTGAAAAATCAATTCTATTTCCTTGGGTGCATGCTTAGGTCCCATGCAAGCAATGGGAATGAATTTCGAACACCAGGGCACCGTTGAGATGCCTGGTTTTTAAATTCTAGTAAATCCAAAACTCGTCTGAAATTCATGAAACTTGGCATGCTATCATGGAGCGGCATCAACATGTCGTGGTACAAATTTTGTCCCATTTGGGGAAGGTTTGGGTAGATGCTTCTCACAATCCAGAGCTTCTCACAACAAGCATGATGGTTTTCGGTAGGGAACGTCCCACCTTTGGGGACGAAACGATATCCAGTGCCTCTTATTGCTTTCAATTTTTTTCTAGTGTCAACATAGAACTACATGAGTGTTGGTTGAATTTTTGTGATTTTTCAGGGTTCGTTTGGACATTCTTATGCATTAACTGAGTTTTCAATGCATTTATGTGCATAATTCAAAGTTGAACTACATGCACATGCTCCAGTGCATATGAACTAGTTGAAAAATCAAATCTGTGTCCTCGGGTGCATGCTTAGGTCCGATGCAAGAAATGGGAATGAATTTTGATCACCAGGGCACCGTTGATTGCTGGCAAAACATTGAGATGCTTGGTTTTTAAATTCTAGTAAATCCAAAACTCGTCTGAAATTCATGAAACTTGGCATGCTATAATGGAGCGGCATCAACATGTCGTGGTACAAATTTTGTCCTATTTGGGGTAGGTTAGGGTATATGCTTCTCACAAACCGGAGCTAGTCACAACAAGCATGATGGTTTTCGGTAGGGAACGTCCCACCTTTGGGGACGAAACGATATCCATTGCCTGTTATTGCCTACAAATTTTTTTCTCGTGTCAACATAGAACAACAGGAGTGTTGTGTGAATTTTTGTGATTTTTCGGGGTTCGGTTGGACATTTTTATGCATTAACTGAGTTTTCAATGCATTTATGTGCATAATACAAATTTGAACTACATGCACATGCTCGAGTGCATATAAATTGGTTGAAAAATCAAATATGTGTCCTTGGGTGCATGCTGAGGTCCCATGCAAGAAATGGGCATGAATTTCAAACACCAGGGAACCGTTGCCGGCAAAACATTGAGATGCCTGGTTTTTAAATTCTAGTAAATCCAAAATTCTGTTAACCATTCATGTGATGCCACGTGTGTTGGTTTTAATTGCTGTAGGAGGTGCCGTGCGGACAGCCGCTTGAATTTGACTGAACGGGAGACGTGCGAGCGCCGTCCGGTGCGCAGGCTGACCGAGAGGTGTGCAAGCTGTCCTCGAGTGCGCAGGCTCACCGGGAAGCGTGCGAGCTGTACACTACGCAGGCTCACTGAGAAGCGAGCTCTTTGATTTCCATGGCCGCCCGCCTTGCTCGCGTCATCTCCATTAATGGCGCCCAAGACGCAGTTTAATTTTCTTTTTAAATATAAAACACTCATCGCAAACGTTTTAGTTAGAACACCCGTATGCAAACCGACAGCTTCCCCAGGAAGCCAAGAGAAAATGTGCCGAGCAGGATTTCTGCAGCTCTTGATCGCAAACGATTTAGATAGAACACCCGTATGCAAAGTGAGAGCAGCATAGGATTTGTGCATCCCTTCAACGCAAACGGTTGCTCCGGATGACCCGTGTGCAACCACGTACAAACAATTTGGTAAGATTTGCATCTGTCATATTGGGTATGTCGCCATTTGCCAAACTGGAAAGATTTACATTTGTTGATCTAGTAAGGTTGCCATTTGTCAATCCTTGTAACACTGCGATTTGTCAAAATATGCAGCTAGAAATCATTAGCACTATGTAATTTTTGCAACTAAAATTCAGTAATTAAGCATGGATTTCATTCATAGATTAAGCAGTAGTTCTTAATTTATACAAACAGTTCTACTCGACAGCTGAACCGACCAAACTTCTCCCCAATTTTTGCCAACCACGTACTAAAATAGCTAGTTCAACTATATATACTAGCTAATTTTAAGTACATTGTACAGTTCAACCACACATCTATAGTCAGATGAACTGAACAAAATAGCCCCTAAATACTACTACTACCAGGGAGTGGCTTTGTGGTACTTCCGGCAGCCTCTCCTCTACCGAGCGCGGTCAGTAAGAGGCAGAGGAGGAGGAGGACCCTACCGACGAGTTGGACAAATACAATACGGTGCCTGCCGCTGCTGCACGTTCAACGACGCTCGCCAGCTCGAAAGCCCACTGCCGCTCCAAACGATCCCTCTCGAAGCGGCCGGACTGCTCGTAGATCTCCTGATTCCTCACCTCTGCGTCGGCGTGTGCTGGAGCCACGGCTGCGATAAGGCTCTTTGCGTGCTCGACGAGGCGCTCCTCCTCCTCCCACAGGAACTCGATGTAGCACGCAAGGTCGCTGACGCATGTGCTGGCCTCCACCTCCACCCCCCTCCATCGGGCGGCGGTGGCGGAGCGGGTGATGATCCCGGCAGTCGACGGTGGGCTGGCGCCATGGCGGCGGCCACGACCACCACCTCCCGCCCGGGCCGCGGTGGTGGAGGAGCGGGTGATGGCCGCGGTGGTGGAGCGGGTGATGGCCACGGTGGCCGGCAGCGGGGTGGCAGCCACGACGGCCACCTACCACCTTCGGGCCGCGGCGGCGGAGTGGGAGATGGCCCTGGCTTTCGACGATGGTGTGGTGGCAACGGCGTCCGGCAACAGCTGCCGACGGGCAACTGCGGCGGAGCGTGTGGTGGGTGCTCCGCGCGCACCCTACAGGGACACCACGCACACTACACTACGTCGGGCAATGCGCCGTCGCCGCGGTGTAGCCTCCTAGATGGAGCTGTCCTCTGATGATGGCGGAGTGGCTGAGCGACGACGACGGACCGGTGCCATTGGCGATTGTGGGAGAAGCAGACGAGATAAGCTACAGGGAGGGAGGGGAAAATGCGACGCAGGACTCGCCGGCCGTGAGGGTTTTTATAGCAGGCCGGTAAGCATTGGGATTTTGGGGGATTTCACCGAGTCGGGCGGGAAGCTTGCGCGGGAACCTGCGAGGTTGCGTGGGAACGGGCTCACCGACGATTCATTGGCGCCACCGTTTGGACAAAAGAACGCCCCCGCGCACTGCGCAAGCTTGCGCTGTAAGCCGTCTGCGGCAGCGGGGTGACAAGACATGCGAGAGGAGGACGAGGACACGTACACATACAGTTAATAAAAAAACGTGTGCGATTTAATTACCTACTATACCCCCGTCCTGGTTTATAAGTAGGATTTAACTAATAAAATACGAACGCATGTCGCCATAGAATATATCATTGGAGTCGTATTTGAACATAGTTTCCATCTATACAATTTTTGTAACATGCATTAACACTTTTTTGGTTAAATTTAAGGTTATACACCAGCAAGCGTTTGCCCACAACACACAAGGCTTATTCCATCAGAAACAGCTCTGATGGATCAACTGTCTGCCACGTATCGCACACGCAACAGTAGTCTGACTCGTGCTTGATGTCTCCGACATCGCTCGCACAGTTCGTCTTATTTGCCACGTATCACCGTGCCCTCCTCTGCTCACGTCCCGCCATGAGCTCTGCTCGCCGTTAGGTGCCGCAGCGCGCGGTGCTCGCCGTGAGGCGCCGTAGCGCGCTCTGTCGCGTCCGTTGGCATGGTGTGCTCGTGTCCGTCGGCGTGCTCGGCTTGTGGACAGCTTTTCCTTGAGGCGACCGCGGAGCGCTCTGCTACCTCTTGAGCACTGCGTTGGTTTTCCCTTGAAGAGGAAAGGGTGATGCAGTAAAGTAGCGTAGGTATTTCCCTCAGTTTTTGAGAACCAAGGTATCAATCCAGTAGGAGACCACGCTCAAGTCCCACGCACCTACACAAACAAATAAGAACCTTGCAACCAATGCGATAAAGGGGTTGTCAATACCTTCACAGCCACTTGCAAAAGTGACATCTGATAGAGATGATAAGATAATATTTTTGGTATTTTTATGATAAAGACTAAAAGTAAAGAAAGCAAAATAAACGGCGCCCGAAATAGCTTGTTGATGGGAGAATAATATGATGGAAAATAGACCTGGGGGCCATAGGTTTCACTAGTCTTCAAGCATACTAACTAAGCAATTATGTCTTCTCAAAATAACATGGCCAAAGAAAGTTCATCCATACAAAATCATATAGTTTGGTCATGCTCCATTTTCGTCACACAAGAATGCTCTCATCATGCACAACCCCGATGACAAGCCAAGAAATTGTTTCATACTTTAGTAATCTCAAACTTTTTTCAACTTTCACGCAATATATGAGCGTGAGCCATGGATATAGCACTATGGGTGGAATAGAATATGATGATGGGGGTTATGTGGAGAAGACAAAAAAGGAGAAAGTCTCACATTGACGCGGCTAATCAACGAGCTAGGGAGATGCCCATCGATTGATGTCAATGCAAGGAGTAGGGATTTCCATGCAACGGATGCACTGGAGCTATAAATGCATGAAAGCTCAACAAAAGAAACTAAGTGGGTGCGCATCCAACTTGCTTGCTCAGGTAGACCTAGGGCATTTGAGGAAGCCCATTGTTGGAATATACAAGCCAAGTTCTGTAATGAAAAATTCCCACTAGTATATGAAAGTGACAAAACAACAGACTCTCTATCATAAAGATCATGGTGCTACTTTGAAGCACAAGTGTGAAAAAAACGATAGTAGCATTGCCCCTTCTTTATTTTCTTCTCTCTTTTTTTTGGGCATTTCGTTTTTTTATTTGGCCTTTCTCTTTTTTGGGACAATGCTCTATGAATGATGATCATCACACTTCCATTTATTTACAACTCAATGATTACAACTCGATACTAGAACAAAGTATGACTCTATATGAATGCCTCCTGTGGTGTACCGGGATGGGAAATGAATCAAGAGTGACATGTATGAAATAATATGCATGGTGGCTTTGCCACAAATATGATGTCAACTACATGATCATGCAAGGCAATATGACAATGATGAAACGTGTCATGATAAACAGAACGTTGGAAAGTTGCATGGCAATATATCTCAGAATGGCTATGGAAATGCCATAATAGGTAGGTATGGTGGCTGTTTTGAGGAATATATAAGGAGGTTTATGTGTGATAGAGCGTATCGTATCACGGGGTTTGGATGCACCGGCAAAGTTTGCACCAACTCTCAAGGCGAGAAAGGGCAATGCACAGTACCGAAGAGGCTAGCAATGATGGAAGGGTGAGAGTGCGTATAATCCATGGACTCAACATTAGTCATAAAGAACTCACATACTTATTGCAAAAATCTACAAGTCATCAAAAACCAAGCACTACGCGCATGCTCCTAGGGGGATAGATTGGTAGGAAAACACCATCGCTCGTCCCCAACCGCCACTCATAAGGAGGACAATCAAAGAACACCTCATGTTTCAAATTTGTTACACAACGTTTACCATACGTGCATGCTACGGGGCTTGCAAACTTCAACATAAGTATTTATGAAATTCACCATTACGCAACTAGCACAACTTTAATATTACTACCTCCATATCTCAAAACAATCATCAAGAATCAAACTTTTCTTAGTATTCAACGCACTTATAAGAAAGTTTTTACTAATTCTTGGATGCCTATCATATTAGGACTAATTTCACAATTTAAGAAAATTACCATGCTGTTTTGTACGACTCTCAAAAATGATATAAGTGAAGCATGAGAGAACAATAGTTTCGACAAAACAAAACCACCACCGTGCTCTAAAAGATATAAGTGAAGCACTAGAGCAAAAACTATATAGCTCGAAAGATATAAGTGAAGCACATAGAGTAGTCTAATAAATTCCGAATCATGTGTGTCTCTCTCAAAAGGTGTGTATAGCAATGATGATTGTGGTAAACTAAAAAGAAAAGACTCAAATCATACAAGATGCTCCAAGCAAAACACATATCATGTGGTGAATAAAAATATAGCTCCAAGTAAAGTTACCGATGGACGAAGACGAAGGAGGGGATGCCTTCCGGGGCATCCCCAAGCTTTGGCATTTTGGTGTCCTTAGATTTACCTTGCCACTCCTTGTTCAATAATCCATCAAAACCTTACCCAAAACTTGAAAACTTCACAACAACAAAACTTAACAGAAAATCTCGTGAGCTCCGTTAGCGAAAGAAAACAAAACACCACTTCAAGGTACTGCATTGAACTCATTCTTTATTTATATTGGTGTTAAACCTACTGTATTCCAACTTTTCTATGGTTTATAAACTATTTTACTAACCATAGACTCATCAAAATAAGCAAACAACACACGAAAAACACAATCTGTCAAAAACAGAACAGTCTGTAGTAATCTGTAACTAACGCAATCTTCTGGAACTTAGAAAAATCTACCAAAATAAGACGACCTAGATAATTTGTTTATTGATCTTCTGCAATTGGAATAAGTATTTTATCACGTTCTGGTGATTTTTAACAATTGTTTTCGTGAACAGAAAGTTTCTGGAATTTTCAGCAAGATCAAATAACTATCATCCAAGAAGATCCTATAGGTCTCACTTGGCACAAACACTAATTAAAACATAAAAACACATCTAACCAGAGGCTAGATCAAAGTTTTATTCCTAAACAGGAGAAAAAAGCAAAAACCTAAAATAAAAGTTGGGTTGCCACCCAACAAGCGCTATCTTCAAAGCCTTTTAGCTAGGCATAGATAATTTTAATGATGCTCACATGAAAGACAAGAATTGAAGTGCAAAGAGAGCATCATAAAACACGTGACAAACACATCTAAGTCTAACATACTTCCTATGCATAGGCATATTATAAGTAAACAAATTTGCAAGGCAAGGAAAAGCTAGCATATGCAAGGAAGAAGAAAGTGACGATAGCAATCTCAACATGACGAGAGCTAATTTAGTAAGATAAAAGTTTCTACGACCATATTTTCCTCTCTCGTAATAATTACATGTAGGATCATAAGCAAATTAAACAATATAGCTATCACATAACATATTCTCTTCGTGAACCACATGCATGCAGAGTTGACACTCTTCCGAAATAGTGGGATTAACATTACAGACCGTGGTGAGTCCCTGGTCTTCATACTTTGCTGCTTCTCATCTACTTATTCGCCCCGACGCGACGCGGGAGGTGCTTCTGAACGCCATCCGGCATCCTTACGACCGGGCACCGACACAGGTGGTGCGGACCTACTCGGAGGAGCCCGTGGCCCATGGCGAGGAGGAGAAGGCGGCCGCCGACACCGGCACAGGGCGCCGTTGTGACGCCCCCGATTTGACCGTACACTAATCATGCACGCAAATGTGTACGATCACGATCAGGGACTCACGGGAAGATATCACAACACAACTCTACAACATAAATAAGTCATACAAGCATCATAATACAAGCCAGGGGCCTCGAGGGCTCGAATACAATTGCTCGATCATAGACGAGTCAGCGGAAGCAACAATATCTGAGTACAGACATAAGTTAAACAAGTTTGCCTTAAGAAGGCTAGCACAAAAGTAGCAACGATCGAAAAGGCAAGGCCTCCTGCCTGGGACCTCCTAACTACTCCTGGTCGTCGTCAGCGGCCTGCACGTAGTAGTAGGCACCTCCAGTTTCATAGGTGTCGTCGTCGACGGTGGCGTCTGGCTCCTGGACTCCAGCATCTGGTTGCGACAACCAGATAGAAAGGAAAGGGGGAAAAGAGGGAGAGAAGCAACCGTGAGTACTCATCCAAAGTACTCGCAAGCAAGGAGCTACACTACATATGCATGGGGATATGTGTAAAGGGGCATATCAGTGGACTGAACTGCAGAATGCCAGAATAAGAGGGGGATAGCTAGTCCTGTCGAAGACTACGCTTCTGGACATCTCCATCTTGCAGCATGTAGAAGAGAGTAGATTGAAGTCCTCCAAGTAGCATCGCATAGCATAATCCTACCCGGCGATCCCCTCCTCGTCGCCCTGTTAGAGAGCGATCACCGGGTTGTATCTGGCAGTTGGAAGGGTGTATTTTATTCAGTATCCAGTTCTAGTTGTCATAAGCTCAAGGTACAACTCCGGGTCGTCCTTTTACCAAGGGACACGGCTATTCGAATAGATAAACTTCCCTGCAAGGGTGCACCACATAACCCAACACGCTCGATCCCATTTGGCCGGACACACTTTTCTGGGTCATGCCCGGCCTCGTAAGATCAACACGTCGCAGCCCCACCTAGGCTCAACGGAGAGGTCAGCATGCCGGTCGAAACCTATGCGCGCAGGGGTTTGGGCCCATCGCCCTATGCACACCTGCACGTTGCGTACGCGGCCGGAAGCAGACCTAGCCCCCTTAATACAAGCGCGAGCTTACGGTCCAATGCGGCGCGCGCCACTCAGTTGCTGACGTCAAAAGAGCTTCGGCTGATACCACGACGTCGGGATACCCATAACTACTCCCACGTAGATGGTTAGTGCGTATAGACCAAATGGCCAGACTCAGATCAAATACCAAGATCTCGTTAAGCGTGTTAAGTAACCGCGAACGCCGACCAGGGCCAGGCCCACCTCTCACCTAGGCGGTCTCAACCTGCCCTGTCGCTCCGCCACAAAGATCCACTCGCGGGTACTCCTACGAGCCGACCCGACTTAAATCATCACATGTGTCATGTATATAGTATATAAGTATATACCCGTGATCACCGCCCAGGTGATCACGGCCCGATAGTATAGCACAGCAGACGGACAAGAATGTAGGGCCACTGATGGAAATCTAGCATCCTAGACTAAGCATGTAGGATTGCAGGTAAGGAAACAACAATAGTAGCAAGGATAGGCTATGCATCAGAATAGGATATCGGAAAGCAGTAACATGCTACACTACTCTAATGCAAGCAGTATAGAGAAGTATAGGCGATATATGGTGATCAAGGGGGGGGCTTGCCTGGTTGCTCTGGCAAGTAGGAGGGGTCGTCGACTCCGTAGTCGAACTGGGCAGCAGCAGTGTCGGTATCGTAGTCTACCGGAGAGAAGAGGGGGAAGAAACAGTAAATACAATGCAAACATAAGCATGACGATGCGTGACATGACAATGAGCGGTGCTAGGGGTGTCCTAACGCGACAGTAGGTGGTACCGGTGAAGGGGGGGGGGACATCCGGGAGGTATTCCCGATGTTACGCGTTTTCGGACAGACGGACCGGAGGGGGAAAGTTGCTAGTTCTATAGGTTAGGGAGGTGTGGTGGACGAACGGACTGCGTATTTGGATTCGTCTCGTCGTTCTGAGCAACTTTCATATAGAAAACATTTTCATCCGAGTTACGGTTTAAAAGATATGAATTTTCAAAGTTTATTTGAATTTCTGGAATTATTTATATTCAGCAAAAATGAATTATGACTTCAGCATGAGGCAATGCTGACGTCAGCAGGTCAACAGGTCGGCTGACCAGTCAAACCAGACAGGTGGGTCCAGTGGGACCCACATGTCAGCCTCTGTTAGTCTAATACTTAATTAAACTAATCTAACAGTCTAATTAGAGGGGTGGGGCCCATATGTCAGTGAGTGTTTAGTTAAACTAATTATTTTTCTTTATAAAACATTTTCTTTTTCTTTTCTTTTTTATATTTTGCGGCGGGGCCCGCATGTCAGTGACTGGGCCTGCCCAGTCAGCAGTTGACTGGGTCAACCCAGTCAACTGGGGCCCGTGGGGGCCACTGGCAGGGGCACTGGGCCACCCACGTCGGCGGCCGGCGCCGGAGCAACGCCGGCGACCAAAACGCACGGCAGCGCGGCTCGGGAGGGGTACGGGTTTCACGTACAGGGGGTCTTCGGGGGCGTGGCGGGGCGCGTTCGACGCGGCTCGGCGCCGCGCGTCCAACTGCGGTGGTCGGAGGGACTGGAACGGCCGCCGGCGGCGAGGTGCTACGGGTGCCCGACGGAAACGCGGCTACGGCGGGCTAGCGAGCAAGCGGAGGGGCTGGGGGGCATCTACGTACGGTGGGGAGTGCAACGGGCTTGAGCCCATGACCAAAAGGTCACCGGAGACCCACCGGCGGCGAGCTCCGCGGCGCGGCGTTCGGGCGCGCGTGGGGGAGCAGCTAGAGAATGCGGGCGAGCTAACGGAGAGGGGGAGGAGAAGGAGAGGCTCACTGCGAGGCTGTAGGGGGACGGCAGCGTGCTCGGGGCGGCTCGAGACAGCGAAACGGGGCGGCGATCGACGGCGGCCGAAGGTTGAAGACGAGCTCGTTGCGGTCGGTGCAGTGGCTCCAAGCTCCAACGGAGAGGCGGAGGTGACGTAGTCGAGGGCGGCGACGGTGGCCGCGGGAACTACGGTGAACGGCGGCGAGCGCGCTCGGGCAGAGGGGATCGAAGGGGAAAGGAAGGTGGATCTGGCGGGGGGGAAGGCGCAGAGGCCGAGGGACGAGCGGGGGCGAGTGGGAGAGAGGCCCGAGGAGGCGGGGGAGCTGGCGCCCTTATCCTCCCCGTCGCCGGCGAGGGGTTGCGGCGAGGACGGCCACTGTTCGACCCCGGTCGGGGGAACAGGGAAGGGGACGCTGGGGGAGAGTGGGCTGGGGCGACTGGGCCGGGGGGGGTGGCGGCCCAGTTTGGGCCGGGGGTTCGGTCCAGATGGGCCACGGGTCCAGTGGGGGGGGAAGGGCTTCTCCTTTTTCTTTTTCTGCTCTGTTTGTTCTGTTTTCTGTTTTCTTTTTATTTGTTTATTTTCTTTTCTGTTTTATTTCATTTAAAAGTATTTAGGTGTTTTATAAAAATGTGTTTTCTCCACCATAATTACCAGTGTAATATTTGGCACCCACCGAACATTTTTGTTTAAACTTTTGAAAACTTTTATTTTTTACTTTAATTATATTTGAAGTTTGAACTAGGAGTTTGAAAAGGAAGGTGCTTCAAATGTGATCAAGCCCTGTTTAGCAACATGACTAGCTTAATCACAGGGAGTTACTGTAGCATGATTCTCAGGGTGTTACAAATCTCCTCCACTACAAGAAATCTCGTCCCGAGATTTAGGAGGTAGAAGGAAACAGTGCGGGGTATTCTTCGCGCAGACGATCCTCTCGTTCCCAAGTGGCCTCATCTTCAGAATGGTGCGACCACTGGACTTTGAGAAACTTGATCGCCTTCTGACGTGTGCGGCGTTCAGCTTGGTCGAGAATGCGGACCGGATGCTCCTTATAGGAGAGGTCTTGCTGCAATTCGAGCACTTCATGATCCACAGCTTGGATTGGATCCTTGAAGCAACGGCGGAGCTGTGACACATGGAACACATCGTGAACCTGAGAAAGGTTCGGCGGTAGTTCCAGTTGGTATGCCACTATTCCACGCCTTTCGAGAATAGTGAATGGGCCAATATAGCGAGGAGCTAGTTTGCCCTTGATCCCGAAGCGGTGAGCACCCTTCATAGGTGTGACTCGAAGATAGGCCTTTTCGCCAGGTTGATAGACCATGTCTTTATGATGACGGTCATACTGACTCTTCTGACGTGACTGAGCAGTCTTGAGATTCTTGCGAATAATGCGGACTTGTTCTTCGGCATCTTGGATAATATCCGGACCGAAGAGTGGACGTTCCCCAGTTTCTGACCAGTTCAGAGGGGTTCGGCACTTTCGTCCATATAACACTTCGAAGGGGGCCATCTTCAGACTAGCTTGATAGCTATTATTATAAGAGAACTCAGCATACGGGAGAGATTCCTCCCATTTCTTGCCGAAGGAAATAACGCAAGCTCGAAGCATGTCTTCGAGAACTTGATTGACGCGTTCAACTTGTCCTTGCAATTGAGGATGAAACGCAGTACTGAATGACAGATGAGTTCCCATTGCTTCTTGGAAACTTGCCCAGAATTTTGAAGTGAATAAGCTATCACGGTCTGAACTGATAACCAATGGAATACCATGGAGTGAAACAATCCTGGACATATAGAGCGTTGCCAACTGGCTAGCAGTGATCGTTTCTTTGACCGCCAGGAAATGTGCGACTTTGGAAAGCCGGTCAATGACGACAAGAATAGCATCATTACCTTTCTGTGATTTGGGAAATCCAGTGACGAAGTCCATCTCAACATGGTCCCATTTCCATTCAGGAATAGAGATAGGTTGCAGAGTTCCAGCAGGCCTTTGATGTTCTTCTTTGATACGACGGCAAACGTCACACTCAGCAACATAACGAGCAATGTCTTGCTTCATATTAGTCCACCAGAATCTCTGACGGATATCTTGGTACATCTTTGTACTACCAGGATGGATACATAGAGGCGTATCATGAGCTTCTTTCATAACTTCCTGTGTCATATCCAGGTTTTTCTCTGCACATGGCACCACTAGGCGGCCCTTGAAGTATAGGGTGCCATCTTTAGCAATGGTGAAGAATGAGGGCTTTCCTTCTGCGAGGTAGCGCTTAATCTTGTGGGCTTCAGAGTCATACTTCTGTAGCCTTTTGATGCTGTCCTCGAGATCTGGTTTAGCAACTAGGGTATTGAGGGAACCCTGGGAAACAACGTGGAGGTTCACCTTGCTAGATTCCTTAGGAGGGGGAGCGAGTGCACCCGGAGGAACAATATGGAGGTTCAGCTTCCTGAATTCTTCAACAAGCGAGGGCTGAACTTTATGAACCTGGAGGTGGTTGCAGTAAGACTTGCGGCTCAAGGCATTAGCCATTACATTAGCCTTGCCTGGCGTATAGGAAATACCCAAGTCAAAGTCTACAACAAGCTCCATCCATCTCTGCTGACGGAGGTTCAGATCTGGCTGAGTAAACAAATACTTCAGACTTTGGTGGTCAGTGAAGATCTCGCAACGATTACCGAGAAGGTAATGTCGCCACTGCTTCAGCGCATGAATGACAGCAGCAAGTTCGAGGTCGTGAACTGGGTAGTTCTCTTCGTGAGGGCGCAATTGTCGAGAGGCATAAGCAATCACTTTGCGGTCTTGCATTAGGACACAGCCTAATCCTTGACGGGAAGCGTCGCAGTAGATGACGAAGTCCTTCTTAGTATCAGGTGGAGCTAGAACTGGGGCAGAAGTCAAGTTGTCTTTGAGTGCCTGGAAACTTTCCTGACATTTGTCTGTCCATTGGAACTTGACGCCCTTATGTAACAGGTTAGTCAGAGGCCTGGCGATCTTGGAGAAGTTCTCGACAAATCGACGGCAATAGCTGGCGAGACCGAGAAAACTTCTGACTTGCTTAACGTTCTTGGGAGGAGTCCAATCAAGAATAGCCTGAACTCGCTCGGG
Organism: Aegilops tauschii subsp. strangulata; assembly: GCF_002575655.3. NCBI lineage: Eukaryota > Viridiplantae > Streptophyta > Magnoliopsida > Poales > Poaceae > Aegilops > Aegilops tauschii. The sequence goes on from NC_053039.3 coordinate 20,785,721, forward strand.
GTTGACGGCAATACCATCCTTAGAGATGACATGCCCCAGATAGGTTACTTCCGGTAGCCAGACTTCACATTTAGAGAACTTGGCATATAGTTGATGTTCTCGTAGCTTTTCCAGCACAAGTCGAAGATGTTCAGCATGTTCTTCTTCGTTCTTGGAAAATATCAGGATATCATCCAGATAAACCACGACGAACTTGTCGCGGTAATCCATGAATATGTAGTTCATCAAACGAGAGAAGGTGGCTGGAGCATTGGTTAAACCGAAAGACATGACGGTGTACTCGTATGAACCATAGCGAGTCACGAAGGCGGTCTTTGGGATATCCTCTTCGCGAACACGGATCTGGTGGTAGCCCAACCTCAAGTCGAGCTTAGAGAACACTGACGAACCCGCCAGTTGATCATACAGATCATTGATCCGAGGAAGAGGGTATTTATTCTGAATGGTAGCTTGGTTTATAGGACGGTAGTCTTGAACTAACCGGTTTGTCCCATCCTTCTTCTTGACAAAGAGAGAAGGTGCTCCCCAAGGAGAGCAACTTGGGCGAATGAATCCTTTGCGAAGAGACTTGTCGATTTCCTCCTTAAGCTCAAGGAGTTCATGCGGCGGCATTTTGTAGGGTCGCTTGGCTATAGGAGTGGTGCCTGGTTTCAAGTCGATGATGAATTCGACAGCTCTAGCAGGGGGAATCCCCGGAAGTTCTTCAGGGAAGACGTCGAGGAATTCACGCACGACGGGAATGTTTTCAATGCCCTCGAGTGGTGCAGCGTTCAATGCATTCAATGCATAGAGCCTTGCCTCGGCATTTTGCACCAGATGAGCTTGGTAAGCAACTATTTCATCCGAAGGGTGTAGCAGATGGACGGTTTTAGTGGCGCAAACTATAGAAGCAGTATGCGCTTTCAACCAATCCATACCCAAAATGAGGTCGATGTTAGACGACTTCAGGATAATGGGAGAGGAATAGAATTCCAGCCCTTCGATTTCCACGGGGACATCGATGCCAACCAAGGAGGTTTGACACTGTCCCACGGGGGTTTTGACCAATACAGAGGTGTTCATCTCCTCACATTTAACGTCGTGCTTGTATGCAAAATCTTCTGACATGAATGAATGCGATGCACCTGTATCAAATAAAACGGATGCTGGTACTGAATTTACGAGGAGTGTACCCATCACAGTAGCAGGCTGGTCTTGAGCTTCGTTGAGATCAACGTGGTTGGCATGAGCACGACCATAAGGCTTAGCATTGTTGCTGCGGGGCTGGTTGTTACCACGGCCCGTTGCTGGAAGGGCAAGTTGATTCTGATTCTGATGGCAGTCCCTGGCACGGTGACCTGGTTGTCCACACTTGTAGCACAGACCATTATTGGGAGTGGGAACAGGAGCTTGGGATGGTGGAGCTGGAAGTCTTGACTGCTTAGATGGTGGTGGAGGCAGACGAGGTGCAGCATATGTCTGCCTTGGGGCAGATGCATTTGGACGGTACATGCTGTTCGGGATCCATATCTTACGCTTCTGTGCGGGCGAACCCGAAGATGAGCCCGTATCATGGTTGCGCCTGTGAGAGCTCTGGTATTCCTGCAGACCAGTTTCGACATTGATGGCCTTGTTCACCAAGGTGGCGAAATCAGCAAAGTCATGCACTAGAAGTGCGAGCTTGATGTCAGCTTGAAGGCCATCACGGAACTTCTCCTGTCTGCGTGCATCAGTTGCAATGTCTTCTTCAGCATAGCGGGACAAGTCCAGAAACTCCCGCTGATAAGCTTCGACAGATTTGTTGCCTTGGGTGAGGTTGCGGAACTCACGCTTCTTCCGGTCCATGACTCCCTGAGGAATAAAGCGGGCACGAAAAGCTGCTTGGAAGTCTGGCCAGGTGATGATTGTTCCAGCTGGCAGAGTACGCCTGTGGCTGTCCCACCATTGAGCTGCAGGTCCCTTCAGAAAGAAGGAAGCAAAGTTGACATAGCTGGCAGGGGCTACATCAGCAGACTCCAACTCATAGGTGATGTCACGGAGCCAGTCATCAGCATCCAGAGGCTGAGTTGAGCTGCAGTAGATGGTTGGGTTGAGGCGTATGAAATCTTGAAGAGTCACTTGGGCTGGCTGCTGGTTCATATTGGGGCGAGGAAACTGAGCCATCATATTTTCCATGAATTGGCGGTTCAGTTCAAACTGTTGGATCATACCAGCCATGTACTCAGGTGGTGGTGGGGCATCGCCACCACGACCACGACCACCTGGTCTAACCATCCTGCTAATATATAACAGGGGTGGTTCAGCATTGAGAAACATTTACAAAGACAAGAATCATTCATGATGAAACATGCATAATGAAAGGAGCACGATAGCTACTACATAGTAGTCGGCATAACTTACAAAAGGGGTCATGCATAGAGTTCAGTACATAGAGTTCAGTACATGGACTAAAACATCATAGGCGGCACACAGGCTCGCGGCGACTGCAACTAATACAACAAGCAAGCCTACATCAGTCCCAAGAGGTACTGTGGAGGTAATCGTAGCCCGACAGCTGGTAGTGAGGCAACGGATAGTCCTCCACGTCAGCAGACTGGGGGCCGCGGATACTCAGGTGTAGAGCCCGACGCTCAGGTGGCAGAAGAGAACCAAGTGCGGGAGAGTAGCCTCCCACCTCTGGCCAACCAACACCGTGGGGCATCACGGTCCTGGCTGGGTAGATCGCAGCACGCGGTACCTGTCCAGACCGGACAAAGGGGTGCAGCAGCGTCAGAGCACGGTAAAGGTGCTGACGGGTGGTGTACATCTCGTGGCGAAGAGCTCGGTTAGCTCGATCCAGCCCATCAGCATGCAGAACCAGGTGCTGATGGTAGAAGGGCTCTCGGGTGACAGTGGAGTAGGCAGCAGTATAGTATCCCTCCGCACCAACATCGGATGCGATAGCGATGTGCCTGAAAGGGGAGGTGTCCAACTCCCGATACTCTCCACGAAGACGTGTCAGAGCGGCATAGGCAGCATCGTGGACAGCCATATCGATGGTCACACCAACACCATGTGCGGTGTGCAGCACAGTAGTGGAGTCATACTCCCGAGAGTAGAGGTGGACGATGGCACGGTACTGCTCCTGGTTAAAGTCCTGGTACTCCTCGTAGACGGTGTACTCAGGGTGCCAGCGATAACCCAGATAGGTCATCATCTCAGCTAGCACCGCAGGTGATCCCGAGGCACCAATGGCCATCGTGTGGCGAACGACCTGCCTCGTGGGTTCCATCTGAAAGCAAAGACGTTTCAAAGGAGTCAAATGACAGTGTGTGAATTGTTCAAAATACTATTCTGAGAAACATCTATGGTTTATCCATCTTTGGGGTGAACGCGGTCACGGGATCCAAGTGTTAGAGTTAGTAAATTCGTTTAACCCGAGTAGAAGAGAGTTCAGAGTCCCAGAGTAAAGGTCGAGGAGTAAAAGATCCTAGTACCACCCAATGGCGACGTGGGCCCGTAAGACACACAGCCATGTTAGTAAAATGTTTTGTAATGTCTAGACTCGACTTCGGCCAAGGAGTGTGGATAGGGGGATTCCTACAGGCAGTCGGCTCTGATACCAACTTGTGACGCCCCCGATTTGACCGTACACTAATCATGCACGCAAATGTGTACGATCACGATCAAGGACTCACGGGAAGATATCACAACACAACTCTACAACATAAATAAGTCATACAAGCATCATAATACAAGCCAGGGGCCTCAAGGGCTCGAATACAATTGCTCGATCATAGACGAGTCAGCGGAAGCAACAATATCTGAGTACAGACATAAGTTAAACAAGTTTGCCTTAAGAAGGCTAGCACAAAAGTAGCAACGATCGAAAAGGCAAGGCCTCCTGCCTGGGACCTCCTAACTACTCCTGGTCGTCGTCAGCGGCCTGCACGTAGTAGTAGGCACCTCCAGTGTCATAGGTGTCGTCGTCGACGGTGGCGTATGGCTCCTGGACTCCAGCATCTGGTTGCGACAACCAGATAGAAAGGAAAGGGGGAAAAGAGGGAGAGAAGCAACCGTGCGTACTCATCCAAAGTACTCGCAAGCAAGGAGCTACACTACATATGCATGGGGATGTGTGTAAAGGGGCATATCAGTGGACTGAACTGCAGAATGCCAGAATAAGAGGGGGATAGCTAGTCCTGTCGAAGACTACGCTTCTGGACATCTCCATCTTGCAGCATGTAGAAGAGAGTAGACTGAAGTCCTCCAAGTAGCATCGCATAGCATAATCCTACCCGGCGATCCCCTCCTCGTCGCCCTGTTAGAGAGCGATCACCGGGTTGTATCTGGCACTTGGAAGGGTGTATTTTATTCAGTATCCAGTTCTAGTTGTCATAAGCTCAAGGTACAACTCCGGGTCGTCCTTTTACCGAGGGACACGGCTATTCGAATAGATAAACTTCCCTGCAGGGGTGCACCACATAACCCAACACGCTCGATCCCATTTGGCCGGACACACTTTTCTGGGTCATGCCCGGCCTCGTAAGATCAACACGTCGCAGCCCCACCTAGGCTCAACAGAGAGGTCAGCACGCCGGTCTAAACCTATGCGCGCAGGGGTCTGGGCCCATCGCCCTATGCACACCTGCACGTTGCGTACGCGGCCGGAAGCAGATCTAGCCCCCTTAATACAAGCGCGAGCTTACGGTCCAATGCGGCGCGCGCCACTCAGTTGCTGACGTCAAAAGAGCTTCGGCTGATACCACGACGTCGGGATACCCATAACTACTCCCACGTAGATGGTTAGTGCGTATAGACCAAATGGCCAGACTCAGATCAAATACCAAGATCTCGTTAAGCGTGTTAAGTAACCGCGAACGCCGACCAGGGCCAGGCCCACCTCTCACCTAGGCGGTCTCAACCTGCCCTGTCGCTCCGCCACAAAGATCCACTCGCGGGTACTCCTACGAGCCGACCCGACTTAAATCATCACATGTGTCATGTATATAGTATATAAGTATATACCCGTGATCACCGCCCAGGTGATCACGGCCCGATAGTATAGCACAGCAGACGGACAAGAATGTAGGGCCACTGATGGAAATCTAGCATCCTAGACTAAGCATGTAGGATTGCAGGTAAGGAAACAACAATAGTAGCAAGGATAGGCTATGCATCAGAATAGGATATCGGAAAGCAGTAACATGCTACACTACTCTAATGCAAGCAGTATAGATAAGTATAGGCGATATCTGGTGATCAAGGGGGGGGGGCTTGCCTGGTTGCTCTGGCAAGTAGGAGGGGTCGTCGACTCCGTAGTCGAACTGGGCAGCAGCAGTGTCGGTGTCGTAGTCTACCGGAGAGAAGAGGGGGAAGAAACAGTAAATACAATGCAAACATAAGCATGACGATGCGTGACATGACAATGAGTGGTGCTAGGGGTGTCCTAACGCGACAGTAGGTGGTACCGGTGAAGGGGGGGAACATCCGGGAGGTATTCCCGATGTTACGCGTTTTCGGACAGACGGACCGGAGGGGGAAAGTTGCTAGTTCGATAGGTTAGGGAGGTGTGGTGGACGAACGGACTGTGTATTTGGATTCGTCTCGTCGTTCTGAGCAACTTTCATATAGAAAACATTTTCATCCGAGTTACGGTTTAAAAGATATGAATTTTCAAAGTTTATTTGAATTTCTGGAATTATTTATATTCACCAAAAATGAATTATGACGTCAGCATGAGGCAATGCTGACGTCAGCAGGTCAACAGGTCGGCTGACCAGTCAAACCAGACATGTGGGTCCAGTGGGACCCACATGTCAGCCTCTGTTAGTCTAATACTTAATTAAACTAATCTAACAGTCTAATTAGAGGGGTGGGCCCCATATGTCAGTGAGTGTTTAGTTAAACTAATTATTTTTATTTATAAAACATTTTCTTTTTCTTTTCTTTTTTATATTTTGCGGCGGGGCCCGCATGTCAGTGACTGGGCCTGCCCAGCCAGCAGTTGACTGGGTCAACCCAGTCAACTTGGGCCCGTGGGGGCCACTGGCAGGGGCACTGGGGTGGCCCCAGGCCAGCCACGTCGGCGGCCGGCGCCGGAGCAACGCCGGCGACCAAAACGCACGGCGGCGCGGCTCGGGACGGGTACGGGTTTCACGTACATGGGGTCTTCGGGGGCGTGGCTGGGCGCGTTCGACGCGGCTCGGCGCCGCGCGTCCAACTGCGGTGGTCGGAGGGACTGAAGCCGGACGTCGGCCGGGTTGAAGAAGAGGATCAGGCTGGCGTCGGTCTTCCAGGGCCGTCTCGTCGCCCAAGCCGCCGGCAGTCGTTGGAGCGGGGTTGCGCCGGGTCCTGGTGCGGCCGGAGTGCGCCTCGCCAGCTTGGCGAGTTGGTTGAGGCGGTCCCGCTGCGCGTTGGCCGCGTCGAGGAGGTTGTTCACCCGCTTGAGGCAATCCTTCAGCTCGTCACCTGCGAGCTGATCCAGGCCGACTGCAGCCACCTGGGCGGCGCGCATGTTCTTCACGGGCGTCTCATAAACGGGTGGGATGGCACCGAAGGCGCGGCCGATCGCGCCGTCCCGGGCTCGCACGTCGGTGACCCGGCTTATCTCGGCCGCAGGTGGCGTGAAGCCTTACGCGGTGTTGCGCTCCAGCTGAGCGGAGTCCAGGCGATGCTGCATAGCGGCGAGCATCTCGGTCAGGTCTAGCAGGCGCTGGCTGTCCTCCACGAGCCGAGTTCGGGCCTGGGCGATGTTGGAGGCGTTGACATCGGTGGCGATGGGGACGCAAAGGCTATGCATCGTGGCGTGCAGCGGGTTGGGCGAGCCGGCCCACTCCGCTGTGGTCCTGGCTTCAACGGCCTTCCTCGTCGTGCTAGATGACGGAGAGGCGCCGGTTTTGGTGACGAAGACCTCCACGCAGAGGTCCATCCCTCCGTCGGGAGCGCTGCCGCCGAAGGAGAGGGGGGAGTCAGAGAAATTAAGTACCTCGCTGGGGTACTCGGCGGCCGCGGGTGCATCGAAGATGCGTAGCACGGCGAAGGAGGCGGCGAGCACATCGATGACGTCCTCCGCCAGCGTGACGGCCTCGTCGGAGTCGGGGGAGAGCCCCGTCTGGAGCATGCTTCCAGTCAAGACCTCGAGCTACCCCACGGTGGGCGCCAACTATCGTGGTGGGCGCATGACAGATGCCAAGGGACGGCAGAAGAAAGGAGGAGGCTCGAGGGCACTGGTGGGCTCCAGAGGCGAGGTCGGCATGAGCGAGCGCGGGACGCAAGACATACCCAGGTTCGGGGCTCTCCGGAGAGATAACACCCCTAGTCCTACCGAGTGAGGTTTATATGTAACAGTACAGAGTAGCTCCTAGAGCTGTATTATGGAGGAAGAACGAATGCAGGCCAAGGCTTAGGCTGCTCCCTCTCCTTGGGTGTGTGAGTGTGTGTTCTACTAATCAGTCCGTTCATGTTCGCCTGTGCGAGTTGCCCGGATGCATGAGGGCACCTGGGGTGTTTTATAGGTCAACCTGAAGGGTAAGGCAGTAGAAAACAAAAAATTTCCGACCTACGCACCAGCCCAGGACCACTATGGAGACTGCATACATGGTTTGATCTTTTTCGTTACCGACTCGTAGCGCAGCGGGAAGTAGAGTCGATGACGATCGGCGGTGCAGATCCCCGCAGCTAGGATTTACAACCTCCCAACCGCGAGGATGTATACCCTCATCTGCTCCTCAGACAACCCTCCGGGAGGCGGCCGAACAGCCCCCCGGACGGTGTCGCGGACAGCCCTTCGGGAGGACCTTCGAAACTCGAACGGTCACTCGGACAGCCCTACGGGAGGACCTTCGAAACTCGGACGGTCACACGGACAGCCCTTCGGGAGGCACTCACGAACTAAGACCGAAACTACGATATCTCTACAGAGTTGCACACATATGGTGCCATCTATCCGGCAGGGCTTCGCCGTCCAGAACTAGTTCCTGCCGGAACCCAGACAGCCTTACGGCTCTACGGAACTCTTTTCGTCGGAGGGAGAGAAGAAGCCAGATAATGCATGGCATGTGTATGAGAGCAAGGTATGAGTGTGGAGGGCTGCCCCTCCACCTCTATTTATAGGAAATCCCAAGGGGGTAGGGTAGTTTCACAAAAAACCCAAAATGCACATGAATGAAGTCCTTCCACAAGGACCTAGGAGTGAAACCAATGAACAAGAGGGTCCCCAAGGGGGGATACCCCATGTGGCCGGCCACACCCCCATGAGGGGCCCAAAAAATGGCTCCTATCCATCCATGTCATCCCCAAGATCTTTTGGAGCAAAGCCCCAAAAGGTGGCTTTCCATAAAGTAACCATAAAGCTGATTTTCACTATTCACGACGACATTTTTTTCGTGTCCACTAAATCCGAAAATATTTCTGCGGGTCTTAGAATATTTCCAGTACCCACTAAAATGATTTTGGATTCGTTCTGAAACAATTTCAGATTAGTGAATTTCATCTGCGAAAAACAGCCAAAGCGGTACCGGCAGCTCCGAAACATTTTCCGTTTTTATTTTTGAAAATTCCAAAAAGTTTCCAGAATGATTCTAGCACCCTCCAAGAATTATCAGGCATGTGCCGAAACCATTATGACTTAATGGCATACCCCGAACCAACTTTTTCGGTTTCATCGAAACTCATCCGATGACCTCTTTCTGCGGAACCTTTTCCGCTGTCCGAAACTTTTCCGGTGTCCGAAACTTTTTCGGTGATTTTCTCTCAGACTCCTTGTCTAGTATTCAGCAGATAGATGACCCTTAAGCGTGTGACCCTATAGGTTCGGTGAAGTATAGACATGACCCGGAACCCCTTCCGATCAATGATCAACATCGGAGCCGTGGACACCCATATTGACCCCTATACCCACACGAATAAATATTCGAGTGAACCTCCAGTTGCCCTGTGCTATTCCTGTTGCTTCGTGATATGTTACAAATACCCGAGGTGAGACATGTTGGCATTCCCGTGGATCAACAACTTGTCCACTATGCTAGTTACCTCGTTACCGGTTTTGTTCTCTTTTCTCGTTTCGTGTTCCGGCATCCCCATGATCAAATCACAAAGTGTCTGGCCAGACGATGATGGACACCGTAACACCAAGAGGGCCCGAGTATATCTCTCCATCTTCGGAGGAGCAAATCCCAATCTCGAGCTATCAAGTCACTTAACATACTTTCCCATGAACCCGTAAGCCGCCGTAATAGCCATCCAGTTACGGATGACGTTTAACAAACCCCAAAGTTCATGAAGCAAGCATGAAGAAACTTGATACTCTCATGGTCTAAGGAATTATGCAAAAATTAACTATCTCTGTGTTATAAACCATTAACTTGTGACGAATGTATCTCATAGCATAACATCAATTCGGGTCGATTCAACACAAATGGCCTTCCTGATATTGTGCCCTCAAAATTGCTTGGCATAGACATGCCCATGATTGGGAAAACATAATCATCATGCAACACTTGAGCTAGTCTTAGAGGCACGACTAGGAATACATTTTACCGTTTATTATTCCACACGTGCATATGGGTTCTCCCCAGAGCCTTTATGGATATACGGGCTCGGGAACCACAACAGTTATAGCATGGAACATAAACATAATTATGAACAGGGAGATAATCAATAACATTTATTATTGCCTCTAGGGCATATCTCCTACAGACTCCCACTTGCACTAGAGACAATAATCTAGCTTATGTTAATGCACCTCACACCTGTGGCACACCGGTGTAAATATGCTTCGCTTGTGGTATAGCCTGATGTCCAACGGATCTGACGACTTCAGTTCCGTGTGTATCTTTGCATGTCCTCACGTTTTCACGTTTTCACAAAATTCATATTTTGTATGGACTTGGCTTTGTATGTATGTGAATCACAGGTCGAACCTGGATTCCTCAGACTGAGTTATGGAGCAACTACCTGCAGTAGTGTCCCATTGTCAAAAGCCATCTTGGAACTATACTAAGTTCATGAATGAACTATATGATTCAACATCTTCTTTGTCGCTTCTAAAGCGTCAACATACTTAGCCCTTGTTATAGAATTCGCTATAGTAACTAGTTTGAACAAATTCCAACTAACTGTGCCACCACATTGTGTGTTACACAAAACCCTTAATTTAAATCGAAATTCGCATGGAGAAAAGATGAAGACTGTATCAATGTAACATTTTACAACGAACTCTTCATGATCTCTGCTTACGAGAAAACCATGTCATCAGTACTTACTCTAGTACTCTGTGACATCTTTCTCTGTTGTCCCATGATCAATAATTTGATCACTTTGGTATCCATACTCACAACACCTTGGGAGTATCGGACATATCTGGTTGTTTTACATAACATGGAATACATGATTAATCCAAACACAAGAGTGTGTGGGATCTCCATCATGTATTTTACTCATCAGTGTTTTGGGACACCGAGTCTTGCAAAAACTCTTTCCATGTGACTTCGGCAAGAATCACTCCTTGGCGTTTTAAATGCTAAAAGGTTTTAGCATCTTGTCAATATGTATTCATTGCTTAGCCCCATTAGGTAAATCTATCTCCATAGATCATCATGTCTAATATTGAGGCTATTTAGCCTAAGCACTTCATCGAAAAACTATTTTCAAATGAAGTCCTAATTCGTGTCAAGAAATTTATTTCCAATTACCAATGTGCCAAGCACATAAGGTTTTTAGAAATATTATTACGCTCCCACTTACTTTCTTGAATTACAAGCATCTTCGTTACCCATTGATGAAGTCAAACCCCTTTGACCATTTCATCAAAGCACGAAGATTCCAACTCCATTTTGCTCTCTTCTGTCCATCGTTGGAACTCTGAAGTTTGCACCCTTACTAGCATCCTCTGGATAGACAAAATGCCTTGGACTGTAACACATGCAAGTCCTTGGTTTCATTTCCATCAGATGGAAATCCTATTGTCATCCATGTTTCATATCTCATGATTGAAATATGTATTAATTGCTAGTTCAACCCGAACCGAGTTTAAGCATCGCTACGATGAAAACAACCTCATCGTAGTCAACTCTTGAACTTGTTATTTCAACAAGTCGAGCTTTATGGATAAAACATTTTTATCCGTATCAGTTTTAAATTCCATAAATATTCGTTAGACTCTAAGTCTTCCGAAAGGTGTATCAAGGTTTTAATCTTGAATCACTTATATGGAAACTAACTCGGGTTGTATTGGCATTTGGCCAATTCTGGAGTCAGGGCCCATCAACGCTTCCTTGTGTATCATAGGTATAATGTTGTCTAACAACAATATCTCGTTTGCGCACCTGAGAGGTTTGCACGAGCCTTGCCTACGTGGTTCAGCTGCAAGTTCGACCGAAGTTCATACATTTTATTGTAGAGACTTCCGTATCAGTCGCAGTAGGAAACTCTGGAATTACTTCCAACGTATCTTTCCTTTGATCTGATGACGAAGATACTGTTTATCTCGTCGAGTTGCACTATTCTCCCACTCACCTTTTTGAAAGAACCATTCTCTTTAAAAGCACACCGTTTTGTGGCAAAACTATTTGCCTCGGCATAGTGAGGGAGGAATACCCAACATTTTGGTATAACCTAGAAAGTAGCACTTGTCTGATTTGGAATAGGTTTGTAACCCTTTACACAAGCCCCATATTCCAAATGTTAAGAAAAGATATAACATGGTTGGGCGTACCATACCATGGCTTCATTTCAACAGACCCGATGTAGCTCTTTTCAGTGGAAAAGCCGCAGTCTCTAAAGCATCACTTTAAAAAGGATAATGGCAAATTTATTTATGTCATCTTTGACTTTACCATGTCATAAATGGTTAGATTACATCTCCACGGACTTTTCACTTGCAGTGGTGTTCCGGGAGGTGCAATTTATGAAACCCCTTTCACAACTCATCAGACATTCGCTAAACATGTAACTCAAATATTCCTTTGTGCAATCAAATTGCAGAAACATAATTTTCTTGTTACAATAACTTCTACTTCATTTTTGAAAACCTTTCGAATGATTTCAAAAGATCCAGACATACGTCTCATCAAGCAAATATCCATATATCTACTTGAGTCATTTCTGAAGATAGATAAATCCACTACTTGCAACAACATTTATTGAACTACATACATCAAATGTATGATCACCAATAAGCTTTGTTGCTCGTTCCTTATGGCCTGTGAATGGTATTTCAGTCTCTTCACTTTTCGGAGGAAAGTTGCAAGCGTCAGATGATTCAAATTCAAATGACTTCAAAATCCATCATAATGGAATTTTCCATGCGGGTTTCTCCAATGTGACCAAATGCAGTGCCACACTTGTGTGGTATTCTTTTAGTCTTGCGACATTCAGTGTCAGTGTTTATGGATGTACCATATTACCATCAATATTCATAACATACGTCCCATCGATGATGGAAGTATGGCCCTTATGTTATTCATAATTCTGAACAACAATTGTTCTTTTCTGAACAACCCTCTTGCATCAAACATTGTGCAATGGCTAGAGTGTATGAAACTCTAAAATGAATTACGAAGGTAAACCCAGAGGTAATGTATTAATCAATATTCATAACATACATCTCATTCATAATGAAAGTATGGCCCTTATGTTATTCATAACACCGAACATGAAAACTTCTCTTATGAACAACCTTCTTGCAAGATACCTTATGCAAAGGGCTAGAGTGTTAAACTCTAAAATGAATTATGCCCTTATGTTATTCATAACACCGAACATGAAAACTTCTCTTATGAACAACCTTCTTGCAAGATACCTTATGCAAAGGGCTAGAGTGTTAAACTCTAAAATGAATTATGAAAGTAAATACATGGGTAATACACCGATGGAAGGTATAGTAACATTTACTATGTTCCATGTGTGTATCTCAACCTCATTCCTGGCTAGTCTTTCAGGCCATAGTAGTTCTTACATCGAGTTGCAATAGAATGCAATCGAGCGGGCATTTTGTGATTAACTCACAATACCCAAGAATTAGTGATTAACATGTTTAACCATAATTCGCAAGAACTATATCTTTGACCAGCCTTCTATACATCAAAAACTTGTATGACATTCATACATGAGCTGGATATTCCATTCTTCTTTCCTTTTGCCTTTATACTTCTAACAGTTTAACTTTTAGTATTTCTCCTACTCTCAGATGAAGCACCCAACTTAAGAGTGGCATTAGCCCCGGACTTCCTAGGCGTGAAAGTTTTACTAACACCCTTCGGACACTTCCTTTCTCTTTAAGTTGTTGTTTTATTCACCTTTCATCATATGGCAGGCGTTCTCCTGGATCCCTCTTTTATCAGTCTAATGCATAGTAAACACTTTTACTAATAGTTTGCAAACAAACATTGCTTTGGATATCTCATATCTTTTAGCTTTTGTCTGTCTCTGAAAATGATTTTCAGATTGCACTTGACTGAATATCACATAACTATCCAAACTTTCGAAGTTCGGGTCTCATGGAAGCAAACATATTGCACTTGACTGAAAGGGAATTATAGCTTTTGGATCGAAGGACGAGAGTCGCATGATCCATAGCATTAGCGGGAGGATACGGAAAGCATGCGATAGGACAAAGTCCTTCTCGGCACTTTTGAGGACAATCCTCATATTACGTTACCAATCGTAAAGTTTTAACCAGATATTTAACAGCTATTCAATTTTAATAGGGAAGGTGGAAATGCGAGCCATTATTCTACAACTATTATGCAAACCACACTTATACAATGTTCAAAATTAATTGCATTGAGAATTAAACATGTTAATTCAACAGTGCCCTCCCACTCAAATCAATATCTCTCAAAATTGATTGTGAGTGATACAAGACCCACATTTCAATTGTTCGCCATTGGTGTAACACCACTGATGACGAAAAATCTCAACCGGTAGGCCAACTTGCCAATCACATCTCTATGTGACCCTTGTTCATCTTTTGATGCGTGTGTTCCGAGCTCATGACGGTCATGCCTGAACGTCAAGACAACCAAGTGATCTCGCAGCGAGGTCTCAACTCACCCGCCTCACACTTCTCTAATCGTTCGTACCCGTCTGACACGGCGCACCCCGAAAAGATAGGTGCCGTGACGGTGCTACACTTGGGAGAACACTAACTACATGGTATGTTTGTGAGAGATCACCCTAATAAAAAGCAACTACCGCGCAATCAAGAAGGGTGCAACATAAGGGATAAACATCTCAGGCAATTCATAATAGCATGTTATGGTATAGCCCTTTCTGACGGAGAAGTATTTCATTTCTTCGTATTCGGCATTCGTGTTGGTGTTCACCTTCGCGAAGATTGCCACCACCTTGTCGATGCACCAGATAATATTGCTATCTCCATAGCGTATAAAATTAATGCATTACTTAAGGTTGACACGCAGGTCATTAAAGTGCAATCATATGGCTCCAGCCATCAAGCTGAACCATGACACGCAGGTCATGTTAATCAAATTACATCATATAGTCATCTCATACATAATCGAATTAGTATGAGCACTGCTATACCACATCACATGCACATCCTGCAAAACCAAGTTAGACGCCTCTAATCGGTTTATGCAAAATTTATTTTACGTGGCTTCTAAGGTTTTGACTTAAACCGCAGAGACCAACGTTCATCATCAAGTATGATAGTTCATGTCGCCAGATTAACTTTGCAGGGTGTATGAAGCACCAGACAATAAAATCTCGAACCCCATACTAAACTTCATCATACGCATAACCCCCGTGCATATCATATCTGCATTGCCATGTCGTCTGTGAATTTCATCTTTCTTTTGACTACGGCAGAACCGAAAGAACTGATAGCACTTCCATGATCAATCAGGATCACGGATTGCCAGAACTTTGTCAAATTCCACCATGCTGTCTCGAGATTGAGCAAACGCAAATTCTAGGGAAGCAACAAGAACATCGGGTAACAGATTTCATCTGTCACCCGCATAAATAAATTTCAGCAATAGATCTCATCTACTACCTAATTATATTACGCAATACCCATACATCTCCATGTATTCTAGATCGAAACCTGCATCTACGCATAGCATGGCTCTTGATGCCACTGAAGGGTAACGCAGCAGAAAACAAAAAAATTCCGACCTACGCACCAGCCCAGGACCACTATGGAGACTGCATACATGGTTTGATCTTTTTCGTTACCGACTTGTAGCGCAGCGGGAAGTAGAGTCGATGACGATCGGTGGTGCAGATCCCCATAGCTAGGATTTACAACCTCCCAACCGCGAGGATGTATACCCTCATCTGCTCCTCAGACAACCCTCCGGGAGGCGGTCGAACAGCCCCCCCGGACGGTGTCGCGGACAGCCCTTCGGGAGGACCTTCGAAACTCGAATGGTCACTCGGACAGCCCTTCGGGAGGACCTTCGAAACTCGGACGGTCACACGGAAAGCCCTTCGGGAGGCACTCACGAACTAAGACCGAAACTACGATCTCTCTACAGAGTTGCACACATACGGTGTAATCTATCCGGCAGGGCTTCGCCGTCCAGAACTAGTTCCTGCCGGAACCCAGACAGCCTTACGGGTCTACGAAATTATTTTCGTGGGAGGGAGAGAAGAAGCCAGATAATGCATGGCATGTGTATGAGAGCAAGGGATGAGTGTGGAGGGCTGCCCCTCCACCTCTATTTATAGGAAATCCTAAGGGGGTAGGGTAGTTTCACAAAAAACCCAAAATGCACATGAATGAAGTCCTTCCACAAGGACCTAGGAGTGAAACCAATGAACAAGAGGGTCCCCAAGGGGGGATACCCCATGTGGCCGGCCACACCCCCATGAGGGGCCCAAAAAATGGCTCCTATCCATCCATGTCATCCCCAAGATCTTTTGGAGCAAAGCCCCAAAAGGTGGCTTTCCATAAAGTAACCATAAACCTGATTTTCACTATTCATGACGACATTTTTTTGCTCCCACTAAATCCGAAAATATTTCTGTGGGTCTTAGAATAATTCCAGTACCTACTAAAATGATTTTGGATTCGTTCTGAAACAATTTCAGATTAGTGAATTTCATCTGTGAAAAACAGCCAAAGCAGTACCGGCAGCTCCGAATCATTTTCGGTTTTTTTTCTGAAAATTCCAAAAAGTTTCCCCCCAGGGGTACAATGGTAATATTACAAGGCCATGGGGCCGGGTTGTCCTTGTCCGGGAAGCTGGTGCTGGGACCAGCCGGGGTGTCAGGGTTCGCCGGGTTCTCCAGGCGTGGGACCCACCGAGTGTAGGGGTACTGCTTGTCGTCTTGTCGATCGTCGGGGAGTGGCCAGGTTGAGTCCGCTATAGTGGCACTCCGTCAGGTCGCCGCTTGCTGGCGTCAGCAGTGACGACGGGTGCACTATAGCCACGCCAACCCTGGTCAGCGGGTAGGTGGGGCACTGTTGCCATGCCCGGCTGACTAGAGGCATGGGAGGGGCACTGTTGCCACGCTCATCTCTGAATGAAGAATCGTCCCATCGTATGGCTGGGATGGGATGGGAGCTGACCCGCGGCCGGGTTGGGGAACACGCCAAGGGGGAGCTGGCTTGTTGAAGAAGTCTTGGTTCGCCGGGTTCGGCCGCCTTGCGCCGACCGTTGGGGCCGGGTTGAGGAATTCGGCCGGGTCGAGGGGCTTTGGCCGGGTCGAGCGACCCGGCCAAGCGCGAGCCGCCTTGAGGGGCGTTGCTGGCATCGTTGATTTTGAAAAGGATCCGGGTTCTGTTGTCTGCCGGGGGTTCATCCCCCCCCCCCTCACAAGACCCTGGCAAGGTCCTTGCCGGGGGCATCTGCGGGTGAGGGAGTCCTGGACTAAGGGGTCCTCGGGCGTCCGGCCTGTTAGCCATGGGCTGGAATGATGGGCTATGAAGACCTGAAGACCGAAGACCGCACCCATGTCCGGATGGGACTCTCCTTGGCGTGGAAGGCAAGCTTGGCGACCGGATATGTAGATTCCTTTCTCTGCAACCGATCTTGTGTAACCCTAGATCTCCCCTGTGTCTATATAAACCGGAGGCAAACATAACTATCCAAACTTTCGAAGTTCGGGTCTCATGGAAGCAAACATATTGCACTTGACTGAAATGGAATTATAGCTTTTGGATCGAAGGACGAGAGTCGCATGATCCATAGCATTAGCGGGAGGATACGGAAAGCATGCGATAGGACAAAGTCCTTCTCGGCACTTTTGAGGACAATCCTCATATTATATTACCAATCGTAAAGTTTTAACCAGATATTTAACAGCTATTCAATTTTAATAGGGAAGGTGGAAATGCGAGCCATTATTCTACAACTATTATGCAAACCACACTTAGACAGTGTTCAAAATTAATTGCATTGAGAATTAAACATGTTAATTCAACAGTGCGCTCCCACTCAAATCAATATGTCTCAAAATTGATTGTGAGTGATACAAGACCCACATTTCAATTGTTCGCCATTGGTGTAACACCACTGATGACGAAAAATCTCAACCGGTAGGCCAACTTGCCAATCACATCTCTATGTGACCCTTGTTCATCTTTCGATGCGTGTGTTCCGAGCTCATGACGGTCATGCCTGAACGTCAAGACGACCAAGTGATCTCGCTGCGAGGTCTCAACTCACCCGCCTCACACTTCTCTAATCGTTCGTACCCGTGTGACGCGGCGCACCCCAAAAATATACGTGCCGTGATGGTGCTACACTTGGGAGAACACTAACTACATGTTATTTTTGTGAGAGATCACCCTAATAAAAAGCGACTACCGGGCAATCAAGAAGGGTGCAACATAAGGGATAAACATCTCTGGCAATTCATAATAGCATGATATGGTATAGCCCTGTCTGACCGAGAAGTATTTCATTTCTTCGTCTTCGGCATTCGTGTTGGTGTTCACCTTCGCGAAGATTGCCACCACCTTGTCGATGCACCAGATAATATTGCTATCTCCATAGCGTATAAAATTAATGCATTACTTAAGGTTGACACGCAGGTCATTAAAGTGCAATCATATGGCTCCAGCCATCATGCCGAACCATGACACGCAGGTCATGTTAATCAAATTACATCATATAGTCATCTCATACATAATCGAATTAGTATGAGCACTGCTATACCACATCACATGCACATCCTGCAAAACCAAGTTAGACGCCTCTAATCGGTTTATGCAAAATTTATTTTACGTGGCTTCTAAGGTTTTGACTTAGACCGCAGCGACCAACGTTCATCATCAAGTATGATAGTTCATGTCGCTAGATTAACATTGCAGGGTGTATGAAGCACGAGACAATAAAATCTCGAACCCCATACTAAACTTCATCATACGCATAACCCCCGTGCATATCATATCTGCGTTGCCCTGTCGTCTGCGAATTTCATCTTTCTTTTGACTACGGCAGAACCCAAAGAACTGATAGCACTTCCATGATCAATCGGGATCACGGATTGCCAGAACTTTGTCAAATTCCACCATGCTGTCTCGAGATTGAGCAAACGCAAATTCTAGGGAAGCAACAAGAACATCGGGTAACAGATTTCATCTGTCACCCGCATAAATAATTTTCAGCAATAGATCTCATCTACTACCTAATTATATTATGCAATACCCATACATCTCGATGTATTCTAGATCGAAACCTGCATCTACGCATAGCATGGCTCTTGATGCCACTGAAGGGTAACGCAGCAGAAAACAAAAAATTTCCGACCTACGCACCAGCCCAGGACCACTATGGAGACTGCATACATGGTTTGATCTTTTTCGTTACCGACTCGTAGCGCAGCGGGAAGTACAGTCGATGAAGATCGGTGGTGCAGATCCCCGTAGCTAGGATTTACAACCTCCCAACCGCGAGGATGTATACCCTCATCTGCTCCTCAGAGAACCCTCCGGGAGGCGGTCGAACAGCCCCCCCGGACGGTGTCGCGGACAGCCCTTCGGGAGGACCTTCGAAACTCGAATGGTCACTCGGACAGCCCTTCGGGAGGACCTTCGAAACTCGGACGGTCACACGGACAGCCCTTCGGGAGGCACTCACGAACTAAGACCGAAAATACGATCTCTCTATAGAGTTGCACACATACGGTGTAATCTATCCGGCAGGGCTTCGCCGTCCAGAACTAGTTCCTGCCGGAACCCAGACAGCCTTACGGCTCTACAAAATTCTTTTCGTGGGAGGGAGAGAAGAAGCCAGATAATGCATGGCATGTGTCTGAGAGCAAGGGATGAGTGTGGAGCGCTTCCCCTCCTCCTCTATTTATAGGAAATCCCAAGGGGGTAGGGTAGTTTCACAAAAAACCCAAAATGCACATGAATGAAGTCCTTCCACAAGGACCTAGGAGTGAAACCAATGAACAAGAGGGTCCCCAAGGGGGATACCCCATGTGGCCGGCCACACCCCCATGAGGGGCCCAAAAAATGGCTCCTATCCATCCATGTCATCCCCAAGATCTTTTGGAGCAAAGCCCCAAAAGGTGGCTTTCCATAAAGAAACCATAAAGCTGATTTTCACTATTCACGACGACATTTTTTTTGCTCCCACTAAATCCGAAAAATATTTCTGTGGGTCTTAGAATAATTCCAGTACCTACTAAAATGATTTTGGATTCGTTCTGAAACAATTTTAGATTAGTGAATTTCATCTGCGAAAAATAGCCAAAGCAGTACCGGCAGCTCCGAAACATTTTCGGTTTTTTTCTGAAAATTCCAAAAAGTTTGCCCCCAGGGGTACAATGGTAATATTACAAGGCCATGGGGCCGGGTTGTCCTTGTCCGGGAAGCCGGTGCTGGGACCAGCCGGGTGTCAGGGTTCGCCGGGTTCTCCAGGCGTGTGACCCACCGAGTGTAGGGTTACTGCTTGTCGTCTTGTCGATCGTCGGGGAGTGGCCAGGTTGAGTCCGCTATAGTGGTACTCCGTCAGGTCGCCGCTTGCTGGCGTCAGCAGTGACGACGGGTGCACTATAGCCACGCCAACCCTGGTCAGCGGGTAGGTGGGGCACTGTTGCCATGCCCGGCTGACTAGAGGCATGGGAGGGGCACTGTTGCCACGCTCATCTCTGAATGAACACTCGTCCCATCGTATGGCTGGGATGGGATGGGAGCTGACCCGCGGCCGGGTTGGGGAACACGCCAAGGGGGAGCTGGCTTGTTGAAGAAGTCTTGGTTCGCCGGGTTCGGCCGCCTTGTGCCGACCGTTGGGGCCGGGTTAAGGAATTCGGCCAGGTCGAGGGGCTTTGGCCGAGTCGAGCGACCCGGCCAAGCGCGAGCCGCCTTGAGGGGCGTTGCTGGCATCGTTGATTTTGAAAAGGATCCGGGTTCTGTTGTCTGCCGGGGGTTCATCCCCCCCCCTCACAAGACCCTGGCAAGGTCCTTGCCGGGGGCATCTGCGGGTGAGGGAGTCCTGGACTAAGGGGTCCTCGGGCGTCCGGCCTGTTAGCCATGGGCTGGAATGATGGGCTATGAAGACCTGAAGACCGAAGACCGCACCCATGTCCGGATGGGACTCTCCTTGGCGTGGAAGGCAAGCTTGGCGACCGGATATGTAGATTCCTTTCTCTGCAACCGATCTTGTGTAACCCTAGATCTCCCCGGTGTCTATATAAACCGGAGGCAAACATAACTATCCAAACTTTCGAAGTTCGGGTCTCATGGAAGCAAACATATTGCACTTGACTGAAACGGAATTATAGCTTTTGGATCGAAGGACGAGAGTCGCATGATCCATAGCATTAGCGGGAGGATACAGAAAGCATGCGATAGGACAAAGTCCTTCTCAGCTCTTTTGAGGACAATCCTCATATTACGTTACCAATCGTAAAGTTTTAACCAGATATTTAACAGCTATTCAATTTTAATAGGGAAGGTGGAAATGCGAGCCATTATTCTACAACTATTATGCAAACCACACTTAGACAGTGTTCAAAATTAATTGCATTGAGAATTAAACATGTTAATTCAACAGTGCGCTCCCACTCAAATCAATATCTCTCAAAATTTATTGTGAGTGATACAAGACACACATTTCAATTGTTCGCCATTGGTGTAACACCACTGATTACGAAAAATCTCAACCGGTAGGCCAACTTGCCAATCACATCTCTATGTGACCCTTGTTCATCTTTCGATGCGTGTGTTCCGAGCTCATGACGGTCATGCCTGAACGTCAAGACAACCAAGTGATCTCGCTGCGAGGTCTCAACTCACCCGCCTCACACTTCTCTAATCGTTCGTACCCGTGTGACACGGCGCACCCTGAAAAGATAGGTGCCGTGACGGTGCTACACTTGGGAGAACACTAACTACATGGTATTTTTGTGAGAGATCACCCTAATAAAAAGCGACTACCGCGCAATCAAGAAGGGTGCAACATAAGGGATAAACATCTCAGGCAATTCATAATAGCATGATATGGTATAGCCCTTTCTGACGGAGAAGTATTTCATTTCTTCGTCTTCGGCATTCGTGTTGGTGTTCACCTTCGCGAAGATTGCCACCACCTTGTCGATGCACCAGATAATATTGCTATCTCCATAGCGTATAAAATTAATGCATTACTTAAGGTTGACACGCAGGTCATTAAAGTGCAATCATATGGCTCCAGCCATCAAGCCGAACCATGACACGCAGGTCATGTTAATCAAATTACATCATATAGTCATCTCATACATAATCGAATTAGTATGAGCACTGCTATACCACATCACATGCACATCCTGCAAAACCAACTTAGACGCCTCTAATCGGTTTATGCAAAATTTATTTTACGTGGCTTCTAAGGTTTTGACTTAAACCGCAGCGACCAACGTTCATCATCAAGTATGATAGTTCATGTCGCTAGATTAACTTTGCAGGGTGTGTGAAGCACGAGACAATAAAATCTCGAACCCCATACTAAACTTCATCATACGCATAACCCCCGTGCATATCATATCTGCATTGCCCTGTCGTCTGCGAATTTCATCTTTCTTTTGACTACGACAGAACCCAAAGAACTGATAGCACTTCCATGATCAATTAGGTTCACGGATAGCCAGAACTTTGTCAAATTCCACCATGCTGTCTCGAGATTGAGCAAACGCAAATTCTAGGGAAGCAACAAGAACATCGGGTAACAGATTTCATCTGTCACCCGCATAAATAATTTTCAGCAATAGATCTCATCTACTACCTAATTATATTATGCAATAGCCATACATCTCCATGTATTCTAGATCGAAACCTGCATCTACGCATAGCATGGCTCTTGATGCCACTGAAGGGTAACGTAGCAGAAAACAAAAAATTTCCGACCTACGCACCAGCCCAGGACCACTATGGAGACTGCATACATGGTTTGATCTTTTTCGTTACCGACTCGTAGCGCAGCGGGAAGTAGAGTCGATGACAATCGGTGGTGCAGATCCCCGTAGCTAGGATGTACAACCTCCCAACCGCGAGGATGTATACCCTCATCTGCTCCTGAGACAACCCTCCGGGAGGCGGTCGAACAGCCCCCCGGACGGTGTCGCGGACAGCCCTTCGGGAGGACCTTCGAAACTCGAATGGTCACTCGGACAGCCCTTCGGGAGGACCTTCGAAACTCGGACGGTCACACGGACAGCCCTTCGGGAGGCACTCACGAACTAAGACCGAAACTACGATCTCTCTACAGAGTTGCGCACATACGGTGTAATCTATCCGGCAGGGCTTCGTCGTCCAGAACTAGTTCCTGCCGGAACCCAGACAGCCTTACGGCTCTACGAAATTCTTTTCGTGGGAGGGAGAGAAGAAGCCAGATAATGCATGGCATGTGTATGAGAGCAAGGGATGAGTGTGGAGGGCTGCCCCTCCACCTCTATTTATAGGAAATCCCAAGGGGGTAGGGTAGTTTCACAAAAAACCCAAAATGCACATGAATGAAGTCCTTCCACAAGGACCTAGGAGTGAAACCAATGAACAAGAGGGTCCCCAAGGGGGGATACCCCATGTGGCCGGCCACACCCCCATGAGGGGCCCAAAAAATGGCTCCTATCCATCCATGTCATCCCCAAGATCTTTTGGAGCAAAGCCCAAAAAGGTGGCTTTCCATAAAGTAACCATAAAGCTGATTTTCACTATTCACGACGACATTTTTTTTGCTCCCACTAAATCCGAAAATATTTCTGTGGGTCTTAGAATAATTCCAGTACCTACTAAAATGATTTTGGATTCGTTCTGAAACAATTTCAGATTAGTGAATTTCATCTGCGAAAAACAGCCAAAGCAGTACCGGCAGCTCCAAAACATTTTCGGTTTTTTTTTCTGAAAATTCCAAAAAGTTTCCCCCCAGGGGTACAATGGTAATATTACAAGGCCATGGGGCCGGGTGGTCCTTGTCCGGGAAGCCGGTGCTGGGACCAGCTGTGTGTTAGGGTTCGCCGGGTTCTCCAGGCGTGGGACCCACCGAGTGTAGGGGTACTGCTTGTCGTCTTGTCGATCGTCGGGGAGTGGCCAGGTTGAGTCCGCTATAGTGGCACTCCGTCAGGTCGCCGCTTGCTGGCGTCGGCAGTGACGACGGGTGCACTATAGCCACGCCAACACTGGTCAGCGGGTAGGTGGGGCACTGTTGCCATGCCCGGCTGACTAGAGGCATGGGAGGGGCACTGTTGCCACGCTCATCTCTGAATGAACACTCGTCCCATCGTATGGCTGGGATGGGATGGGAGCTGACCCGCGGCCGGGTTGGGGAACACGCCAAGGGGGAGCTGGCTTGTTGAAGAAGTCTTGGTTCACCGGGTTCGGCCGCCTTGCGCCGACCGTTGGGGCCGGGTTGAGGAATTCGGCCGGGTCGAGGGGCTTTGGCCGGGTCGAGCGACCCGGCCAAGCGCGAGCCGCCTTGAGGGGCGTTGCTGGCATCGTTGATTTTGAAAAGGATCCGGGTTCTGTTGTCTGCCAGGGGTTCATCCCCCCCCCTCACAAGACCCTGGCAAGGTCCTTGCCGGGGGCATCTGCGGGTGAGGGAGTCCTGGACTAAGGGGTCCTCGGGCGTCCGGCTTGTTAGCCATGGGCTGGAATGATGGGCTATGAAGACCTGAAGACCAAAGACCGCACCCATGTCCGGATGGGACTCTCCTTGGCGTGGAAGGCAAGCTTGGCGACCGGATATGTAGATTCCTTTCGCTGCAACCGTCTTGTGTAACCCTAGATCTCCCCGGTGTCTATATAAACCGGAGGACTTAGTCCGGAAAGGAGAGATATTCATTACCATAGTCATACATGCTAGACTTCTAGGGTTTAGCCATTATGATCTCGTGGTAGATCCACTCTTGTAATACTCATATTCATCAAGATCAATCAAGCAGGAAGTAGGGTATTACCTCCATAGAGAGGTCCCGTACCTGGGTAAACATTGTGTCCCCTGTCTCCTGTTACCATCGACCATAGACGCACAGTTCGGGACCCCCTACCCGAGATATGCAGGTTTTGACACCGACATTGCTGCTTTCATTGAGAGTTCCACTGTGCCGTCCCCAAAAGGTTCGATGGCTCCTTCAATCGTCAACAACAATGTTGTCCAAGGGGAAACCTTCCTCCCCAGACAGATCTTCATGTTCGGCGGCTTCGTACTGCGAGCCAACTCGCTTGGCCACCTGGAGCAGATCGACAGCTACGCCCCTGGCCATCGGGTCGGATTTGGGAGCTTGAATTACGTCGCGGACATCCGTGGAGATTTGATCTTTGCCGGATTCGAGACCGCGGCAACTGCTCCTAGTCACCCCGATGAACATGACCTAAATCTTTCGTCGAGCCGCATCCAGGAGATTGCTCCTGTAACTGCTCCGGCCGTAGATCCGGAGCATATTGCGCCGTCCGAGGATGGGAGGCTCAACCCCACCACGGAGGCCGCAGATTCCACGGCGTTGGAGCCGAAAATAGACATAAAGTCACACGGCGTCTTTCTCACTGGAACTCCAGACTCATCTCTGGTCATAAATTCCGAGCCATGTGCATCCGCGGACGCCGAACTAGATCGCTTATCGATCTTTGAGTTTAGCGCCGCAGACATCTTCCAGCATTCGCCCTTGGGCGATGTAATAAATTCGTTAAGAAATCTGTCCTTGGCGGGGGGCTCACAGCCGAATTATGTCCCATTCGAGCTGGTGGCTGATCATGGGGGAGAAGTTTGCCTCCCACCCACCACCCACTTCATAGCCACTATCGAAGACTTAACCGACACGCTTGACTATGACTGCGAAGACATCGATGGTATGGACGACGATGCCGGAGATGAGGAGGCCCAAAACCCGTCATTCACCGGACGATGGACGACCACTTCCTCATACGACGTCTACATGGTAGATACGCCAAAAAATAACAGCGGCGATGACAAGGAGAACCCAGCAAAGGAGGACCCTCCTAAAGCACAGTAGGGATAGGAGACGACAACACTCCGTATGGTGCCGAATACACAGAAGAACCCGATGAACAAACTGCCGAACGAGACAACCGGGAACTAGGGCATGTCAGCTCTGACGAACATGCCATAGAAGAAGACTCGGAGGACGGTAGCTACCGTCAGCCCTCCGAGGAGGAGGTGAGCCTCGGCAACAAAGACTTCATTGTGCCTGAGGAGCCCCTGGAGGAGGAGCACTTTAAGCTTCAGCTAATAGCCACTGCGAGGAGCCTGAAAAAGAAGCAGCAGCAGCTTCAAGCTGATCAAGACCTGCTCAACGACAGACGAAACGATGTCCTGGCAGCCGAGGAATATGGCCTTCAACGCCCACCCAAAAGTTACCCGAAGCGCAGATTACTACCTCAGTTCGACGATGAGGCGCCAAATACCGCACCAGCATCACGCAACGCGACTGATCGGCCACCGCGCGTCGGGATAAAACTGCAACCCGAGCCGAAAACCAGATTGTCCCACCTCGCCGTAAAGGCAGGGATAAGACAGCTCGGGACTATACATATGACCTTCGTCAAGACCTGGATAGAAGAGCAGGATATACAAGATCGATCTACGGATCGCGAGGGCGTGCATTGATACAAGACGACGGCTACCTATTTGGACGTGATAAACCCAATCACACCCGGGCCGAATGCCGCAGACGGACTCCATCAGAGCTACGTCGCGATGTGGCCCGATATAGGGGCGCCGCGCACCCTCTTTGCTTCACTGACGAAGTAATGGATCATGAATTCCCAGAAGGGTTTAAACCCGTAAACATCGAATCATACGATGGAACAACCGATCCCGCGGTATGGATCGAGGATTTTATTCTCCACATCCACATGGCCCGCGGGGATGATCTTCACGCCATCAAATACCTCCCACAAAAACTCAAAGGGCCAGCTCGGCACTGGCTGAACAGTCTGCCTGAAAATTCTATTGGCAGCTGGGAGGACCTGGAAGAAGCCTTTCTCGACAACTTCCAAGGTACCTATGATCGGCCGCCAGACGCCGATGACTTAAGTCACATAGTTCAACAGCCCCGGGAGTCAGCCAGGAAGTTCCGGACTAGATTCCTAACTAAAAAGAACCAGATCGTCGATTGTCCGGATGCCGAAGCCTTAGCGGCCTTCAAGCATAGCATCCGCGTCGAATGGCTCGCCCGCCACCTCGGCCAAGAAAAGCCAAAATCTATGGTAGCCCTCACGGCACTCATGACCCGCTTTTGCGCGGGTGAGGATAGTTGGTTGGCTCGCAGCAAAAACACAGACAGCGAGGCAGGCACCTCCGAGGCTAAGAATAACAATGGCAAGCTCTGACGTAATAGACACAAACGCCGAGGCAATGGCGATAATACTGACGACACTAGAGTCAACACCGGATTCAGTGGCTCCAAGTCCAACCAGCGGAAGAAACCATACAAGAGAAACAATCAGGGACCATCCAGCCTTGACCGCATACTCGATCGCCCGTGCCAGATACATGGCATCCCAGAAAAACCAGCCAATCATACCAACATAGACTGTTGGGTTTTTAAACAGGCCGGCAAATTAAACGCCGAGAACAGGGAAAAGGGATCACAAAGCTAGGACGACGACGAGGAGCCCCGGCAACCAAACACAAGGGGGCAGAAGAAGTTTCCCCCTCAAGTGAAAATAGTAAACATGATATATGTTACACACATCCCCAAAAGGGAGCGCAAATGTGCACTAAGGGACGTCTATGTGATAGAGCCAGTCGCTCCCAAGTTCAATCCGTGGTCATCATGCCCGATCACTTTTGATCGTCGGGATCATCCGACCAGTATCCGACATGGCGGATCAGCCGCACTAGTCCTGGACCCAATCATTGATGGATTCCACCTAACGAGAGTCCTCATGGACGGTGGTAGCAGCCTTAATCTACTCTATCAAGACACGATGCGCAAAATGGGTATTAATCCGTCAAGGATGAAGCCAACGAAGACTACCTTCAAGGGAGCCATACCATGTGTAGAGGCCCGTTGTACGGGCTCAATCACACTAGAGGTTGTCTTTGGATCTCCCGACAACTTCCGAAGTGAGGAGTTAATCTTCGACATCGTCCCATTCCGCAGCAGTTATCACGCACTGCTCGGACGGACGGCATTCGCTTGATTCAACGCGGTGCCACACTATGCTTATCTTAAGCTTAAAATGCCCGGTCCACGCGGCGTCATAAAGGTCAACGGAAACACGGAAGGCTCCCTCCGTACAGAGGAGCACACCGCCGCCATAGCAGCAGAAGTACCGAGCGGCCTTCTCAAGCAGAACCGTAATCCGGCTGTCGAGCCCCTGGACATCGTAAAGAGGGTCCGCACTACGCTGCAGCAGGACAGAGCAACTCATCAAGAGCTCGACTAGCAATTTGGCCTCCGTCCTAGCCCTGATCAGGTAGTGGCATTCGTACCACGCGTACATAATTACGCACTCAAAATTCCATGGGTATCGACGGAGGCATAGAAATCTTGTGATCCATAGTTCGGCTTGACCAATCCCGGACACACATATACTTTTATTATTTCCTTTTTCCTTTTCCAGGTTTCTTTTACATAGGCCTTCTTGGACGGCCTAATTATCAGTCATGTAAAAGGCTAAAAACACTAGTATGGCAAGAAGCACCGACGTATATGGTAAGTTCTAGAGGTCACTCTACTTGTTGTCAGGACCCACACGCAGCTCGCCTCTGGTCATGGCATGTTAAATAGCCGGTTGCCTATCGCACTATTTGTATTAATGCGCTTTGACGCATTAACCGAATTATAATGAAACAGTTCGTGGGTCAAGTTTAAGGGCCCAATATATCACCTCTACTTTCTTTCTGTTTTTCGTCAATAATTCATTTTCTAGCACCCGTACACTCTGGTACGTTCCATATTTGCCAGAGGCTCCCAGGCGCCCCACAATACGGCAACGAAGTCTGAACACTTTTTATAGTATAGTTCGGCACCCCGGATTTAGCATTATACTAGTAAGCGTGCACGTGCAAATGCACGTCTCGCCTAATATTACAAATATATGTGAGAGTTAACATACACAGAAATATATTTTGTTGGTTGCACTTAAAAATATTACAAATTAAGAAAACATTTTAATGTAGCATCATATGCATGGATCCAAAAAGATATTATTATCTTAGTATTGTCAATGTAACTGAGCAGGTGCACCGAGAAGTACTTCCTTAGCTGGTCCCCATCCTGAATGAGAATAATAAGTAATTATGTTGAGAGTTTTCGCATAGTAGAATGTCAAAAATGTGAAACAATGAAAACTAACACTGCAAATTGGTAGATTTAGATCAATCCCGTTCCATGAGTGCATAGAACTAAAACTAATGAAAAAAGGACTTTCAAATCACAAGGTTTGGGTGTGCTGCCAGTGATGTTTAACATGGACACACACCATCAATTTGATGTCTGACAGGTCTTGTTGATACTAACACTAATTTCCAGGTGGAGGTAACCAGTGAGTATAAAGTAATGGACACACAATATATTTTGTCATCTCTGCATGCCATCTAAAGCATAAAAAATAATGTTTGTTAATACGCTATTAATAAAGAGTAATAAGAGCACAAAACAAAAAGGAAAAATACCGCCGCAGTACCTACTTGGACCTAGATTCAGAAGGAAAATGTAGCAATTATAGAAACATAGTAGTATATCAACTATAATGCACCAATCTCCATGAATGAAAAAAAAATGGAAGGACCAAGTACTTCAGGCCCACTTATCATTGAAATCAAGTGGGCACATTTAGGGGGTGTTTGTTTCCAGGGACTTTTTTGTGTAGGGACTAGAAAAAGTCCCTCTTAGAGACTTTTTTACCAAACGGGAGGGACTTTTTAGGGACTAAACTAGACATTTGAGACTAAATGAAGAAGACTCTCAAGGAGAGTCTTTTTTGGGACTTTTTGAGACTTTTCCAACAATGCCCCTCCATGCATCCATTGGCCCGCCACCCCATGGTGTTGTTTGATTGTTATTTTTCTATATACTAGGGGCAACATGGTCATTTAATAACCTCTAGGAAGGGACTAGGGACTTTTTAGTCTCTGAAAACAAATAGGGAGGGACTTTTTAGGGACTAGGGACTTTTTAGTTGGGACTAGAAAAAGTCCTAGGACTTATAAACCAAACAGGGCCTTAGACTTTAATCCCAACACTAAATACTCAGAATATGGTATGGTACAGTTCCCCAAATAATGAACAGCAACAAAGGGTCATAACTCCCCAAACCTAATAAACATTATCTATGTAATGGAACTACTGTGCTTCTTGTTATGTGGTAGGCTTCAAGGTTTGCTGAAAAGTGAAAAGGAATTCAAATCAACATTATTCCTAACAGAAAAAGGTGTAAACAGAAGTAAACTCTGCACATTGAGAATCATGTAGAAATTAGACTGAAGTTCTAACCGCTAACATATAAGTGTGTTTTCTACCAAGCTTAGAATAATTTGTGGTCAGGCTAGCCATGTAAGTCACGATCCAGCTTGAACTGGAGCCCAAACTTCTCCATCAATGCTGAAACAAAGCATAAAATAAATGAAAACTTAGACATCTGATATATATTCTTTGGAGGTACCGAGATGTATGCTCCAGTATGCACAGATTCTTAGCATACAACATTTTGTATGCCAATTTATACATGTGTGGACCTGACATATAGGTGACCTACTCTGTTTAAGCTTGAAAGTGTAAAGTGGCCGAGATGAAGTTGAGAATATAAAGTGAAAGCTTGGAAAGAACCAACTAAAACAAACAACCATAAGTTTCGATGCTGAACTTGAATGGTCCAAACAACCGATGCAAAATTACTTCCACCAATAATATGATGAACATTTGAACGCATTAGTTGGCGATAAAGAAGATAATCATATGCCAAGTAAATAATTCAGGTTAGAAATAGCATTCGACGGTTTTTCAATATGATTTAAGTTTGCATCAGAGTGCCACTTAGAATTTCTCCGATTTGTGTTAAGAAAGTATTTCCCTGATTTTTATATGGTGGTTCGCCTGCATCAGCATCTTCCCGGCAATGTGCCGGTGTGTAATTCACCATCGCATTGCAGAGCACAAGCTTCTCCAGTGGTCTGTTTCGCCAAAGAGTACCTTTCGCCAAAGAGTACCTGTCTCAGCAGCATTTTCCATGAACAATAAGATATACAGTACAAAACTGATACTGTAGAATCTGTATAATAATGTACAATAATCAAGCCTGCTACTGATACTACAAGAGATGGTGACATTAATTGAGGAAGGGAACATAAGACAACAGTCAGGAACAGTGCCTTTTCAAGAATGTATCCTTGAGGAAATAAATAAATAATCTCACATAAATACATAGTCACACAAACTTCTTATCTCAGGTGTATATACAAGGGTAATTAGATTTATGCCCCTAGTTGTGTCCCACTCGTCTGTTTTACCCCTAATTCCCAAAAGTCACCGGTTCTGTCCAAGTCACTTTGATCCTCTTATGCTTTTGCCCTTTGACCGTTTGACCGTCAATTTGAAAACTTCATAACTAATTCATACAAAATCAAAAAAATGCAAATAAGATACCAAAATGTTCAGAAAAATATCACCTATATGTCAGTGTCATTTGCATTCATGAAAAAAGTGTTGGAAAATGCACATCCGAGTTTTAGCTCTTTTGATACCACCATCAATAGTAAACTCTAAAAAAATTCAAAAAAATTAAAAAAAAATATGGTGGCAAAGAACGACAAGTGTTCCAAGTGCTTGCCAAGTTTCATTAGGGAACGACATTCGTGGAAGTCGTGGCAAAAAAAAATCTATTTTGGAGTGCTGATTGTTTTTTTTGCCGCGGCATCCACGAATGTTATTCCCTGATGAAACTTGGCAGGCACTTAAAACATTTGTCATTCTTTGCCACCAAATTATTTTTGAATTTTTTTGAACTTTTTTAGATTTTACTATTCATGGTGGTAGCATAAGAGCTAAAACTCGGATAGGCACTTTCCAACACTTTTTTCATGAATGCAAATGACACTGACATATAGGTGATGTTTTTTCTGAACATTTTGGTATCTTATTTGCATTTTTCTGATTTAGTATGAATTAGTTATGAAGTTTTCAAACTGACGGTCAAACGGTCAAAGGGCAAAAGCATAAGAGGAGTAAAGTGATTTGGACAGAACCGGTGACTTTTGGAAATTAGGGGTTAAACAGACAAGTGGGACACAACTAGGGGCATAAATCTAATTATCCCTATATACAAGCATGTCATTTTCCATGTGCTATCCTACAGAATGAGGCCTAACAAATGCAGAAGATCAGTTGGATTGAACAGCTGTACATCATAGTTCACATAAAAGGTAGCAAATCTATGCAAATGGCACAAAGCAGCAGAGAATCAACTTCAATGCTACCACTGACATTAAGTACTTTCTATAACTGCAGCAAGTATATATAGAACTCTGAATATCTGATTGGCAAGGTCAGATAACTTTTCTTCTTGTATAACAGGAGTGTCACATCTTATCTAACAAGCAAGCATGGTCAATACACAAGTTTGAATGTGCCTAGGAATGAGATAATTTTGTTCAGAGTTACAAAAACAAAGAGATGCCTAGTTACATACTTATTCAGTATGCATTTGACTGTACTAAGGATTATCTGATCACAATTTTATTACTCCTTTCCTCTCTGTACAAATTAGGCGAAGCAGCGTACAAGACCATCTAGGCATAACTAAACACATACATTAATACATATTTCACCAAGTTATATATACATTAATGAATGTGGGGCAATTTTTTTTTTGAGAAATGACAATGTATTAGACCCAACTGAATATATTCCTTGGACCCATATTAACACAGACACTAACGTAGTGCAGTAAGCAAATTGGACATAAGAACTGATCGAATTCAGGAGGAAGAAAACTCACACCTTTGCAGCCGGAGGCCCCACGAACCGCCCCACCTTGGGCGCCTTCTCAACTACCTTGCAGAAGTCGACAAAGATGACGTGGATAATAGGGGGGCCTTCACGACATCTCCAGCCCTGAACACTCCAGTCTGAGCTAATGGTAAAATCTTACAGTCCCGATCTGTATGGAATCAATCCCCAACAACAATAATTTAGTCAATTCAGTGCACAAATTTTCCACCATTTCGTCGAAAATTTTGCATACACAAAACCTTTTCAGCACGCAGAGAGCAACAACACACATCATCTTGTTTGCACGCTGAACTTATAGTATCCAGCTTGCTTCAACTATACAAGTGATCTATGTTCCTTAATAAGAACATATAATGTGAAGATATCCTTATTAAAGAAACCAACGCAAGAACAGAACTATCAGTATGCACGATTAACATGTGTTGTGATGTAGTACGCCCCACATCCGGGTTCCCAGAGCTTGCCGAGTATATTTCGTCGGGAGCTCGATAGCCACAACAGTGTGCCGAGTACCAACGTATATGAACTCGGCAAACATAAAGAACCCGCTAAACACACCTATTTGCCCAGTTTCAGGGAATGGGGAGTCAGCGATTCCAGTAGTATATACATGAAACTGGACAATATCAACCCATAAAACTCGCAGTCATTGATGCGTCAATCACTATTTATATGCGTAAGCTTCTCTTGACATATAAATGCTTGGTTTATTTTGCACATCAATACGTCAAAACACTGAAATACTGAAAGAAAAATACATGATCTGCAGTAAAACTTTCCATCCATATTTCATAGCATTAACAACTTCCTAATTAATATGGAAATTCCATTATCCGCAAATCACAAAGTCTACGCTAAAATAAGCTAATAATTTTTTAGATGAAAAATAAGCTAAATATACATCTGGTGGGGTGCCGTAATTTTTAGACCGATGAAATAGCAGATTCTACAAAATAGGATTTGGAACTACCTAGTGGGCTACAATCCTAGTAATCAAGGCATTAATTTTGCATGAACTCCAGTTACGAGGTTTTGGTTTGCGTTTCTTACTTTTTTTTTTGCCTATTTCAGGTCGACGAGGGTAAAACTGAGCGAAACTAACAAACGTGGGCATGAAGATAAATATCCCAAATATTTTTATGATAGCAGCTTGAACTACAGAATAATTATCTTGACGAATAATTATCATGGTCAATAGTGTCGCTCACTGCATTCCTAGATTTAGAGTATTATTGAGCAAGCTTATCTGAAATGACTACACCACAAGAAAGTAGTGGTGCACGCTGTGTAAGGATAATCAAATCCACACACCATAAACAGGATATCATCAACCTACAATCAAAAGGAAACACACATCATTTACTTTATTCAATATAAATATTTCTAGCATCAATTGAAACAATGTTTGAACTACAGATGAGTAATATATGTAGTTAGTGACATACATCGATCCAACCGCTGAAGTTTGTGCTCTTGAGCACCTGCACAGGCCCAAAATATAAGTAATTAAAGAAGAGGGGAATCACTTATGAACATTGCAAGTTTGCAACTAATTTGTAGAGTGTGATTAATTACAGTCGGCCGGGCAGAGAAGAAAGCACTCGTGATCTGACGTGCTGCTGAACACCCTCCCGATTATGCACTCGAATAGATGATTGTTTGCGTTATCAATCTGCACAAATTTGCAAGATGAACTTGCATAATGCATTTCAAGTATGAACTGCTAGCTAGGAGAAAACTGAATGTGGAGCACTTGACGAGGGTGATGATGCGCTTGGAGGCGGCAGCGATGCACTGGCCACTGGCCCTGGTCGTCGAGGAGGAAGCCAGCGGGTGGCTTGGGCATGGCGTCGTCCGACCATGTCCTCCCAGCGAACCTCCCCCTCCCCCTCATCCTCCTCGTTGTCGTAGTCCCTGTACCTCATCGTCGAAATTCCCATCCCGCCGCAGAGCGACGGGCGAGCGGGCCATGCCTGCCGGCGGCGCGCGTCTGGATTGCTCCCTAGGCGGCGGCCGCCCGGCTGAGCCCCTCGGCGGCCCGCGCCCCTGGTGGTGGCGGCTGGGCGCGCCAGCAGGGCCTCGCCTCCCTGGTGGACCTTGTTCGTCGGCTCGTCGCGGTTGTCATCGTGGAGCCTGGGCGGCGGCCCATGCCGGCGGGTCTGCCGAGGAGGGCCGCGGTTCCTGGGTGGTGGCCGGGACGACCGCTATTGACTCGGCGGCGCAGCCACTCGGACGAAGACACACCTCCCGCGACCCACGCTTAAGCAGATTAAGCCTCGGCCCAGCGGAGAAAGGGCGGGCGGCGAGACGGCGACCCACGCTTAAGCAGATGCGAGCGGTCATAGGGGTGTGGCGACGGCATGGTGCGGTGGCGGGGCGGCGGAGTGGAGGAGCGGTGGTCGGTTGGCGGCAGCAATACGGAAGAGATGGCATATAGATCGTGGCATCGTGCTCACATGTTCTAGGACGACGAAGGGGTACAGATGGATTAGCGTGTGATCGGTGGGTTAGTGGAAAGGTGGAGTGGCATTGACGGGTAATTAAAGTGTAAAATACGTTTGATAGATTAGAGCGATTTAGACCATCAGATCACATTACTTGATGGATGAGATAAATTGGTTCTCCGCCCTTTCGTGCTTTTATAGGGGTGGTAGATGCATTGACTCTGAATCATGTCTTTAGTCAATAGTTGGGTTTCCCGGCTCCTATGCTTGCTACCTTACGTTTCGATATATCGGCTAAGGTAGTAAAGAGAGAATTACTGCGATTGTGCCCTGGTTTATCTAAAGGAGCACCTCAGTAGAGAAAGCCGAAAACTGATTGTCAGGATGTGGCAAGAGCTGGTCAGCTGTTCGGAGGTTACAAATCGTTGGAGAGTTCTCCCGCATTACGCGAAGGATCGGTACTTCCCGATCAGGCGCTCATAGCACTCTGGTCCGAAAACTAGGGGCTGCACCTATATTTTATTGTAAAACTCCTATGGCTTAGTGAGGGCATTTAAGTCCCATAGTCCGATTGCCTGGTTCATTGCGCTAAAGAACTCCTCCAAGGACCATACAATTGGATCAAGATTGTTTAGATCCCATTCCGAACACCCCCGTACTACCTACGTGGGGGCAGAAGCCGACGACTGGCTAACCCTCAGATTCCATATAACACGGCCGCACAGGAGGAAAAGTTAAAACATAACAAAAATTATATTACAAACTGACTTTGTTTCATCATACAAGGCAAAGACAACACGAATGTATTCATTCGAAAATAATGTCCTCCCACACTGTGCTGCTACAATGCGAGACCCCTCCAGGACATCCGCGAAATAGCGCTCGGGTGTGCAGTGCTCCTTGCCCTCTGGCGGCCCTCGGGCCAGCTCGACGGCGTTCATCTTCGCCCACCACATCTTGCAACGGGCGAAGGCCATACGAGCACCCTCAATACAGGCCGATCGCTTGACTATATCCAGCCGAGGACAGGCGTCCACCATCCGCCTCACGAGTCCGAAGTAGCTGCCGGGCATAGCTTCGGCTGGCCACAGCCGGATTATCAAATCCTTCATGGCTAGTTCGGCCACCCTATGCAGCTCCACCAGCTGTTTCAGCTGATCAGTGAAGGACACGGGATGCTCTGGCACAAGATATTGCGACCAGAATAGCTTCTCCATAGAACTCCCTTCTTCGGCTCGGAAGAACTCCACGGCGTCGGACACACTTCGCGGCAAATCAGCAAAAGCCCCTAGAGAACTCCGAATCTGGGTTAGTAAAAGATACTTTCTCTTTGCATATTTGCTTTGCATACTGGATGCTTTACCGGCCGCGATCTTCCTCGCCTCTTGGATCTCTTGGAGGGCGCCCTGGGACTCGTTCCGGGCCGTCTCCGTGCTCTAGCGAGCCATGGAGAGTTCGACATCTTTAGGCGACAGATCACGTTCCAAGGTCTCACACTTGTTCACCGCCGCATGGAGCTCTTGATGGAATTCGTTGACACGGGCCTTGAGGTTCTTACGGGCAGCCTGCTCCTTGACGGCCTTCTCCTCGGCTTCGCCCAGGGCCTTTTTCAGGGCCTCGACCTCGGTCGTCGCTCCTATACATATCATACCACTTGGGTCAATATATATTTTACTCCTTCCGAGTACTTCTTGGGTTATTACATACCTTCATTCTCCTGGAGCTGCCACTTCACCTGGCTGAGCTCCTCCTCGGCCCGCTCCAGCCTCCGCTTTAGATTGGAGACTTCGGCTGGCCGGGGTATTTTCTTATTGCACGGATAATTCAGAAAACTGACAGAAAATACTATTTTTGCTTTATTTAAGGACAACGCTAATGCCCACACGTGTGGTGGGAGCCAAACCTGCCCACACGCCCTATATAGCACACAGACTACGCCATGTCACCGCATGCATGCATGTGGAAATCTTATTGGATTTTCTGTTTTTGAAATGTTTTATCTCTTAAATGAAAAATCCGATTGAAGATCCGTTTTCACCATTAAATCCCTCGCGAAGAGATCTTCGAAACTAGATCTCATATCAATATATTTCGACGAATTTTTTTTTGGTTAAAAGTTGTCGTGTCTATTGCACACGAGTTGCCATGATGTTTACACTGAAGTTGCCATGATATGTTTCAGCTATTTTCTTCTACGTTTAATAGTAAATTTTGACATATTATAAAACGGGGAATTAAGAAACTAGACTTGCCATGCCCCATAAATCAAAATTGCCATGATACATGCACTTAAAAGTGCCATGGTTAAAAATATTTTCCTGGTCAAAGTACTGGAATTGCCATCATCGAAAACCTAAAATTTCCATGATCTACAAACTAAAATTGTCACATGGCAACTTTAGTTTAAGCACTATGGCAACTACAGTGTAAACATCATGGCAACTTTTGGGCAAAAAAAATTCATCAAAACATATCTACATGGGGTCTAGTTTTGAAGATCTCGTCGAGACGGATTTAATGGTGAAAACAGATTTTTAATTCGCTTTTTTAATTAGGAGATAAAACATTTTTAAGCCGAAAATAAAAAATAATCCGCGGATGTCATTTGTTCATACGTGGCAAAATGAGTGGTGATGGATGCGTGTGGGCGATGTGCAAACGCCCACACGTGTGGGCGTTAGTTTTTGCGTTCTTTAATCTAAATAACAGAAAGTAAAAGGAGGGTACAGAAGGTTGTGCTTTCTAACTTCATCCATCTCATGCTCATCAAAGGGAATCCACTAACAAGGTTGATCAGGTCTTGTTAACAAACTCATTTCGAATAACATGAAACCGGAGAAATTTCGACTAACACTATGTTACCTCAACGGGCATATGCACGTCCCCAACAATAAGAATATCATATTTCTTCTTGATAGTAGGAAGAGGAAATTGAAAACCTCCAATAGCAATCGATGGAATTTTTCCAATAGAATTGATACTGTGGACTTGAGGTTGTTTCCTCGGAAAGTGTACCGTATGCTCGTTACCATTAACATGAAAAGCGACATTGCCTTTGTTGCAATCAATAACAGCCCCTACAGTATTCAAAAAGGTCTACCAAGGATAATCGACATACTATCGTCCTCAGGAATATCAAGAATAACAAAGTCCGTTAAGATAGTAACGTTTGCAACCACAACATGCACATCCTCAAAAATACCGACAGGTATAGCAGTTGATTTATCGGCCATTTGCAAAAATATTTCAGTAGGTGTCAACTTATTCAAATCAAGTCTACGATATAAAGAGAGAGGCATAACACTAACACGGGCTCCAAGATCACATAAAGCAGTTCTAACATAGTTTCTTTTAATGGAGCATGGTATAGTTGGTACTCCTGGATCTCCAAGTTTCTTTGGTATTCCACCCTTAAAAGTATAATTACCAAGCATGGTGGAAATTTCAGCTTCCGGTATCTTTCTTTTATTTGTAACAATATCTTTCATATACTTGGCATAAGGATTCATTTTAAGCATATCAGTCAAACGCATGCGCAAAAAGATAGGTCTAATCATTTAGGCAAAGCGCTCAAAATCCTCATCATCCTTTTTCTTGGATGGTTTAGGAGGAAAAGGCATGGGTTTCTGAACCCATGGCTCTCTTTCTTTACCGTGCTTCCTAGCAACAAAGTCTCTCTTACCATAACGTTGATTCTTTGATTGTGGGTTATCAAGATCAACGGCAGGTTCGATCTCTGCATCATTATCATTGCTAGGTTGAGCATCAACATGAACATCATCATTAACATTGTCACTAGGTTCATGTTCATCACCAGATTTTGTTTCAGCATCAGAAATAGAAATATCATTGGGATTCTCAGGTGTGTCAACAACAGGTTCACTAGAAGCATGCAAAGTCCTATCATTTTTCCTTTTCTTCTTCTTAGAAGGACTAGGTGAATCTACATTAGTTCTATGAGAATGTTCCTCAATTCTCTTAGGGTGGCCCTCAGGATACAAAGGTTCCTGAGTCATTTTACCCCCTCTAGTCATAACTCTAACAACATTATCATTCTTCTTATTATTTAATTCATTGAGCAAATCATTCTGAGCTTTAAAAACTTGTTCTACTTGAGTGGTAACCATAGAAGCATGTTTACTAATGAGTTTAAGTTCACCTTTAACTCTAGACATATAATCACTCAAGTGTTCAATCATATAAGCATTGCATTTTAATTGTCTACCAAAATAAGCATTAAAATCTTCTTGCTTAACCATAAAATTATCAAACTCATCTAAGCATTGGCTGGCAAACTTAGTAGGAGGGATTTCAGCTTTATCATATCTATAGAGAGAATTTACCTTTGCTACCTGTGTCGGGTTATCAAGACCATGTATTTCTTCGATAGGTGGTAAATTAAGACCATGTATTTCTTCAACAAGAGGTAAATTCTTAACATCTTTAGCTTTTATACCTTTTTCTTTCATAGATTTCTTCGCCTCTTGCATATCTTCAGGACTGAGAAATAGAACACCACTTTTCTTCGGAGTTGGCTTAGGAGTTGGTTCAGGGAGTGTCCAATTGCTTTCATTCGTCAACATATTACTCAATAGAATTTCAGCTTCATCAACAGTTCTTTCCCTGAAAACACACCCAGCACAACTATCCAGGTGGTCTCTAGAAGCATCGTTTAGTCCATTATAAAAGATATCAAGTATTTCATTTTTCTTGAGAGGATGATTAGGCAAAGCATTAAGTAATTGGAGAAGCCTCCCCCAAGCTTGTGGGAGACTCTCTTCTTCAATTTGCACAAAATTGTATGTATCCCTTAAAGCAGCTTGTTTCTTATGAGTAGGGAAATATTTAGCAGAGAAGTAATAAATCATATCCTGGGGACTACGCACACAACTAGGATCAAGAGAATTAAACCAAGTCTTAGCATCACCCTTTAATGAGAACGGAAATAACTTAAGGATATAATATTAGCGAGTTTTCTCATCATTAGTGAATAGGGTAGCTATATCATTTAATTTAGTAAAATGTGCCACAACAGTTTAAGATTCATAGCCATAAAAAGGATCAGATTCAACCAAAGTAATTATCTCAGGATAGACAGAGAAATCATAATCCCTATCAGTAACAAAGATAGGTGAAGTAGCATAAGCAGGGTCATATTTCATTCTAGCATTTAGAGATTTTTCTTTCAGCTTAGCTAATAATTTCTTAAGGCCGCTCCTATCATTGCAAGCAAGAATGTCTCTAGCTGTTTCTTCATCCAGAACATAACCCTCAGGAACAACACGCAATTCATATCTAGGGGGAGAATCTTCATCATCACTTTCATCAATATTATCAGTTTCAATAATTTCATTCTCTCTTAGCCCTAGCAAGTTGTTCATCAAGAAATTCACCTAGCGGCACAATATTATCAAGCATAGAAGTAGTTTCATCATAAGTATCATGCATAGCAGAGGTGGCATCATCAATAACATGTGACATATCAGAATTAATAGCGGAAGCAGGTTTAGGTGTCGCAAGCTTACTCAAAACAGAAGGTGAATCAAGTGCAGAGCTAGATGGCAGTTCCTTACCTTCCCTCATAGTTGAGTGATAAATTTTAGTTTTCTCGTCTTTCAAGTTCCTCATATTGACCAGCAGATATAAATCCCAAGTGACTCAAAGAATAGAGCTATGCTCCCCGGCAACGGCGCCAGAAAATAGTCTTGATAACCCAAAAGTATAGGGAATCATAACAGTTTTCGAGGGTAGAGTATTCAAACCAAATTTATTGATTCAACACAAGGGGAGCCAAAGAATATTCTCAAGTATTAGCAGTTGACTTGTCAATTCAACCACATCTGGATAACTTAATATCTGCAGCAAAGTATTTAGTAGCAAAGTAGTATGGAAGTAACGGTAACGGTAGCAAAAGTAACAGTAGCAGTTTTGTAGTTATTGTGACAGTGGCAACGGTAAAGTAACTAAGCGAAGAGCAATATGTGAAAAGCTCGTAGGCATTGGATCGGTGATGGAGAATTATGTCGGATGCTATTATTCATGCAACAGTTATAACATAGGGTAACACAGAACTAGCTCCAATTCATCAATGTAATGTAGGCATGTATTCTGAATATAGTCATACGTGCTTATGGGAAAGAACTTGCATGACATCTTTTGTCCTACCCTCCCTTGGCAGCGGGGTCCTATTGGAAACTAAGGGATATTAAGGCCTCCTTTTAATAGAGTACCGGACCAAAGCATTAACACATAGTGAATACATGAACTCCTCAAACTATGGTCATCACCAGGAGTGGTCCCGATTATTGTCACATCGGGGTTGCCGGATCATAACACATAGTAGGTGACTATTGACTTGCAAGATAGAGAACTCACATATATTCATGAAAACAGAATATGTTCAGATCTGAAATCATGGCACTCGGGCCCTAGTGACAAGCATTAAGCATAGCAAAGTCATAGCAACATCAATCTCAGAACATAATGGATACTAGGGATCAAACCCTAACAAAACTAACTCGATTACATGATAAATCTCATCCAACCCATCACCTTCCAGCAAGCCTACGATGGAATTACTCACGCACGGCGGTGAGCATCATGAAATTGGTCATGGAGGATGGTTGATGATGACGACGGCGACGGATTCCCCTCTCCAGAGCCCCGAACGGACTCCAGATCAGCCCTCCTGAGAGAGATTAGGGCTTGGCGGCAGCTCCGTATCGTAAAACGCGATGAATCCTTCTCACTGATTTTTTCTCCCCGAACGTGAATATATGGAGTTGGAGTTGAGGTCGGTGGAGCTCCTGGGGGCCAACGAGGCAGGGGGGCGCGCCCCCACCCTCGTGGACATGGTGTGGGCCCCCTAGCCTTGATTCTTTCGCTAGTATTTTTTATTTTTTCCAAAAATAATCTCCGTGAAGTTTCAGGTCATTCCGAGGACTTTTGTTTCTACACAAAAATAAGACCATGGCTATTCTGCTGAAAACAGCGTCAGTCCGGGTTAGTTCCATTCAAATCATGCAAGTTAGAGTCCAAAACAAGGGCAAAAGTGTTTGCAAAAGTAGATACGATGGAGACGTCTCAGTGAGCACCTTGGTCTGGGCGCCCCGGCAGAGCTTCCTAGCCTCATTGGTCAGATAAGTCGCTCGATTGGAGCGGAGCTGCTCTAGGGCGTCGAGGATGCGCTCGAA
Source organism: Aegilops tauschii subsp. strangulata (assembly GCF_002575655.3). Taxonomy (NCBI): domain Eukaryota; kingdom Viridiplantae; phylum Streptophyta; class Magnoliopsida; order Poales; family Poaceae; genus Aegilops; species Aegilops tauschii. The sequence goes on from NC_053039.3 coordinate 20,827,686, forward strand.
GAACAAGGTCAGCCTGGCATTGGGGCTCACGTTCGCCAACTCGGAGTACCTGACATCCGGCATGCCCATGACGGCTAGCTGCGCGGTGAGCCTCTCCGCAACATCGATGAGGCGGCTGATCGAGAGATTCACGCTACCCACATAGTCATTGTGGGCAGTGGCATCATCCTTCCGCAGCTGCCTCTCGCCATCAAGGGCCTTGTGCAGGGTCTCGTCACGGGCCCTGACCTTGAAAGTGCATTATATCGACTAGAGGGGGGGTGAATAGGCGATGTTTATGAATTCTTCACTGAGGAATTTCAGGGTGAGGAAATTCCTAAGTGAAGAACTACTTGCAGCGGAGTAAGTACTCAGATGTAAACATAACAGAACACAAGCATGGTCATCATGATGAAATGAAAACAAGCACAGAGTACAGAAAGCGCAAACACAGGATAAAACAGGATGAAGACAAACCGATTGAAGAAATTGAACTGAGGAAATTGAGAAAGTCTTCAGTCAAAGTCTTCAAACAGATATGAACAAGCACACAACAACTGTAATGAGGAAATGAAAGGGTTGAGGAAATAGAACCAGTAGGCTTGGTGAAGACAATGATTCGGTAGACCAGTTCCAACTGTTGTGACAGTTGTACGTCTGGTTGGAGCGGCTAGGTATTTAAACCTGAGGACACACAGTCCTCACCGTATTCTCCTTGAGATAAGGTCACACAGACATCGCCCAATCACTCGTGGTAAGTTTTCAGGTGACTTCCAAACCTTCACAAACTCGGTCACTCGGCGATCCACAATTTCCTCTTGGATGCTCTAGACCATGACGCCTAACCGTCTGGAAGATGCACTGTCTTCAAAGGTAACAAGCGTCGGATCCACGCAGGATCAATCTCTTTAGTGATGCTCAATCACTTTGGGTTTGTAGGTGTTTGGGTTTGGGTTTTCCTCACTTGATGATTTTCGCTCAAAGTCCTCGGAGGAAGGGACGCTCTCAAATGACAAGTGTCAGTTTCTCTCGGAGCAGCCAACCAGGTAGTGGTTGTAGGGGGCGGCTATTTATAGCCTAGGGAGCAGCCCGACATGATAAGACATAAATGCCCTTCAATGATATGACCGTTAGGTGGGTAGATATTTTGGGACAGCTGGCGCGTAGCACAACAACGGTCGGATATTTGAGGATCAAATACCTCAGGGCTATCATGTTCCTCACTGTGTAGGCAATCCGCACTGGCGAATTCCTAACTCCTCAGTCAGAACAAATTCCTCAGCGACCAGAAGAACTTCCTCTCTGTCACTGAAGAAATTGACTGAACTGTATGAGATTTCCAATGGCTTGACTCGAAGGGATTGGTAGGTGCAGGATTTTGAGTTGAGCATCACATGGAAAATTTTCCTTAGTATTTCCTCGACCCCCTTTAACAGTACAGTGTTTCCTATGACTCAAGAAAGAGAAAATGGAACTATAAAAACAAAAGTCTTCACGCTTCATGTTCCTCCAATGAATGCCAAGTCTTCAAGGTCACACCAATTTCTTCACTTTCAAAGTCTTCAGTAAGTCTTCAGAAATCCAAAGTCTTCAGTCGAAGAACTTCATTTTTAGGGGTCGACATTCTCTGTAAATATCAAACTCCTCATAGACTTATGGACCTGTGTACACTCATAAACACATTAGTCCCTTAACCTATAAGTCTTCAATACACCAAAATCACTAAGGGGCACTAGATGCACTTACAGACCTCCGAAAGTATCCCCTCCAAGACGTCTAGCTTCAGCTTGAGATTGTTGATGGAGTCGTTGGCCTCGGAGAGCAGCTTGGCCTTGTCGGAGATGGCGATCTTCAGCCCATCCAGCTCCAGCTTCTCCACCTTCCTGGCTTGGTCTCGGGCCAGAACATCAAGTGCGTCCTTGTGCTTCTGTTCTAGCTCCTAGGTCCGCTGCACGACGATCTTCCCGATTTCCTAATCCTTGTCGTCGAGCATGGCGGCAAGCGCCTGCTCACGAGAAACGAGGTCTTCCTCCTAGGTGTCAAGCTGAGCTTCCTGCTGCCACCGGGAAGCTTCGTCCTTGGCGGTCTGTTCCTTCGCCGCCTCCTGGGCCTTCTCGATGTCGACCTACTTCAGGATGAGCTCTCGCTAGCGCTCATCTAGTTCACCCTGGGCGGTCCTAAGTTCCTCCCGGGCCTTAATACGTCTCCGTCATATCTACTTTTCCAAACACTTTTGCCCTTGTTTTGGACTCTAACTTGCATGATTTGAATGGAACTAACCCGGACTGACGCTGTTTTCAGCAGAATTGCCATGGTGTTATTTTTGTGCAGAAATAAAAGGTCTCGGAATAACTTGAAACTTCATGGAGAATATTTTTGGAATTAATAAAAATACTGGTGAAAGAATCAAGGCCAGGGGGCCCACAACCAGTCCATGAGGGTGGGGGCGCCTACCCCTGGGCGCGCCCCCAGCCTCGTGGGCTCCCTGGTGCTCCACCGACCTCAACTCTAACTCTATATATTCACTTTCGGGAGAAAAAAATCAGAGAGAAGGATTCATCACGTTTTACGATACGAAGCCTCCGCCATGCCCTAATCTCTCTCGGGAGGGCTGATCTGGAGTCCGTTCGGGGCCCCGGAGAGGGGAATCCATCGCCATCGTCATCATCAACCTTCCTCCATCACCAATTTCATGATGCTCACTGCCGTGCATGAGTAATTCCATCGTAGGCTTGTTGGACGGTGATGGGTTGGATGAGATTTACCATGTAATCGAGTTAGTTTTGTTAGGGTTTGATCCCTAGTATCCACTATGTTCTGAGATTGATGTTACTATGACTTTGCTATGCTTAATGCTTGTCACTAGTGCCCGAGTGCCATGATTTCAGATCTGAACCTATTATGTTTTCATGAATATATGTGAGTTCTTGATCCTATCTTGCAAGTCTATAGTCACCTATTATGTGTTATGATCCGTTAACCCCGAAGTGACAATAATCGGGATACTTAGCGGTGATGACCGTAGTTTGAGGACATCATGTATTCACTAAGTGCTAATGCTTTGGTCCGGTACGCTATTAAAAGGAGGCCTTAATATCCCTTAGTTTCCAATAGGACCCCATTGCCACGGGAGGGTAGGACAAAAGATGTCATGCAAGTTCTTTTCCATAAGCACGTATGACTATATTCGGAAAACATGCCCACATTACATTGATGAATTGGAGCTAGTTCTGTGTCACCCTATGTTATAACTATTACATGAGGAATCGCATCCGGCATAATTCTCCATCACCGATCCAATGCCTACGAGCTTTTCACATATTGCTCTTTGCTTAGTTACTTTACCGTTTCCACTGTTACAATTACTACAAAACTGCTAGTGCTACCTTTGCCACCGTTACCGTTACTTCCATACTACTTTGCTACTAAATCCTTTGCCGCAGATACTAAGTTATCCAGGTGTGGTTGAATTGACAACTCAACTACTAATACTTGCGAATATTCTTTGGCTCCCCTTGTGTCGAATCAATAAATTTGGGTTGAATACTCCACCCTCAAAAACTATTGCGATCCCCTATACTTGTGGGTTATCAAGACTATTTTCTGGCACCGTTGCCGAGGAGCATAGCTCTATTCTTTGAGTCACTTGGGATTTATATCTGCTAGTCACTATGAGGAATTGAAAGACGAAAGAACTAAGATTTTTCCCTCAACTACGAGGGGAGGTAAGGAACTGCCATCTAGTTCTGCACTTCATTCACCTTCTGTTTTGAGTAAACTTGCGACACCTAAACCTGCTTATGTTATTAATTCTGATATGTCGCATGTTATTGATGATGCCAGTTCTGCTATGCATGATATTTATGATGAAACTACTTCTATGCTTAATACTACTGTGCCACTAGGTGAATTTCTTGATGAACAACTTGCTAGGGCTAGAGAGAATGAAATTATTGAAACTGATAATATTAATGGAAGTGATGATGAAGAGTCTCCCCCTAGATATGAATTGCCTGTTGTGCCTAAGGGTTATGTTATGGATGAAGAAACTGCTAGAGATTTTCTTGCTTGCAATGATAGGAATGATCTTAAGAAATTATTAGCTAAGCTTAAAGAAAAATCTTTAATGCTAGAATGAAATATGACCCTGCTTTTGCTACTTCACCTATCTGTGTTACTGATAAGGATTACGATTTCTCTGTTGATCCTAGGCTAATTACTTTTGTTGAATCTGATCCTTTTTATGGCTATGAATCTGAAACTGTTGTGGCACATCTTACTAAATTAAATGATATAGCCACCCTGTTCACTAATGATGAGAAAACCCGCTACTACTATATCCTTAAGTTATTTCCGTTCTCATTAAATGGTGATAATAAAACATGGTTTAATTCTCTTGATCCTGGTTGTGTGCGTAGTCCCCAGGATATGATTTATTACTTCTCTGCTAAATATTTCCCAGCTCATAAGAAACAAGCTGCTTTAAGGGAAATATATAATTTTATGCAAATTGAAGAAGAGAGTCTCCCACAAGCTTGGGGGAGGCTTCTCCAATTACTTAATGCTTTACCGGATCATCCTCTCAAGAAAAATGAAATACTTGATATCTTTTATAATGGACTAACCGATGCTTCCAGAGACCACCTGGATAGTTGTGTTGGTTGTGTTTTCAGGGAAAGAACTGTTGGTCAAGCTGAATTGCTATTGAATAATATGCTGACTAATGAAAATAATTGGACACTTCCTGAACCAACTCCTAAGCCAACTCCGAAGAAGAGGGGTATTCTATTCCTCAGTCCTGAAGATATGCAAGAGGCAAAGAAATCTATGAAAGAAAAAGGTATTAAAGCTGAAGATGTTAAGAATTTACCTCCTATTGAAGAAATACATGGTCTTAATTTGCCTCCTGTTGAAGAAATACATGGTCTTGATAACCCTACATAGGTAGTAAAGGTAAATTCTCTCTATAGATTTGATGAAGGTGATATTCCTCATTATAAGTCTGCTAGACGATGCTTAGATGAGTTTGATAATTTTATTGTTAAACAAGAAAACTTCAATGCTTAGGTTGGTAGACAATTGAAACGTAATGCTTATATGATTGAACACTTGAGTGATTATATGTCTAGAGTTAAAGGTGAACTTAAACTCATTAGTGAACATGCTTCTATGGTTACCACTCAAGTAGAACAAGTGCTTAAAGCTCAAAATGATTTGCTCAGTGAAATAAATAATAAGAAGAATGATAATGCTGTTAGAGTTATGACTAGAGGGGGTAAAATGACTCAGGAACCTTTGTATCCTGAGGGCCACCCTAAGAGAATTGAGCAAGATTGTCAGAGAACTAATGTTGATGCACCTAGTCTTTCTAAAAAGAAGAAAAAGAAAAATGATAGGACTTTGCATGCTTCTAGTGAACCTGTTGTTGACACACCTGAGAATACCAATAATATTTCTATCTTTGATGCTGAAACACAATCTGGTGATGAACATGAACCTAGTGATAATGTTAATGATAATGTTCATGTTGATGCTCAATCTAGCAATGATAATGATGTAGAGATTGAACCTGCTATTGATCTTGATAACCCACAATCAAAGAATCAACGTTATGATAAGAGAGACTTTGTTGCTAGGAAGCACGGTAAAGAAAGAGAACCATGGGTTCAGAAACCCATGCCTTTTCTTCCTAAACCATCCAAGAAAAAGGATGATGAGGATTTGGAGCGCTTTGCTGAAATGATTAGACCTATCTTTTTGCGTATGCATTTGACTGATATGCTTAAAATGAATCCTTATGCTAAGTACATGAAAGATATTTTCACAAATAAGAGAAAGATACCGGAAGCTGAAATTTCCACCATGCTTGCTAATTATACTTTTAAAGGTGGAATACCAAAGAAACTTTGAGATCCAGGAGTACCAACTATACCTTGCTCCATTAAAATAAACTCTGTTAAAACTGCTTTATGTGATCTTGGAGCCGGTGTTAGTGTTATGCCTCTCTCTTTATATCTTAGACTTGATTTGAATAAGTTGACACCTACTGAAATATCTTTGCAAATGGCCGATATATCAACCGCTATACCTGTCGGTATTTGTGAGGATGTGCCTGTTGTGGTTGCAAATGTTACTATTTTAACGGACTTTGTTATTCTTGATATTCCCGAGGATGATAGTATGTTGATTGTCCTTGGTAGACCCTTTTTGAAAATCTGCAGGGGCTGTTATTGATTGCAACAAAGGCAATGTCACTTTTTGATGTTAATGGAAATGAGCATACGGTACACTTTCCGAGGAAACAACCTCAAGTCCACAGTATCAATTCTATTGGAAAAATTCCATCAATTATTATTGGAGGTTTTGAATTTCCTCTTCCTACTGTCAAGAAGAAATATGATATTCTTATTGTTGGGGATGTGCATATCCCCGTTGAGGTAACCTAGTGTTATTCGAAATTTCTCCGGTCCCATGTTATTCAAAAAGAGTTTGTTAATAAGACTTGATCAACCTTGTTAGTGGATTCCTTTCGATGAGCATGAGATGGATGAAGTTAGAAAGCACAACCTTCTGTACCCTCCTTTTACTTTCTGTTATTTAGATTAAATAAAGCAAAAATAGTATTTTCTGTCTGTTTGCTGAATTATCCGTGCAATAAAAAATGCCCTAAAAATAAAAGTTCTCCAAATGCCCTGAAATTGAAAATATCTCGCACTTAGAACATGGCTCCCCCTGCCTCGTGGGCCCAGGGCGCGCCAACCCCCCTGGGCGCTCCCCTTGCCTCGTGGGCCCGTGGTGGCTCCCCTCCACTTATTCCAGCCACCACACACTCCTTCTTTGTGGCACCCCGGCTCAAGGCAACCGGTTTACCCTGCATTGCGAGCCCAGAGATCGAGTCTTCTGGCAATACACAACAACATGGTACAGAAACAACCGCTTTATTGATGGTAGCGGATTACATAGGTCTGATATTACATCGAGATACGAGGCCAAGCGGCACACACGGTGCTGCTGGAAAGTATGTACATTATTTAATGAACATGGCTGGGGCCTCAATCACACGAACTAAGCGGCAGCGGAAGAACGACGAAGTGGAACTCCATAGCACAGGGACACCGACGTGGACATGGCCTAGACACGAGATGTGCTCCGATGCGAATCGACTTGCCTAAAAGCTGGCATAACACGCCAGGTCAGTACATTGAATGTACTTGCAAGCTCACAACAAACATAAGCACGACGACAGACAATATAAGGATAATTAATTAATTTAATCCGATACAAGTAATACTACAGATGCAATGCAAACATATACGTGATCCGAGTCTCATGGACTTGCTTACCCACACTACGGAACGCCTGCCCTCGCATTCCCATTCGGGTGGGCCAAAGCATTCCGACGAAACCCTCCCTTTGTCATGCACTCTCCCCGGCCACTCCAACTAACTACCTCTCTGGGCTAGGTCTTGGGTGGCCCCGTGTCTACCAAAGACACCAATGGCCACTGTCGTGGCAAAACGGTCCCAAACGGGGATAAGGTACCATAAAACCAAAAACAAGCACACAAGGTTATGTCTGCCTACCGGGCCAGGGTATGCACGCCCATAACCTTCCCTCGCGGGAGGCACCGGTGAGAGCCACAACAAAGGACCGAATCAAGACCTTCCCACAAGGTAAATGTGGTCGCACTGAATTATAAACCCAATTCAGTGGCACCATGATGTGATCAACATCATATTTAAGTTGAACTTAATCAAGTCTAACTTTGATAAAACCTTTTTATCAATAACATGATATAATGCCATAATCATGCAACTGCTCGTCATGCAATGCAAACAACTCATAGTAATGGATCAAACTTAACAACATAAACATCTTGCAATACTTAGAACCAAAACTTCTCTGGTTATAACTCATTTTATTTCTCAAGCAATATTTTTATTAGTTCTTTATTGAAATGAAAATATCACTAGTAAGATAACTACCATTAATTTTCATAGCAATATGCATAGTGCAAAATCTTACTCTACTTAGCCAAACAAGTTCATGCATTCAACCAGTAACTAAAACAAGCATATCAAGCATGGTAAAGTAACTAGAAATTAACTAAATTTATTTATCAAATTTTAAATGAAAATAAACACTCAAATTCAAGTAGAAAATCATAGATATTGAAATAACACCATCCAAATGCTGGTGTGGCTTGCCTTAGTGTAGAGGAGGATCACGCCCCTCTTGGTTTGCTTCAAGACAATCTTCTCCTTCTGAAAAAGAATTTAAAACCACAAAAATATTTGTCAAAACACATTCTAAAAATCACCAGAAATTCTAGACAATGCAAAAATAATCCATCTTCTGGTGTGCTGCTAGAGCTTTCTGAAACACAGACAATGCAAAAAGAATCAAATCATTTGGTCTTATGGTTTAGAAATGGTGGCTGGTTAAAGTTTGGTCAAATTTCTGAATAATATTTGAATTAAACAGAAATCCTGGGGGGGGGGGGTTGACGTCGAAGGCGTAAAACAGAAATACGCCTCCACTCGTACCGCTTCGGGCGCGAGTGGTGAGACCGATAGGTGGGTCCTGCGCGTAAGGAGAGAGAGAGGGGGCGAGCGAGATCAGAGAGAGGCGGAGCGCTATATAGGATTGAAGCGGGGCTTGAGGCGCACCTGCCCGTACCCGTGGCTTGGTGAGAGGTGGACGGAGCTGCTCGGGGTTGAGCTCGCAAGCTACGGTGGCGGACGGGTTTCACCGAAGAGGTCGAAGACGATGGCTAGGGGTGGCTCCGAGGGATCCGCGGCGTCCAGGCAGCACCAACAGACCACCAAGGCCCCGCCCAAGCAGTTGCTTGAGCTCGAGAGGCCCCGGAGAGCGGCGGCTGGCCTGCGTGGATCGCCAGAGTCCTCTGGTCGGGGCGACGGCCATAGGCCTGCCCGACCAAGCTGGGGTCATTCTACGTGTTCGTGGGGGTGGTGTGGAGTTGTGCTTGGCTAGAAAACAAGAAGGGGAGCGCTATATATAGCCGGAGCGAAGGGGGGGGGGACGTGTCGCCGCCGGAGCTCTCTGGACACGCGGCGAACGGCGACGAAAAGCTCCAACGCGAGGGGGCAAATGCTCAGCATCAATGCAGGAGCTTGCCCACGCTCGCGGATGAGCATAGGAGGCGGTTGGGGAAATGGACAAGCGCACGCGTGCATTGTGGCGTTTTGGCCGCGACGTGCCCGTTCTTGCTGCGGCGGATCCGACATCAGTGAGCGCCAGGGAGCGGTCAAGGGTGATGGGTCGGGGCTTGTGGCGTCGCGTGGCAGCCGTCAGTGAGCGCTGGAACGAGCACGCGCGAAACAGAACGGAAGGCGCCTGCCAAAGCGCGTCGAGACGCTGCCAGGCGCCGTGTCCTCACGTGGTCACCAAGCTGGCATGGTCAAAACAACGCCCAGGAGCGGCCAAACCTTGTCTACGCGTTCGACCTTGCAGTGTTTAGTCTAGGAGAGGTGATACCTAATACCCAGGCCGACCAGACTTGATTGTACTAAGCTGACAAGTTTCTGTCCAGAAACTTGGTCGCCAAGTTTGGCCACCTTCTAGAAGGCCATTAGGGATGATCTCCTGGGGTTTAGGGTTTCTGAGGAGGGTGTTTAAGCTCAAGAAATATCAAGGCTAAAAGCTCAAGGAAAAATGTACTTGTTGTAAAAACAGGAAGTTTGGGCCAGAATAGAAATGATTTTCTACAGCAAAAATATTCCAAAAAGTGATGCAATATTTTTGCATGGGAAGGTGTGCCAAGGTTCTAAGAATATTCAGGAATTATCTCAGATTTTTCTAAGCAAGAAAAATTGGGGTTGCTTTGGAGCATAAGTTTCTGAATTGAATTTCAGAGAGAAAAATTAATATTTTTCTTTTATGAAAAATATTCATTTGATTATTTTGGAGATTTATCAGAGGAATAAAGTAGATAGGCCACTTGGGTGAAAGTCAAGGATATGCCCAAGTGACAAGTCCATTTGAAATGATTCAGAATCCAAATCAAGTCAGGGCAAAAACCACGATAAAAACCAAGTCCGGAAAAGAGAGAGAAGGCAAGTACGGAAAAAAGAGAGGAGGCAAAATCCAGGCTGTCACAAACCTCCCCCACTTAAGATGAATCTTGTCCTCGAGATTCAGTTGCTTGGGAAAACCATTCTGGGTATGCAGTCCTTAAAAATTCCTCTCTTTCCTAGGTCGCTTCCTCTTCGGTGTGGTGCTCCCACTGAACCATGTAAAACCTTATTTCTTTGTTGCGAGTGACCCTTTCTGTCCGATCCAATATTCTGATTGGCTTTTCCTCAGAAGTCAAATACTTAGCCAATTCTATCTCTGCCATATCAGTCCTTTTCTCCGGTGGTGAGATACATCTTCTTAGCTGTGATATGTGAAACACGTTGTGTACTTCTGACAGTTTTGGTGGCAATTCCAACTGATATGCAACCGTACCGACTCTGGCCATGACGGGGAATGGACCGATATATCTGGGTGCCAATTTTCCGCGGGTCTGAAACCTCTTGACTCCTTTCATAGGGGTGACTCGGAGATATAAGTGTTCTCCGGGTTCGAAGCTGATCTGACGATGTTTGGCATCATAGTAGCTCTTCTGTCGAGATTTGGCAAGTTGAAGTCTGTCTCGGATTTCCTTGACTTGCTTCTCCGCTTCGAGCATTAAGTCAGTCCCGAAAATGCGGCTGTCTTTGGTTTGAGACCAGTTCAATGGAGTGCGGCATTTCCGGCCATGCAGGGCTTCATAGGGTGACATCTTTAAGTTGGCATGGAAACTGTTGTTGTAGGAAAACTCGGCGTAGGGCAGACAGTCTTCCCACTTGGTCCCTTGGGCCAATGTACATGCCCGCAGCATATGTTCGAGTATTTGATTTACTCATTCAGTCTGTCCATCTGTCTGAGGATGATAAGCCGTACTGTATTTCAGAGCGGTCCCCAAGGCTTGATGTAGTTGGGACCAAAATGCGGAGGTGAAGAGAGATCCCCTGTTGGAGGTGATAGTCTTGGGTACTCCATGCAGACTGACGATTCTTGACACAGACAGCTGTGCAAGTTGATTTGCACGGTATGTGGTCCGGATAGGAAGGAAGTGTGCCACCTTTGTTAAGGTGTCCACTATGACCCATATTGCGTCGTTTCCTCGATGAGACCTTGGTAGTCCGGTGATGAAATCCATGCAGATATCATCCCATTTCCATTGGGATACCGGCAGAGGTTGGAGGAGTCCGGCAGCTTTTTGGTGTTCCGCCTTTACCTTATTGCATACGTCGCAACAGGCCACCAAGTATGCGATGTCTTTCTTCATTCCATCCCACCAAAATACCTGACGAAGGTCCTCATACATTTTGGTACAACAGGGGTGAATTGCGTATTGTGCTTCATGCGCTTCTGCCAATATTTTCTTCTTCAGACTTCCTTGGTTGGGTACGCAAAGTCTTGCTTGGAATCTTAGTGAACCTTGTTGATCCATAGAGAAGTCAGGTGCACGCCCTTGGTGCATCTTCTGAACATATATTTTTAACCTCTCATCATTTGTTTGCGCGCTGCGGATTTCTTCTTCGAGAGTAGGGGCAACTTCCAATATATTGGCAAGGCGGGCGTCGGTGATTACCAAAATGAGCTGCATGATTTCTTCATAAAGCTTAGGAGGCAAGGAATCCATTAGAGCATTAAGGTTGGCTGGTTTGCGGCTGAGGGCGTCAGCCACCACATTAGCTTTGCCCGGGTGATAATTTATCCCGAGGTCGTAGTCCTTAACCAATTCGAGCCATCTTCGTTGTCGGAGGTTCAAATCGGGCTGAGTGAATATATACTTGAGACTCTTATGGTCGGTGAATATCTGGCACTTCTTTCCAATCAGACAGTGTCTCCAGATCTTCAATGCGTGCACCACCGCGACCAATTCCAAATCATGAGTAGGATAGTTTCCTTCGTGTGGCCACAGTTGGCAAGATGCATAAGCCACTACTTTGCCATCTTGCATGAGTGCACACCCCAGTCCTTTTCTGGACGCGTCGCAGTAGACATCAAAACTGCGGTAGATGTCTGGAAGGGTTAATACTGGTGCCGATGTCAGCCTGATTTTTAACTCATTAAAACTCCGTTCGCAGTCCTTAGTCCATACGAACTTCTTATCCTTCTTCAGAAGCTCAGTCATTGGCTTGGCGATCTTGGAGAATCCTTCGATAAAGCAGCAATAATATCCGGCTAGTCCAAGGAAACTCCGGATTTCTGAGACTGTTGTGGGTGCGGACCAATCAAGTACATCCTTTCCCTTGCTTGGGTCCACTGAGATTCCTTCTGCCGAGAGGACATGCCCGAGGAATCCCACTTGTTGGAGCCAGAACTCACATTTGCTGAATTTGGCATAAAGTTGATGGTCGCGAAGCCTTTGCAGAACTACTCGAAGATGTTCCTGGTGTTCGTCCTTGCTCTTGGAGTAAATGAGGATGTTATCAATGAACACCACCACAAATTTATCCAAGAAGTCCATAAACACCTTGTTCATCATATGCATAAAGAAGGTAGGAGCATTGGTGAGGCCGAAGGACATAACGGTGTATTCATAAAGACCGTACCGAGTGGTGAACGCGGTCTTAGGAATATCTTCCTTCTTTATCTTGAGTTGATGATATCCAGTCCTCAAATCAATTTTTGAGAGTACTTTGGCCCCACTGAGTTGATCAAACAGATCGTCAATCCTCGGAAGTGGATACTTGTTTTTAATGGTGACGTCATTCAGCTGTCAGTAGTCTACGCACATTCGTAGACTGCCATCCTTTTTGTCCATGAAGTTTGCTGGTGATCCCCATGGTGAAGAGCTTGGACGGATGTATCCTTTCTGCAGCATCCGATAATATTTCTTATGTATCGGGGTGTTTCCAGGCACCAAGTCAATTGCGAACTCCAATTCTCGGTCTGGTGGCATGCCTGGTAATTCTTCAGGAAATACATCTGGGTACTCACAGACCACTGGAATTAATTCCACTTCTTCTGCCACTACTGCGAAAACCATATCTTTTGTGGGTACGCGCTTGCGGGCATAAAAACTTGTGTTGCGACCTTCCATATTTTCAGGGTAACTTCTCTGGTCGCATAGCTGATGCAGACTTGATATTGAGTTAACCAATTCATGCCCAGAATGACATCCAATTTGTTGGAATCGATGATTATCAATGATGTTGGAAACTTGACGCCCTTGATGTCAATCTCCAAATTTCGGCAGACGAGATTGCTTCTGAGTAGGGATCCCGGGGATTGTACCAGCATGTGCTTTCCCAAAATCGAGCAAGGAAAATTGTTTTGGGAAGCAAAACTCCGCGAAATAAAAGAGTGGGAAGCCCAGAGTCAAAAAAATTACGGCGGGTATGTCATTAACGAGAAACATACCAATGACGACTTCCGGGTCCTCTTGAGCTTCATTTGCGGAGATGTGATGAATTTGCGCTTGGATCATATCTGGGGCGGAATACGGCTCCATGTAGTTGACTTGCGGCTGTAATGGAGCTACGTGCTTGGTGTTCTTGGGACATTGTCGGGCGTAGTGTCCGGTTTGGCCATAGCTGAAGCATGAATTGTTGCACCGACAATCGTCACGCACCGGGCTGGTCACAACATTCTTGACTTGTGTAGTAATCTTGTTGACATTCTGCTGCCAGTTGGGTTTGTACTCCACCTGAGTCTGTTGCCAAGTATGAGCCTTTTGCACTGGTTGCATATCCTTCTTTGGCTCGAATTTGCGCTTGTGGTCGTCCAGGAGCTTGTGTTCCCTTTCTGCGATGAGGGCTTTGTTCACCAGAGTCAGGAAGTCTGGAAAATCAAACATGCTGAGAGTGCACCTGAGATGCTGATTCAGGCCTCCAAGAAACCGATCAACGTTCCGCTCTTTCGTGGCAACATTGTGGAGAGAATAGCGGGCCAGATGGTTGAATTAATCAGATACTCATTGACGGTCATGCTGCCTTGAGTGAGAGCGAGGAATTCGCGTTGCTTGATTTTCATGACTCCGGTGGGAACATGATACTTGCGGAAATGATCCTTGAATTTTGTCCAAGTAATTTCCTCGTCCGCAGGCCATATTGTCTTGGCATTATCCCACCATATAGCGGCAGCTCCTTCGAGATAATGCGTAGCAAAGGGAACCTTGTCTCCTTCTTCCGTGCGAGCAATCTCCAATTTCCTCTCAATAGTCCTTAGCCAGTCGTCGGCGTCCAACGGATCAGTAGCGTGGCTGAAACTGGGAGGCTTGGTTTGCTAAAAATCTGACAGCTTGGAGTGATGGCCATTCTGGTTTCCATTCTGCCCAACCATAACTTGTACACTTTTCCATATTTCCAGCAGATTGTTGCTCCTTCTTTCTTCAAAAATTCGCAGGATTTGCTCGCTGGAAGGCGGATGTGGTGGTGGAGGCGGAGGTGGCGGGTATGGCTCAAGGGAATGTCCTGCCTATCTTGCGGAGCAACAGACAGGGACATCCTCACAAGCTTGGCTGCTGCTGCCTCCATGCGTCATCCTATTTTTCGTTTTCCCAATACATAGCAACCATGAAGAGAAAATTCCGAAATGGGGCAAAAAGCCAATGACAAATCCCGGAAGAAAACAAAGAATGAAAACCAAGGCGAATAAAAGGTTCCAACATAATTATACATAGTCCCAACATGAAAATAAACATCACAACGAGTCTACTACCCTCGTACATGAAACTACGCATCATGACAAGTGTGATTACAGCCATACATCAGGCTCATGACTACAACGATACTCTAACGGTCTACTGCTCGGATGGTGCTGCTGCAGGCTCATCTCCTGACCCGGACCCAGATCCTAAACTGATAGTAGAGACCTCCGCGGGAAGTGTGACGCGCTAGCGCTGCATCGAGGGCTCTCCCTCAGGGGCAGGCGGGGGATGGGATCTAAGCATAGGAGCGGCAGGAGTAGCGACAATGGAAGACCATGCAGCAGGAGCGCTGCGAGGGTTCACCGTCAGAGGGTTAAGGGTACCCTGCGAGGTCGTCGGAGGAACGGAGGCGGGAGGAACTGGAGCAGAAGTATAGATGACAGCGGGAAGAGGGTTCCTCATACGAGCAGCCGCGAGAGCTGCGCGAGCGCGTGAAAGCTCCCGAGCTAACTCGTAGTTCACGAGATAACGAGCGTGTTGGGAAACGTAGCAGAAATTCAAAATTTTCTACGCATCACCAAGATCTATCTATGGATTACTCTAGCAACGAGGGGAAGGGGAGTGCATCTACATACCCTTGTAGATCGCGATGCGGAAGCGTTGCAAGAACGCGGATGAGGGAGTCGTACTCGTAGCGATTCAGATCGCGGTTGATTCCAATCTAAGCGCCGAACCACGGCGCCTCCGCGTTCAACACACGTGCAGCCCGGTGACGTCTCCCACACCTTGATCGAGCAAGGTGAGAGGGAGAGGTTGGGGAAGACTCCATCCAGCAGCAGCACGACGGCGTGGTGGTGATGGAGGAGCGTGGCAATCCCGTAGGGCTTCGCCAAGCACCGCGGGAGAGGAGGAAGAAGAGGGATAGGGCTGCGCCAATAGAAGAAGAACTTCGTGTGTTGGGCTGCCCCTTTGCCTCCACTATATATAGGGGGAGAGGGAGGGCTGTGACCCCACCTAGGGTTCCCTCCCCAGGGGTGGCGGCAGCCCCCAAACCCATCTAGGGTGCGGCCAAGGGGAGGAGGGGGGCGCCACTATGGTGGGCCTTAAGGCCCATCTGGACCTAGGGTTTGCCCCCTCCCACTCTCCCATGCGCCTTGGGCCTTGGTGGGGGGCGCACCAGCCCACCTGTGGCTGGTCCCCTCCCACACTTGGCCCACGCAGCATTCTGGGGCTGGTGGCCCCACTTGGTGGACCCCCGGGACCCTCCCGGTGGTCCCGGTACATTACCGATATCACCCGAAACTTTTCCGGTGACCAAAACAGGACTTCCCATATATAAATCTTTACCTCCGGACCATTCCGGAACTCCTCGTGATGTCCGGGATCTCATCCGGGACTCCGAACAACATTCGGTAACCACGTACATACTTTCCCTATAACCCTAGCGTCATCGAACCTTAAGTGTGTAGACTCTACGGGTTCGGGAACCATGCAGACATGACCGAGATGTTCTCCGGTCAATAACCAACTGCGGGATCTGGATACCCATGTTGGCTCCCACATGTTCCACGATGATCTCATCGGATGAACCACGATGTCGGGGATTCAATCAATCCCGTATGCAATTCCCTTTGTCTATCGGTATGTTACTTGCCCGAGATTCGATCGTCGGTATCCCCATACCTTGTTCAATCTCGTTACCGCCGGCAAGTCTCTTTACTCGTTCCGTAACTCACATCATCCCGTGATCAACTCCTTTGTCACATTGTGCACATTATGATGATGTCCTACCGAGTGGGCCCTGAGATACCTCTCCTTTTACACGGAGTGACAAATCCCAGTTTCGATTCGTGCCAACCCAACAGACACTTTCGGAGATACCTGTAGTGCACCTTTATAGCCACCCAGTTACATTGTGACGTTTGGTACACCCAAAGCATTCCTACGGTATCCGGGAGTTGCACAATCTCATGGTCTAAGGAAATGATACTTGACATTAGAAAACCTCTGAGCAAACGAACTACACGATCTTGTGCTAGGCTTAGGATTGGGTCTTGTCCATCACATCATTCTCCTAATGATGTGATCCCGTTATCAAGGACATCCAATGTCCATGGTCAGGAAACCGTAACCATCTATTGATCAACGAGCTAGTCAACTAGAGGCTTACTAGGGACATGGTGTTGTCTATGTATCCACACATGTATCTGAGTTTCCTATCAGTACAATTCTAGCATGGATAATAAACGATTATCATGAACGAGGAAATATAATAATAACCAATTTATTATTGCCTCTAGGGCATATTTCCAACAGAGCGGTGATGTAGCGAGAAAGGTGGCTAGTGGGATGATCGCACGCCGGATTAATCAACAGAAAGCGGATACACCCATTCTCGTGCAGAGATGGGTAGTAGAAAAGACCAGGGTGGGTGTGCATGCGAACCTCATTGTAGCGCAAGTCTATAAGAGCCCCGATAGCAGCAAACTGTACCGCCTGAGATGGCGTTGAAGCCAGACCACCCTTAGTCGAACGAGTGTACGCGCCAGAAGGGGAACTGTGGTGTAGAGTGACCTCAGCATAATACTCATACAATGCACCGGCCAGATGCTCGCGATACACCCGATACTCTGGATCAGCACCCTCTGGATAGAGTCGTCGCCACTCGTTCTGAAGCAAGGTGCGGCGATGTGTACGGAGCTGGCCCAGGATGGTACAAGATCGGTACTGGTGCCATCTACACTCGCAAACCATACAGTTAGAACTAACAACAAATAAATATGCTTGCAATGCAACAACCAATTTCTATAACTACCGGCACTCACAAAGCTATCTACCGTTTCACTAACGCACTAGCGGTCTAGCGTGTCCTACAATCAGCGCGGCTCTGATACCAAGCGTTGTGGCACCCCGGCTCAGAGCAACCGGTTTAACCTGCATTGCCAGCCCAGAGATTACATCAAGATACGAGGCCAAGCGGCACACACACGGTGTTGCTGGACAGTATGTACATTATTTAATGAACATGGCTGGGGCCTCTATCACACGAACTACGTGGCAGCGGAAGAACGACGAAGTGGAACTCCATAGCACAGGGACACCGACGTGGACACGGCCTAGACACGAGATGCACTCCGATGCGAATCGACTTGTCTGAAAGCTGGCATAACACGCCAGGTCAGTACATTGAATGTACTTGCAAGCTCACAACAAACATAAGCACGATGACAGACAATATCAAGATAATTAATCAATTTAATCTAATACAAGAAATACTACAGATGCAATGCAAACAAATACGTGATCCGAGTCTCACGGACTCGCTTACGAGACGGTTACCTTGTAACCAAATGGTGATCGCACCGAGGTCACACCTGAAACCAATCACTCTTGAACACCTCAAGCGTTCATGATTCATCACGAACCAATGCGTCACAACAATCACTTAGTTTGCACGATTTATTATAAAAGTTGATCCATGGTGTGACTTACTCACGAGTTATGCCCATTACCGAGGACACGGCTATCGATAGATTCAATACACTCTGCAGAGGTAGCGCACTTTACCCACAATACGGAACGCCTGGCCTCGCATTCCCATTCGGGTGGACCAAAGCATTCCGACGAAACCCTCTGTCATGCACTCTCCCTGGCCACTCCGACCAACTCCCTCTCTAGGCTAGGTCTTGGGTGGCCCCGTGTCTACCAAAGACACCAACGGCCACCGTCATGAAAAAACGGTCCCAAAGGGGGACAAGGTACCATAAAAACAAAAACGAGCACACAAGGTTATGTCTGCCTATCGGGCCAGGGTATGCACGCCCATAACCTTCCCTCGCGGGAGGCACCGGTGAGAGCCACAACAGAGGACCGAATCAAGACCTTCCCACAAGGTAAATGTGGTCGCACTAAATTATAAACCCGATTCAGTGGCTCCATGATGTGATCAACATCACATTTAAGTTGAAATTAATCAAGTTTAACTTTGATAAAAACTTTTTATCAATAACATGATATAATGCCATAATCATGCAACTACTCGTCATGCAATGCAAACAACTCATAGTCATGGATCAAACTTAACAACATAAACATCTTTCAATACTTAGAACCAAAACTTCTCTGGTTATACCTCATTTTATTTATCAAGCAATATTTTTATTAGTTCTTTATTTAAATGAAAATATCACTAGTAAGATAACTGCCATTAATTTTCATAGCAATATGCATAGTGCAAAATGTTACTCTACTTAGCCAAACAAGTTCATGCATTCAACCAGTAACTAAAGCAAGCATATCAAGCATGGTAAAGTAACTAGAAATTAACTAAATTTATTTATCAAATTTTAAATGCAAATGAACACTCAAATTCAAGTAGAAAATCGTAGATATTGAAATAAAACCATCCAAATGCTGGTGTGGCTTGCCTTAGTGTAGAGGAGAATCACACCCCTCTTGGTTTGCTTCAAGACAAGCTTCTCCTTCTGAAAAGGAATTTAAAACCACAAAAATATTTGTCAAAACACATTCTGAAAATCACCAGAAATTCTAGACAATGCAAAAAGAATCCACCTTCTGGTGTGCTGCTAGAGCTTTCTGAAACAAAGACAATGCAAAAAGAATCAAATCATTTCGACTTATGGTTTAGAAATGGTGGCTGGTTAAAGTTTGGTCAAATTTATGAATAATATTTGACTTAAACAGAAATCCTGGGGGGTGACGTCGAAGGCGTAAAACAGAAATACACCGCCACTTGTACCGCTTCGGGCGTGAGTGGTGAGACCGACAGGTGGGTCCTGCGCATCAGGAGAGAGAGGGTCGAGCGAGATCAGAGAGAGGCGGGGCTTCGCCGGAGCTCACGCCGGCGACGAGGGGGTTTGGGGCTAGGCTAGAGGGATAGGATTGGAGCGGGACTCGAGGCGCACCTGCCCGTACCCGTGGCTTGGCGAGAGGTGGACGGAGCTGCTCGTGGTTGAGCTCGCAAGCTACGTTGGCAGACGGGTTTCGCCGGAGAGGTTGAAGACGATGGCTAGGGGCGGCTATGAGGGCTCCGCGGCGTCCAGGTAGCACCAACAGACCACCAAGGCCCCGCCCAAGCAGTTGCTTGAGCTCAAGAGGCCCCGGAGAGCGGCGGCTGGCCTGCGGGGATCGCCGGAGTCCTCTGGTGGGGGCGACGGCCAGAGGCCTTCCCGATCAAGCTTGGGTCATTCTACGTGTTCGTGGGGTGGTGTGGAGTGGTGCTTGGCTAGAAATCGAGGAGGGGAGCGCTATATATAGCTAGAGTGAAGGGGGGGGGGGAACATGTCACCGCCGGAGCAATCTGGACACGTGGCGAACGGCGACAAGAAGCTCCAGCGCGAGGGGGCAAACGCTCAGCGTCAACGCAGGAGCTTGCCTACGCTCGCGGACGAGCATAGGAGGCGGTTGGGGAAGTGGACAAGCGCACGCGCGCACTGTGGCGTTTTGGACGTGACGCGCCGGTGCTTGCTGCGGCGGCTTCGGCATCGATGAGCACCAGGGAGCGGTCAAGGGTGATGGGTCGGGGCTTGTGGCGTTGCGCGGCAGCCGTCGGCGAGCGCTGGAACGAGCATGCGCGAAACAGAGCAGAAGGCGCCAGCCAGAGCGCGTCGAGACGCTGCCAGGCACCGTGTCCTCGCGCGCTCACCAAGCTAGCATGGTTATAACGACGCCCAGGCGCGGCCAAACCTTGTCTACGCGTTCGACTGTGCAGTGTTTCGTCTAGGAGAGGTGAGAGCTCATGCCCAGGCCGAACAGACTTGACTCTACTAAGCTGACAAGTTTCTGTCCAGAAACTTGGTCGCCAAGTTTGGCCACCTTCTAGAAGGCCATTAGGGCTGATCTCCTGCGGTTTAGGGTGTCTTAGGAGGGTGTTTATGTAGGAGATATGCCCTAGAGGCTATAATAAATGTTATTGATTATCTCCCTGTTCATAATTATGTTTATGTTCCATGCTATAACTGCTGTGGTTCCCGAGCCCGTATATCCATAAAGGCTATGGGGAGAACCCATATGCACGTGTGGAATAATAAACGGTAAAATTATTCCTAGTCGTGCCTCTAAGACCAGCTCAAGTGTTGCATGATGATTATGTTTTCCCAATCATGGGCATGTCTATGCCCAAAAACTTTGAGGGCAAAATGTTAAGAGAACATTTGTGTTGAATCGACCCGGATTGAGATGGTTAATGGTACATAACACAGAGATGGTTAACGTTTGCATGATTCTTTAGACCATGAGAGTATCGAGTTTCTTCATGCTTGCTTCATGAACTTTGGGGTTTGTTAAACGTCATCCGTAAATGGGTGGCTATTACGGCGGCTCACGGGTTCATGGAAAAGTGTGTCAAGTAACTTGATAGCTCAAGGTTGGGATTTGCTCCTCCGACGATGGAGAGATATCTCTGGGCCCTCTCGGTGTTACGGTATCCATCATCGTCTGGCTAGACACTTTGTGATTTGATCACGGGGATGCCGGAACACGATAACGAGAAAAGAGAACAATACCGGTAACGAGGTAACTAGCATAGTGGACAAGTTATTGATCCATGGGAATGCCAACATGTCTCACCTTGGGTATTTGTAACATATCGTGAAGCAACAGGAATAGCACACGGCAACTAGAGGTTCACTCGAATACTTATTCGTGTGGGTATAAGGGTCAATATGGGTGTCCACGGCTCCGATGTTGATCATTGATCGAAAAGGGTTCCAGTAATGTCTATACTTCACCGAACCTATAGGGTCACACTCTTAAGGGTCATCTATCTGCTGAATACTAGACAAGGAGTCTGAGAGAAAATCACCGAAAAAGTTTCGGACAGCGGAAAAGGTTTCGCAGAAAGAGGTCATCGGATGAGTTTCGATCAAACTGAAAAGTTGTTACAGGGGATACCATAAAGTCAAATTTGTTTCGGCACATGCCTGATAATTCTTGGACGGTGCCAGAATCATTCTGGAAGCTTTCTGGAATTTTCCGGGATAATAACCGGATATGCTCCGGAGCTGCCGGAACCACTTCAGATGCTTTTCGCAGATGAAAATCACTAAACCGGAATTGTTTCGGAACGCGTTGAAAATAATTTTGGTGGGTACTGGAAATGTTCTAAGCCCACACAAATATTTTCAGTTCGATCAGACGCTGAAAAATGTCGTCGTGAATAGTGAAAATCAGCTTTATGGTTACTTTATGGAAAGCCACCTTTTGGGGCTTTGCTCCAAAAGATCTTGGGGATGACATGGATGGATAGGAGCCATTTTTTGGGTCTCTCATGGGGGTGTGGCCGGCCACATGGGGTATCCCCCCTTGGGGACCCTCTTGTTCATTGGTTTCACTCCTAGGTCCTTGTGGAAGGACTTCATTCATGTGCATTTTGGATTTTTGTGTGAAACTACCCTACCGCTTGGGATTTGCTATAAATAGAGGTGGAGGGGCAGCCCTCCACACTCACTCTTTCTCACATACATGCCATTGCAATGATCTGGCTTCTTCTCTCCCTCCCAGCGAAATAGTTTTGTAGAGCCGAAAGGCTGTCTGGGTTCCGGCAGGAACTAGTTCTGGACGGCGAAGCCCTGCCGGATAGCTGACACCTTATGTGTGCAACTCTATAGAGAGGTCGTACGTTCGATCTTAGTGCCCTGAGGGGCTGTTCTTGAGTGCCTCCCGAAGGGCTGTCCAAGTGACGGTCCGAGTTCTGTGGGTCCTCCCGGAGGGCTGTCCGAGTGACCGTTCGAGTTTCGAAGGTCCTCCCGAAGGGCTCTCCGCGACACTGTCCGGGGGACTGTTCGACCGCCTCCCGGAGGGCTGTATGTATGGTGGATGAGGGTATACATCCTCGGGGTTGGGAGGTTGTAAATCCTAGCTGCGGGGATCTGCACCGCCGATCGTCATCGACTCTACTTCCGCTGCGCTACGAGTCGGTAACGAAAAAGATCAAACCTTGTGTGCAGTCTTCATAGTGGTCCTGGGCTGGTGCGTAGGTCGGAAATTTTGTGTTTTCTGCCGCGTTACCCTACAGTTTAAGCTCAAGAAAGATCAAGGCTAAAAGCTCAAGGAAAAATGTACTTGCTGTATAAACTGGAAGTTTGGGCCAGAATAGAAATGATTTTCTACATAAAGAATATTCCAAAAAGTGATGCAATAATTTTGCATGGGAAGGTTTGCCAAGGTTCTAAGAATATTCAGGAATTATCTCAGATTTTTCTGAGCAAGAAAAATTGGGGTTGCTTTGGAGCAGAAGTTTCTAAATTGAATTTCAGAGAGAAAAATTAATATTTTTCTTTTATGAAAAATATTCATTTGATTATTTTGGAGATTTATTAGAGGAATAAAGTAGATAGGCCACTTGCGTGAAAGTCAAGGATATGCCCAAGTGACAAGTCCATTTGAAATGATTCAGAATCCAAATCAAGTCAGGGAAAAAACCACAATAAAAACCAAGTCCGGAAAAGAGAGAGAAGGCAAGTCTGGAAAAAAGAGAGGAGGCAAAATCCAGGCAGTCACATCCTTCCTCCCAAAAAAATCACCAACCAGCTCAAGCACGAGTTCTAGCTCATGTTGCTGCAATTTTCGATCTCCTTGCTCAAAGCTCCACTCACAAAACTGCTTTGGGGGATTGTTCTTCGGTTTGTGACTCCTCCAATGGTCCAATTAGTTTTTGTTCTAGTGCTTTATTCATTGCAAAATTTTGCTTCCTAGGTGACCCTGTTCTTGAGCTTGCATGTCAAATTTATTTGGTCCCAAGTAGTTCTAATGCATGATATAGTCTCTAGGCACTTGTGGGAGTAGTTGCTATCAATTTTGTTGAGTTTGGTTCACTTTTATTTTAAGTTACTAAAAATTTCAGAAATTTTCAGAAAATGATGAAGAGATTATTGAGGGGCTCTTCGAGCCAAAGTTCGAAGGATAAGCAAAGTGAAGAGGATAAGAGGCCCAAATATAATCTCCCTCGCACCACGGAAGTTCGGCCGTGTGAATGGCCTTGTGATGAGTTCTTGACAGCAGCCGGGATTCATGATGATTTTTATTATTTGGCTGAGAATGCGGGCCTCACCGACTTCCTCCGCGACCAGCGAGAACTGTATCTCCTACTCACTAATATTTTTGTGCAAAATTTTCATTTCCATGCTAGGAGATCACCACCCTCGGTGGATTTTTATTTATATGATGAGTATAAGGAGATGTCCCTTTTTGATTTCCGCCGGGTCTGTAAGATACCCTTTTCAGGCAGCATAGAGGAACCACATCGTAATGATGTGGAAGGGTTTATTGATATGATTGCTGTAGGGGGAACGAGGAAAGTTTCCGATGCAAGAATTACTAGCATACATTTCCCGGTTCTGCATTACTTTTCGATATTTGCTAGTATATGTTTAATTGGTCGCGGAAACTGTGGAACCCTTAGTGCCCCTGATATTGTTATTTTGTGCCATGCCTTGTTTCGTGACAACACTTTTAGTCTAGGCGCTATTATTGCCAAGCGGTTAAATCTGAACCGTACGAAGGGTCCCATTTTGGGAGGTATCTTCGCCTCGCGCCTCGCTGCACACTTTAACATACCTATTAGGCACTATGAGAAAGAAGAAAAGTTGCTGCCTCCTGTTTTTCTAGATTATAAGAGTATGGTAGCACATGACTTTATTGTTAAGAATAAGAAAAAGATGCTTAACTACAGACTGATATTTGATAAAAATCACCCTGAGACTATTACTTTGCCTGCTCCTTCTTTGTTTAACTTATCTTCAAGCAAGTATCTTTTTCTACCGGAGGCATTTCATGCCTACGAGAGCCTCACACTAGCTCCAGAGCAAGAGCCGGAACCACAATTTGATCCTCCACGTCAGTCTGTTTACCAGTGGGATTCGGAGAAGATCGCCAATCAGTGGTACCCCTAGCCTCCATCTCAGTACGACCCTAGCTACAACATTGGATATCCGCCAGGCCAGCCGTGGCCATAGACCAACTTAGGCCAAAAGCCTAAGCTTGGGGGAGTACGTATCTCTCACCGACATTACATTCATGTTCACACACTCATGCTAGTTGTCGGTGCTCATACTTTTTCACTGTACTATCCATGCTAGTTTTTTTCTTTTTCTTGCTTTCTTCTTGTGTGTTTGAAAAACCTTAAGAAAAACAAAAAAAATTAGTTGTAGCTTTTAGCTAGTTTACTTTCCATGCTTGTAGTAGCAGTAATAAAAAAGAAAACCCAAAAAGATTTCTTGTTCTTCTTTTGCTTGTTGGGAGCTTTCCCGTGTAAATACTTGTATTTCTTTTCTTTTCTTTGGGGGTCGATAGGAGAAGACCATAATGAAAATGTTGAAGTGGCTCTTATATGAATTATTGTTGATTTAACCAAGAGCCCATATTATCTTGTCTTGTCCTTTGTATTTAATGCCTACAGGTTCCAGCTTAGTCCAATGCACGTGCATTATTATTATTATCCACACCGTTCGGTCGTGCAAGTGAAAGACAATAATGACGATATATGATGGACTGATTGAGATGAGAGAAGCTGGTATGAACTCGACCTCTCTTGTTTTTGTAAATATGATTAGTTCATCATTCTTGATTCAGCCTATTATGAATGAAACATGTTTGCAATGACAATTAGAGATTATAGTTGCTTATGCCATGCTTAATTTGCTAGGAGTTTATAATGGTTTACCTTGCGTGCCAACATGCTATTAAAATGGTTGTGATGTGGTATGATAGGGTGGTATCCTCCTTTGAATGATTCGAGTGACTTGACTTGGCACATGTTCACACATGTAGTTGAAACAAAATCAACATAGCCTCCACGATATTTATGTTCATGGTGTATTATATCCTACTCATGCTTGCACTTAATGTTTATTAATTTTAATACATGTTCATGATTGTTGTCGCTCTCTAGTTGGTCGCTTCCCAGTCTTTTTCTAGCCTTCACTTGTACTAAGCGGGAATACTGCTTGTGCATCCACTTCCATAAACCCCAAAGTTATTCCATATGAGTCCACCATACCTTCCTATATGCGGTATCTACCTGCCGTTCCAAGTAAATTTGTATGTGCCAAACTCTAAACCTTCAAATGAAATTTTGTTTTGTATGCTCGAATAGCTCATGTATCAACTAGGGCTGTCTGTATCTTCCATGCTAGGTGGGTTATTCTCAAGAGGAGTGGACTCCGCTCCTCACTCACGAGAAAAAATGGCTGGTCACCGGGACACCCAGTCCCATGCTGTAAGAAACTCAATGCGAAATAATTGCAAACAAAACTCCCCCAGGGCTGTTGCTAGTTGGAGGCACTCGTTGTTTCGAGCAAGCCATGGATTGATGCTTGTTGGTGGTGGGGGAGTATAAAATTTACCATTCTGCTTGGGAACCGCCTATAATGTGTGTAGCATGGAAGATATCGAGATCTCTCGGTTGTTATGTTGACAATGAAAGTATGCCACTCAAAATATTATTTACCTCTATTTCAAAATCGAGCTCTAGCACCTCTACAAATCCCTGCTTCCCTCTGCGAAGGGCCTATCTATTTACTTTTATGTTGAGTCATCACCCTCTTATTAAAAAGCACCAGCTGGAGAGCACTGCTGTCATTTGCATGCATTACTATTAGTTTATATTGGGTATGAATATGACTGGATCTCTTTTACCATGAATTACAATGTTTAGTCAGTCCTTGATCTTCAGAGGTGCTCTGCATTTATGTTTTGCAGTCTCAGAAAGGGCTAGCGAGATACCATCTTGTTATATCATATTATGATTGTTTTGAGAAAGTGTTGTCATCCAAGATTTATTTTTATTGCTCGCTAGTTGATTATGCCATTGATATGAGTAAATATGAGACCTAAATGTTATTGTGAATATGGTTAGTTCATAATCTTTGCTGGAAACTTGAATGTTGGCTTTACATATTTACAACAACAAGAGCAAACAGAGTTTGTAAAAGTTTTTTTTATCACTTTCAGTTTGTCAACTAAATTGCTTGAGGACAAGCAAAGGTTTAAGCTTGGGGGAGTTGATACGTCTCCGTCGTATCTACTTTTCCAAATACTTTTGCCCTCGTTTTGGCTCTAACTTGCATGATTTGAATAGAACTAACCCGGACTGAGGCTGTTTTCAGCAGAATTGCCATGGTGTTATTTTTGTGCAGAAATAAAAGTTCTCGGAATGACCTGAAACTTCGCGGAGAATTTTTTTGGAATTAATAAAAATAATGGCGAAATAATCAAGGCCAGGGGCCCACACCCTGTCGACTAGGGTGGGGGGCGCGCCCCCTGCCTCGTGGGGCCCCTGGTGCTCCACCGAGCTCAACTCTAACTCTATATATTCACGTTCGGGGAGAAAAAAATCAGAGAGAAGGATTCATCACGTTTTACGATACGGAGCCGCCGCCAAGCCCTAATCTCTCTCGGGAGGGCTGATCTGGAGTCCGTTCGGGGCTCCGGAGAGGGGAATCCGTCGCCATCATCATCATCAACCTTCCTCCATCACCAATTTCATGATGCTCACTGCCGTGCGTGAGTAATTCCATCAAGCTTGTTGGACGGTGATGGGTTGTATGAGATTTACCATGTAATCGAGTTAGTTTTGTTAGGATTTGATCCCTAGTATCCACTATGTTCTGAGATTGATGTTGCTATGCTTAATGCTTGTCACTAGGGCACGAGTGCCATGATTTCAGATCTGAACCTATTATGTTTTCATGAATATATGTGAGTTCTTGATCCTATCTTGCAAGTCTATAGTCACCTATTATGTGTTATGATCCGTTAACCCCGAAGTGACAATAATCAGGATACTTACCGGTGATGACCGTAGTTTGAGGAGTTCATGTATTTACTAAGTGCTAATGCTTTTGTCCGGTACTCTATTAAAAGGAGGCCTTAATATCCCTTAGTTTCCAATAGGACCCCGCTGCCACGGGAGGGTAGGACAAAAGATGTCATGCAAGTTATTTTCCATAAGCACGTATGACTATATTCGGAATACATGCCTACATTACATTGATGAATGGGAGCTAGTTCTGTGTCACCCTATGTTATAACTATTACATGAGGAATCGCATCCGGCATAATTCTCCATCACCGATCCAATGCCTACGAGCTTTTCACATATTTGCTCTTTGCTTAGTTACTTTACCATAGCCACTGTTACAACTACTACAAAACTGCTACTGCTACCTTTGCCACTGTTACCGTTATTACTTCCATACTACTTTGCTACTAAATACTTTGCTGCAGATACTAAGTTATCCAGGTGTGGTTGAATTGACAACTCAACTGCTAATACTTGAGAATATTCTTTGGCTCCCCTTGTGTCGAATCAATAAATTTGGGTTGAATACTCTACCCTCGAAAACTGTTGCGATCCCCTATACTTGTGGGTTATCAGGCCTCGCCAAACCAGACCTGCGTCTGAGCTACATGCTCCTCAAAATCCGCCTCCGCCTTGTCCACCGCCGCCATCCTGGATTTCACTTCGTGTCGGCGGGCACGGTGGAGGGCCTGGACCTTCTGGAAGTTGGTGCTCATGGCTCGGAGAAGCTGCTCCTCTTGGGAACCGCCGCCGCCGGCGCTCGGTTCATCAACAACCTGGAGCTCGGCGGAGGCGAGCGCCTCATCATCAAACACCTCACCTTCGGCTGGCGCTGGCCCTCCCTAGGAGGCGAATGAACAGATCGTCACCCACCTTCAGGTACTTGCCCGGTGCGGGAGCTGCAGGGGAGGAAGGTTGGTCGTTGGCCACCTACTCCTTGGTGGGCTCCTTGGCGGCCTCCTCGGCAGCGGCCTCGCCGGACTCCCCGGCAGGCCCCTTGCCGGGCTCCCTGGCAGCGGCCTCGCTGGTCTCCTCGGCAAGCCCCTTGGCGGCCTCCTCGGCGGCAGACTTGGCGGCTTCCCCAGCCGCGATCTTGATGGCCTCGGCTTCGGCATCCTTGGCGACCTCTTCGATGACAGTGTCGATATCTTCCTGGTCCGTCGAGGGAGGGTCTGGAAACCAGAAAGGAGAATGAAACGAGGCCAAAATCAAGGTTCAGAACAAAGAAAAGAAAATAACAGGGACGGGAGGCAGGCCACTTACCCGTGCCGAGCTGAGAAGAAGTGCTTCCCTCCCCGCCAATGTTCGTGGTCGGGACGGAGCCGCTAGCACCCAAGCTTGCCTCCTCTTCCTCCGTGCGCGTGGGCTCGGCGGTAGATGCCCTTGCCAGGGACGCCCCTCTAGGCGGCGTCTGGTCGATGGGGGCGGTGTGTCAGGGGCGGCCCTCAGCGGCTCCTCCTGCAAACCCGACAAGGTCAGCACCAATGATTCACGCCACAATGCCTGTCGATGAGGAGTGAGTAATAAACTCACGCTGGGGGCTGAAGCGGGGGCTGGATCGAGGGATGTCGTCCGGGCTGATCTCCACCAACACCGGCATGCGCGGAGTGCTCGCCGGGGTCTTGTCGCCCGTCAAAGCCTTGGCCCTCTTCGCCGCCCTCTAGGCCAGCGTCTCCGTGTCGTTGCAAAGATAAGATCATGTCAGGGAAGATGGCATAGGCTGGGGGTCGGAAATGATGAAGGGCGAGATGCTTACTCGTCCTCCGCCGCTAGCCTCCTCTTCCTCTTCGGGCTGAAGGACTCAAGATCGAAGTCGGCCTCCGGGGCGACGTCTGCGAGGGGAGGGGACGGCGAAGACGTCCTGTGCCGCTTGGATGAGGAAGAAGCGGCGGCCGCGGCCTTCTTCACTCCCGTAGCCCTCGTCTTGCGCGCGGGCTGCGCCTCGGCCTGTTGCCGCTGCGTGGTCCTGCCGAGTCGGACCGGCTCGCCGGAGCTAGCCCGCCGCAGGACACGTTTTCTCGCCGGCGCCGGGGGGTCATCCGCCTCGGTCTCCTATTCGGCCGACTCCTCGACCATATCTTCAATAAGGGAGACCCCAACGCCGGCGCCGCTGGAGCCCTCGGCAGCTCCCGTCCACTCGGCGAACTCTCTCTCCTCTGCGTCCACGGCGGCCTCGTCCTCCATGGTGCCAAGGCTTCTGGCCTCCTCGGCAAGCGCTGCCTCCTCCGCCCGGGCGGAGATGTACACTAGCTCCTCCACGGTGGTGTCGCGGATGAGCTGCGGCTCGTCGTGAACATACCTCTCCGACAAGTTGTCAAAGAATTCCTGCACCAGCTCCGCTTGTGGCTTGGCCCAAGTTGGATTGAGGCCGTGCGCGTTGAAGACTTGCATCATGGCGATGATGGCGGTCTGGCAAGAGTTGTTTCTCAAATGGACCATCTCTGCTAGCAAACCAAACAAAGACTTGCCGGCCTTGCCAGCCTTGTCGGTCTTCTCGGCCTTGCCGGTCCTCTCGACCATGCCGACCTCGTCAACCTTGAGCTGAAAAAGCCTCTGGCAGAGGTGGGCGTGCTGCAGCACTGTGAAATTGTGGTTCAGACCGGGGAGGAGCCTTATGATGTGCGTTCCTGAATCCTAGGCCGGCCTCCCCTTATTGTGCAGCGGGGCAATCCGACGGCGGATGAAATCGGCCCTGATCATTTTGAGAGTGAGGCCGGTCGAAGTGAGGCGATGGATCCTGGTGGTGGCGACCGTGAGCTTGTTGTCGTTGGCGTCGATATCGCCCTGGTCCTAGCTGTGGACCGGCGGCTTTCGACGGACCCGGCAAAACTCCTGCGGATCCTCGTCCACAATCCAGCACCACCGGCCCCGCCACTCTTCCCACCTCTCCTTATGGGCAGCCTCCGAGTATATGCCCCTGCTATGGTTCCTCGGGATCTAGGTGATGCACCAAGAGATGGCGCCCCCTGGCTGGATGCGAGGGGTGAAGTAATGCCGGAAGAGCGCCGTGCTGGGGTGCACTGCGGCGAAGCTCTCGCAGAGATGGGCAAAGAAGGCCATGGACGCCATGGTGTTCGGCATGAGGTCCAGAAGGTGGAAGCCTAGGTGTACATGATGTCATTGAAGAAATCAGAGAAAGGGGGCAGAGCCCGCAGGAGAAGTAATCGACAAAGAAATGGTACCGGTTTGGGCCGACCATGGCGAAGGAGGCGGGGATGATACGCGTGGCAGGATGCCCCGACGTCTCTGTCCCCCACAGGGGCCTGAACTTCTCCTTGACGGTGACTGCATCGACCGTCAAGGTGAAGAGGGCGCATACGTCCGCATCTCCACCAACTCACTCTCCGGTGCCTCCTTCCCCTCAGCGTCCTTGGCCGCTCCCTTGCCCTTGCTCGTCTTCGGGGCCATGGTGGCTGAGAGGGGGTGAGGGATCGAGGTCACTAGGGGCACGGCGGCGACGAGCAGAGGCAAGAGCTTCGATTTGCGCTTGATCAAGAAGAGGGGAACGACGGTTCCGACATTGGAAAATGCGCGGAGGGTAAATGAGCAGCGCCCCTGCGGTTTCGTCTTTTTATGGGGAAGGCGTGGGCCGCCTCTTTACTAGTCACTCCGAAGTGACGCAAGCATGCTGCGGCCACTCCACGCACGACCCCCACGTCATGCACTCGATGCGGATCGTGGGGAAGCGCAAATGGCGAGGGAGTTAACGCAGCTAAAACTCTGCAACGCGCGCCCGCGCACCGTTCTGGGCCTGGCCCAACAACGCGCTGCGCTTATATGTAGCCCAGGCCCGGGGGCTCCTGTCGTGTACAAAAGTAGGGGCCTTTCTGTACCCCTTTACTTGTGCATGAGCAGCCGTAGCCACACCCGCGGCCATGCCTGGCGGAGCGAAGGAAGCAAATTTGGGAGGCTGCCAAGGTAGCACTCAAGCCAGAAGTATAAAGAGCAAAGGGACAATATGGGCTTCCCCCGGCAAGAGCCTTGCCGGGGCGGCCCACGTAGCCCCGGCAAGAGCCTTGCCGGGGCAACTTGCCCAACAACAGCAAGGCCACCTCTGATACGTCTCCAACATATCTATAATTTTTTATTGTTCCATGCTATTATATTATCCGTCTAGGATGTTTTATATGCATTTATATGCTATTTTATATGATTTTTGGGACTAACCTATTAACCTAGAGCCCAGTGCCAGTTTCTGTTTTTTCCTTGTTTTTGAGTTTTACAGAAAATGAAAACCAAACGGAGTCCAGTTGACCTGAAATTTCACGGAGATTATTTTTGGCCCAGAAGAAGCCCATAGAGTATCGGAGATGGGCCAGATGGTTCCCGAGGCACCCACGAGGGTGGTGGCGCGCCCTACCCCCCTGGGCATGCCCCCCTACCACGTGGCCTCCTCGGAGACACCCCTGACTTGTTCCCGACGCCAACACCTCTTATATATACCCAAACTTCCAGAACATAACCTAGATCGGGAATTCTGCCACCACAAGCCTCTGTAGCCACCAAAAACCAATCGGGACCCTGTTCCTGCACCCTGCCGGAGGGGGGATCCCTCACCGGTGGCCATCTTCATCATCCCGGCGCTCTCCATGACGAGGAGGGAGTAGTTCACCCTCGGGGCTGAGGGTATATACCAGTAGCTATGTGTTTGATCTCTCTCTCTCGTGTTCTTGAGGTGGTACGATCTTTATGTTTCACGAGCTTTGCTATTATAGTTGGATCTTATGATGTTTCTCCCCCTCTCCTCTCTTGTGATGGATTGAGTTTTCCCTTTTAAGTTATCTTAACAGATTGAGTCTTTAAGGATTTGAGAACACTTGATGTATGTCTTGCATGTGCTTATCTGTGATGACAATGGGATATCACGTGATTCACTTGATGTATGTTTTGGTGATCAACTTGCGGGTTCAGTGACCTTTGAACTTATGCATAGGGGTTGGCACACGTTTTCGTCTTGACTCTCCGGTAGAAACTTTGGGCACTCTTTGAATTTCTTTGTGTTGGTTGAATAGATGAATCTGAGATTGTGTGATGCATATCGTATAATCATACCCACGAATACTTGAGGTGACATTGGAGTATCTATGTGACATTAGGGTTTTGGTTGATTTGTGTCTTAAGGTGTTATTCTAGTACAAACTCTAGGATAGATCAAACAGAAAGAATAGCTTCATGTTATTTTACTACGGACTCTTGAATAGATCGATCAGAAAGAATAACTTTGAGGTGGTTTCGTACCCTACAATAATATCTTCGTTTGTTCTCCTCTATTAGTGACTTCGGAGTGACTCTTTGTTGCATGTTGAGGGATAGTTATATGATCCAATATGTTATTATTGTTGAGAGAACTTGCACTAGTGAAAGTATGAACCCTAGGCCTCGTTTCAACGCATTGCAATACCGTTTGTGCTCACGTTTATCATTAGTTACCTTGCGGTTTTTATATTTTCAGACTACAAAAACCTTTATCTACCATCTGTTTTGCACTTGTATCACCATCTCTTTGCCGAACTAGTGCACCTATACAATTTACCATTGTATTGGGTGTGTTGGGGACACAAGAGACTCTTTGTTATTTGGTTGCAGGGTTGTTTGAGAGAGACCATCTTCATCCTACGCCTCCCACGGATTGATAAACCTTAGGTCATCCACTTGAGGGAAATTTTCTACTGTCCTACAAACCTCTGCACTTGGAGGCCCAACAACGTCTACAAGAAGAAGGTTGTGTATTAGACATCAACTGTTGGAAATATGCCCTAGAGGCAATAATAAATAGGTTATTATTATATTTCCTTGTTCATGATTATCGTTTATTATCCATGCTAGAATTGTATTGATAGGAAACTCAGATACATGTGTGGATACATAGACAACACCATGTCCCTGGTAAGCCTCTAGTTGACTAGCTCGTTGATCAATAGATGGTTACGGTTTCCTGACCATGGACATTGGATGTCGTTGATAACGGGATCACATCATTAGGAGAATGATGTGATGGACAAGACCCAATCCTAAGCCTAGCACAAGATCGTGTAGTTCGTTTGCTAAGAGCTTTTCTAATGTCAAGTATCATTTCCTTAGACCATGAGATTGTGCAGCTCCCGGATACCGTAGGAATGCTTTGGGTGTACCAAACGTCACAACGTAACTGGGTGGCTATAAAGGTGCACTACAGGTATCTCCGAAAGTGTCTGTTGGGTTGGCACGAATCGAGACTGGGATTTGTCACTCCGTGTAAACGAAGAGGTATCTCTGGGCCCACTCGGTAGGACATCATCATAATGTGCACAATGTGACCAAGGAGTTGATCACGGGATGATGTGTTACGGAACGAGTAAAGAGACTTGCCGGTAACGAGATTGAACAAGGTATCGGGATACCGACGATCGAATCTCGGGCAAGTAACATACCGATTAACAAAGGGAATTGTATACGGGATTGATTGAATCCTCGACATCGTGGTTCATTCGATGAGATCATCAAGGAGCATGTGGGAGCCAACATGGGTATCCAGATCCCGCTGTTGGTTATTGACCGTAGAGTCGTCTCGGTCATGTCTGCGTGTCTCCCGAACCCGTAGGGTCTACACACTTAAGGTTCGGTGACGCTAGGGTTATAGAGATATTAGTATGCGGTAACCCGAAAGTTGTTCGGAGTCCCGGATGAGATCCCGGACGTCACAAGGAGTTCCGGAATGGTCCGGAGGTAAAGATTTATATATGGGAAGTCTTATTTTGGTCGCCAGAAAAGTTTCGCACTTTATCGGTATTGTACCGGGAGTGCCGAAACGGGTCCGGGGGTCCACCAAGGGGGTCCACCAGCCCCGGGGGGGGCACATGGGATGTAGGGGGTGCGCCTTGGCCTATATGGGCCAAGGGCACCAGCCCCAAGAGGCCCATGCGCCAAGAGATAAGAAAAAAAGGGAGAGTCCTAAAGGGGGAAGGCACCTCCGAGGTGCCTTGGAGAGGAAGGACTCCTCCCTGGCCGCACCCTTCCTTGGAGGAAGGGCCAAGGCTGCGCCCCCCCTCTCCCTTGGCCCTATATATAGTGGGGGGAAGGGAGGGCAGCAACATCTAAGCCCTGGCGCCTCCCTCTCCCTCCCGTGACACACCTCCCTCCTCCCGCAGCGCTTGGCGAAGCCCTGTTGGAATCCCGCTACTTCCACCACCACGCCGTCGTGCTGCTGGATCTCCATCAACCTCTCCTCCCCCCTTGCTGGATCAAGAAGGAGGAGACGTCACTGCTCCGTACGTGTGTTGAACGCGGAGGTGCCGTCCGTTCGGCGCTAGGATCATCGGTGATTTGGATCACGACGAGTACGACTCCATCAACCCGGTTCACTTGAACGCTTCCGCTTGGGATCTACAAGGGTATGTAGATGCACTCCCCTTCCCCTCATTGCTAGATTACTCCATAGATTGATCTTGGTGATGCGTAGAAAATTTTGAATTTCTGCTACGTTCCCCTACATCAACCACCCTTGAGCCTGAGAGCTCTGACACCATCAACAGTGTCAAGAACAAGTCTCAGGGGTGCCTTGCGTAGTGGCATGCAGATCTTTGTGAAGACCAAAGGCCTGCAAGCCTAGATGAGAACCAGAACACGAAGACCCCCGGCAAGATCTTGCCGGGGACGATCGAAGACCCCCGGCAAGATCCTTGCCGGGGACGCCCACGAGACCCTGGCAAGGCATTGCCGGGGACATCAGCGGGGCCGAGGCCAGGCCCGCACCTACTAGAGTTTTTCTTCCCCGCGCCCGTTCCGACGTGGCGGCCAGCCTGCCAACTAGGCGAGCGCCTGCGTGGCAGTATGCAGCTTCCAGGCCAACTAGCCAAGCACCTGCGTAGTGTCGTGCAGATCTTTGTAAAGAAGCTGCCACCGCACCAGCTCAGCAGCCAGCCAGCCAGCGTGGCACTGCATGCCTCGTCATCTTGGACGCGCGTCGAAGCAAGGCGAGGCGGCGACGGATGGGATGTGCTTTGTTGCCGTCCCCAATAAAGCAAGAGGACACGTGGGTGGCACATTAAATGCGTTTGTCCCATGATGTCAGGGATAGACTTGTACATTGTAGATGCTTTCCACCTCCTGTGTGCCACTGTGGCTACCCCTTTGACATATAAAAGGAGGCCCGAGGCGTACTGACGAAGGATTCGGACTTTTTGGACCGGGCATGCATCGCAACTAGTTGAAGAGCTCAAGAACACTAAATACACACAAAGCAGGACTAGGGTTTTACGCATCATTTGCGGCCCGAACCGGTGTAAAAATCCCCCCCCCCCGCTGCCGCCACGTTGATCTTCTAGACCCGCTCTTTGCGCAACTCCACGCCCCACAAACCGTAGAAGGGACTCCTCGAGGGATCCCATAGGTGTCGTTCCTGAGCCCCGACATAGATTCCGCGTCCGCACCCGGTTTGCGGGCGCGACCGGCTTCCGCAGCGAGAGCCACCATGTGCGCCTCCTCCGCGCGGGCGGAGACGACAATGACATGCTAGTTCCTCCTTGCCGCGTGGTGGAGCACACGCTCGTCCTCCTCTACATATGATGCGTGCATAGACGCGGCTCCACCAGCTGCTCGCGTGCTTGGCAGCGCGGCGGCATCGCGAGGACGGACTACAGATGATGTGAGCGGGCGAGCCTTCAGCTTCATGGTACAGGGCGATGGCGGCCACACGACAGTGATGGGGGAGAAATGGTTGGCCAGAGCAGGCGTGTACCGACATGTGCAACGGCGGTGGCATATTGATGAGTGTGCGTATGGGAGCTTAGTTTAGTTTTATATAGGGTTGGTCAAACTTAAAACAAAACCGTACTAGTACACGTAAACATTAGACTGAGGCAGCGCTTATATTAGGTACCGCAGCTATGATACGGAATCCTGTGCAAGCGCGTGAACCGCGGCCGCGCGGTCGATCAAACGGTGCGTCACCGTGTCGCGCTCGAAGGACACCGACCGAACCTTTTTGTGTGCGTGAAAACAATCCCCGAATATTACTCAGCTTTTTTTCCTGGAAAAGTTCTTGACGCTACAATATTTCCATATATTTGAATTTAGCTCCAGTTTGTGTCTATTTGGATTTGGACGTTTTAGGTGCGCCCTAGTTTTTTTAATACTGATTTTGTGTGTGTGACTGAGAGAGGACGTGTGTATGTGTCCATATGTGTGTTGAGGCGGAAGGGCAATGTGGAGACGGTGTGCGTGTGATAGAGACATAGAGAGGTGTGAATGTGCAAATGATGATGCATGAGTGAGACATAGACAGATGCCGATACGTTGTGTGTACTTGAGATAACAGTCTTCTACTTGTACTTGTGTGTGTG
This sequence comes from Aegilops tauschii subsp. strangulata, assembly GCF_002575655.3. Taxonomy (NCBI): domain Eukaryota; kingdom Viridiplantae; phylum Streptophyta; class Magnoliopsida; order Poales; family Poaceae; genus Aegilops; species Aegilops tauschii. Next base: position 20,864,452 of record NC_053039.3, read on the forward strand.
TGTGTGAGAGAGAGAGAGAGGAGCATCCGTAACACAACAACCATCTCTCTCGATTCATCCGTCCCTCGCACCGATCGCATGTAACACATGCTTCAACGCACACATTTTGACACCCTCACCTGGCCCCTGTCCACCTCAAGGCCTGCACATCGCTCTCTATCTCGCACGAACAATCTCTTCGTGAAAACCCTATTTAGCATGTAGCTTTCCATCACATACACACACACACACACACACTGCACATAAACTCCACCTCCCCCGAGCACATAATTCATCCCCATCCAAGGCTATATGGCGACCACTCTCGCTTGTGCTTCTCTGCACCCCAGCATGCATAACACCTGAACCTTCAAAGAGGGCATCAAGGAGATCGAAGACGGCGACCACACTGCAATAGAGAATGCGGGGCCATTTGGAAGCAGGATGATGTGACGACGGCTGACTGACTCCTGCCCCCTGTCGGTGTCAAAACCGGCGGATCTCGGGTAGGGGGTCCCGAACTATGCGTCTAAGGTCGATGGTAAAAGGAGACAGGGGACACGATGTTTACCCAGGTTGGGGCCCTCTTGATGGAGGTAATATCCTACTTCCTTCTTGATTGATCTTGACGAATATGAGGATTACAAGAGTTGATCTACCACGAGATCGTAACGGCTAAACACTAGATGTCTAGCCTGTATGATTGTGATTGCCTCTACGGACTAAACCCTCCGGTTTATATAGACACCGGAGGGGCCTAGGGTTGTACATAGTCGGTTTACAGAGGAAGGAATCTTCATATCCGAACGCCAAGCTTGCCATCCAAGCAAAGGAGAGTCCCATCCGGAAATGGGAGGAAGTCTTCTATCTTGTATATTCATGGCCCATTAGTCCAGCCCACGTCACATAGCCCGGATGCCCGAGGACCCCTTAATCCAGGACTCCCTCAGTAGCCCTTGAACCAGGCTTCAATGACGATGTGTCCGACGCGCGGATTGTCTTTGGCATTGCAAGGCGGGTTCCTCCTCCAAATATTTCAAAGTAGTCTTCGGACACAGAGAACATGTCCGGCTATACAAAACAAGCTCCGCAAGGAGTATAATATTTACCAAGTCCCATCTACTGACATCTTCTGTAGTTAGAAGCCACGTCTCCGCCCGGTCATTATTTTGAACCGTTTTTTAGCCTCCCGCTCCGTGTTTCGGGATGTGATTTCCATTGGCACATCTTGTCGAAGCAGAGATCGTGTCCCCTTATCACGGGATCCTCATCAATATGGGCATGGGTAATCCAACCGTGTTGTTGCTGACTCCTTGAGAACAGGCGAGCTTTAAGGCCCGTAAGGAGGCGTTCGATATTCTTCGCCTTTATAAAGGGGTACAGACCCGTCTTTCTTCCCCCACGCATACCTCTTCCTCAACCTTCCCAACCACAGGCTTTAGCGCCCAGGATTAGATTTCTACCATTGTTACCGGGCCTTCTAGTTATGTCCGGATCCATCTCCCAAGGTAGGTGGGCAGCCTCCTCGGTCACCGAGGAGGATATCGCGAAGCTTCTGAAGGCGAGGTACCTGACTGCGGAAATCCCCCACAGGCTCCGTACTAAAGGACAGGTCATCCCCACACCAAAATCCGGCGAGAGGGTTGTATTCATCTCCCACTTCCTCCGTGGGCTAGGGTTCGCTCTTCATCCCTTCGTTCGCGGCCTCATGTTCTATTATGGACTAGATTTTCACGATCTACCTCCGGACTCTTTTCTCCACATCTCGGCGTTCATCGTCGTGTGCGAAGCCTTTGTCCGCACCCCCCACACTTCAGCCTATGGCTCAAGACTTCCAACGTGAAGCCGAAGCTAGTTAACGGGGAGCAAGCGGAATGCGGCGGTGCTATGGTGAGCAAGCTTGCCAACAATACCTGGCCAAAAGGCACCTTCACGGAGACCTCCAACTTATGGCAACAGGAGTGGTTCTATATCACCGAACTCCGCGACACCAAATGGGCAGCCGCACCTGTGGTCCGATATAGCCCTCCATTGCTCCCCGCATCGTGGATAAATAAGGGGCTAGACTGGGGATCAGCTGATGAAATTCAGACGCTGCAAATTCATATCCGGAGTATCTTTGAAAGGGATGTTGGCCTTATTAACGTGATCCAAGTTGTCAGGACCCCGATTCTAAGTCACCCCGATCTAGCCTGTAACACCTCATATCACTTTGCGGCCTCACGCACGGTATTCCCACGGGTGTCGCCTTACCATGGCCTAGGACTGTTTGCGCCTTTTGGCTCACGTATATGATAGTGTCGCTAGCATCCATATGACAGAGAACCCGGGCCGACATGGCTAGTCGTGAACCCAAAGCGGCGCTAACTTACGTGGACAGGCATACATGAATCAACATCGAGCATATCGGTCAGCAGCGTGTGAATCCGGGCTGTAGCACTGGGCAAACAGGATTCCGGGAACCCGAGATGTAGCAGGCTATGTAGGACTCCGGATGTCACTGCGTGACATTTCCCCGAAGGGACAGACACAGGAACGAAGTGAAACTCATGCCGGCCAGTCTAAGTGTTCCGGAGCAGTAGTGCTGGGCTAGCAGGACTCCAGAAAACCGGGCTGTAGTCGACTACCAAGGCTCGGTGGAGACACTAGACTACATTTCCCCATAAGAGAGGTTGCCAAGGTTAAACAACTAGATTGTCGGATCCCACACATACCAAGCATTTCAATCATACACACAATATGCTTGATATGTGTAAATACAACATGGCATCACAACAAAACTCTACAACTCAAAGTACTTTATTTAAAGGCTCCGGAGAGCCATACATAACATGTTCATACAGATAGGGGTCACATGACCCGACACTCAAGTCATACAAACATACAAGCACATGCGGAAGCAAACTTGTCTGAGTATTGACAACTAGAAAGAAAGAAGGCTTGATGAAGCCTGTCTATCTACAAAGGCCCTTCACAAGCTCAGGGTCACCATCTAGGCATCAAGCTACTCATCAACATCGAGATCTACATAGAACCCATCGGAGGGGGCGGTGTTGTCGTCTGAAAACAGTAATTAAAGCAACATGAGTACAAAGGTACTCAGCAAGTCTTACAACAGATCCTACTATACATGCACATTCTCAAGACGGGTAGTGGACTTATTGCAGTAAGCCAGCTTTAACTCTTGGCTAAGCTATCGTACGAGAAACCACTTGTAAAATAGCTTTCGCACACGAGTCCACTAATCACCATCACAATACTCCACCGTGGATCCTCCCTCGTCATCCTACGAGAGGGCCATCCGCGGTACTCACACTTATCTTGAGACTTTTAGTAGTAACCAATAACTTTTCTATGAACTGCATAAACGACCACGTAGTCCTTTACCGCGGACACGGCTATTCCAATAGTTTTATACCCTGCAGAGGTGTACTTCTTCACACACGCTTTCACCACTTATCGCCGCTTACACGACATGTACGCGGCAACCTTCAAGCGGAAGCCTAGCGAGGGTGTCGGCCACGACCTGACTAAACACACAAGCCCTTAGTCCAGGTTTATCGCCTATTCGGGTTCCATCCGCAAGGAAATCCGGCCGGGGTGTCCTCAACGGCCCCAAACGATGTGTGGAGGGTTCCCGAGACACCAAACGGGCGACTCGGTACACCGGGCCACGTGCCTGCCGGATCACAGCCCACCCCTAAGGTCAGCCCTATGCACGGCCTCCAGCAACTACAAACACCAAAAACTACTTGCAACTCCTGGACAGAGGACGGGGGTGGTTAATAAGTCGAGAGAGTCAATTAAGGATCCCAATGTGTGGTAGTAGCTGAATCTTAAATCACGTATACAGATCTCAGTTCTTAAGGACAGCCTCAATGAAACAACCCACCATGTACTCATACATGGCCTCTCATCGATAACTTTACCAAATCATGTTCAACACTTCACTCCCATTACCGACACAACCGTTCACTCTAGTTCATCACCCCGATGAGCCAGACCTGACACGACTCTAAGCATAGCAAGCATAGCATGGTTGGAAACACAAACATGGCTCAATCAACTCCTACACATGCTAGTGGGTTTCATCTAGTTACTGTGGCAATGACAGGTCATGCAGAGGAAGTGGGTTCAACTACCGGAACACACAGCAGTTTGAAACGCGTTTTCTTAATGCAGTAAACGAGAGCAGAAGCGAGAAGTTGGGTTTGTATCAAAATGATCAAAGGGTTGCTTGCCTGACAGAGTGGTAGTGGGATACTGCCCTTCAGTTGGATACTCGTGAATATCCTCGGAGGCAGAACCTACAACGAAGAACACATCGAAACACAATCATCACATGGCAATATGCAACAATATGATGCATGCAATGACATGGGAAAATGAATGTGTTTTGGCTAATGCAACTTAGAACAGAAAGGTTGGAGTTCATTTGAATCAAGGATTCAAATGCAAACCCAAAATAAGAGGTCATATTAGTGCATCAACTTGTTTCATCTAAACAGCAAGGTTAAAATGTTCTGACATGCATGAAACCAGTACAGATGGAAAGATTGGATTTTTTTGATCAAACTTCATATATAAATCTTTGCATTTGGAGTTACATATTAATTTCTATGAATTTTCGAAGTTTGTAGTATTTTCTGGAATTTCCTGTATAAAAATAAATCCAAAAAATACCTATAGCGTCAGCATTGCGTCAGGGTGACGTCAGCAGTCAACGGGGACGGTCCAGGTCAACCCTGACCAGTGGGCCCCGCATGTCAGTGTCATTAGTCTAACTAATTTTTAGTTAATCTTAATCGTAAGTTAATTAGCAGGCGGGTCCCACCTGTCATAGACCCAGGGGTCAAACTGGGACCATGCAGGGTCAACGATCAGCGGGGTCAAACTCGCCGGCGTTTAGCTGCCGGCGAGGCCAGACGCGGCGGTGTGGTGCGGGTTTCGTGCTCCGGCGACCAAAACGACGGCGAAGCACATCTACGTGATGCGTGGAGTGAGCCGCATCGAGTGGTGGCAGTGAGTGGAGCTGGGGTTGCCGGAAATGTCACCGGCGATGAGCCTTGGCGGACGCCGGAGTTCGGGTGAGCTCGGGCTCGTCGCTAGGGGGCACGGCGAGGTGCGTGGAGTGGTGCTACGGGTTCCTGGCGATGCGGTGAGTGCGGTGGACATGGTGGTCTGGCCGTTGGGTGGCCGGAGCATCATCAGCGACGAGCTCGGTGGCGGCGCGTGCGGTTGAGCTTCATGCGGTCGCTACGTTGCTCGAGAGCAGGAACACAGAGGATGGGGAGGTAGCTGAGCTCACGGCGGAGCAGACGGCGAGGTCGGGGACGGTCTAGTGCGGCGGTGATGGCGAAGGGCATCTTCGGTGGTGGCGGAGTCGGGTGTGGTCGTTGCGGTGACTTCGGGGCAAGCGAGCACTCGGGGCTCGGCCTGCTCGACGGAGAGGAGGGCAGTGGAGCTTCTGGACACGGCAGCGCGGCGCGAGGACGACGGTAGCTGCGAGAACTACGGCGGCGTGGGCCGGCAACGTCGGCCATGGTGAGGAGAGGCGAGGGAGAGAGGCAGGGTGCGTGCGAGGTGTCTGCGGGGTGGGGGCGGCGACGCGGAGCTCACCCAGGTGTCCAGGGGCGCGGGCGGCAAGCAGGTGGCGCCGTGGCAAGCTCGCGCACGCCGGCGTCACCTCCCTGCTTGCCTGGCGGGGACGAAGCAGCTGGCTGGCACGGGCCAGCATAGTGCTGGGCCGCCAGGTGGGTTGCCAGGTAAGTTTGTTTTCCTTTTATTTTCTGTTTTCTTTATTTCTGCAAGTTTGTGGCTTTTCTAAAAATGCTCAGGCATCTTCAAAAATCACCAAACTGCTCATGCCCACTGTATAGAGTATATCCAACATGGAACATTTCAGTTTGGAATTATTTGGACATTTAAAATATTTACTAGCATTTAAATGCCCAAATGCCAGTTACATATGATTTAATTCAATGACCTTATGATAACCTAGAAAATTGTGAACCAATTTTGTCAGAGGTTCTAACCCAAGACAAAAATGATGGACATTTTAGAAGGGCAGTTCAGGTTCATTGAAAAAGATTTTAGTAAACCCTAGTTGTTTCCAGGGTGGGTAATGGGGGTTCTCTCATTCCCATTTCAAGTTTCTGCAAAAGTAAACATGATGCAACACTCTAATGCATGAACTAGCTAGGATGTGACAACTCACCCCCACTCAAAAGAATCTCGTCCCGAGATTTAGGATCCGTTGGGAAGAAGGTGGGGTACTCAAGTCGAAGATGATCCTCCCTTTCCCATGTGCCTTCTTTCTCGGAATGGTGTGACCATTGAAACTTGAGAAACTTGATATTTTGGCGTCGAGTGGTACGCTCAGCTTGATCAAGGATGCGAACGGGATATTCCAGATATGTGAGGTTATCTTGGAGATCAAGCGTTTCGTGGTCCACTCCATGGATAGGATCCGCGAAGCAACGCCCGAGTTGAGAAACTTGGAAGACATCATGAACTCTGGAGAGATGCGGAGGTAGTTCCAATTGGTAGGCAACTTCTCCTTGTTTGGCAAGAATGCGAAAGGGTCCAATGTAACGAGGAGCCAATTTTCCCTTGATACCGAATCGATGGGTTCCCTTCAAAGGAGTAACCCGAAGGTAAGCTTTCTCGCCAACTTCCTAAGTCATGAGCTTATGTTTGCGGTCATATTGGCTCTTTTAACGAGATTGGGCAGTTTTCAACTTCTCACGAATAATGCGAACCTGCTCGTTTGCTTCCTGGATCATATCTGGTCCAAAGAGTTGTCTTTCCCCGGTTTCTGACCAGTTAAGAGGCGTTCGACATTTTCGTCCATAGAGAACTTCGAAAGGGGCTTTGCCCAAGCTAGCTTCATAACTATTGTTATAAGTGAATTCGGCGAATGGAAGGCATTTCTCCCAATCCATACCGAAAGAGATGACAGAAGCTCGGAGCATATCCTCCAGAATTTGATTGACTCGTTCTACTTGACCACTTGACTGAGGGTGGAAGGCGGTGCTAAAGGAGAGACGAGTTCCCATAGCTTTTTGTTAACTTTTCCAAAATCGAGAGGTGAAAAGACTTCCACGGTCTGAGTTAATCTCCAATGGAACACCATGAAGAGACACTATTCGGGAGATGTACAAGTCAGCTAGCTGGCTAGCGGTTATACTCTCACGAATAGGTAGGAAGTGGGCTACTTTGGAAAGACGATCGACAACGACGAAGATAGCATTATTCCCTCTCTTGGTCCTGGGAAACCCGGTAATGAAATCCATATCAATTTTATCCCATTTCCATTAAGGAATAGCCAAAGGTTGAAGGGTGCCAGCAGGCCGTTGATGGTCTGCTTTAACACGACGACAGACGTCGCAACTAGCAATGTATTGAGCAATTTCTCTGTTCATCCTGGTCCACCAAAACCTCTGGCGTAGGTCTTGATACATTTTAGTACTACCGGAATGAATGGTGAGAGGGGATTCATGAGCTTCCTTAAGGATCAACTGACATAGATGTTGTTTCGTGGGAACCACCAAGCGGTTCTCGAAGAAGACAACACCTCGCTCATCCTTGGAAAAACATTTAGCAACTCCGCTAGCGATGTTTTCCTTAATCCGGGATATTCCTCTATCATACTGCTGAGTGGTTATGATTTGATCCGTAAGGTTAGGTTTCGCCACCAGGGTGGATAGGAATCCTCGAGGAACTATGTGAAGGTTAAGCTTACGAAATTCCTCGTGGAGAAGTGGTTGACTTTGTTGTAACAGCAAGTTGTTACAATAAGATTTATGACTTAGCGCATCAGCCATGACATTGGCTTTGCCCGAGGTGTAAGTTATTCCTAAGTCGTAATCTGTGATCAACTCAACCCAACGTCTTTGCCTGAGATTCAAATCCGGTTGGGTGAAGATGTATTTCAGACTTTGGTGATCGGTGTAAATCTCGCAACGATTACCGAGAAGGTAATGTCGCCATGTTTTGAGTGCATGGACTACAGCTGCAAGCTCTAGATCATGTGTGGGATAGTTATCCTCATGTGGACGCAACTGTTGAGAAGCGTAGGCAATCACATGATGATCTTGCATGAGTATACAACCTAGTCCTTGTCGCGAGGCATCGCAATAGATAACAAAGTCCTTGGAAAAATCTGGTTGCACAAGTATGGGAGCAGATGTCAGGCGTTTTTTCAGTTCCTGGAAGCTGAACTCGCACTGTGGGGTCCATTCGAAGTTTTTATCTTTCTTGAGCAGTTCAGTTAGAGGTTTAGCAACCTTGGAGAAATTCTCGACGAAGCGGCGATAGTAGCTCGCTAAGCCAAGGAAACTCCGAACTTGCTTGACCGTTTCAGGTGGAGTCCAATCAAGGATGGCTTGAACTCGCTTGGGATTGACAGCAATACCCTAACCAGAGATTACGTGGCCTAGATAGGTCACTTCTGGCAACGAAAATTCACACTTGGAGAATTTGGAATAAAGGCGATGCTCTTGAAGTTTCATCTACTAGCCTTAGATGCTCAGCATGTTCTTCCTCATTCTTGGAGTAGATGAGTATATCATCGAGGTATACCACGATGAATTTATCCAAATACTCCATGAAGATCGAGTTCATTAACCGAGAGAAAGTGGCTGGAGCATTGGTTAAACCGAAGGACATAACAGTGTACTCGTATTGGCCATAACGAGTAACAAAGGACGTTTTAGGAATGTCCCCGTTCTTGATTTTGATTTGATGGTAGCCCAACCTCAAATCCATTTTGGAGAAGACTAAGGATCCAGCGAGCTGATCATACAGATCGTTGATCCTGGGGAGCGGATACTTGTTCTTGATAGTGACCAAGTTGACAGGTCGGTAATCTACAACCATCCGATCCGTTCCATCCTTCTTCTTGACGAAGAGGACAGGGCAAGCCCATGGAGAAGAACTAGGACAGATGAAACCCATTTGCAAGGACTCATCGAGTTGTTTCTTAAGCTTGGCTAGTTGTAGGGGTGCCATCTTATAGGGTCTTCTAGAGATTGGAACGGTTCCTGGTACAAGGTCTATCACGAACTCGACATCCCTGTCAGGTGGAACACCTGGAAGTTCTTCTGGAAAGACAACCGGAAAGTCACAGACTACCGGAATATCTTCAAGGTCTAGAAGAGGGTTGGCATTTAGGGACTAGAGCTGACGCTCAGACACTTGGGTCAAAACATTGATTGTCTTGCCCGATGGGTGGGTGAGTTGAATAGTTCTAGTAGAGCAATCAATCTTAGCATAATGGGCTGATATCCAGTCCATACCGAAGACGATGTTTATGTCCGAGGACTTGAGAGCTATCAGCGATGCAAGGAAGACCAATCTATCGACAAGAATTTCATTTCCATGACTTATTCTAGAGGTTTGCCATCTAGAACCAGGAGTTTGAATTTCCATGGAGGTGGGCATGTCAACTACTTCTGAAAGGAGGTGCACTCGTGCAGACGAAGATCACGGCGAAGCTCGGGGCTAAGTCCCTTGCGGAACCTTGCCTGCTTCTTGGTGTCGGTGGATACCTCTTCAGGAGCATAACGGGCCAGGTTTCCAAACTCACGGCTGTATGCATCCACGGTCAGTCTGCCTTGGGTGAAATTGCAGAACTCTTCCCTCTTACGATCCATAAGACCTTCCGGAATGTGATGCTCACGGAAAGCCTCGCTGAATTCAGCCCAAGTAGTGATTTGGCCAGCCGGGCGCATAGCCTCATAGTTTTCCCACCAAAGGCTAGCAGGGCCTTCGAGGTGATAGGCAGCGTAGGTCACCTTATCAGCTTCGGCTACGTTGGCAGAACGTAGCTTATTGGTGATGCTGCGAAGCCAATCATCCGCGTTGAGGGGCTCGACGGAATGATGGAATGTCGCTGGGTACAACTTGATAAAGTCATTGATTGACACCAAGTCGTATCCCACGAGTCGCGCATGACTGTGGAGAATACAACTGTTACAATACTAGCGAAGCTACTACCAACTCAGACGTCTCCATAGTAATCTTCATAGAGATTACCACCATGTCCTGGGAGCTGAACATGATCATATGGAAACAGTCGGTCATGTGGAGCTTGCAGTCCAGAAGGACTCGGATGTGGCCTTGGTCCAACAAACAGTGGCAGACGGGGTCCACGGGGAGCGGTGATGCCTCCTACATCACACCAGTCTAAACAATCTAGCAGACCAGACCGCACGGGGTACAAGTCCCTCATGTCCATGTACCCAGCCTGCACGACAGGTGCAAACCGTGTCAGAGTGGCCCAGTGATCAAAACGAGAGTTGAAGAGCTCCATTCGCAAGGCACGATTCTCACGGTCCTTGTCCTCAAGCATCTCTATGGTGGTGCGGAGTAGAGAATCCTCATGGGTAGAGTCAGCATAAATAGCCGGGTAGTACCCTTGTGCCCCAGGGAGTGATACTGGCATATAGCGGAAGTTAGTGTTCCAAAGCAAGGCAGTTCTGGCTCGCATGATAGTCATCATCGAGTAAGCAGCGTCCTGCACGGACATCTCGATGGTAACCCCAAGTCCATAAGAGCAATGGAGGGGTTCAGTAGCTCCAGGATAGGAAGGGTATATCCTGACTGTACAAAGGTATTGGCTCTGATTGAAGTCTCAAAACTGCTCCTCGAAGGTATACTCAGGATACCATCGATAGCCCGTCTCGATCATCACACGGACCAGCATGGTCGTCTGACCAGGTACATCGAGGCACGGAGTCAAACGAACCACTTGATTCTGGTTGCGGGAGGCCATCTGACAGCACGGAATAATGCAAAGGCATTAGAATTTTCTAGGAGAATTCAGACAACATAACGGCTGTAAATGCTCAGGAAAAGATTTGAGAAATTCACAACAGTTTGCAAAGCCACTCAACAACATCATATCAAGGTTCTGGTTCAACTGACAACATACTAAAAGTAGTAGAAACTGAACTGAGGCTTGTAACCAACAATTCTATAAGAGTCTATGGATTAGTAACACGTGAACCTGGTAGAGAGAAAAGAGCCTAGTCCTTAACCCACGTAGAAAGAGAAGAGGATGACTCAGATCATAGGGCATAAGGTAAAGGAGTAAAAAGAGCCTTATGTCCCTCCCACAATCAATTCCCCTACATATAAATAAAGAATTTCTAGACTCGACATCGACCAGTTTGGCTCAACGAACCTACAGGCAGTCCGGCTCTTATGCCAACGCTGTCAGGACCCCGATTCTAAGTCACACCGATCTAGCGTGTAACACCTCATATCACTTTGCGGACCCACGCACGGTATTCCCACGGGTGTAGCCTTACCCTGGCTCAGGACCGTTCGCGCCTTTTGTCTCACGTATATGATAGTGTCGCTAGCATCCATATGACAGAGAACCCGGGCCGACATGGTATTCGTGAACCCAAAGCGGCGCTAACTTACGGGGACAGGCATACATGAATCAACATCGAGCATGTCGGCCAGCAGCGTGTGAATCCGGGCTGTAGCACCGGGCTAACAGGACTCCGGGAACCCGGGCTATAGCAGGTTAGGCAGGACTCCGGATGTCACCGCGTGACATTTCCCCGAAGGGACAGACACGGGAAGGAAGTGAAACACATGCCGGCCAGTCTAAGTGTTCCGGAGCAGTAGTGCTGGGCTAGCAGGACTCCGGTCAACCGGGTTGTAGCGGACTACCAAGGCTCAGTGGAGACACCAGACTACATTTCCCCATAAGAGAGGCTGCCTAGGATAAACAACTAGATTGTCGGATCCCACACATACCAAGCATTTCAATCATACACACAATATGGTCGATATGTGTAAATACAACATGGCATCACAACAAAACTCTACAACTCAAAGTACTTTATTTAAAGGCTCCGGAGAGCCATACATAACATGTTCATACAGGCAGGGGTCACATGACCCAATACTCAAGTCATACAAACATACAAGCACATGCGGAAGCAAACTTGTCTGAGTACAGACAACTAGAAAGAACGAAGGCTTGACGAAGCTTGTCTATCTACAAAGGCCCTTCACAAGCTCAGGGTCACCACCTGGGCATCAAGCTACTCATCAACGTCGAGATCTACATAGAACCCATCGGAGGGGGCGGTGTTGTCGTCTGAAAACAGTAGTTAAAGCGACATGAGTACAAAGGTACTCAGCAGGTCTTACAACAGATCCTACTATACATGCACATTCTAAAGAAGGGTAATGGAGTTATTGCAGCAAGCGAGCTTTGACTCTTGGCTAAGCTATCCTACGAGACACCACTTGTAAAATAGTTTTCACACACGAGTCCACTAATCACCATCACAATACTCCATCGTGGATCCTCCCTCGTCATCCTACGAGAGGGCCATCCGCGGTACTCACACATATCTTGAGTCTTTTAGTAGTAACCAATAACTTGTCCATGAACTGCATAAGCGACTAAGTAGTCCTTTACCGCGTACGCTGCTATTCGAATAGTTTTATACCCTGCAGGGGTGTACTACTTCACACACGCTTTCACCACTTATCGACGCTACACGACATGTACTCGGCAACCTTCAAGCGGAAGCCCAGCGAGGGTGTCGGCCACGACCTGACTAAACACACGAGCCCTAGTCCAGGTTTATCGCCTATTCGGGTTCCATCCACAAGGAAATCCGGCCGGGGTGTCCTCAACGGCCCCAAACGATGTGTGGGGGGTTCCCGAGACACCAAACGGGCGACTCGGTACACCGGGCAACGTGCCTGCCGGATCACAGCCCACCCCTAAGGTCAGCGCTGCGCACGGCCTCCAGCAACTACAAACACCAGAAACTACTTGCAACTCCTGGACAGAGGACGGGGGTGGTTAATAAGTCGAGAGAGTCAATTAAGGATCCCAATGTGTGGTAGTAGCTGAATCTTAAATCACGTATACAGATCTCAGTTCTTAAGGACGGCCTCAATGAAACAACCCACCATGTACTCCTACATGGCCTCTCATCGATAACTTTACCAAATCATGTTCAACACTTCACTCCCATTACCGACACAACCGTATACTCTAGTTCATCACCCCGATGAGCCAGACCTGACACGACTCTAAGCATAGCAAGCATAGCATGGTTGGAAACACAAACATGGCTCAATCAACTCCTACACATGCTAGTGGGTTTCATCTAGTTATTGTGGCAATGACAGGTCATGCAGAGGAAGTGGGTTCAACTACCGCAACACACAGCAGTTTGAAACGCGTTGTCTTAATGCAGTAAACGAGAGCACAAGCGAGAAGTTGGGTTTGTATCAAAATGATCAAAGGGTTGCTTGCCTGACAGAGTGGTAGTGGGATACTGCCCTTCAGTTGGATACTCGTGAATATCCTCGGAGGCAGAACCTACCACGAAGAACTCATCGAAACACAATCATCACATGGCAATATGCAACAATATGATGCATGCAATGACATGGCAAAATGAATGTGTTTTGGCTAATGTAACTTAGAACAGAATGGTTTGAGTTCATTTGAATCAAGGATTCAAATGCAAACCCATAATAAGAGGTCATATTAGTGCATCAACTTGTTTCATCTAAAAGCAAGGTTAAATTGTTCTGACATGCATGAAACTAGTACAGATGGAAAGATTGGATTTTTCGGATCAAATTTCATATATAAATCTTTGCATTTGGAGTTACAGATTAATTTCTATGAATTTTTTAAGTTTGTAGTATTTTCTGGAATTTCCTGTATAAAAATAAATCCAAAAAATACTTATAGCGTCAGCATTGCGTCAGGGTGACGTCAGCAGTCAACGGGGACGGTCCAGGTCAACCCTGACCAGTGGGTCCTGCGTGTCAGTGTCATTAGTCTAACTAATTTTTAGTTAATCCTAATCCTAAGTTAATTAGCAGGCGGGTCCCACCTGTCATAGACCCAGGGGGTCAAACTGGGTCTACCCGGGGTCAACGGTCAGTGGGGTCAAACTCACCGGCATTTAGCCGCCGGTGAGGCCAGACGCGGCGGTGCGGTGTGGGTTTCGTGCTCCGGCGACCAAAACGACAGCGGAGCACATCTACGTGATGTGGGGAGTGAGCCGCGTCGAGTGGTGGCAGTGAGTGGAGCTGGGGTGGCCGGAAATGTTCGGGTGAGCTCGGGCTCGTTGCTAGGGGGCACGGCGAGGTGCGTGGGGTGGTGCTACGGGTTCCTGGCGATGCGGTGAGTGTGGTGAACATGGTGGTGTGGCCGTTGGGTGGCTGGAGCATCGTCGGCGACGAGCTCGGTGGCAGCGTGTGCGGTTGGGCTTCATGCGGTCGCTACGGTGCTCGAGAGCAGGAACAGAGAGGATGGGGAGGTAGCTGAGCTCACGGCGGTCACGGCGGAGCAGATGGCGAGGTCGGGTACGGCCTAGTGCGGTGGTGACGGCGAAGGGGGTCTCCGACAGTGGCGGAGTCGGGCATGGTCGTTGCGGTGGCTTCGGGGCAAGCGAGTGCTCGGGGATCGGCCTGCTCGACAGAGAGGAGGGCGGCGGAGCTTCTGGACATGGCAGCGCGGCGCGAGGACGACGGTGGCTGCGAGAACTACGGCGGCGCGGGTGCGGCAGCGTCGGCTATGGTGAGGAGAGGCGAGGGAGAGAGGTAGGGGGCGTGTGAGGTGTCTGCGGAGTCGGGGCGGCGGCGTGGAGCTCGCCCAGGTGTCGCCGTGGCGAGCTCGCGCACGCCGGCGTCACCTCCCTGCCTGCCTGGCGAGGACGAAGCAGCTGGCTGGCGCGGGCCAGCACAGTGCTGGGCCGCCAGGTGGGCCGGCTGGTGGGTTGCCAGGTACGTTTGTTTTCCTTTTATTTTCTGTTTTCTTTATTTCTGCAAGTTTGTGGCTTCTCTAAAAATGCTCAGGCATCTTCAAAAATCACCAAACTGCTCATGCCCACTGTATAGAGTATATCCAGCATGGAACATTTCAGTTTGGAATTATTTGGAAATTTAAAATATTTACTAGCATTTAAATGCCCAAATGCCAGTTACATATGATTTAATTCAATGACCTTATGATGACCTAGAAAATTGTGAACCAATTTTGTCAGAGGTTCTAACACAAGACAAAAATGATGGACATTTTAGAAGGGCACTTCTGGTTCATTGAAAAAGCTTTTAGTAAACCCTAGTTGTTTCCAGGGGGTGCTGGGGGTTTTGTCATCCCCATTTCAAGTTTCTGGAAAAGTAAACATGATGCAACACTAATGCATGAACTAGCTAGGATGTGACACAAGTGATGCTAGTCAACCGGATCCTCCCGTGCCAGCGACGGCCTCTCCATATGTGGGAGTTTAATCCGGAAGGACTGCAGACACTTCAGCAATTCTTCAGCACAACGCACGAAGGGATGTGGAAACTATTCTTCAAGACTCGAAAGTAGTGGCCGGAAACATCAGAGGACATCGGTCTCGACTACAACCATCCGGATACCCTGGTAAGCACCCAATTTCTGACCGTAACTCGGTTGATTATCCCATAGCGATGTGCTGAGAGCTCTATTTTTGACCAGGGCTGGATAAAGATGGCGGAACGAATTTAGGTGTTCAACTGCACTTCCTGAAGACTCGGCCGATCATATGTTGATGAGGATGTTGGTCACGACGCCGATCAATTGCCAGCGCCAGAGGACAAGAATAAGAGCAAAGAGGCCGAAAGCGGCCTCCACTCTACAGGTATGTCGGACACTATGTCTGGGGAGACTGAAGCTCCCTCTTGGACAGACGAAGGAGAGGGAGAAGATGATATCCCTTCCCCTCATCGGATGAAAGGGACTGCATCCGAAGACTTGGAGGTGGAAGCACCCAAGAGAGGGAAGGTAGCCCTACCATATGGTTCGGGTTCCAAAGCCAATGTCGTCGCAAGGCACCTCTCCAGGGACAAGCCCCTTGCTGAATCATAAGTGAACAAGGATGCTCTAGACATATCCCGTTCTTTTCTGGTTGCAGGGGTAACATTTAAACCATATACTTGCAGTTTGGCCCACAGTCCGCCCCGACAGTCCTCCTGATTAGGGGACTTAACTCCGGGGATGATGGAAAGCGAGACGCCTTCTCAGGCTTCCTCGCCTCTTAGGGCGGACGACTTCGAGTTGTCATCTCGGAGGATCTCCCTTGACCATTTCGATCGTCAAGGGTCCAGGGGGTGTAGCCCCTACGGGGGCCAGCAATGAAGGCCCCGAACTATCCGGCTTACAGCCGAAGACGACTCTAGGGTCAAGCCAACGTACCCCTTTAAAGGGAATGTATACTCCCGCAGCAGCCTCCAGGAATCCGCAGGTGCCGGATACTCTGGTGAGCACATTACAAGGTGCGTCCATCTCAGAGGAACATCGTACCTTAATGGGTACGGTAGTTGAAAGGGTTCTGTCCGCGAGAAGCAGATTGAATGAAGCTTTCATGGGCCTGTTGAGAGGCTTCGAGGTATGGAATGTAATAGCTTAACTATTTTTACATGCACAATACGCCAGTGTACAGATAGTAGCCCCTGAGGCTCTGGTCGGCTTCCACAGGGAAGCGATCAGAGGATCAAAAAGATATGCTCAGGAAGAAACCTAATTAATTCGAACACAAGTTGTTACATCCATGGCGACCGCCCAAGCTATGGAGGTTGCAGATCTAAAGCAGAAACTTGAGTTAGCCGATGAGGACATCACTCTTATTAACAAGCGGCTCGACGAGGCACAAGGTATGTGGTGGGGCAGCTTGTTTATGCATGTATACTAGTATGAGCACGGGGCTGAAAATCATATACTGTGACATGCATAACTGTAGATGGTGCTTGCCCGGGCCAAGGAGCAGGCCAGAGTGAGCGATGCGGCTGCCAAGAAGGCAGCTGCAGATTTAAAGGCCGAACAGGCCGCTCAGCGGCAGTGCCAGGAGAGAATATCTACCATGGAGCGGGAGCTGAAGGATGCAACTAGTAAGTGCAAATCTCTCGAGGAGGATAACAAAGCCCGGGCACCCAAACTCGACAAGGCCTTACTAGAGGCGAAAGAAGCGCGGTCCGAATCTAGAGCGGCTCAGGAGGAGATCCGCCAGGCTGGGGAGATAGCGGCTGGTCTGTGCTGCCTGTGCTTCCGCGAAAAGGCTTCTTTAAAGGGAGCAATCCCCGGTTATTTATAGGAAAGCCGGGCTCATAAAGAGTCCTTTCAAGTCCATAGGACGGAAAGGTATTGATTCACCTGTTGTAAAAAGATAAAAAGTAGTTAGGAAAAAGAGAAAAGGTTAAAATCCGGACGAACCACTTTGTAGGCCTGTCCGTATTGTGCCTCCGCCGATGACCAAGGTATTTTGAGTGCATAATTATGTATGCGTGGTGCAAACTCCACGAGTATGAGAGGCGAACGACGGAGGCGGAGCTGCTAATCCAGCTCTAAAATTGACCGGTCCTATGCAGTAGATGCCGGCGGTTTAATGACTGATGAGATATGCGGCTTTAGGAGGCCGCTTTGTAGTTTGGTTGTGATTGCCACAGTATGCCCCTCAGTGCGGAGGGAGCGTTCCGTGTTTTCGTTGACCGTTATGGTGCCGCGTGGACCGGGCATCTTAAGATTTAGATAGGCGTAGTTTGGGACTGCATTGAAACGAGCAAAAGCGGTCCGCCCGAGCAGTGCGTGGTAGCCAATTCAGAAGTGGGCAATATCGAAGGTCAAGGCTTCGCGTCGAAAGTTTTCCGGTGAACCAAAGACGACTTCCAATGAGATTGAGCCTGTTTCGTGAGCTTCTACGCCGGGTATTACTCCCTTGAAGGTAGTTGTGGTGGGCTTGATCCTTCAAGGGTCAATGCCCATTTTGCGGATAGTGTCTTAATAGAGTAAATTAAGGCTACTGCCGCCGTCCATGAGGACTCGCGTGAGATGAAAACTGCTAATAATTGGATCGAGGACTAGAGGTGCCGAACCTCCGTGACGGATACTGGTTGGGTGGTCCTTATGATCAAGAATGATCGAGCAGGCCACCCATGGGTTGAATTTTGGGGCATCCGGCTTTACGGCGCGGTCGTTTCGTAGTTCGTGCATGCGCTCCCTTTCAGAGGTATGCATCATGTATATCATGTTTCCTGTTTTTACTTCAGGGGGAAATTGCTTCTGTCCCCCAGTGCTCGGTAGGCGAGCCTCCTCTTCTTCACTGTCACTGTGCGGCCCATTCCCTTTGTGTTCGGCATTGAGCTTGCCGGCTTGTTTGAAAACCCAACAATTTCTGTTCGTATGGTTGGCGGGATTGTCGGGGCTGCCATGGATCTGACAGGGCCGATCCAGTATCTTTTCTAGACAGGATGGACCATCTCTGTTTGACTTAAATGGCTTCTTCCGTTGACCGGTTTTGGAGCCACTAAATCCGGCATTGACCATTGTGTCTAGGGTTCCTGCATTGTTGTTGTGACGCTTGTCTTTATTGCGTCGTGGCTTGCCGTTGCCGTCCTTGACTTCGGAGGTGCTAGGATTGCTCCTGCTATTGCTTCTACGAGCGAGCCAGCTATCTTCTCCCATGCAAAAGCGGGCCATTAGTGTGGTAAGAGCTGCCATGGATTTTGGCTTTTCTTGGCCGAGGTGGCGGGCGAGCCATTCGTCGCGGATGCTATGTTTAAAGGCCGCAAGTGCTTCGGCATCCAGACAGTCGACGATTTGGTTCTTTTTAATTAGGAACCTTGTCCAGAGTTTCCTGGTTGATTCTCCAGGCTGTTGGATGATGTGACTGAGGTCAGTGGCGTCCGGAGGCCGGACATATGTACCTTGGAAATTGTCGCGAAAGGCGTCTTCCAATTCTTCCCAGCTGCTAATGGAGTTCTCTGGGAGGCTGTTTAGCCAGTGCCGGGCTGATCCCTTTAATTTTAGTGGGAGGTATTTAATGGCGTGGAGATCATCACCACAGGCCAAGTGGATATGGAGAAGAAAATCCTCGATCCATACCACGGGGTCAGTTGTTCCATCATACGATTCAATATTCATGTGTTTAAACCCCTCTGGGAATTCGTGCTCCATTACTTCATCAGTGAAACAGAGGGGGTGTGCGGCGCCTCTATATCGGGCCAAGTCGCGACGTAGCTCGGATGGAGTCCGTCTGCGGTTTTCGGCCCGGACGTGGTTATACATGTCACATCCGGCTAGATAGCCATCATTGCACACCGGGGCACACCCCCGCGATCCTTAGATCGATCTTGTCTGACCTGCTCTATTTTCCAGGTCCTACCGCAAGTCATATGTACATCCCCGAGCTGTTTTGTCTCTATCTTTACGGCGAGGTCATATGGGCTGGTTTTCGTCTTGAGTATCCGTTTTGTCCTGGCCATGTGGTGGTCGGTCAGCCGCGTTACGCGCTGATGGTAGAGGCTCTAGTGCCTCGTCGTCGAATTGAGGTAGCAGCTTACGCTTCGGGTAGCTTTTGATTGGTGGCGCAAGGCCGTATTCCTTGGCTGCCAAGACATTAGTCCATTTGTCGTTGAGCATATCCTGTTCGGCTTGAAGCCGTTGTTGCTTCCTTTTCAGGCTCCTCGCGGTTGCGATGAGCTGTTGCCTAAAGCGTTCTTGCTCGAGGGGCTACTCTGGTATGATGAAATCTTCGTCACCGGGGCTTATATCGTCTTTGGAGGGTGGCATGTAATTGCTGTCCTCCGAGTCCTCGCTTCCGACTGGCTCGTCAGGGTTACCCTACCCCTCCTCCCTATCATCATGTTCGGGTGTTGGTTCGACGGGGGCATCTGGGTCTTCGGCGTTCTCCGGAGTGTTATTGTCTCCATTGCCGGTATTGCTTTTCTTTCCACGACATGATTTTGAACGGCATCGCTGATGCCGCTTCTTTGGTGGTTTATCAGTGTTGTTGTCCTTGATTGGATCCTTACTGCCCTCACCGCCATCCTCTCTTGGCATATCTACCATGCATACGTTGAATGAGGAGGTGTCCGCCCAGCGTGTGGTATGCGGCGGATTTTCGCTTTGTTCTACTCCGGCATCAATGTCCATACCGTTGATGTCTTCGGAGTTACGGTTAAGCATGTCGGTAAGGTCCTCGACAGTGGCTATGAAGTGGGTGGTGGGTGGGACGTAAAATTTCCCGCCCTCATCCCCTAGTCCGGGATGGGCGTAGTTCGGACGTTCTCCTCTGTAATGACGTGGGATCGCATCAAGTCCAGAGCCTTGCTTAAACGCGAGGTTTGGCCAGGGGGAAGATGTTGGGGAACGTAGTAATTTCAAAAAAATTCCTACGCACACGCAAGATCATGGTGATGCATAGCAACGAGAGGGAAGAGTGTTGTCCACGTACCCTCGTAGACCGATAGCGGAAGCGTTATCACAACGCGGTTGATGTAGTCGTACGTCTTCACGATCCGACCGATCAAGTACCGAACGCACGGCACCTCCGAGTTCTACACACGTTCAGCTCGATGACGTCCCTCGAACTCCGATCCAGCCGAGTGTGGAGGGAGAGTTTTGTCAGCACGATGGCGTGGTGACGATGATGATGTTCTACCGACGCAGGGCTTCGCCTAAGCTCCGCAACGATATTATCGAGGTGTAATTTGGTGGAGGGGGGCACTGCACACGGCTAAGAGATCAATAGATCAATTGTTGTGTCTATGGGGTGCCCCCCTGCCCCCGTATATAAAGGAGCAAGGAGGAGGCAGCCGGCCAGGGAGAGGCGCGCCAAAGGGGGGAGTCCTACTCCCACCGGGAGTAGGACTCCTCCTTTCCTTGTGGGAGTAGGAGAAGGGAAGGGGGAAGGAGAAAGAAGGAAGGGGGCGCCCCCCCTCCCTAGTCCAATTCGGACTATCCCATGGGGAGGGGTGCGGCCACCCTTTGGGGCCTCTCTCTCCTTTCCCGTATGGCCCATTAAGGCCCAATACGAATTCCCGTAACTCTCCGGTACTCCGAAAAATACCCGAATCACTCGGAACCTTTCCGAAGTCCGAATATAGTCGTCCAATATATCGATCTTTACGTCTCGACCATTTCGAGACACCTCGTCATGTCCCCGATCTCATCCGGGACTCCGAACTCCTTCGGTACATCAACATACATAAACTCATAATAAAACTGTCATCGTAACGTTAAGCGTGCGGACCCTACGGGTTCGAGAACTATGTAGACATGACCGAGACACCTCCCCGGTCAATAACCAATAGCGGGACCTGGATGCCCATATTGGCTCCCACATATTCTACGAAGATCTTTATCGGTCAGACCGCATAACAACATACGTTGTTCCCTTTGTCATCGGTATGTTACTTGCCCGAGATTCGATCGTCGGTATCTCGATACCTAGTTCAATATCGTTACCGGCAAGTCTCTTTACTCGTTCCGTAATACATCATCCCGCAACTCACTCATTAGTCACAATGCTTGCAAGGCTTATAGTGATGTGCATTACCGAGTGGGCCCAGAGATACCTCTCCGACAATCGGAGTGACAAATCCTAATCTCGAAATACGCCAACCCAACAAGTACCTTTGGAGCCACCTGTAGAGCACCTTTATAATCACCCATTTACGTTGTGACGTTTGGTAGCACACAAAGTGTTCCTCCGGTAAACGGGAGTTTCATAATCTCATAGTCATAGGAACATGTATAAGTCATGAAGAAAGCAATAGCAACATACTAAACGATCGGGTGCTAAGGTAACGGAATGGGTCAAGTCAATCACGCCATTCTCCTAATGAGGTGATCTCGTTTAATCAAATGACAACTCATGTCTATGGCTAGGAAACATAACCATCTTTGATTAACGAGCTAGTCAAGTAGAGGCATACTAGTGACACTCTGTTTGTCTATGTATTCACACATGTATTATGTTTCCGGTTAATACAATTCTAGCATGAATAATAAACATTTATCACGATATAAGGAAATATATAGTACTTTATTATTGCCTCTAGGGCATATTTCCTTCAGTCTCCCACTTGCACTAGAGTCAATAATCTAGTTCACATCGCCATGTGATTTAACATCAATAATTCACATCACCATGTGATTAACACCCATAGTTCACATCTCTATGTGACCAACACTCGAAGGGTTTACTAGAGTCAATAATCTAGTTCACATCGCTATGTTATTAACACCCAAAGAGTACTAATGTGTCACTAGTAGAAAAGGGGGCTTTTGTCCCGGTTGGTAAGGGCCTTTAGTCCCGGTTTTTGAACCAGGACTAAAGGGTCGTTACTAATGCCTCCCCCCTTTAGTCCCGGTTCTTACACGAACCGGGACTAAAGGCCGTCCACGTGGACTGGAGCTCCACCTTTAGTCCCGGTTGGTGTTACCAACCGGGACAAAAGGAAATTTTATGAAATTTTTTTTTGAAAATTCTTTTGCAAATTTTTTTTAATTTTTTTTTTGATTTTCAAATTTCTGAATTATTTTAACCACTAATCTCTAATCACCACCCCTCATCACTGCTCAATTTATCCTCTAATCTCTAATCACCCCTCATCATTCCAAATCATCTAACTTCCCGGACAGTCACCCATCCTCTCACTACTCCAGCCTGAGCACGCTTAACTTCCGGGTTCTATCGTTTCCAAGTCTGCACATGTTGTTTTCCTGAAAATAGTAAGATGTCAATCCTATTAACCCTCAGGAACTTAGCTTGAGCATGAAGTGACACATTTCACTGTTTGAGTTTGAAACTATTGTTTTAAAAAACAATAATTATTTAGTAACACTAATATTTCTGGAATAATTAGTTTGACCATTGTTTGACCACAGTTTGACCAGATTTGACCAAAATTCAAAACAACTGAAATAATTATTTAGTAACACTAATATTCTAGAATAATTAGTTTGACCATTGTTTGACCACAGTTTGACCACAATTTGAAATTTTTTGAATTTTTTTGCCTCTCCAGATCTTAAAAGCCCCGTATCTTTTTTTCTGTTAGGTTTTTGAGGATTTTGAAAATGTTTAACGGGGTCCCCCCTTTCAAATTTGGATGTAACTTTTCGAGTAGATGATTTTTCATATAAAAAACTTTTTCATCCGAGTTCGTATGCAAAAGTTATGCCTATTTTAAGAAATTCCAGAGAGATGTTGCAAATAAAGTCGAAATTCATATTTGTTAATTTTCCCAACAACTAGACCACATATCACATGGGAAACTTATTTTATTTTATTTTTTTGACACTTCCATCATTTTCTTTTGTGTTTTCTAAAACTGAAAAGGCGGTCCACCGGGGGGGATACAGTTTGAAAATGGGACCTTTAGTACCGGTTCGTGCCATGAACCGGTACTAATGCCTCAAAGCCCATTAGTACCGGTTGGTGGCACCAACCGGGACTAAAGGTCTAACCTTTAGTCCCGGTTGGTGCCACCAACCGGGACTAATGGGCATCACCCCCTTTAGTCCCGGTTCGTGGCACCAACCGGGACTAAAGGGCCCAGGTGAACCGGGACTAATGCTTTAGCCGCACGAACCGGGATAAATGCTCACATTAGTCCCGGTTCGTGACTGAACCGGGACTAATGTGAAAACTGCCCTGTGACCAAAGCCCTGTTTTCTACTAGTGTGTGATCATGTTTTGATTGTGAGATAATTTTAGTCAACGGGTCTGTCACATTCAGATCCGTAAGTATTTTGCAAATTTCTATGTCTACAATGCTGTGCACGGAGCTACTCTAGCTAATTGCTCCCACTTTCAATATGTATTTAGACCGAGACTTAGAGTCATCTAGATTTAGTGTCAAAACTTGCATCGACGTAACCCTTTACGACGAACCTTTTTTCACTTCCATAATCGAGAAACATATCCTTATTCCACTAAGGATAATTTTGACCGCTGTCCAGTGATCTACTCCTAGATCACTATTGTACTCCCTTGCCAAAATTAGTGTAGGGTATACAATAGATCTGGTACACAGCATGGCATACTTTATAGAACCTATGGCCAAGGCATAGGGAATGACTTTCATTCTATTTCTATCTTCTGCCGTGGTCGGGCTTTGAGTCTTACTCAATTTCACACCTTGTAACACAGGCAAGAACTCTTTCTTTGACTGTTCTATTTTGAACTACTTCAAAATCTTGTTAAGGTATGTACTCATTGAAAAAACTTATCAAGCGTCTTGATCTATCTCTATAGATCTTGATGCTCAGTATGTAAGCAGCTTCACCGAGGACTTTCTTTGAAAAACTCCTTTCAAACACTCCTTTATGCTTTGTAGAATAATTCTACATTATTTCCGATCAACAATATGTCATTCACATATACTTATAAGAAATGTTGTAGTGCTCCCACTCACTTTCTTGTAAATACAGGCTTCACCGCAAGTCTGTATAAAACTATATCCTTTGATCAACTTATCAAAGCGTATATTCCAACTCCGAGATGCTTGCACCAGTCCAATGATGGATCGCTGGAGCTTGCATATTTTGTTAGCACCTTTAGGATTGACAAAACCTTCTGGTTGCATCATATACAACTCTTCTTTAATGAATCCATTAAGGAATGCAGTTTTGTTTATCCATTTGCCAGATTTCATAAAATGCGGAAATTGCTAACATGATTCGGACAGACTTAAGCATAGATACGAGTGAGAAACTCTCATCGTAGTCAACATCTTGAACTTTGTCAAAAACCTCTTTCCGACAATTCTAGCTTTGTAGATAGTAACACTACTATCAGCGTCCGTCTTCCTCTTGAAGATCCATTTAATCTCAATGGCTCGCCTATCATTGGGCAAGTCAATCAAAGTCCATACTTTGTTCTCATACATGGGTCTCATCTCAGATTTCATGGCTCAAGCCATTTTGCGGAATCTGGGCTCATCATCGCTTCCTCATAGTTCGTAGGTTCGTCATGGTCAAATAACATGACCTCCAGAACAGGATTACCATACCACTCTGGTGTGGATATCACTCTGGTTTACCTACGAGGTTTAGTAGTAACTTGATCTGAAGTTTACATGATCATCATCATTAACTTCCTCACCAATTGGTGTAGGAGTCATAGGAACAGATTTTTGTGATGAACTACTTTCCAATAAGGGAGCAGGTACAGTTACCTCATCAAGTTCTACTTTCCTCCCACTCACTTCTTTCGAGAGAAACTCCTTCTCTAGAAAGGATCCATACTAAGCAACGAATGTCTTGTCTTCGGATCTGTGATAGAAGGTGTACCCAACTATCTCCTTTGGGTATCCTATGAAGACACATTTCTCCGATTTGGGTTTGAGCTTATCAGGATAAAACTTTTCACATAAGCATCGCAACCCCAAACTCTAAGAAACGACAACTTTGGTTTCTTGCCAAACCTCAGTTCATAAGGCGTCGTCTCAACGGATTTTGATGGTGCCCTATTTAACGTGAATGTAGCTGTCTCTAATGCATAACCCCAAAACGATAGTGGTAAATTGGTAAGAGACATCATAGATTGCACTATATCCAATAAAGTATGGTTATGACGTTCGGACACACCATTATGCTGTGGTGTTCCAGGTGGCACGAATTTGTGAAACTATTCCACATTGTTTTAATTGAAGACCAAACTCGTAACTCAAATATTTGTCTCCGCGATCAGATCGTAGAAACTTTATTTTCTTGTTACAATGATTTTCTACTTCACTCTGAAATTATATGAACTTTTCAAATGTTTCAGACTTCTGTTTCATTAAGTAGATATACCCATATCTGCTCAAATCATCTGTGAAGGTCAGAAAATAATGATACCTGCTACGAGCCTCAATATTCATCGGGCCACATACATCTGTATGTATGATTTCCAACAAATCTGTTGCTCTCTCCATAGTTCCGGAGAACGGCGTTTTAGTCATCTTGCCCATGAGGCACGGATCGCAAGCATCAAGTGATTCATAATCAAGTGATTCCAAAATCCCATCAGTATGGAGTTTCTTCATGCGCTTTACACCAATATGACCTAAACGGCAGTGCCACAAATAAGTTGCACTATCATTATTAACTTTGCATCTTTTGGCTTCAATATTATGATTATGTGTATCACTACGATTGAGATCCAACAAACCATTTTCGTTGGTGTGTATGACCATAGAAGGTTTTTATTCATGTAAACAGAACAACAATTGTTCTCTAACTTAAATGAATAACCATATTGCAAAAAACATGATCAAATCATATTCATGCTCAACGCAAACACCAAATAACACTAATCCCGAAAGTACAGGGAGTGTGCAATGATGATCATATCAATCTTGGAACTACTTCCAACACACATCGTCACCTCGCCTTTTTGTAGTCTCTGTTTATTCTGCAACTC
The DNA here is from genome assembly GCF_002575655.3 of Aegilops tauschii subsp. strangulata. Classification (NCBI taxonomy): domain Eukaryota; kingdom Viridiplantae; phylum Streptophyta; class Magnoliopsida; order Poales; family Poaceae; genus Aegilops; species Aegilops tauschii. The sequence continues at coordinate 20,890,650 of NC_053039.3, forward strand.
CCGTTTCGAGTTACTACTCTTAGCAACTGAACCAGTATCAAATACTGAGGGGTTGCTATAAACACTAGTAAAGTACACATCAATAACATGTATATCCAATATACCATTGTTCACTTTGCCATCCTTCTTATCCACCAAATAGTTGGGGTAGTTCCGCTTCCAGTGACCAGTCCCTTTGCAGTAGAAGCACTTAGTCTCATGCTTAGGACCAGATTTAGGCTTCTTCACTTGAGCAGCAACTTGCTTGCCGTTCTTCTTGAAGTTCCCCTTCTATCCCTTTGCCCTTTTCTTGAAACTAGTGGTCTTGTTAACCATCAACACTTGATGCTCTTTCTTGATTTCTACCTTCGTCGATTTCAGCATCGCGAAGAGCTCGGGAATTACTTTTGTCATCCCTTGCATACTATAGTTCATCACGAAGTTCTACTAACTTGGTGATGGTGACTAGAGAATTCTGTCAATCACTATTTTATCTGGAAGATTAACCCCCACTTGATTCAAGCGATTGAAGTACCCAGACAATCTGAGCACATGCTCACTAGTTGAGCGATTCTCCTCCATCTTTTAGCTATAGAACTTGTTGGAGATTTCATATCTCTCAACTCGGGTATTTGCTTGAAATATTAACTTCAACTCCTAGAACATCTCATATGGTCCATGACGTTCAAAACGTCTTTGAAGTCCCGATTCTAAGCCGTTAAGCATGGTGCACTAAACTATCAAGTAGTCATCATATTGAGCTAGCCAAACGTTCATAACGTCTGCATCTGCTCCTGCAATAGGTCTGTCACCTAGCGGTGCATCAGGGACAAAAATTTTCTGTGCAGCAATGAGGATAATCCTCAGATCACGGATCCAATCCGCATCTTTGCTACTAACATCTTTCAACATAATTTTTCTCTAGGAACATATCAAAAATTAACATAGGGAAGCAACAACGCGAGCTATTGATCTACAACATAATTTGCAAAATACTATCAGGACTAAGTTCATGATAAATTAAAGTTCAATTAATCATATTACTTAAGAACTCCCACTTAGATAGATATCCCTCTAATCATCTAAGTGATTACGTGATCCAAATCAACTAAACCATGTCCGATCATCACGTGAGATGGAGTAGTTTCAATGGTGAACATCACTATGTTGATCATATCTACTATATGATTCACGTTCGACCTTTCGATCTCCGTGTTCCGAGGCCATATCTGCATATGCTAGGCTCGTCAAGTTTAACCTGAGTATTCCGCGTGTGCAACTTTTTTGCACCCGTTGTATTTGAACGTAGAGCCTATCACAGCCGATCATCACGTGGTGTCTCAGCACGAAGAACTTTCGCAACGGTGCATACTCAGGGAGAACACTTTTATCTTGAAATTTTAGTGAGAGATCATCTTGTAATGCTACCGTCAATCAAAGCAAGATAAGACGCATAAAAGATTAACATCACATGCAATCAATATAAGTGATATGATATGGCCATCATCATCTTGTGCTTGTGATCTCCATATCCGAAGCACCGTGTTCGTGATCTCCATCTCCGAAGCACCGTGTTCGTGATCTCCATCTCCGAATCACCGTGTTCGTGATCTCCATCTCCGAAGCACCGTCATGATCACCATCGTTACCGGCGCGACACCTTGATCTCCATCGTAGTATCATTGTCGTCTCGCCAACTAATTGCTTTTACGACTATCGCTACCGCTTAGTGATAAAGTAAAACTATTACATGGTGATTGCATCTCATACAATAAAGCGACAACCATATGGCTCCTGCCAGTTGCCGATAACTCGGTTACAAAACATGATCATCTCATACAACAAATTATATCACATCATGTCTTGACCATATCACATCACAACATGCCCTGCAAAAATAAGTTAGACGTCCTCTACTTTGTTGTTGCAAGTTTTACGTGGCTGCTACGGGCTTAGCAAGAACCGTTCTTACCTACGCATCAAAAACACAACGATAGTTTGTCAAGTTGGTGCTGTTCTAACCTTCGCAAGGACCGGGCGTAGCCACACTCGGTTCAACTAAAGTGAGAGAGACAGACACCCGCCAGTCACCTTTAAGCAACGAGTGCTCCGAACGGTGAAACCAGTCTCGCGTAAGCGTACACGTAATGTCGGTCCGGGCCGCTTCATCTCACAATAACGCTGAACCAAAGTATGACATGCTGGTAAGCAGTATGACTTATATCGCCCACAACTCACTTGTGTTCTACTCGTGCATAGCATCAAGGCATAAAACCAGGCTCTGATACCACTGTTGGGGAACGTAGTAATTTCAAAAAAATTCCTACGCACACGCAAGATCATGGTGATGCATAGCAACGAGAGGGGAGAGTGTTGTCCATGTACCCTCGTAGACCGATAGCGGAAGCGTTATCACAACGCGGTTGATGTAGTCGTACGTCTTCACGATCCGACCGATCAAGTACCGAACGCACGGCACCTCCGAGTTATACACACGTTCAGCTCGATGACGTCCCTCAAACTCCGATCCAGCCGAGTGTTGAGGGAGAGTTGTGTCAGCACGACGGCGTGGTGACGATGATGATGTTCTACCGACGCAGGGCTTCGCCTAAGCTCCGCAACGATATTATCGAGGTGTAATTTGGTGGAGGGGGACACCGCACACGGCTAAGAGATCAATAGATCAATTGTTGTGTCTATGGGGTGCCCCCCTGCCCCCGTATATAAAGGAGCAAGGAGGAGGCAGCCGGCCAGGGGAGAGGCGCGCCAAAGGGGGGAGTCCTACTCCCACCAGGAGTAGGACTCCTCCTTTCCTTGTGGGAGTAGGAGAAGGGAAGGGGGAAGGAGAAAGAAGGAAAGGGGCGCCCCCCCTCCCTAGTCCAATTCGGACTAGCCCATGGGGAGGGGTGCGGCCACCCTTTGGGGCCTTTCTCTCCTTTCCCGTATGGCCCATTAAGGCCCAATACGAATTCCCGTAACTCTCCGGTACTCCGAAAAATACCCGAATCACTCGGAACCTTTCCGAAGTCCGAATATAGTCGTCCAATATATCGATCTTTACGTCTCGACCATTTTGGGACTCCTCGTCATGTCCCCGATCTCATCCGGGACTCCGAACTTCTTCGGTACATCAACATACATAAACTCATAATAAAACTGTCATCGTAACGTTAAGCGTGCGGACCCTACGGGTTCGAGAACTATGTACACATGACCGAGACACCTCTCCGGTCAATAACCAATAGCGGGACCTGGATGCCCATATTGGCTCCCACATATTCTACGAAGATCTTTATCGGCCATACCGCATAACAACATACGTTGTTCCCTTTGTCATCGGTATGTTACTTGCCCGAGATTCGATCATCGGTATCTCGATACCTAGTTCAATCTCGTTACCGGCAAGTCTCTTTACTCGTTCCGTAATACATCATCCCGCAACTAACTCATTAGTCACAATGCTTGCAAGGCTTATAGTGATGTGCATTACCGAGTGGGCCCAGAGATACCTCTCCGACAATCGGAGTGAGAAATCCTAATCTCGAAATACGCCAACCCAACAAGTACCTTTGGAGCCACCTGTAGAGCACCTTTATAATCACCCATTTACGTTGTGACGTTTGGTAGCACACAAAGTGTTCCTCCGGTAAACGGGAGTTGCATAATCTCATAGTCATAGGAACATGTATAAGTCATGAAGATAGCAATAGCAACATACTAAACGATCGGGTGCTAAGCTAACGGAATGGGTCAAGTCAATCACGTCATTCTCCTAATGAGGTGATCTCGTTTAATCAAATGACAACTCATGTCTATGGCTAGGAAACATAACCATCTTTGATTAACGAGCTAGTCTAGTAAAGGCATACTAGTGACACTCTGTTTGTCTATGTATTCACACATGTATTATGTTTCCGGTTAATACAATTCTAGCATGAATAATAAACATTTATCATGATATAAGGAAATATATAATACTTTATTATTGCCTCTAGGGCATATTTCCTTCAGACGAGAGTACGTGGAGTACGGCGAGAAGGAGACTCCTTGGCCGAGCTCACATGATGCTGACTCTGAGTGTTCGAAGCCAGTGTCCGGAGAAGAGTCCGGCTTCATAATGGTTGCCAGCGACACTACTTCCTCCGTCTCTCCCGTAGTAGGCTTAGTGGCCACAGATAGTCCGGCAGGCTCAGGAATCCCGTCTTCGGACCCAGCGATGTGCTCCAGATCTAAGGCCAGAGCGCAGGTTGGGGTCGTGAACCCTTGGAAGATCAAGTCCCCTTGGATATCAGCGACATAGTCCATATTGCCAAAACTAATCTGGTGACCTGGGGCATAGCTGCCGATCTGCTATAGATGGCCAATCAAGTTGGCCCGTAGTGCGAAGCCGCCGAATACGAAGATCTGGCCGGGGAGAAAAACCTCCCCCAGGGCAGCATTGTTGTAGATGACTAATGGAGCCATCGAACCTTCTGATGACGACACAGCGGAACTCTCAATGAAAGCACCAATGTCGGTGTCAAAACCGGCGGATCTCGGGTAGGGGGTCCCGAACTGTGCGTCTAAGGTCGATGGTAACAGGAGACGGGGGACACGATGTTTACCCAGGTTCGGACCCTCTTGATCGAGGTAATACTCTACTTCCTGCTTGATTGATCTTGATGAATATGAGGATTACAACAGTTGATCTACCACGAGATCGTAATGGCTAAACCCTAGATGTCTAGCCTGTATGATTGTGATTGCCTCTACAGACTAAACCATCCGGTTTATACAGACAACAGAGGGGCCTAGGGTTGTACAAAGTTGGTTTACAGAGGAAGGAATTTTCATATCCGAACGCCAAGCTTGCCATCCATGCAAAGGAGAGTCCCTCCGGTTTTCATATCCGACACGGGAGGAAGTCTTCTGTCTTGTATCTTCATGGCCCATTAGTCTGGCCCACATAACATAGCCCGGACGCCCAAGGACCCCTTAATACAGGACTCCCTCACCCCCTCTCTCTCCCACACAAAATTACCAATCCCTCTCTCCCCCACACAAAATTATCAATCCCTCAACCCACGAGATCCTTCCCCTCTCGTCCTTGTTTTTCCAGTTCTCTCATCAAACCTGTTGTCTCTTTTCCTTCCACGTCTACAGAATCCGGATGCACACACATCTCACGTATATTACATGTCTCCATCTATCTCACAGACCTAACTTCTTCCTCTCTCTTTCTCTCTCTATCTCTCTCTCTCTCTCGTTAGGTTTGTCTCCTACTGTCTTGTCCACATACACACAATCTTTACCGCCCTATCCGCTCCATCTTCGCAAGCTCTCTCTACATGTTTCATTCACACATTGGGATGTGTTCAAAATGTTGCTTTTATAATGGATGATGTAGATTTATGGTTATTTTTGTTGCATCCTACAAAGTAATAACTATGAAATGCATTTAGATTCTCATTTGATTGGGATTATGTGAGTTTGAGCATATTGTGCAGTACTATAGACCTCGTATACATCTTGGAATTCAACAATGATTGTAACTATTGAATTGTATAGACCATTACATTCGAAGTCAGTGGCCTAATATATTTACTTCAGAATTACAACAAATGATTAATTCTCTACAAACTAAGAAAACAAATGTGTACTCCCTCCGTTTTTTTTAAGTCTGTGTAGTAGCATTGGTCAAAGTCAAGTCTTGTAAACTCTCAGAAAGTTTATAACAAAAAATATTAACATATACAATAACAAATAAATACCATTAGATTCATTATTGAATGTACTTTCACATCATACATATTTGTTATGGTAAATGTTTATATTTTTCTATAAACTTGGTCAAACTTTAGGAAGTTTGACTTCGGTCAAACCTAATATGCAGAGTTAATAAAATCGGAGGGAGTACTAGTAACTGCTAGTACTACTCGCTAGTTGCTGAGCCCAATCACCCAACTTGCCACACGGGCAGTTCAGTGTCACAAAATTTTGAGGTCGGTGGGACAATCTCCCGCGACCCTGATTCAAGCAGTGCGAAGTTACCATCATAACCATCGGAACATGTCTATGGATTACGCTTGGTAGGGGCCTGTTTTCGTAACTTCAGGTTCACCCAACCCAGCCAACCCTACCCCGGCACCCAGAGTAGTACACCTGAATACTCCCCATTTTCTATCCCCACACCAAAATAGACTTCTCCACGGCACTACAGCCTTCGTGCTCCTCCCCTTCTCCATCGGCGCACTCGTCCATCGCAGCGCATCTGCCTCATCGACGATCTCGTATGCCGCACTGGAGCCGGTCCACCGTCGTCGTCGTACACGGAGCCTCTTCCCGGGCACCGTCTTCCACGGTCTCGGGTCTGCTTCCCGGAAGCCGACGCCAAGCGTAGAAGCACCACCGTCGTGGACAATGAACTCACTGCTATTGTTCCCACAAAAGTAATTGGTTATAGCCTCCATTGTCCACCATGATGCACAGAAGCTGCCACGACCATCATTCTCCTCCTCGATTGGTAATGTGTGTATTGAATCACTTAGCAGTACATGTGCAGTTCCAATTTTGTTCATACCTAGCCTTTAAATTTCCTGATTGCTATTGTTCCCATAAAAGTAATTGGTTATAGCCTCCATTGTCCAACAGAATATCATCTTGTAATTGTGTGTCGCTCCTGTATCGCAATGTGCTTGGGTAGGTTCTTCATATGCAACCAGTAGTGTGGTAAATGATGGAAAGTTTTTTAGAACTAGCAAGATGCCCATGCGTTACACGGAACATAAAGAGGCATTTGTATGAGTAGTTTATCTTATAGGAGAAAAGGATAAACGAGGGAAGGCCTTATTTGCAAATCTGGAGAGGGGTGTGGGTATCTTTCTGCAAAATTGCCATAGTTTCCTTCCTATCCGTCGGATATAAATCAGACGGCCTATATTGCAGGATGGCAGGCACACCATCATCACCAACTCTGTTTTTTAAAAGAAAGTAGAAAAAAAAGAGTAGAGAGTAGAGAAGTAGAGACAAATATTAAATATAAAATAAATATAACAGTAGAGAAGAGAGTAGAGATAAATATTAAATATAAAATAAATATAACAATAGAGAAGAGAGTAGAGCTACCAGGGACATCGGGAAAGGATCGCGCGCGCGGTAAAAAGCGGCCGGGCGCGCGCTAGTTTTGGCGTGCGGCGTCCGACACGCTTTATAAAATCCAACGCCTTCCCACTGCTCTATGCCTTGCCACCGCTCTGTGCCTCGCCACCACTCTCTCCCTGCTCTGCGCCTCGCCACCACTCTCTCCCCGCTCTTTCTCGGCTCGCCGCCGCGCCACCATGCCACCGCGTCGCCGGGAAACTTGGGGATACCGCGATGTCCGCGCGCGCCCCTCTGGCGGCTTCTCCGCCGAGATCCGTTTCCACGGGTTGCGCCTCAGCCTCGGCAATTTCGACACCGCCAACGAGGCCGCCCTCATGTACGACGCGGCGGCGTGGCGCTTCCGGTGGCCTCATAGAACATTGAACTTCCGCAACGTGCCGACGTGGGAGCGGGCGTAGGAGCTTGCGCCTCTGCCGCGGCTTATCACCGACGAGGATCGTCGCGACAACCGGAGGCGGGAGCACCGTCTCGGCATCGCCGAGATGGACGAGTAAGCCATGGCGCTATGGCGCCAACGCTTCCCGCAGGACATCATCAATGAGCGCGTGTTCTATGCGCAAAGGAGGGCGGAGCAAGCCGCCTATCGCGAGGACAAGCGTACACAAAAAGCGGACGCTCAATTCAACATGTGGCTAGGAGCAGCGCCGCCCTGGGAATCTGACGATGATCGATATCTTTACGCCTACATTGAGATGTCGGAGGAGGACATCACCGATGAGGAGTCGGACGACGAGGAGTAGTTGAACTATCTATTTTTTATCTATCTATGCTATATCTATGTTGAGAACTATATCTATGTCTCTACTCTCTATATATCTATATCTCAGCACTGTAAATGCTTTTTTAAAGCGCCGCGTGTTGTGCTCCTTTTGGAGATGCTCTAACATGGCAGACGAGTGCTTTAAAGTTGCCCACAAGATGCGTGAGTATTACTAGTATATTTTTCTTGCCATGTTGATATTTTAAAACCACGATTGCGAACATGCAGAGGAGCCATGAAGACCAAACACGGGATATTGGGGACATTTTCAAGGAGCGTGGCAAGTTAAAGAGGATCTGCACCAAAGCTCAAAACGAGCTTTGGTAAGTAACACCCTTTTAATTACTTTCGTTTAGCCTCATGTTCTTCGATGTGTAAATGTTGTAGTTTCCGTTTCTCTTAGCCTCGTGTTCTTCATGTGTAATAAGAAGAGTCTTAATCGTCCTAGTGCTTTCGCTTTTAGCTTGATGTAGGAAGTGGGTGTTCTCACCTTGTAGTCTGTTTTTATATTTTTCCTTTTGAATTAACTTCTCCGAGTCCTGTTTATCTGGCTTCTACTAAATGGATCGGGGTTGCTCTGAGTATTGATCTAAAAATAAGTAACTTCATGTCAGGATGCAGTTCCTGCGAGGAGGGACGTATGGTCAACCTCGAGATCATGTTTCCAAAATGAGGCTGGATTACACACAAGGTGCCAGTTCCCTAATGATGCTGGATTAGACACAAGGTGCAAATTCCCAGATTATGCTGGATTACACACAAGCCAGGTGGACTCGACAACAGTTCATGTCCTCGTGGCTCCAGTAAAGGCTGAAAGAAAGCGTGCAGTAGCCCTTGAGAATGTAGCTGAGTTCCTGAAGAAGCGAAAAGAGCAATCAGATGCTCTCTTCACCCAAGCCAAAGAAGAGATGGAAGAAGCCAGAAAGAAGCTAGCAGAGGTAGAGCAGGCTAGGCGTCTCCTGCTATCTAAAACTATTGTCAATACAATTTTTCTTTCATAATAGCTAGGTTCAAATGTTTATCCAGTCAGCATGCCTGTTGTGATGTCCGTGCATCTACTGATGTGGCACAAAATAGTTTTTTTAGGGTCATGTAATAACAACAATTATTTTCCAAACAATAACAGACGAAGCATTGGACATGGTATAGTTCACGCCCAAGCCAAACATTCCAGGTTCAACTTCCACATCAAACTCATGTTCACAGATATCTACACATTCATAGATAATGTCCACAACCATGATTCACTTCAAAGCCAAAAAAAATGTGAGGACAGTTAAAAATAAAGAAAAACCTCTAGTTCCTGATACCAGTGCGAGCACAACAAGTCAAGACCATGCGTAAATAATTATATTTTGATCATTTTTTGTGTTCTAAAATGCTGGCCGGCTCGTGGAAGGACGTGTTGCCGGCACACACTCGCATTCAATGGAGGCAGGCGGGGCAGTCTGAAGCCGGTTGCATGCGGCAAGGAGGCATGTTCAGCCGGGCCTGCAGTGAGTGGGGCCCTCTTGGCCGGCGCGCCGGTTCAATGCCTGCGGTATGAGAGGTCACGTCCGTGTCTGAGCAATCACTCCCTCCAGTCCCTTTTTGTTTGGGTATAACAAAATCTCGTTTTCCGTTCACATTTTACAAGTAAAATTCGTTGACAAACTTTGACCCAAAATACGATGGGGACTAGTAAACCAGGACGGAGGTACTAGTGTTTTTTTATCACAGAAGGGTTTCCCCCTTATGATTTTCATTACTGAAAACCAACATCTAAACCATAGTATTTGCCCTAGAACTACCCGGTTCAACATCTCGCAACATAAACCCATAGAACCATACGCCAAGGAGGTAGTAGTTATGAATTCCATTTTCGCTCCATACCAATTGTTAAACTACTTAAGTACTTATAACGCGCCCTTGAAAATCAGAACTCTTACCCCGCTAAAAAATGATATTTCAAACATGGCTACTCGATCTGTGGCAACTAGCGAGCCAGCGCCTCCAGGTCGTTCACCTGTGGTCCCAACCATCAACTCCTACGGATCAAATTATCACGTGAGCTGACTATTCCTACAAAGGTGCGCTCCAACACGTACTCGGTACCCGCGCATGCAGAAATCATGCACCTTGGTTTTTAGGGTTTATTTGTTAACGGTGCCTTTACGTAACTCTCATGTGTGCGAGACAGCGAGAGACTGACTGCCTGCGTGCGCCTCTTCTCTTCGTATATGTACTCCACTATTTGTCTGGTGTCCAAAAAATTATACAGTAGTAATAACTACTAGCAATGTGCCAATGCGTTTCCACACGATCAAAGTAGATTAATACATATTCACCGATTTGACAGAAAAAAGAGTCTAGTTTTGAAATACGCGTATCACTAAAACTATCTTATGTTTCACTCAAAATATATTCCTTTGGCGGTTTTGATGAGATAAGGGAGGAATGTTGTTGGTTTCAAGATTCGAGAACTGGTATATCTCTAATTTCTATTCTTAATAGAAAGATGCCCATGCGTTGCACGGAACATCAAGATCTTGTGGGAGAAAAGGATGAACGAGGGAAGACCTTATATGCAAATGTGGAGAGGAGTGTGCGTAAATTGCCATAGTTTCCTTCGTATCCGTTAGATGTAGATCGGACGGCCTATATTGCAGGATGGCAGGCACACCATCATCACCGACTATGCTTTTTATAAGAGTAGAGATAGCGATAAAAAACAGAGTTGGTGATGATGGTGTGCTTGTCATCCTGCAATATAGGTCGTCCACTACAAGAAATATGTCAACTTGTGACATTCTGTCAGTGACCCTGGAAGAATTGGTCATAAATCTATGACCATTTGAGACCAATTGGTCAAAAGATGTTCTTAATTTCCTTACACATAATGGTCATGAAGCAGACAACACTGGTCCGCTGCCTTATTTCTAGCTGATCACGACCAATAAAGATGGTCATAACCTTGTAAATTGTGGTGGATTGCTTTGACTAGGCGCCACCTCATCAGTTTTGCGTATGTGTCCTGTCGATGTGTCAATTTTTACCCTAGGTCATGAAGCAACCTATATTTCTGTCATTCCCAAAATTCCCAAAAAAATTGGGCATTCTTTACTATCCAAATCATTGCCTCATGACAATATTTAACTCCATTAGCCTGGTAAATCTTCCTCGGCAAATTTCCAAAGTTTTTGTCTAGCTCGAACTGTTGTGAAGGAAGTACTAGCTAGGCATATCCTAATGAGCTGAATTTTTGCCACATCTTCTATATTCCAAATCATAGCTCTCCACAAAAAATGCGCCCCATCTAACCATACATGTGAGCTCAGCATCAAATCTTTGTTTCTGGTGATATTTTCAGTTTGTGAAGCAACTATATTTTATTTTAATTTATAATTGCTAAAAATTTACCACGACATGACCCTGCCCATAGAACCTCCCTCACCCAAATTTTAGCTTACTTATTCTAGCCAACTTCCCTCAGCATTTTTCCCAATTTTCTGTTAAGTGGAGAGCACCGTGAAGGAAGTACCATTTTTATTTATCCAAATGGTATGAAAATTTTAAAGTGCCTTCATATGGCCAAATTATCCTCCTCCAAAGTTCAGATCAATCCATGCATTCCTTTGAGTCGAGCTTCAACATTCATATTTATGTCCAGTGTGGTACATTGCAAAGGAAGTGACACATAGGCTCCTGCATTTGAGCTGCAAATTTTCCAAGATAGTGTCCTTAGTAGATGATCATCCTCGGCCAAAACTCAGGCCCATTGGCCATGTGTATTTCCCGTACCGCTAATCAAACACTTGGCTGCTAATTCATGTTCGAGCATAGTTTGGTCACCTCGTTAGATTCTTTCGTTGTCATTTTCTTCCTAGCACCTACCTGGGGAGTTCCCAACCCACTAGACATGCCTATGCCATCCAGAACGCAGGGCAATGGCACGGTCACGCGGTGACCACGCAGCGGCGTAAGTATCTCCACCGAACCATGTATTTCTGATTAAATATATACTTATGTATCTACAAATGATTTTTGGAAAAAAATAAAGAGCAAACTATAAGGTAGCTGCAATTCAAATTTGACCCGCTTCCTACGGAATCTACGGGAATTTTTCTTTTTCACCAGAGGTGGATCAAAACTATTGACACCCAACCATTTTGTCAATCATTTGAAGAAACTATGGCATGAATGTGGCCGTAAGATTGATCATTTGGCTTGAAAGCCATGAATTATTCACACATGATAGCTCATTTCTGAGAACACATTTTCAAAAGAATTGTCGTATTACAAGTTTATTATTTTTCCTGGTAACTTGGTCACATGTAATGAAACAATGCGAAGGTTAAACAAATTTTTTAATTTTTTATGCCCGTTTCAAAATGCAGTCAAGACGGCGGGAATGGCCGTTCCTAGCTAGTGGTTGAATCTTGGAATTTTTTTGGTGTTTATTTAATTAAATATATATGTATGTACCTAGAAATGATTTTAAAAAAAAGAGCAAACTATGAGGCAGCTGCAGTTCAAATTTGACCCGCTTCCTACTGAATCGGCGGGAATTTGAATTTTTCACCAGAGGAGGATCAAAACTTTTGACACACAACCATTTGGTCAATTGTGTATTAAATATGGCCTAGTATTTTATAAAATTGATTTGGTCCAATTTTGCAACAAATTTAGGGTAGGTCCATCACATAAAATACTCATTTTGGGCACTCGGAAAATGGAAAATTGATTTTTCGTCCAAAGAAAATGAAAACTCCCTTAGGCAATATTGTTTGCCATTCCAATATGCCCCCTTGTGCATGATATGAGATCATTTGAACAAACTATGCCATGAATGTGGCCATAAGATTGATCATTCGGCTTGAAAGCCATGAATCTTCACACATGATAGCTCATTTCTGCGAACACTTTTTCAAAAGAATTGTCGTATTACAAGTTTATTATTTTTCCTGGTAAGTTGGTCACATATAATGACACAATGTGAAGGTTTTCCAAATTTTTTGATTTTTTTGAAATTTTATTTCCATTTCAAAGTGCGCTCAAAATGGCAGGCATGACCGTTGCTAGCTAGTGGTTGAATCTTGGAATTTTTTTGGTGTTTCTATGATTAAATAGATACTTATGTACCAAGAAATGATTTTTGGAAAAAAAAAGAAAACTATGAGGCAGCTGCAGTTCAAATTTGACCCGATTCCTCCTAATTCGGTGAAAATTTGTCTTTTTGACGAGAGGTGGATAAAAGCTTTTGAAACCCAACCATTTGATGAATTGTGCATTAAATATGGCCTAATATTTTAGAAAATTGATTTGGTCCAATTTTGTAACAAATATTTTGTAGGCCCTTCCCAAAAAACTTATTTTAGGCACTCAAAAAATGGAAAATGAATTTTTCGTGCAACGAAAATGAAAAATTCATTAGGCATCATTGTTTTTCATTCAAGATACAAACTTCTGCATAATGTGAGACCATTGTTTTGATTTTTTTCATGTGTAAAAGTAGAAGATAAACAAAAGGAAAAACACAATTATATGTGCTCTATTCTCATTGGTGGGTCTAGCTGTCACACGGATCGATGGCATGGCGCCCATCCATCCGTCCAACTCTCCACCTCTCCATCCAGCCATCCATCCGCAGCCCAAACCGTAACCCGCACCTGCACTCCTCCCTCAGCTCTTCGCCGCCGCCACCTCCTGCCAGATCTCCCACTCCCCGATCAGACATCCCTCTCTCAACCATCCCAACCCCGCCATTGGCCTCCCTCTATCCCCGCCGTCGACGACCTCCTCATCGTCCCCAGCGCCGGCCATCCTCCCTTCCAGCACCCCTCCTATCCGAGTCACATCCTCGCGACCAAATCTCGTGAGCCAATTCCCCTCCCCTCCCCGCACCCCTACGCGCGCGATCCAGGCGGAGATCGACGCCGCCGCCGCCGTCGCCCCCCATCCCGTCGTCGAAGGCCACCACCTGCTCTCCTCGAGGCCCAGTTCAAGCAGGCGACGCGGATTGGCGGCCTTGGCCACGCCGATCTGGTGGACACAGCCTCGATCCGGAGGGAGAGAGTTGGCAGCCATGGTGATGGGGGTCGCCTCCCTCCTCCCTCCCCTCGTCGGAGCTCACCGGCGAGGCCCTGGGCTGGGGCGGCTCCCGCGAATAGAAGCCCGTCACAGCATCGCACAGCAGTAATCCCATCGCCCAGACCGACGCACGGCGACCTCAGCAACTCCGGCCAGGATGGCCGCGGTCAGGGTGAGCCCCTCTTACTCGTACGCACCGTTATCACGGGGATTAGTTATCGTCGTGTGATCTGAACTGCCCATTTGCCGCCCGCGCTCGTGCAGTTACACCAGTACCAGGTGGTCGGGAGGGGCCTACCGACGCCGACCGAGGAGCATCCCAGGATCTACCACATGAAGCTCTGGGCCACCAGCGATATCCGTGCCAAGTCCAAGTACTGGTGAGGACATGAATCAAATTCAGAAGCCTCTCGAGAATGCGTGAAGAAGAGCAACGGCCAGATCCCCACCTTCAACGAGGTGAGCTCTTCTTCCACGCTCATTTGAGTTTACTCCGTGGTTGAATCGTAGCATTGAACAGTCGCTCATTACTGCAGTCGATATTAACAAGTGTAGTGCTCGTGTCGTGGATAGCATAACCCACCTATGTCACACCACATTGATTTCGATGGTTTAACATAACAAGTACAGGAAGGATATAGTTTTTTTTTCACTGTGCTAGTCCTAAACCTGACTTCGAAGCACTGTACAGAGGCACTGCAAGGCAGCTGGAAGTCTTTCATGGGAGTATATACTTCTTTTATCTATTATGGGAGTATATACTTAATAGACAGAATAAAGGCAAGAGAGTGTACTTAAACAACACTTCTTTTATGGGAGTATATACTTGTATCATACAATAGCATCAGCTCATGCATTTTCAATTTCTCGTCTAGGCGATACCGAATTGTTCTGTTCGTATTTGGGGTGATTCTTGTACATAGATATATTTCTCTTGGATATATGTCTACAGAATCTGCATGTAGAATTCTGGTCTCTTACCTTTCTCATAGAAAGTAAAAGGGAAAAGGTTAATTTTATGTATTAACATGGCCATACTAGAAGGTTAATTTTTTTGAAACATATATCAACGGTAATTTGAGTTATTAGTCATCTCCAAAAGCTAAAGTTCTATAGTTCTGCTGACCAACCAGCGTGTTTCACTTCAGGTGTGAGGAGGAGCCTGCACTAGTGCAGAACCGGGCTTTAGCGCCGGTTCATAAGGGCCTTTAGTGCCGGTTCTACAACCGGCACTAAAGAGTGGACACTAAAGGCCCCCCCTTTACTACCGGTTCGGCACGAACCGGCGCTAAAGTGCCACCACGTGGCACGAGCCAGGCCCGGGTGCTGGTAGACCATTAGTACTGGTTGGAACACCAACCTGTACTAAATGTTTGGGGGGGGGTTTGGTTTTATTTTTTATTTTTCCATTAATTTTGTGTTTTCCATTTATTTCTTTTTTGTTTGCTGCTATTTTACGATACTACATATTGTACACGTTATGCATATATATAAATAGATTTTCTCGTAGAACCGCATACATATATAAATACATATCATCGAATGTCTCACAACCACCACCATTAATTATTCACACATACACATGTATATATATATATATACAATTTCTCCTACATGTTGCCTTGGTGCCTTCGGAGCACGATGACAAGTGGTTCATGGGGGCGGTAGCGGGTAATAGTATTCTTCTTTGGGATCTATGACCTGGTCGAGCAAAAATCCCGCTATTTACTCTTGAAGTGCCAGTATGCGCTCCGTTGGTAGGAGCTGCTCCCGCACCTCTCTGAACTGTTAAGAAGGAGATCAATATGCATGTGTATTAGTTGTGTGACTAGATATCGATAATGGAGTAAAAATTTGTGAATAGTGTTCTGAGAAACGTACCCAGTCCTGTCTTTGAGATCTGCTCCTTTCGGACGCCATCATGTGAATGTTCTCGCAAACGTAGTATGCACACAGATCAGTCCCCGACGCCTGCTTCAGGGCATTTACGAGAATGGAATTGAATTAGATAATGATTAATCAAGCATGATAATTAATTAATGGTATTGAAACAAGAATTAAAGAGATGGTAGCTAGCTAGCTAGCTATTATTACTTAATTACTTACCTTGGGTCGATACCAAAATAGCTTTTTTGCCCATTTGCCTAGAGTCACCTTGATGAACTTTGCCCAAGCCCTGCCCGCCGGCAAAGAAAAATAATAAAGGGGTTATTAAATAGTTCATATCAGGAAATGACGAACTAAATAGGACGAGATATAGTTAATAATGATTGAAATTACCTGTTGACTTTCCCAAACAAGATGGTGTAGTCACTTTCTTTTTTAAGTAGTGAGTCCAGTACTTCAACTTTTCCTTCTTCAACTTTAATGTCTAACAAGATCCAGTGGAAACTGCATGCGCACACGTTTGCATGTCTTAATTAAGCGGGCATGTGCATAACACTAATCAACTACCCTAAACCCTATACACTTAATTATTAACATCTAGCTAGCTAGTAAGCAAAAACAGAATTTGTAGTACAAGACAGTGTGACTCACAGGAAGTTGTAAGGAAGTAGTATATCTTCATTGGTATTGAGGCGCTTGAAGAACTCTAGCATGCTTTACTCTAAACTTGCTCGACAACTTGGAATATTCCATGTGTACTCATTAATGGTATTTGGGTCAATGAACCCAATGCCATAGCTTCCAGATTTTTTCATTTCATACATCTTCATCCTGCATAATAACACAGAAAAGAATATAGTGAGGATAATTACAGGTAATGGTTGATCAAAATGATCACTATAGCTAGCTTGAGACTTAATTTACAGAAAGAAATCAGTTACGGACAATAGCAACTGACGATAGATTTGTCAAGTGCGTCTTGATTGTATAACTGAAATAGTTCTGAATACTCAACGGACACAACTTTCTCATGGAAGTAATGCTCCTCCTTGACATTCACCATGAGGGACTCTCGATTGGAAATCTTGGTAATGTTCATGTACCATTGATGCAATTCATACATTCTCGTTGGGAGGTTCTTGACCTCGTCTGGCTCGACCAAAGGTTGGCCCCGGACATATTTCCGTTTTATTTCCTCCTCTCTAAGTGGAGACATGGGCTCGATATCGAGGAGTTTTCCAACAGTGATCTTGAGCATTTCAGCCTGCATTATATACTCCTCGATTAATACCACATTGCCCAGCTAGGGAATGTAAACGGTTTGCCAACAATAATATTGGGCGCGTGTACTCTCATGTCTTGTTGGCACAACAAGCGGGGGGATCGATTGCGCCGCCTGTTCTCCCAGCTGGGGAATGGTTTTCCCGCATTTTTTGACAGTTGCTTGTTGGCTTGAGCTCGAGCTCGCTTCTTTCTGTAGTCGTGCTCGATGTTCCTTCCTGATTCGGTGCTCATAGTCTGAGTCAACAGGCTTGGGAGCTGGTGGTCTAGCCATACGAATGAAGTGGTCAATCTTTTCCTCAGGCACTTTCTCCCTCGGCGGCGGTGCTGGTTTCGGTCCAAAATGGGCGTCCAGTTGGGCCTTCACTATGGCTTCGTTTATCTCCTCGGTCATGTCGTAAGGCCTCTGAGGAAGAGGAACGAGGCTTGGACCATATTTATATCGCTTGTCTCCGCCTGTACTTCCTGTACTACCTCGACTCGTACCGCTACGCACCATAGCTGCGGCGTATCTCTTCTGTGATTGCTGAGGTGGCGGAGACGGCTGACGTGGCTGAGTTGGAGCAGGAGGAGTGGCCTGACGCTGTGCTGGACTTGAAGCAGGAGGTGTGGCCTGACACGGTTTCGGACTTGAAACAGGAGGAGTGGCCTGACGCTGTGCCGGACCTGAAGCAGGAGTCTTCTCACGCGTTCGTGGACATGGAGGAGCGGGAGTCTGCTGACATGGTGGCGGACTTCGAGGAGGAGTCGTCTCACGCGTTCGTGGAGTTGGAGGAGCGGGAGTCTGCTGACTCGGTGGCGGACATCGAGGAGGAGTCGGCAGACGCGGTGTCGGTGGACTTCGAAAGATGATGCAATCCTTTCTCCATAGGATGATACAATGTATGGCCTCTCCCAGTGTGTGCTCGTCGTCACCTCCAGGAATGTCAAGCTGTAGCCCTGACTATGGGTCCACCACCTCATCAACCAAGACACGAGCATAGCCCGCTAGAATCGTGGTGCAATGGAAGGTTGCTTCGGGGGTAATTGTAAAAGCAACGACGTCCGCCACCTTCATGTATATGTTCTTCATTTTGAAGTGTAGCTCATAGTTAGTGTTCTCTATGATGTCATCCATAGGGTATGTATCCAGCAGTGCGTCGCCCTGGTCGGAACCAACGCTACTTCTCGGCATGGATGGGACGGTGCTATCCAAAGCTGGATGATCATCCGCTTGCTGCTGCCACTGCTTAGACCCCCTTTCCTGGCTAAGTCAGTCGATCTGCTACTGCTGCTGCTGGAATTTGAGTGCCAAATCCGCGTGCCTTGCTTCTAGGCCTTGAAGGCGTTCTACGTCCTACTTCCTCTGCTCCTCCTCCAGCTTCCTCTTCTTCTCCTCCTCCATCTTCTTTCTTCCACGGGTCTTGTAGTCGTCGTTCCATTCCGAAAAGCCCTCATACCAGGGAATAACGCCCTTGCATCATGTTCTTCCCGGCTGTTCAGGATTTCCCAGGGCGCGCGTAAGCTCGTCGCTCTCTCTGTTGGGCGTGAACACCCCCTTTCGAGCATATTCTACTACGTCAAGTAACTTTTGTTTGGCTCCTTTTAGACTTGCCTTCTTCGATACCAGGCCTGTCTTCAGGTCCAACGCCCCCCATGCGCATAGAACCAAGTTCTGCACCTGGGGGGCCAGCTCCTAGTAACCGGAGTGACCCCTGCATCCTCCATCTCTTTCTCAGACTTATCCCATTTAGGCATTGCCACCGCGTAGCCACCTGGACCCAGCCTATGGAACTATGTCTTTTTTGCGGCATTGGCCTTGTTTTTTCTCGACCGTTCCTTAGATAATTCTGATTCCTTGAATTTCACGAAAGCAGGCCAGTCTTCTCTTTGCTTCTCCAGTGTTCCCTTGAATTCTGGAGTCTTCCTTTCTGCAGCGAGGTAGTTGGCCCATACAGTTTTCTTGTGGGTGTTGAATGCAATTGCCATCTTCTTAAGAGCAGTGTCCTTGACTTTCTGCACATCTGTATGAGTGAAATAATCTAGTAGGGTGAAATGTTCCATCAGAGATTTCCAAAGCTTTTGTTTTGCTCTGTCGTCGACCCAAGTAACATCTGGACGTTTAGTTTTTGGCTCCTTCCATTCTTGAATGGAGATCGGGAGTTGGTCCTTCACAAGAACTCCGCACTGACGAACGAACTTGTTCGCAATGTTCTTAGGCGTGAGGGGTTCGCCACTAGCTTTGATGGAATCGATGTTGTACTTTACACCCTCCTTCAACTTTTTGCTGGGCCTCGCTTTGTTCTGCTGTCTGTAGAAGCAGATTTGCTCGATCCAGAGGGCTGAAAGAAGAAAGATCGATTTGTTAATATATCTTCAAATAAAAAAACATGTGATGATCACTAGATGACTGCTTATATAAATATACCTCACCGGTAGTCTTTGTTATTTCAAGATCAACATTGTATTCGTCATCATAATCATTGTCTGCGTCATCATAATCATAGTTCATGACTTCATCAACTCGGTCGTCGAGATCGACTATCTTATCATCACCCTAACCGGTATTGTTCAGATATTGGGAGCCATCATCTGCTTCATTCAGATCATCTGGCCTGTTAAGGCTGCGTATGATCTCGAACAGGGCATCTTCTCCCTCTCTGCCGGTATTGTCCACCATAGCTTTTATTTAACTAATATAGAAGAAATATAAAACAATTTAGTATTCATTACAATGCATGGATGAATTCAATAAGGAAAAACTGAATCATATAGTACATAATATGCATCGTCTCGAATAATATATAATCTCGAATACATTGTCTCGAATAATATATAATCTCGAATACATCGTCTCGAATAATATATAATCTCGAGTACATCGTCTCTAATAATATATATAATCTCGAATACATCGTCTCAAATATTATATATCGAATACATCACTGGCTAGGTAGCTAATAAAGATTGAATACTACAGAAGAATCTAGGCCACTCGCGGTTCCTGGGGCGCGGGCGGTGGACACCCAAAGAGAAGGAACCATCCCAGGATCATATCTCCGGTCATCTGCCCAAAGAACCTGCCAGGTATTGGAGAACCGGACGTTCGTAGCAGCCATGTAGCGATGGACGTGCTCGTCCTCCTCCCTGACACGGCGACGCACCACCTCCGGCGGGGCCGGCTCCCTCTGCACTGAATGTGGCCCACACGAACGCCACCAAAGGATATCAGTGTCGACGACGGGACCCGAGGCCGGGTTCCTCACCAAGTGGCGCGCCCCTCCAGGTAGCACCTCCCAGTGCCAGCCCGACGGAGCCCAGTCCCGGACATGGGTCAGCCGGATGTCATCGCGAATGGGTCGACGGCGAGGATGCGGGCCGGGCATCGTCGAGAACAAATACTATATGCCCGCAAAAAGTAAATTTTTTTAAATGATTGGATTGTGATAACTAAAATTCTATATGCAAATTCTAACAATTTGACATTAATCTAATTCATCTAGCTAAAACTAATTCTAAAATTTCTAACATTTCTATATATGTAACTAACATTTCTATAACATTAATATTTCTATAACTAAAAAACAGAAAAATTGCTAACATTTCTATAGGCATTTCTATAACTAAAAAACAGAAAAATTTATATAACTAAAATTTATAACTAAAAAACAAAAAACAACGTGTGTGTGTGTGTGTGTGTGCTTGTGTGGACATGGCGGCCGAGGCAGGAGCTCACCGGCGAGGCGTAGCGATGGGGGGTGGCGACGGGCACGGAGACGGGCGGTGACGACGGGGATGGGGACGGGGCGGCGACAACGGGGACGGGGACGGGCCGGGCGGGGACAACGGGGACGGGGACGGCCGGGGCGGTGACGGCGACGGGGACGGCGACGGACGGCGACGGGGGCGGCTACGAGGGGCGGCGGTGACGGGGCGAAGGAGAAAGAAGCAGAGGGAGAGATGAGAAACTGAATATTTTTGAAGTGCTTTCTTATATAGAACACCCGTTTAGTACCGGTTGGAGCCACCAACCGGTACTAATGGTCTGTTTTGGCCAGGCCAAGCGGTGGGAAGCGCCCCCCTTTAGTACCGGGTGGTGGCTCCAACCGGTACTAAAGACCCCCCCTTTAGTACCGGTTGGAGCCATGACCCGGTACTAAAGGGTGTGCGCTGCCAGTCGAGGGGCGCAGAAGTTTAGTCCCACCTCGCTAGTTGAGGAGCGCTAAGACCAGTTTATAAGCCCCGGCGCGGGCACTGCATTGAGCTCCTCTCAAAAGCAGTCCTTATGGGCCTACCTCTCCTACTCTGCCTGTGGGCCTACTGGGCTTGCGGGCCTGCATCCTGGGTTTCTAGTTCTATGCAGGCCGCTCTAGCCCAATAGGTGGGCTTTTTCTTTTCTTATTTTTTTTAGTGTTCAAATTTGAATAGTTTGAATTTCGAATTATTTGAAATTTGTGTGAATCACTAGTTTGTGAATAACTTAACTTTGAAAATAGATTTTCCCGTGATTGTTTTTTCTTATGTTTAATATTAGTGTGTTTTATCATTATATTCAATTTGGTAATGCTTAGGTTATTTAAAAAATGAAATGCCTTTGTAACAGATGAGTTTTCGTCCGAAACCATGATACTTCGAAAGAGATTGTCCATTTTGTACATGAAGTGCATCCATTTTTTGCGGTAACCCTCTCTACTTTTTGGCACATGCTATGTGGGTGAAATTATGATACCATGCCAACTTTCAAGCTTTTCAGAGTTCAATTGAAATGCTTTTCAATTTCAGGGTCATTTAGCTGAAAAAATCAGTAAATGCATGAAAGAATTTGTTTGCACATAAAATTTCTTCGCGTTTCAAATGCCAAAACACATAACTACCCTAACTATTACAGAGATTCCCTCTTGGGTGTGAAACACAGAAGAAAGTGATGATAGTGAAGCCGATCACATCCCAGATCTTTGGGTGTGAAACTTTTTCTTCGCGTGTGTCCCTTTGCGCCGTAGCCGTGAAAAATATTCATCATTTAACTGGATGCTCGGGTCAATATTCACTGTGAATGGAGCTATTTCATCAAACTTTTCATAATCTTCTGACATGTCTGTCTTGTCATCCACTCCCACGATGTTTATCTTCCCAGAAAGAACTATGTGGTGCTTTGGCTCATCGTATGATGCATTTGCTTCCTTATCTTTTATTTTTCTCGGCTTGGTAGACATGTTCGTCACATAGAAAACCCGTGCCACATCATTGGCTAGGACGAATGGTTCGTCTGCATACGCAACATTGTTGAGATGCACTGTTGTACTTCCGTACTGCGGGTCTTCCGTTACCCCGCCTCATGTCATATTGACCCATTTGCACCGAAACAAAGGGACCTTCAAACCACGTCCATAGTCAAGTTCCCATATGTCCTCTATGTAACCATAATACGTTTCCTTTCCCGTCTTGGTTGTTGCACCAAAGCGGACACCACTGTTTTGGTTGGTGCTCTTCTTATCTTGGGCGATCGTGTAAAATGTATTACCATTTATCTCGTACCCTTTGAAAGTCATTATATTCGAAGATGGTAACTGGGACAGCGAGTAAAGTTCATCTTCAATAGAGGCGTCATGCATGGTACGTGTCTGCAACCAGCCGGCAAAACTCTTGGTTTGTGTGATGAGCTCGAGAGGAAGAGGGGAAGAACAGAGAGGAGAGGGGAAAGGGGAAGAACAGAGCGAGCTCGGGTGGACGAAGGGATTATGTAGGACGACCTTTAGCACGGATTCGTGCCACAAACCGGTACTAAAGGTGCTGGAGGGGCCCCGGACTGACAACATCCTACCACCACTCACTTAAGTACCGGTCCGTGGAACGAACCGGTGCTAAAGGTTCGCCACGAAATGGTACTAATGAGAGCGGCCGGCTAGCCATTGGAACCGGCACTAATGCACACATTAGTGCCGGCTCAAAATCAAACCGGCACTAATGTGCTTGACATTTGACCCTTTTCTACTAGTGCTGTGGCCGATACTACATCAGCATAGATGCTGCAACCCATCACAGCGAGTTCCTCGGCCTCTGTTTACGGCCGATGCAATAGTAACCCAGGACACCATTCATGCCTCGCTGCCACTTCTACATTTTCTTTCTCTGTTCTAGTTACTTATGTGATTTATCCCAGGTACTTGTTGCTGCTGTATTCTGATTACTTGTTGTGACCGGTATTGAGAGATTTTGGTGGTTGCTTTGAGTACATTTAACTTGGAATTCTCCAGTACTCCAAGATTTTCTACTCAAACAAATTTTGAGTCCTTTCACTGGAAAGGAGTGAAATACTCCTGGTACTTGCATAGGTTTAAAAATGACTTGCGTAGGTTTAAAAATAATCCTGGTACTTGTGATGAAACTAACAAGCAACTTGATATCCTCTTTCAGTATTCAATCTTCTTTCATTCTTAAATTTCAGTGTTCAATTTCAGATTATACAAACTTGAAGTGTCTATTGTTCTTTTTCTTTTAGAACTAAACTGGAAGTAGGAATTCATTTTATTGGGTTAGTGTTGTAAATTGTCGATGCTTCCTTTTTGTTATTTGCTTATTGCTTGCTTGATTTGGATAGCTACAACTGAAATTGTTATGATGCCATATTTTTTATATTACTCCATGCTCACAAAGTTATTGAGTTCAAGTTGTCGT
Source organism: Aegilops tauschii subsp. strangulata (assembly GCF_002575655.3). NCBI lineage: Eukaryota > Viridiplantae > Streptophyta > Magnoliopsida > Poales > Poaceae > Aegilops > Aegilops tauschii. The sequence goes on from NC_053039.3 coordinate 20,914,420, forward strand.
TGTTTGCTGTCAAGATTTGCTGAGCCTGAATACATGGTTATGTTTTGTGTACTGCTGTCCTGTTGTCTCTGTTGGATGGACAACATCCCAGTACAAGTACTTGCTATGTTTTACCTGTTCATGCATATCTTGTTGGGTGTTGCAACACTTGGATTATTTCTTAATATAACCATGCAAATCATGTTGGGTGTTGTAACACTTGGATTATTTATTAATATAACCCCGCAGCGACGCTTCCATTTTAACACATGTATTAGTGTGCTAAAACTACTAAAGTACTTGCTTCTTCTTACCTAGAGTAGTACATCAGGCTTGTATTAACTTGTATCAATTGTATTAACTTGTAGCCTAGTCACTGTAGTCATGTTGTGCTTTTATCTTCTCTGTGATGTCATGTCCTTTGAGTCTACTTATTAAAAACCTTATGCTCATATTTTATCTTACTACCTCTATTTCCATAAATGTGACACCATTTTGCTTCTAAATACTTGATGCATACAAGTTTGAGGGCATTATCCTAAACCCCTGCTATGATTCATCCATCTCCTATACTTTGTTACTTGTGCTTAATTGAGATGTTACTCAAGGGTAGTGTTTGGGCCAGCATATATAAAGGGTATGGTCGCTTACATTAATATGTGTGTTTACTCAAAACTGTCAAAATATCTAGAAAGAGAGTGAACTCACTTCACGGATTCTTTCAATCTTCAATGGTTATGTTTTTTGCATTATATATTCTTAATCTCGGCTGATTTCAGGCTCTTCCAAGTGATAGCTAGCTCCAAAAGAAAATCATATTCATTTGGAAGATGCAACATTCTATCAGAATCCATTCTCCTGCTCTTTTTCTTGTATTGTATGTCATCCATTCTTCAAACTTGTTGGTTAAGTTCTTATAGTGTGTCGCTTCATTCAGACGTGTATTTTTGTTTTAGGATTTGCTTCCTGTGTGGTACTGGATGGCTGAGTATTAAAACAATTTGGTTACTATCGGAAGCACTTTAATTCTCTGGAATGAATCTTTGACAAGCATGCATATATATATATATATATATATATATATATATATATATATATATATATATATATGTGTGTGTGTTCAAATTTTCTGGATTACATGATGGCATTCTATGATTCTGTTTAACAACTTAAGTATATGTATGAATGTGCTCGAGTCCATGAGTTATTTTTCTGATTTTTGATTTGACCTCAAGATTATCTTCTTATTTCTCTTGTCCTTCTTGTGTAGCAGGATTTGATTCGGTACAAGGGGTTCATCATGCCAGGCTCCTCTTTTCTCTTTCTTCCATGCAACGGTGGTGGCGGCTGTGTTGTTCGGCATCGGCTACAAAAACAGCCATGGTGAGCTCCTTTCCTTCCTCTGCTCCATTTAGTCACGATCAGTTTATGGAGGTGTTGCTTATTTGGTCAGGTTTCCTTACTTGCTTCAGGCATAAGAATAAGCTTATAAGAACAGAATATTGATACTCTGCGAGCTATGAGTAGAATGCTATATTTTCGTGAGGCACCTTTCTTGTATGAACGAGTATGTTGTTTTGACTACCTGGATAATAAAAGCATTGTACTAGTTGAATTGAGGTTATCATTCTAAATAACTTGTCTTTTTTTGAGTGGTCTCTTCATAATATATTGGCTCCAGTTTTCTGATTCTTCTGTGCTGAGTCATGTAACAGGGCGACTGAGGTTGCATGTTGTTCATAACATGAGCTCCATTGTGAAGAATATAACACTGTTGGTAGAGCTGGGGCTCATCGTGTAGAGGTTGTGAAGTACACTTGGTAGTTGGTAGTGCAGAAGCGCCATTGTATTTCGTGTTATTTGTAGAGCAGGAGCTCCAGATTTAGCCATTGTATTATGTGTTATTTATTTGTAGAGCGGGAGCTCCATAATGAATCTGTGTTTTCTGTTGTGCCAATTTAAATACTGCTTATTTATTTACTACCAAATTGAAACATGAAGAATATGACCCAGACAGCCAGGACCCACTTAACAGAATTTGATAACTGGGACCCATCTGACTAGTGGACCCATTATATATACAAAAAACAAACTATTGAGACAAAAAGCCCAAGGCCCAAAAATAAAAAGGCTGCAATGTTGGGCTTGGCCCATGAAGCCGACCAGAATTAACAAGTAAAAAATATATTAAATGGGCTGAATTAATGGGCTCGGCCCATATAGATACATAATCGGACCGGGCTGATTCTTGTCAATGACCTCTTCAATTGGTCACAATTTTGCCACGTCAGATTGCCACGTCGGATCCGATGTGGCCTGGGCAGACAACTAGCGACCAAAACAGAAGGTCAGTTAACCAATGACCATTTGTTTTGGTCGTTGCCTTCCACGACCTTCTCACAGAGAAGGTCGTTAATTTCAGTTTACAACTGTCAGCTTTTGACCATCTGTTTTTGGTCAAAAAAAGGTCGCATATAGAAAACAATGACCTTTTAGAGACCAATAGTGATGGTCGCAAGTTGACATATTTCTTGTAGTCGTCCGATTTATATCTGACGGATACGAAGGAAACCATGGCAATTTTGCAAAAAGATACCCACACCCCTGTCCACATTTGCAAATAAGGCCTTCCTCGTTCATCCTTTTCTCCCACAAGATAAACTACTCATATAAATGCATCTTGATTTTCCATGCAATGCATGGCCATCTTGCTAGTTGTCGCAAAAAGCCCATGTGTGTGCGTGATCACTAGTAGGAAAAGGGGCTTTTACCCCGGTTCATAAGGGCCTTTAGTCCCGGTTCAGGAACCGGGACTAAAGGGTCGTTACTAATGCCCTAGCCCTTTAGTCCCGGTTCTTACACGAACCGGGACTAAAGGCCGTCCACGTGGCCGGTGCGGAGAGCCCAGGCAGGAGGGCCTTTGGTCCCGGTTGGTGCCACCAACCGGGACCAATAGGCATCCACGCGTCAGCACCTGGCAGGAGCTGAGGTTTTTCTTTTTTTTAAAGGGGGGGGGTTTGGGGATTTTGGGGGGTTAATTTAGGTTGTTATGAGGTAGCTATTAGAGAGAATTGTCCTCTCTTATATCTCCGTGCTTGGTTTACCAACGCTACGTACTGCTATGCCTAAACATGGCTTAGATTGAAGTGAAGGCAACATGTGGTGCATGTCGAAAGTAATACTAATCCGGACTTGATCAAGTTTGGATTGTACTACTTTCGACACGCACCACATGCATGTTGCCTTCACTTCAATCCAATCCATGTTCATTTCACCCGCTGATATATAATAACTCTTCATGCACGCATCATGCATCATCATATATTATAACAAGTCCTAATCATCATCATACAACTTCTACTCGTTATTAATAACAAGTCATACGATCATCATCCTCATAGTCATCGAGCCAACCCTACTTAATTGTTCTTAGCACATGATCATCAGTATTAGGCAGGACCTAAATACCCTATTTAAGGTAAAATAGCATAAAACAATATAGACCCTGACTCTCCATCAGGTGCTGAGCTCCTCTCTAATATGCAGGCATTATACATGCCTACCTTTGTCATTGCCATGTTGGGCCTATTGGGCCTGCGGGCCTGCATCCTCGCCCATGTGCAGATGGGTTTCTAGTCGTATGCAGGCTGTGTGGCCCATTAGGCGGCATTTTTTTATTTTTTCCAGTATTTTTTTGTTTTTTGAATTATTTATTTTCTTTTGAATTTTGCTTTATTTTTTTATTTTTTTGCTTTTAGCTCAGAATAATTATAAACTTTCTGTTAATCCATTAGTTTCCAAATTTGAATAGTTTAAATTTCATCCGGAAACTCGTGTGTTACAAAGGGATTTCATGTTTTAAACCTAATTTGAACTCCTGACTTTTTGTGTGTTCAAAATGCACCATTCAAAGCCACATCATCATTTTTCAATCCTTTCTGACTTCATTTGTTATTTTTCATGCATTTACTAATTATTTTGAACTATAAGACCCTAAAATTGAAAAGCATTTCAAATGAACTCTGAAAAGGTTGAAAGTTGGCATGATATCATCATTTCATCCACATAGCATGTGCAAGAAAGTTGAGAGGGTTACGGCAAAAACTGGATGCACTTCGTGTACAAAACGGACAATCTCTTTCAAAGTATCAGGATTTCATACGGAAACTCGTCTGTTACAAAGGGATTTCATTTTTTAAACCTTATTTGAACTCGTGACTTTTTGTGTGTTCAAAATGCACCATTCAAAGCCACATCATCATTTTTCAATCCTTTCTGACTTCATTTGTTATTTTTCATGCACTTACTAATTATTTTGAGCTATAAGACCCTAAAATTGAAAAGCATTTCAAATGAACTCTGAAAAGGTTGAAAGTTGGCATGATATCATCATTTCATCCACATAGCATGTGCAAGAAAGTTGAGAGGGTTACGGCAAAAACTGGATGCACTTCGTGTACAAAACGGACAATCTCTTTCAAAGTATCAGGATTTCATACGGAAACTCGTCTGTTACAAAGGGATTTCATTTTTTAAACCTTATTTGAACTCCTGACTTTTTGTGTGTTCAAAATGCACCATTCAAAGCCACATCATCATTTTTCAATCCTTTCTGACTTCATTTGTTATTTCTCATGCATTTACTAATTATTTTGAGCTATAAGACCCTAAAATTGAAAAGCATTTCAAATGAACTCTGAGAAGGTTGAAAGTTGGCATGATATCATCATTTCATCCACATAGCATGTGCAAGAAAGTTAAGAGGGTTACGGCAAAAACTGGATGCACTTCGTGTACAAAACAGACAATCTCTTTCAAAGTATCAGGATTTCATACGAAAACTCGTCTGTTACAAAGGGATTTCATTTTTTAAACCTTATTTGAACTCCTGACTTTTTGAGTGTTCAAAATGCACCATTCAAATCCACATCATCATTTTTCAATCCTTTCTGACTTCATTTGTTATTTTTCATGCACATACTAAATATTTTGAGCTATAAGACCCTAAAATTGAAAAGTATTTCAAATGAACTCTGAAAAGGTTGAAAGTTGGCATGATATCATCATTTCATCCACATAGCATGTGCAAGAAAGTTGAGAGGGTTACGACAAAAACTGGATGCACTTCGTGTACAAAACGGACAATCTCTTTCAAAGTATCAGGATTTCATACGGAAACTCGTCTGTTACAAAGGGATTTCATTTTTTAAACCTTATTTGAACTCCTGACTTTTTGTGTGTTCAAAATGCACCATTCAAAGCCACATCATCATTTTTCAATCCTTTCTGACTTCATTTGTTATTTCTCATGCATTTACTAATTATTTTGAGCTATAAGACCCTAAAATTGAAAAGCATTTCAAATGAACTCTGAAAAGGTTGAAAGTTGGCATGATATCATCATTTCATCCACATAGCATGTGCAAGAAAGTTAAGAGGGTTACGGCAAAAGCTGGATGCACTTCGTGTACAAAACGGACAATCTCTTTCAAAGTATCAGGATTTCATACGGAAACTCGTCTGTTACAAAGGGATTTCATTTTTTAAACCTTATTTGAACTCCTGACTTTTTGTGTGTTCAAAATGCACCATTCAAAGCCACATCATCATTTTTCAATCCTTTCTGACTTCATTTGTTATTTTTCATGCATTTACTAATTATTTTGAGCTATAAGACCCTAAAATTGAAAAGCATTTCAAATGAACTCTGAAAAGGTTGAAAGTTGGCATGATATCATCATTTCATCCACATAGCATGTGCAAGAAAGTTGAGAGGGTTACGGCAAAAACTGGATGCACTTCGTGTACAAAACGAACAATCTCTTTCAAAGTATCAGGATTTCATACGGAAACTCGTCTGTTACAAAGGGATTTCATTTTTTAAACCTTATTTGAACTCCTGACTTTTTGTGTGTTCAAAATGCACCATTCAAAGCCACATCATCATTTTTCAATCCTTTCTGACTTCATTTGTTATTTTTCATGCACTTACTAAATATTTTGAGCTATAAGACCCTAAAATTGAAAAGCATTTCAAATGAACTCTGAAAAGGTTGAAAGTTGGCATGATATCATCATTTCGTCCACATAGCATGTGCAAGAAAGTTGAGAGGGTTACGGCAAAAACTCGATGCACTTCGTGTACAAAACGGACAATCTCTTTCAAAGTATCAGGATTTCATATGGAAACTCGTCTGTTACAAAGGGATTTCATTTTTTAAACCTTATTTGAACTCCTGACTTTTTGTGTGTTCAAAATGCACCATTCAAAGCCACATCATCATTTTTCAATCCTTTCTGACTTCATTTGTTATTTCTCATGCATTTACTAATTATTTTGAGCTATAAGACCCTAAAATTGAAAAGCATTTCAAATGAACTCTGAAAAGGTTGAAAGTTGGCATGATATCATCATTTCATCCACATAGCATGTGCAAGAAAGTTGAGAGGGTTACGGCAAAAACTGGATGCACTTCCTGTACAAAACGGACAATCTCTTTCAAAGTATCAGGATTTCATACGGAAACTCGTCTGTTACAAAGGGATTTCATTTTTTAAACCTTATTTGAACTCCTGACTTTTTGTGTGTTCAAAATGCACCATTCAAAGCCACATCATCATTTTTCAATCCTTTCTGACTTCATTTGTTATTTTTCATGCATTTACTAATTATTTTGAACTATAAGACCCTAAAATTGAAAAGCATTTCAAATGAACTCTGAAAAGGTTGAAAGTTGGCATGATATCATCATTTCATCCACATAGCATGTGCAAGAAAGTTGAGAGGGTTACGGCAAAAACTGGATGCACTTCGTGTACAAAACGGACAATCTCTTTCAAAGTATCAGGATTTCATACGGAAACTCGTCTGTTACAAAGGGATTTCATTTTTTAAACCTTATTTGAACTCCTGACTTTTTGTGTGTTCAAAATGCACCATTCAAAGCCACATCATCATTTTTCAATCCTTTCTGACTTCATTTGTTATTTCTCATGCATTTACTAATTATTTTGAGCTATAAGACCCTAAAATTGAAAAGCATTTCAAATGAACTCTGAAAAGGTTGAAAGTTGGCATGATATCATCATTTCATCCACATAGCATGTGCAAGAAAGTTGAGAGGGTTACGGCAAAAACTGGATGCACTTCCTGTACAAAACGGACAATCTCTTTCAAAGTATCAGGATTTCATACGGAAACTCGTCTGTTACAAAGGGATTTCATTTTTTAAACCTTATTTGAACTCCTGACTTTTTGTGTGTTCAAAATGCACCATTCAAAGCCACATCATGATTTTTTAGTCCTTTCTGACTTCATTTGTTATTTTTCATGCATTTACTAATTATTTTGAACTATAAGACCCTAAAATTGAAAAGCATTTCAAATGAACTCTGAAAAGGTTGAAAGTTGGCATGATATCATCATTTCATCCAAATAGCATGTGCAAGAAAGTTGAGAGGGTTACGGCAAAAACTGGATGCACTTCGTGTACAAAATGGACAATCTCTTTCAAAGTATCAGGATTTCATACGGAAACTCGTCTGTTACAAAGGGATTTCATTTTTTAAACCTTATTTGAACTCCTGACTTTTTGTGTGTTCAAAATGCACCATTCAAAGCCACATCATCATTTTTCAATCCTTTCTGACTTCATTTGTTATTTTTCATGCATTTACTAATTATTTTGAGCTATAAGACCCTAAAATTGAAAAGCATTTCAAATGAACTCTGAAAAGGTTGAAAGTTGGCATGATATCATCATTTCATCCACATAGCATGTGCAAGAAAGTTGAGAGGGTTACGGCAAAAACTGGATGCACTTCGTGTACAAAACGAACAATCTCTTTCAAAGTATCAGGATTTCATACGGAAACTCGTCTGTTACAAAGGGATTTCATTTTTTAAACCTTATTTGAACTCCTGACTTTTTGTGTGTTCAAAATGCACCATTCAAAGCCACATCATCATTTTCATCATTTTTCAATCCTTTCTGACTTCATTTGTTATTTTTCATGCACTTACTAAATATTTTGAGCTATAAGACCCTAAAATTGAAAAGCATTTCAAATGAACTCTGAAAAGGTTGAAAGTTGGCATGATATCATCATTTCGTCCACATAGCATGTGCAAGAAAGTTGAGAGGGTTACGGCAAAACTCGATGCACTTCGTGTACAAAACGGACAATCTCTTTCAAAGTATCAGGATTTCATATGGAAACTCGTCTGTACAAAGGGATTTCATTTTTTAAACCTTATTTGAACTCCTGACTTTTTGTGTGTTCAAAATGCACCATTCAAAGCCACATCATCATTTTTCAATCCTTTCTGACTTCATTTGTTATTTCTCATGCATTTACTAATTATTTTGAGCTATAAGACCCTAAAATTGAAAAGCATTTCAATGAACTCTGAAAAGGTTGAAAGTTGGCATGATATCATCATTTCATCCACATAGCATGTGCAAGAAAGTTGAGAGGGTTACGGCAAAAACTGGATGCACTTCCTGTACAAAACGGACAATCTCTTTCAAAGTATCAGGATTTCATACGGAAACTCGTCTGTTACAAAGGGATTTCATTTTTTAAACCTTATTTGAACTCCTGACTTTTTGTGTGTTCAAAATGCACCATTCAAAGCCACATCATCATTTTTCAATCCTTTCTGACTTCATTTGTTATTTTTCATGCATTTACTAATTATTTTGAACTATAAGACCCTAAAATTGAAAAGCATTTCAAATGAACTCTGAAAAGGTTGAAAGTTGGCATGATATCATCATTTCATCCACATAGCATGTGCAAGAAAGTTGAGAGGGTTACGGCAAAAACTGGATGCACTTCGTGTACAAAACGGACAATCTCTTCAAAGTATCAGGATTTCATACGGAAACTCGTCTGTTACAAAGGGATTTCATTTTTTAAACCTTATTTTGAACTCCTGACTTTTTGTGTGTTCAAAATGCACCATTCAAAGCCACATCATCATTTTTCAATCCTTTCTGACTTCATTTGTTATTTTTCATGCACTTACTAAATATTTTGAGCTATAAGACCCTAAAATTGAAAAGCATTTCAAATGAACTCTGAAAAGGTTGAAAGTTGGCATGATATCATCATTTCATCCACATAGCATGTGCAAGAAAGTGAGAGGTTACGGCAAAAACTGGATGCACTTCGTGTACAAAACGGACAATCTCTTTCAAAGTATCAGGATTTCATACGGAAACTCGTCTGTTACAAAGGATTTCATTTTTTAAACCTTATTTGAACTCCTGACTTTTTGTGTGTTCAAAATGCACCATTCAAAGCACATCATCATTTTTCAATCCTTTCTGACTTCATTTGTTATTTCTCATGCATTTACTAATTATTTTGAGCTATAAGACCCTAAAATTGAAAAGCATTTCAAATGAACTCCGAAAAGGTTGAAAGTTGGCATGATATCATCATTTCATCCACATAGCATGTGCAAGAAAGTTGAGAGGGTTACGGCAAAACTGGATGCACTTCCTGTACAAAACTGACAATCTCTTTCAAAGTATCAGGATTTCATACGGAAACTCGTCTGTTACAAAGGATTTCATTTTTTAAACCTTATTTGAACTCCTGACTTTTTGTGTGTTCAAAATGCACCATTCAAAGCCACATCATCATTTTTCAATCCTTTCTGACTTCATTTGTTATTTTTCATGCATTTACTAATTATTTTGAACTATAAGACCCTAAAATTGAAAAGCATTTCAAATGAACTCTGAAAAGGTTGAAAGTTGGCATGATATCATCATTTCATCCACATAGCATGTGCAAGAAAGTCTAGAGGGTTACGGCAAAAACTGGATGCACTTCGTGTACAAAATGGACAATCTCTTTCAAAGTATCAGGATTTCATACGGAAACTCGTCTGTTACAAAGGGATTTCATTTTTTGAACCTTATTTGAACTCCTGACTTTTGTGTGTTCAAAATGCACCATTCAAAGCCACATCATCATTTTTCAATCCTTTCTCACTTCATTTGTTATTTTTCATGCACTTACTAATTATTTTGAGCTATAAGACCCTAAAATTGAAAAGCATTTCAAATGAACTCTGAAAAGGTTGAAAGTTGGCATGATATCATCATTTCATCCACATAGCATGTGCAAGAAAGTTGAGAGGGTTACGGCAAAAACTGGATGCACTTCGTGTACAAAACGGACAATCTCTTTCAAAGTATCAGGATTTCATACGGAAACTCGTCTGTTACAAAGGGATTTCATTTTTTAAACCTTATTTGAACTCCTGAATTTTTGTGTGTTCAAAATGCACCATTCAAAGCCACATCATCATTTTTCAATCCTTTCTGACTTCATTTGTTATTTCTCATGCATTTACTAATTATTTTGAGCTATAAGACCCTAAAATTGAAAAGCATTTCAAATGAACTCTGAAAAGGTTGAAAGTTGGCATGATATCATCATTTCATCCACATAGCATGTGCAAGAAAGTTAAGAGGGTTACGGCAAAAAACTGGATGCACTTCGTGTACAAAATGGACAATCTCTTTCAAAGTATCAGGATTTCATACGGAAACTCGTCTGTTACAAAGGGATTTCATTTTTTAAACCTTATTTGAACTCCTGACTTTTTGTGTGTTCAAAATGCACCATTCAAAGCCACATCATCATTTTCAATCCTTTCTGACTTCATTTGTTATTTCTCATGCATTTACTAATTATTTTGAGCCTATAAGACCCTAAAATTGAAAAGCATTTCAAATGAACTCTGAAAAGGTTGAAAGTTGGCATGATATCATCATTTCATCCACATAGCATGTGCAAGAAAGTTAAGAGGGTTACGGCAAAAAACTGGATGCACTTCGTGTACAAATGGACAATCTCTTTCAAAGTATCAGGATTTCATACGGAAACTCGTCTGTTACAAAGGGATTTCATTTTTAAACCTTATTTGAACTCCTGACTTTTTGTGTGTTCAAAATGCACCATTCAAAGCCACATCATCATTTTTTCAATCCTTTCTGACTTCATTTGTTATTTCTCATGCATTTACTAATTATTTTGAGCTATAAGACCCTAAAATTGAAAAGCATTTCAAATGAACTCTGAAAAGGTTGAAAGTTGGCATGATATCATCATTTCATCCACATAGCATGTGCAAGAAAGTTGAGAGGGTTACGGCAAAAACTGGATGCACTTCCTGTACAAAACACGGACAATCTCTTTCAAAGTATCAGGATTTCATACGGAAACTCGTCTGTTACAAAGGGATTTCATTTTTAAACCTTATTTGAACTCCTGACTTTTTGTGTGTTCAAAATGCACCATTCAAAGCCACATCATCATTTTTCAATCCTTTCTGACTTCATTTGTTATTTTTCATGCATTTACTAATTATTTTGAACTATAAGACCCTAAATTGAAAAGCATTTCAAATGAACTCTGAAAAGGTTGAAAGGTGGCATGATATCATCATTTCATCCACATAGCATGTGCAAGAAAGTGAGAGGGTTACGGCAAAAACTGGATGCACTTCGTGTACAAAACGGACAATCTCTTTCAAAGTATCAGGATTTCATACGGAAACTCGTCTGTTACAAAGGATTTCATTTTTTAAACCTTATTTTGACTCCTGACTTTTTGTGTGTTCAAAATGCACCATTCAAAGCCACATCATCATTTTTCAACCTTTCTGACTTCATTTGTTATTTTTCATGCACTTACTAAATATTTTGAGCTATAAGACCCTAAAATTGAAAAGCATTTCAAATGAACTCTGAAAAGGTTGAAAGTTGGCATGATATCATCATTTCATCCACATAGCATGTGCAAGAAAGTTGAGAGGGTTACGGCAAAAAACTGGATGCACTTCCTGTACAAAACGGACAATCTCTTTCAAAGTATCAGGATTTCATACGGAAACTCGTCTGTTACAAAGGGATTTCATTTTTTAAACCTTATTTGAACTCCTGACTTTTTTGTGTGTTCAAAATGCACCATTCAAAGCCACATCATGATTTTTTAGTCCTTTCTGACTTCATTTGTTATTTTTCATGCATTTACTAATTATTTTGAACTATAAGACCCTAAATTGAAAAGCATTTCAAATGAACTCTGAAAAGGTTGAAAGTTGGCATGATATCATCATTTCATCCACATAGCATGTGCAAGAAAGTTGAGAGGGTTACGGCAAAAACTGGATGCACTTCGTGTACAAAATGGACAATCTCTTTCAAAGTATCAGGATTTCATACGGAAACTCGTCTGTTACAAAGGGATTTCATTTTTTAAACCTTATTTGAACTCCTGACTTTTTGTGTGTTCAAAATGCACCATTCAAAGCCACATCATCATTTTTCAATCCTTTCTGACTTCATTTGTTATTTTCATGCACTTACTAATTATTTTGAGCTATAAGACCCTAAAATTGAAAAGCATTTCAAATGAACTCTGAAAAGGTTGAAAGTTGGCATGATATCATCATTCATCCACATAGCATGTGCAAGAAAGTTGAGAGGGTTACGGCAAAAACTGGATGCACTTCGTGTACAAAACGGACAATCTCTTTCAAAGTATCAGGATTTCATACGGAAACTCGTCTGTTACAAAGGGATTTCATTTTTAAACCTTATTTGAACTCCTGACTTTTTGTGTGTTCAAAATGCACCATTCAAAGCCACATCATCATTTTTCAATCCTTTCTGACTTCATTTGTTATTTCTCATGCATTTACTAATTATTTTGAGCTATAAGACCCTAAAATTGAAAAGCATTTCAAATGAACTCCGAAAAGGTTGAAAGTTGGCATGATATCATCATTTCATCCACATAGCATGTGCAAGAAAGTTGAGAGGGTTACGGCAAAAACTGGATGCACTTCCTGTACAAAACGGACAATCTCTTTCAAAGTATCAGGATTTCATACGGAAACTCGTCTGTTACAAAGGGATTTCATTTTTTAAACCTTATTTGAACTCCTGACTTTTTGTGTGTTCAAAATGCACCATTCAAAGCCACATCATCATTTTTCAATCCTTTCTGACTTCATTTGTTATTTTTCATGCATTTACTAATTATTTTGAACTATAAGACCTAAAATTGAAAAGCATTTCAAATGAACTCTGAAAAGGTTGAAAGTTGGCATGATATCATCATTTCATCCACATAGCATGTGCAAGAAAGTCTAGAGGGTTACGGCAAAAACTGGATGCACTTCGTGTACAAAATGGACAATCTCTTTCAAAGTATCAGGATTTCATACGGAAACTCGTCTGTTACAAGGGATTTCATTTTTTGAACCTTATTTGAACTCCTGACTTTTTGTGTGTTCAAAATGCACCATTCAAAGCCACATCATCATTTTTCAATCCTTTCTCACTTCATTTGTTATTTTTCATGCACTTACTAATTATTTTGAGCTATAAGACCCTAAAATTGAAAAGCATTTCAAATGAACTCTGAAAAGGTTGAAAGTTGGCATGATATCATCATTTCATCCACATAGCATGTGCAAGAAAGTTGAGAGGGTTACGGCAAAAACTGGATGCACTTCGTGTACAAAACGGACAATCTCTTTCAAAGTATCAGGATTTCATACGGAAACTCGTCTGTTACAAAGGGATTTCATTTTTTAAACCTTATTTGAACTCCTGAATTTTGTGTGTTCAAATGCACCATTCAAAGCCACATCATCATTTTTCAATCCTTTCTGACTTCATTTGTTATTTCTCATGCATTTACTAATTATTTTGAGCTATAAGACCCTAAAATTGAAAAGCATTTCAAATGAACTCTGAAAAGGTTGAAAGTTGGCATGATATCATCATTTCATCCACATAGCATGTGCAAGAAAGTTAAGAGGGTTACGGCAAAAACTGGATGCACTTCGTGTACAAAACGGACAATCTCTTTCAAAGTATCAGGATTTCATACGGAAACTCGTCTGTTACAAAGGGGTTCATTTTTTAAAACCTTATTTGAACTCCTGACTTTTTGTGTGTTCAAAATGCACCATTCAAAGCCACATCATCATTTTTCAATCCTTTCTGACTTCATTTGGTTATTTTTCATGCACTTACTAAATATTTTGAGCTATAAGACCCTAAAATTGAAAAGCATTTCAAATGAACTCTGAAAAGGTTGAAAGTTGGCATGATATCATCATTTCATCCACATAGCATGTGCAAGAAAGTTGAGAGGGTTACGGCAAAAACTGATGCCACTTCGTGTACAAAACGGACAATCTCTTTCAAAGTATCAGGATTTCATACGGAAACTCGTCTGTTACAAGGGATTTCATTTTTTAAACCTTATTTGAACTCCTGACTTTTTGTGTGTTCAAAATGCACCATTCAAAGCCACATCATCATTTTTCAATCCTTTCTGACTTCATTTGTTATTTCTCATGCATTTACTAATTATTTTGAGCTATAAAGACCCTAAAATTGAAAAGCATTTCAAATGAACTCTGAAAAGGTTGAAAGTTGGCATGATATCATCATTTCATCCACATAGCATGTGCAAGAAAGTTAAGAGGGTTACGGCAAAAACTGGATGCACTTCGTGTACAAAACGGACAATCTCTTTCAAAGTATCAGGATTTCATAGAAACTCGTCTGTTACAAAGGGATTTCATTTTTTAAACCTTATTTGAACTCCTGACTTTTTGGTGTTCAAATGCACCATTCAAAGCCACATCATCATTTTTCAATCCTTTCTGACTTCATTTGTTATTTTTCATGCATTTACTAATTATTTTGAGCTATAAGACCCTAAAATTGAAAAGCATTTCAAATGAACTCTGAAAAGTTTGAAAGTTGGCATGATATCATCATTTCATCCACATAGCATGTGCAAGAAAGTTGAGAGGGTTACCGCAAAAACTGGATGCACTTCGTGTACAAAACGGACAATCTGTTTCAAAGTATCAGGATTTCATACGGAAACTCGTCTGTTACAAAGGGATTTCATTTTTTAAACCTTATTTGAACTCCTGACTTTTGTGTGTTCAAAATGCACCATTCAAAGCCACATCATCATTTTTCAATCCTTTCTGACTTCATTTGTTATTTCTCATGCATTTACTAATTATTTTGAGCTATAAGACCCTAAAATTGAAAAGCATTTCAAATGAACTCTGAAAAGGTTGAAAGTTGGCATGATATCATCATTTCATCCACATAGCATGTGCAAGAAAGTTAAGAGGGTTACGCAAAAACTGGATGCACTTCGTGTACAAAACGGACAATCTCTTTCAAAGTATCAGGATTTCATACGGAAACTCGTCTGTTACAAAGGGATTTCATTTTTTAAACCTTATTTGAACTCCTGACATTTTGTGTGTTCAAAATGCACCATTCAAAGCCACATCCATCATTTTTCAATCCTTTCTGACTTCATTTGTTATTTTTCATGCATTTACTAATTATTTGAGCTATAAGACCCTAAAATTGAAAAGCATTTCAAATGAACTCTGAAAAGGTTGAAAGTTGGCAATGATATCATCATTTCATCCACATAGCATGTGCAAGAAAGTTGAGAGGGTTACGGCAAAAACTGGATGCACTTCGTGTACAAAACGGACAATCTCTTTCAAAGTATCAGGATTTCATACGGAAACTCGTCTGTTACAAAGGGATTTCATTTTTTAAACCTTATTTGAACTACTGACTTTTTGTGTGTTCAAAATGCACCATTCAAAGCCACATCATCATTTTTCAATCCTTTCTGACTTCATTTGTTATTTCTCATGCATTTACTAATTATTTTGAGCTATAAGACCCTAAAATTGAAAAGCATTTCAAATGAACTCTGAAAAGGTTGAAAGTTGGCATGATATCATCATTTCATCCACATAGCATGTGCAAGAAGTTGAGAGGGTTAACGGCAAAAACTGGATGCACTTCCTGTACAAAACGGACAATCTCTTTCAAAGTATCAGGATTTCATACGGAAACTCGTCTGTTACAAAGGGATTTCATTTTTTAAACCTTATTTGAACTCCTGACTTTTTGTGTGTTCAAAATGCACCATTCAAAGCCACATCATCATTTTTCAATCCTTTCTGCCTTCATTTGTTATTTCTCATGCATTTACTAATTATTTTGAGCTATAAGACCCTAAAATTGAAAAGCATTTCAAATGAACTCTGAAAAGGTTGAAAGTTGGCATGATATCATCATTTCATCCACATAGCATGTGCAAGAAAGTTGAGAGGGTTACGGCAAAACTGGATGCACTTCGTGTACAAAACAGACAATCTCTTTCAAAGTATCAGATTTCATACGGAAACTCGTCTGTTACAAAGGATTTCATTTTTTAGACCTTATTTGAACTCCTGACTTTTTGTGTGTTCAAATGCACCATTCAAAGCCACATCATCATTTTTCAATCCTTTCTGACTTCATTTGTTATTTCTCATGCATTTACTAATTATTTTGAGCTATAAGACCCTAAAATTGAAAAGCATTTCAAATGAACTCTGAAAAGGTTGAAAGTTGGCATGATATCATCATTTCATCCACATAGCATGTGCAAGAAAGTTAAGAGGGTTACGGCAAAAACTGGATGCACTTCGTGTACAAAACGGACAATCTCTTTCAAAGTATCAGGATTTCTATACGGAAACTCGTCTGTTACAAAGGGATTTCATTTTTTAAACCTTATTTGAACTCCTGACTTTTTGTGTGTTCAAAATGCACCATTCAAAGCCACATCATCATTTTTTCAATCCTTTCTGACTTCATTTGTTATTTTTCATGCATTACTAATTATTTTGAGCTATAAGACCCTAAAATTGAAAAGCATTTCAAATGAACTCTGAAAAGGTTGAAAGTTGGCATGATATCATCATTTCATCCACATAGCATGTGCAAGAAAGTTGAGAGGGTTACCGAAAAACTGGATGCACTTCGTGTACAAAACGGACAATCTCTTTCAAAGTATCAGGATTTCATACGGAAACTCGTCTGTTACAAAGGGATTTCATTTTTAAACCTTATTTGAACTCCTGACTTTTTGTGTGTTTCAAAATGCACCATTCAAAGCCACATCATCATTTTTCAATCCTTTCTGACTTCATTTGTTATTTCTCATGCATTTACTAATTATTTTGAGCTATAAGACCCTAAAATTGAAAAGCATTTCAAATGAAGTCTGAAAAGGTTGAAAGTTGGCATGATATCATCATTTCATCCACATAGCATGTGCAAGAAAGTTAAGAGGGTTACAGCAAAAACTGATGCACTTCGTGTACAAAACGGACAATCTCTTTCAAAGTATCAGGATTTCATACGGAAACTCGTCTGTTACAAAGGATTTCATTTTTTAAACCTTATTTGAACTCCTGACATTTTGTGTGTTCAAAATGCACCATTCAAATCCACATCATCATTTTTCAATCCTTTCTGACTTCATTTGTTATTTTTCATGCATTTACTAATTATTTTGAGCTATAAGACCCTAAAATTGAAAAGCATTTCAAATGAACTCTGAAAAGGTTGAAAGTTGGCATGATATCATCATTTCATCCACATAGCATGTGCAAGAAGTTGAGAGGGTTACGGCAAAAACTGGATGCACTTCGTGTACAAAACGGACAATCTCTTTCAAAGTATCAGGATTTCATACGGAAACTCGTCTGTTACAAAGGGATTTCATTTTTTAAACCTTATTTGAACTACTGACTTTTTGTGTGTTCAAATGCACCATTCGAAGCCACATCATCATTTTTCAATCCTTTCTGCCTTCATTTGTTATTTCTCTTGCATTTACTAATTATTTTGAGCTATAAGACCCTAAAATTGAAAAGCATTTCAAATGAACTCTGAAAAGGTTGAAAGTTGGCATGATATCATCATTTCATCCACAATTGCATGTGCAAGAAAGTTGAGAGGGTTACGGCAAAAACTGGATGCACTTCCTGTACAAAACGGACAATCTCTTTCAAAGTATCAGGATTTCATACGGAAACTCGTCTGTTACAAAGGGATTTAATTTTTAAACCTTATTTGAACTCCTGACTTTTTGTGTGTTCAAAATGCACCATTCAAAGCCACATCATCATTTTTCAATCCTTTCTGCCTTCATTTGTTATTTCTCATGCACTTACTAATTATTTTGAGCTATAAGACCCTAAAATTGAAAAGCATTTCAAATGAACTCTGAAAAGGTTGAAAGTTGGCATGATATCATCATTTCATCCACATAGCATGTGCAAGAAAGTTGAGAGGGTTACGGCAAAAAACTGGATGCACTTCGTGTACAAAACAGACAATCTCTTTCAAAGTATCAGGATTTCATACGGAAACTCGTCTGTTACAAAGGGATTTCATTTTTTAGACCTTATTTGAACTCCTGACTTTTTGTGTGTTCAAATGCACCATTCAAAGCCACATCATCATTTTTCAATCCTTTCTGACTTCATTTGTTATTTCTCATGCATTTACTAATTATTTTGAGCTATAAGACCCTAAAATTGAAAAGCATTTCAAATGAACTCTGAAAAGGTTGAAAGTTGGCATGATATCATCATTTCATCCACATAGCATGTGCAAGAAAGTTAAGAGGGTTACGGCAAAAACTGGATGCACTTCGTGTACAAAACGGACAATCTCTTTCAAAGTATCAGGATTTCATACGAAACTCGTCTGTTACAAAGGGATTTCATTTTTTAGACCTTATTTGAACTCCTGACTTTTTGTGTGTCAAAATGCACCATTCAAAGCCACATCATGATTTTTCAGTCCTTTCTTGACATCATTTGTTATTTCTCATGCATTTACTAATTATTTTGAGCTATAAGACCCTAAAATTGAAAAGCATTTCAAATGAACTCTGAAAAGGTTGAAAGTTGGCATGATATCATCATTTCATCCACATAGCATGTGCAAGAAAGTTGAGAGGGTTACGGCAAAAACTGGATGCACTTCGTGTACAAAACGGACAATCTCTTTCAAAGTATCAGGATTTCATACGGAAACTCGTCTGTTACAAAGGGATTTCATTTTTTAAGCCTTATTTGAACTCCTGACTTTTTGTGTGTTCAAAATGCACCATTCAAGCCACATCATCATTTTTCAATCCTTTCAGCCTTCATTTGTTATTTCTCATGCATTTACTAATTATTTTGAGCTATAAGACCCTAAAATTGAAAAGCATTTCAAATGAACTATGAAAAGGTTGAAAGTTGGCATGATATCATCATTTCATCCACATAGCATGTGCAAGAAAGTTGAGAGGGTTACGGCAAAAACTGATGCACTTCGTGTACAAAACGGACAATCTCTTTCAAAGTATCAGGATTTCATACGGAAACTCGTCTGTTACAAAGGGATTTCATTTTTAAAACTTATTTTGAACTCCTGACATTTTGTGTGTTCAAAATGCACCATTCAAAGCCACATCATCATTTTTCAATCCTTTCTGACTTCATTTGTTATTTTTCATGCATTTACTAATTATTTTGAGCTATAAGACCCTAAAATTGAAAAGCATTTCAAATGAACTCTGAAAAGGTTGAAAGTTGGCATGATATCATCATTTCATCCACATAGCATGTGCAAGAAAGTTGAGAGGGTTACGGCAAAAACTGGATGAGCCTTCGTGTACAAAACGGACAATCTCTTTCAAAGTATCAGGATTTCATACGGAAACTCGTCTGTTACAAAGGGATTTCATTTTTTAAACCTTATTTGAACTACTGACTTTTTGTGTGTTCAAAATGCACCATTCAAAGCCACATCATCATTTTTCAATCCTTTCTGACTTCATTTGTTATTTCTCATGCATTTACTAATTATTTTGAGCTATAAGACCCTAAAATTGAAAAGCATTTCAAATGAACTCTGAAAAGGTTGAAAGTTGGCATGATATCATCATTTCATCCACATAGCATGTGCAAGAAAGTTGAGAGGGTTACGGCAAAAACTGGTTGCACTTCCTGTACAAAACGGACAATCTCTTTCAAAGTATCAGGATTTCATACGGAAACTCGTCTGTTACAAAGGGATTTCATTTTTTAAACCTTATTTGAACTCCTGACTTTTTGTGTGTTCAAAATGCACCATTCAAAGCCACATCATCATTTTTCAATCCTTTCTGCCTTCATTTGTTATTTCTCATGCATTTACTAATTATTTTGAGCTATAAGACCCTAAAATGAAAAGCATTTCAAATGAACTCTGAAAAGGTTGAAAGTTGGCATGATATCATCATTTCATCCACATAGCATGTTCAAGAAAGTTGAGAGGGTTACGGCAAAAACTGGATGCACTTCGTGTACAAAACAGACAATCTCTTTCAAAGTATCAGGATTTCATACGGAAACTCGTCTGTTTACAAAGGGATTTCATTTTTTAGACCTTATTTGAACTCCTGACTTTTTGTGTGTTCAAAATGCACCATTCAAAGCCACATCATCATTTTTCAATCTTTCTCACTTCATTTGTTATTTCTCATGCATTTACTAATTATTTTGAGCTATAAGACCCTAAATTGAAAAGCATTTCAAATGAACTCTGAAAAGGTTGAAAGTTGGCATGATATCATCATTTCATCCACATAGCATGTGCAAGAAAGTTAAGAGGGTTACGGCAAAAACTGGATGCACTTCGTGTACAAAACGGACAATCTCTTTCAAAGTATCAGGATTTCATACGGAAACTCGTCTGTTACAAAGGGATTTCATTTTTTAAACCTTATTTGAACTCCTGACTTTTTGTGTGTTCAAAATGCACCATTCAAAGCCACATCATCATTTTTCAATCCTTTTCTGACTTCATTTGTTATTTTTCATGCATTTACTAATTATTTTGAGCTATAAGACCCTAAAATTGAAAAGCATTTCAAATGAACTCTGAAAAGGTTGAAAGTTGGCATGATATCATCATTTCATCCACATAGCATGTGCAAGAAAGTTGAGAGGGTTACCGAAAAACTGGATGCACTTCGTGTACAAAACGGGACAATCTCTTCAAAGTATCAGGATTTCATACGGAAACTCGTCTGTTACAAAGGGATTTCATTTTTAAACCTTATTTGAACTCCTGACTTTTTGTGTGTTCAAAATGCACCATTCAAAGCCACATCATCATTTTTCAATCCTTTCTGACTTCATTGTTATTTCTCATGCATTTACTAATTATTTTGAGCTATAAGACCCTAAAATTGAAAAGCATTTCAAATGAAGTCTGAAAGGTTGAAAGTTGGCATGATATCATCATTTCATCCACATAGCATGTGCAAGAAAGTTAAGAGGGTTACGGCAAAAACTGGATGCACTTCGTGTACAAAACGGACAATCTCTTTCAAAGTATCAGGATTTCATTACGGAAACTCGTCTGTTACAAAGGGATTTCATTTTTTAAACCTTATTTGGAACTCCTGACATTTTGTGTGTTCAAAATGCACCATTCAAAGCCACATCATCATTTTTCAATCCTTTCTGACTTCATTTTTTATTTTTCATGCATTTACTAATTATTTTGAGCTATAAGACCCTAAAATTGAAAAGCATTTCAAATGAACTCTGAAAAGGTTGAAAGTTGGCATGATATCATCATTTCATCCACATAGCATGTGCAAGAAAGTTGAGAGGGTTACGGCAAAAACTGGATGCACTTCGTGTACAAAACGGACAATCTATTTCAAAGTATCAGGATTTCATACGGAAACTCGTCTGTTACAAAGGGATTTCATTTTTTAAACCTATTTGAACTACTGACTTTTTGTGTGTTCAAAATGCACCATTCAAAGCCACATCATCATTTTTCAATCCTTTCTGACTTCATTTGTTATTTCTCATGCATTTACTAATTATTTGAGCTATAAGACCCTAAAATTGAAAAGCATTTCAAATGAACTCTGAAAAGGTTGAAAGTTGGCATGATATCATCATTTCATCCACATTGCATGTGCAAGAAAGTTGAGAGGGTTACGGCAAAACACTGGATGCACTTCGTGTACAAAACGGACAATCTCTTTCAAAGTATCAGGATTTCATACGGAAACTCGTCTGTTACAAAGGTATTTCATTTTTTAAACCTATTTGAACTCCTGACTTTTTGTGTGTTCAAAATGCACCATTCAAAAGCCACATCATCATTTTTCAATCCTTTCAGCCTTCATTTGTTATTTCTCATGCATTTACCAATTATTTGAGCTATAAGACCCTAAAATTGAAAAGCATTTCAAATGAAACTATGAAAAGGTTGAAAGTTGGCATGATATCATCATTCCATCCACATAGCATGTGCAAGAAAGTTGAGAGGGTTACGGCAAAAAACTGGATGCACTTCGTGTACAAAACGGACAATCTCTTTCAAAGTATCAGGATTCATACGGAAACTCGTCTGTTACAAAGGTATTTCATTTTTAAACCTTATTTGAACTCCTGACTTTTTGTGTGTTCAAAATGCACCATTCAAAGCCACATCATCATTTTTCAATCCTTTCTGCCTTCATTTGTTATTTCTCATGCATTTACTAATTATTTTGAGCTATAAGACCCTAAAATTGAAAAGCATTTCAAATGAACTCTGAAAAGGTTGAAAGTTGGCATGATATCATCATTTCATCAACATAGCATGTGCAAGAAAGTTGAGAGGGTTACGGCAAAAACTGGATGCACTTCGTGTACAAAACAGACAATCTCTTTCAAAGTATCAGGATTTCATACGGAAACTCGTCTGTTACAAAGGGATTTCATTTTTAGACCTTATTTGAACTCCTGACTTTTTGTGTGTTCAAAATGCACCATTCAAAGCCACATCATCATTTTCAATCCTTACTGACTTCATTTGTTATTTTCATGCATTTACTAATTATTTTGAGCTATAAGACCCTAAAATCGAAAAGCATTTCAAATGAACTCTGAAAAGGTTGAAAGTTGGCATGATATCATCATTTCATCCACATAGCATGTGCAAGAAAGTTGAGAGGGTTACGGCAACAACTGGAGCACTTCGTGTACAAAACGGACAATCTCTTTCAAAGTATCAGGATTTCATACGGAAACTCGTCTGTTACAAAGGGATTTCATTTTTTAAACCTTATTTGAACTCCTGACTTTTTGTGTTTCAAAATGCACCATTCAAAGCCACATCATTATTTTTCAATCCTTTCTGCCTTCATTTGTTATTTCTCATGCATTTACTAATTATTTTGAGCTATAAGACCCTAAAATTGAAATCATTTCAAATGAACTCTGAAAAGGTTGAAAGTTGGCATGATATCATCATTTCATCCACAAAGCATGTGCAAGAAAGTTGAGAGGGTTACGGCAAAACTGGATGCACTTCGTGTACAAAACGGACAATCTCTTTCAAAGTATCAGGATTTCATACGGAAACTCGTCTGTTTACAAAGGGATTTCATTTTTTAAACCTTATTTTGAACTCCTGACTTTTTGTGTGTTCAAAATGCACCATTCCAAAGCCACATCATCATTTTTCAATCCTTTCTGCCTTCATTTGTTATTTCTCATGCATTTACTAATTATTTTGAGCTATAAGACCCTAAAATTGAAAAGCCATTTCAAATGAACTCTGAAAAGGTTGAAAGTTGGCATGAATTCATCATTTCATCCACATAGCATGTGCAAAAAG